>NC_060149.1:481010004-481635004 GCF_021461385.2 Schistocerca piceifrons | reverse complement strand
ATCCCACCCCACACTATCAAACCACGACCTCCATACAGCTCCCTTTCAAGGACATTAAGGGGTTGGTAACTGGTTCCTGGTTCACGCCAGATGAAAACCCAACGAGAATCACTGTTTAGACTATACCTCGACTCGTCCGTTCCAATTACCATGTACTGTGTTCTTGACACCAGGCTTTACGGGCTCTCCTGTGACCAGGGGTCAGTGGAATGCACCTTGCAGGTCTCCGGGCGAATAAACCATGTCTGTTCAGTCGTCTGTAGACTGTGTGTCTGGAGACAACTGTTCCAGTGGCTGCAGTAAGGTGCCGAGTAAGGCTACCTGCAGTACCCTGTGTCCATCTGCGGGCACTGATGGTGAGATGTCAGTCTCCTTGTGGTATTGTACACTGTGGATGTCCCGTACTGTAGAGCCTGGAGACGTTTCCTGTCTGCTGGAATCGTTGCCATAATCTTGAGATCACACTTTGTGGCACACGGAGGGCCCGTGCTACGACCTGCTGTGTTTGACCAGCCTCCAGTCGCCCTAGTATTCTACCCCTCATAACGTCATCAATATGTGTTCAAAAAAATGGGTCTGAGCACTATGGGACTTAACATCTTAGGTCATCAGTCCCCTAGAACTTAGAACTACTTAAACCTAACTAACCTAAGGACATCACACACATCCATGCCCGAGGCAGGATTCGAACCTGCGACCGTAGCAGTCCCGTGGTTCCGGACTGAAGCGCCTAGAACCGCACGGCCACAGGCTTTATATGCGTTCTTTGAGCCATTTCCAACACACAGTTACCATTAGCACGTCTGAAAACTTCTGCAGACTTACTCGCTGCACCGTACTCTGACATGCACCAACACACTTCTGCGTATGTGGACTTCTGCCATCGCCACCGTGCGACGACCACAGGTTAAATGCACCTCATTGTCATACCCCAAGGTGATGTAAACCCGCAAACCGTCTAGCAGAACGTTGTTCCACCATGTATCAGCATTATCCTTAATTTATGAGCAAGAGTGATAAAGACAGTAGGTCCCTAATTGATAATGTTTTCTTTGATAAGGCACAAAGAAAGAAAATATCTGTTTACCCAATAACATATGCTGTTTCTGATTATAATGCACAGTTAGTCAGGATAAATGATTATTTCTGTTGGTCCCGGAAGCCATTAACAGAAAACATGCTACTGGCCAGGGTTCCGGGATAATAGCATAGTAACAGAGATAACTTTGATTACTTCTGTTGTAATTTCAATGGGTATACGTAACTACAACTTTTACAGTTGACCTTGAGTAACCATATTAGCTACTATTTTAATTAGAATTCAAAATACAGTTACGTCCTGGCATACTTTTTACCGTAAATAGGAGACTGATGGAGTAAAACAATGAATGTAGGAAAAAAAGATAGATTGCTACTTACTGTAAAGAAGACATATTAAATTGCAGACAGGCACAATTAAAAGACACTTACTTAAAGCTTTCGGCCACAGCCCTCATTAGCTAATGAGAAACACACATCATTCATACACACAAGCATGCACACCTCATGTTTTTATTTATTTATTTATTTGTCCATATAAATCTCTTTTTCAGTACATATATTGTACACAGGATATTGGACAGAAACATTTTTAGCTATTGGTTTTTCAAATGTGAAACATACATTATTTAAATTTTGTGACAAATTGGATCTGTGTAGTTAATAATTACAAATTTTTGAAATACTGTATATTTATAACTTATTTCCTACAACTAAAGATACAAATTACATTTTTCTTGCATAAGATACTGTGAGACTGAATAGTAGCAGTTTTTCAGAAGGTAGGCTGTCACAGACTTTTTAAAGCTTTGTAGTTCAGGAACAGATTTTATATGTCTTGGTAATCTGTTGTAAAGTTTTGTTCCTGCATGATATACACCTTTTTGGCATAATGTGGTGTTACAATGATTGACATGCATGTCACTGTCTGACCTGATACTGTAATCATGGACACTTTTGTTTTGAGGAAAAATGTTTTCTTTTCTCAGTATGCTTTTTTTGACAAGCGTGACTACTTCCAGTATATAAATGCAGGGAAGGGGTAGGATCTTTAGATCTTTAAAGAAAGATTTGCATGGTTTTCTGATACTCACTTGTTTCATTATTCTTATAATTGTCTTTTGATTCCTGAAAACTGTTATGGCCTGGTGTATGTTTCCACAGAAAATGATACTGTACTTCAGTACTGAATGTACACAAGCAAAGTATACAGCATTAACTGTTTCTGCACCAGTATTGTTGCAGAGAATTCTTACTACATAGCTTATTTTTGCTAGTTTTGAATTTAGGGATGTGATATGAGTGCTCCATTTAAGATTTTCCAGGATATGAACCCCAAGAAATTTAGTTTCATTGACAGCACTAATGTTTTGGTCATCTATACATATTACAGGTTGTGCCGGATTTATATTTTGATCAGTGTGGAAATTCATAAGTACCGTTTTTTGTGGATTAACTATTAGCCTGTTTCTGGTAAACCATTCAGACACTCATTTTGTAATATCTTTTGCAGATGCAGTAAGATTTTCTTCTTTATTCCCTTCAATCAATAGACTGGTGTCATCTGCAAACAGTATTGGTTCAGAATCTCTAATGTGTGATGGTAAATCATTAATGTAGACCAAAAAACGAAAGGGACCTAAAATGGAGCTCTGTGGAACACTATGACTTAGTCCAAATGGTTCTGAAGGGTGTACCTGGAGTTCATTGCCTTCCATGTACTTAATTTCAGTTACCTGAGAGTGATATTCCAAATATGATTTAATCTACTGATTTGCCTCACCTATTACACCATACCATTCAAGCTTCCTCAGGAGTATAGAATGATCAATCACATCAAAAGCTTTCGTTACGTCCAAGAATAAACCTGAGATATTTCTGTGGTTGTCCACTGCATTTAAGACATGGTTTATCAGACAAAGTGGCTGTTTCAATTGATTGCTGTTGTCTGAGGCCATGTTGACATCCAGAAATAATATTATTCTAGTCAAAGAATGTAATTAGTTTTGAAAGCACTTTTTCAATAATTTCCGAAAACCCTGACAATAGAGACACAGAGACCTATAGTTACCCACACATTGATGATCACCTTTTTTATATAGGGGTATTACTTTTGTCATTTCAGTTGCTGAGAGAAGACACCACATGATAAGGATGAATTGCATATGTCCAATAAATGCGAAAGTATTTGTCTTGCTGTTATTTTTATAATATAATCTGGAATATCATCAATACCAGTTCAATACTTACTCTTCAGTGAATTAAAGGTATTTAGGAGCTCTTTTGGGCTTATTGGACTGAGGAACATGGATATATTATTTATTTCAATAGATGAAAGTTCTTTCCATGTTGTGTTAGGTGGATTTCCAAATTTTTCCTTGACTAATTTTCCAGCAACAGTTGCATAATAAGAACTGAAACTGTTTGCAACTGGCCTAGGGTCAGTGACATTCTTGTCATCATGTGATACCACAATATTTTTGTGAGTTGTCTTCTTCCCCATAAGATCCTGCACAGCTTCCCACATGGACTTAGTTTTATTGGATGACTTTATAATATATTTGTCATTTTCATTAATTTTTGCCGCTTTTATGACATGTTTCAAAACTAGCTTGTATTTTTTGAAATAATTAATAAATTCTGGACTGCTGTGAGTTTTTGACTGCAGAAAAAGTTCCTGCTTCATTCTACAGATACTCTAATGCCTGATGTAATCCAGTTTTTGAATCTATCTGTGCTTTTGGAAATCACTTTCCTTTGTGGAAAAGCTATGTCAAAGTTATGCATGAAAATATTCAAAAAATTTTCCATTGTTTCGTTGGTAATAGAGGTATCATATACTTTTCTCCAAGATTGTTCACTGTTTAGGTACTGGAAGAATTCAATATTTTCCCTACTATAAATCCTTTTATGGATAACATTTTCTATACTGGTCGAAATGTGATTTACAGGTATGGTCAGTAATTGCAATAGGTGGTCACTATAGCCAGTATCAAAGTTTTCTGATGTACACTTGTCCATGTTTACACATACCTGATCAACGAGAGTGACACTAGTTTTTGTTACATGTGTTGGATAGCTAACAGTCAGTCAAAGATTGTAGGCTTTTATAATATTTAAAAACGTTTCCCTGCGAGGGCTATGGCTCAGAAAGTCAACATTAAAATCACCACATAGTATCACTATTTTCCCAGTTGTCTTACGTTTGCCTAAAGCAAGGTCCAATTTTTTGAAAAAAAAAAACACTTATGTTGCTAAAAGGAGATCTATACACACATAAAATAATAGTTTTTTCAGACATTAACTCAACAGCTGAGATTTCAAAGTCTCTTTCACAACCAAGTTTCCAAACAGATGCTATACTCTTATAATGTACATATTCATGTACATATATACAAGTTCCCCCATGTTTTGATTCCATTCTACAAAAGCAGTTTGCAAGGTTAAAATGCAGTATTTTTAAGTACCGAAAATATTTCATTTTGTAACCAATGCTCACAAAGACATAACACTGAAACATCTTTCCATTCACTATTGAGAAGTATATTTATTTCATCAACTTTGTTTGTTAATGACTGTACGTTCTGGTGTACACTCTTCAGTGTGTATTTGCAATTTAATTCTCCATCACATTTTTTTTTTGTGATACAGTCTACTTCCCTAAAAAATGTCTTTCATCCTTTTTATAAGACATCGCATCTTTCTTTATGACCCATTTGTCCAAAGTACTTTGGACTGCTTCTATATTATGCCTATTGTGACTCAAATTTGCTAGATGACAGATTTCTTCAACCAAAAATTGTTTCCCACTGTGATTTAAATGAAGGCCATGGCTGGTGTGCATGGGCCTGTCTAACATGCTTACATTTATTAAGTTCAAAAAAATGGTTGAAATGGCTCTGAGCACTGTGGGACTTAACATCTGAGGTCATCAGTCCCCTAGAACTTAGAACTACTTAAACCTAACTAACCTAAGGACATCACACTCATCCATGCCTGAGGCAGGATTCGAACCTGCGACCGTAGCAGTCACACGGTTCCAGACTGAAGCGTCTAGAACCGCTCAGCCATATTAAGTTCACATACAGAAACTTTATGCATACAGCATCTATCTCTTTGTTTACTCTTTCTATTAATTTATTAACACATGGCCAAGGAGGGAGGTTGTATCTGTGTGGTTGATTTACAACAGCTACATTTGTGTTGCCTAATTTGGGTATCACACTTTCAAGAACAATGATGAGTTCACTACCTTTATCTCTGGCAACATCATTTGCACCTGCACAGATAACGACACAGCCTTCTGGGTTAAGGTTTTCACACCATTTTACCACTGTTTTTGTCACTTCTGCAATGTCTGCTCCTGGTTTGACAAAGGCTTGGACACTTGCGTTAGTTTGTGTATCTGCTACCTTTTTTGCTATCTGACGTCCATGACTATCGGAAAAAATTAACACTTTTTGTTCTCTTTTGCACACTTGAGGCCAGTCGACTGATTTTTTAATCACATTTCTTTGTTTTGGATGCGACACTCGCGAAAAATTTACAGTGCACGGCTGTTGTTGTTTGCAATTATTATCTGGACACATATGTTTTGAATGACATTGTTTGTGGAATCATGTTTGTCATTATAACTATTTGATGCACTTACTTTATTATTCCAGGTTCAGACGATGCTCTGTTTGTTGCGTTTTACAGCCAAGATGTTGCATCTGTTTCTCCAATAAGGCTACAGTCCTATTAAGTTCACTGATTTCACTGTTTTTTGCAGTTAAAGTGAGACGAAAATCATCGCAATGTTCACATATCGATGTCACTGAATTTCCATAAGCCACGGTTTTTTCA
This sequence comes from Schistocerca piceifrons, assembly GCF_021461385.2. NCBI lineage: Eukaryota > Metazoa > Arthropoda > Insecta > Orthoptera > Acrididae > Schistocerca > Schistocerca piceifrons. Next base: position 481,629,121 of record NC_060149.1, on the reverse strand, counting down.
CTAGATTTTGATCTTGTAATGATTTCGTTTGTGTTTTTTGCTTTAACCTCGCAGCAGTAACGTTTTCCAGGTCGAACCACGATACTTTTTTTCCACCGAATACATAAAGATACATTCTTTTGTACGATTTTCGCGGAACTTGATTTTCGTGAACTTCTTTTCACTGCCATCTTGCATATATACACATGACTGCCAACTCCAGCATCTCGGGCTGGAATGCAACTATCACATGGTATGCAAACAGCAACCTGAGGGGGCAGGGAAGGGAAGGGTTAGTAGAGACAGACGAACGCTGTCTGGTGGGAGGTGGTAAAAAAAGGAGCGAAAAAGGAAAGAAGCAGGGAAAGATGAGCGGGTGCGTTGGCAAAGAGCAGAAAACAAAGAGGGTGGGAAACGAGAGTGGAGAGGAGATGACACGACAGAGGGGGTGGAAACTGTTGGGTGGATGGTTTGGGGACAGTTTGTTACCGAAAGTTGAGGCTGTTACAATTATGGGAGCAAATAAGGATAATTCCCGGGGGTCTACTTTGCTCTTGGTCACAGTTTGACGGTGGTCATTTGTCCTGGTGGACGAATTATTAGCAGTCATACCAACATAAAAAACTGTGCAATGATTGCAGCAGAGCTAGTAAATGACTTCACTGTTTTTACAGGTGGTCTGGCCCCTGATGGTATAGGATAAACATGTGACAGTACTGGAATAGGAAGTGCTGGATAGATAGATTGGGCAGGTCTTGCACCCAGGTCTTCTGCAGGAATATGATCCTTGTCCAAGGGTTTAGGATAGGAAGTGCAATAGGGATGGACTATGATGTTGTCAAGGTTGGGTGAGTGGCAGAACACCACTTTATTAGGGGTGGGAAGTATCATGGGTAGGATGTCCCTCATTTCAAGGCATGATGATGGTAATCGAAGCCCTGGTGAAGGATGTGGTTCAGTTGTTCCAGTCTGGAGTGGTACTGGGTGATAAAGGGGACACTTCTTTGTGGCTGGTTTTAGGGGGGTCGTGGGAGGATTGTGAATGTCAGGTGAAATGATATGGGAGAACTGTCTAGGACTGGGCGATAGTGCATGTCTATGAAGGCCTTGGTGAGACCTTCAGCATACTGAGTAAGTAAGTTCTTGTCACTGCAGATATCGCATCCCCAGGTGGCCAGGCTGTATGGTAGTGATGTTTTAGTGTAGCTGTGCAGCGAGCTACGTTAATTTAACTATTAACTGTATTTTTCTTACTTGTCACTTCTTCTTCCGTGTGTTTTTGCATTTAGGAAGCTTTAATTGTCGAGTGCTAGTAATAGTGTTCCATAGATTTCGTGTTTGTTTTGAATACAGTCAGAGAGAGTCCCTTTAGTCAGCCATAGTGCCAGTAGTGCTAGTGTTTGTTTTGAATACAGTCCAGAGACAGGTAGTGCTATTTTCATTGTTTTCTACAAGAAGTGTCTAGTAACCACAGTTTAGTCAACTATCAGCAGCCTTTAGTGAATTAGCAGTCTAGTTAAAAGTTGATTAACTCTCTACAGTAAATTGATTTCTTAGGATGGATAGGATGTGTGACTGATGCGTACGCATGCAGGAGGAGCTGGCCACTGTTCGCGAACAGCTGAACGTGTTGATGGCCACGGTCAGCCATCTTCAGGCTGCTGCCTCGGAGCGTAGCGGCAGTGGGGTTTATTAGTGATTGGGAGTTCCAACGTTAGGCGGGTGATGGAGACCCTTAGGGAAATAGCGGAAAGGTCGGGGAAGAAGGCCAGTGTTCACTCTATCTGCTTGCCGGGGGGTCTCATCCGAGATGTGGAGGAGGCCCTGCCGGCGGCGATAGAGAGCACTGGGTGCACCCGACTGCAAATTGTTGCTCATGTCAGTACCAATGACTCCTGCCGTCTGGGTTCAGAGGTCATCCTCATTTCATACAGGCGGTTGGCGGAGTTGGTGAAGGCGGAAAGCCTCACTCGCGGGGTGGAATCTGAGCTAACTATTTGTAGTATCGTTCCCAGAACCGATCGCGGTCCTCTGGTTTGGAGCCGAGTGGAAGGCTTAAACCAGAGGCTCAGACGTTTCTGTGGAGATCTGGGGTGCAAATTTCTCGACCTCCGCTATCGGGTGGGGAAATGTAGGGTCCCCCTGAATAGGTCAGGCGTGCACTACACGCAGGAAGCGGCTACAAGGGTAGCGGAGTACATGTGGAGTGCACATGTGGGTTTTTTAGGTTAGAGAATTCCCTCCCTAGGCCCAACAAGAAGCCTCCTGAGACGCGGCAACGTAGGAGTAGGCAAAATGCAACACGGAATAACAATATTAATGTGCTAATAGTAAACTGCAGGAGCGCCTATAGAAACGTCCCAGAACTGCTCTCATTAATAAACGGTCACAATGGCCACATAGTACTAGGGACGGAAAGTTGGGTGAAGCCAGATGTAAACAGTAATGAAATTCAAAACTCAGACTGGAATGTATACCGCAGAGACAGGCTAGACAGTGAAGGGGGAGGCGTGTTTATAGGAATAAGAAGTGCAATAGTATCGAAGCAAATTGACGGAGATCCGAAATGTGAAATAATTTGGGTGAAGGTCACGGTTAAAGCAGGCTCAAACATGGTAATTGGATGTCTCTATAGGCCCCCGGGCTCAGCAGCTGTTGTGGCTAAACACCTGAAGGATAATTTGGCAAATATTTCGAGTAGATTTCCCCACCATGTTATAGTTCTGGGTGGAGATTTTAATTTGCCAGATATAAACTGGGAGACTCAAACGTTCATAACGGGTGGCAGGGACAAAGCATCCAGTGAAATTTTTTTAAGTGCTTTATCTGAAAACTACCTTGAGCAGTTAAACAGAGAACCGACTCGTGGCGATAACATATTAGACCTTCTGGTGACAAACAGACCCGGACTATTTGAAACAGTTAACGCAGAACAGGGAATCAGCGATCATAAAGCGATTACTGCATCGATGATTTCAGCCGTAAATAGACATATTAAAAAAGGTAGGAAGATTTTTCTGTTTAGCAAAAGTGACAAAAAGCAGATTTCAGAGTACCTGATGGCTCAACAGAAAGGTTTTGTCTCGAGTACAGATAGTGTTGAGGATCAGTGGACAAAGTTCAAAACCATCGTACAATATGCGTTAGATGAGTATGTGCCAAGCAAGATCGTAAGAGATGGAAAAGAGCCACCGCGGTATAACAACCGAGTTAGAAGACCGCTGCGGAAGCAAAGGGATCTTCAGAGCAAACATAAACATAGCCAAAGCCTTGCAGACAAACAAAAATTACGCGAAGCAAAATGTAGTGTGAGGAGGGCTATGCGAGAGGCGTTCAATGAATTCGAAAGTAATGTTCTATGTACTGACTTGGCAGAAAATCCTAAGAAATTTTGGTCTTATGTCAAAGCGGTAGGTGGATCAAAACAAAATGTCCAGACACTCTGTGACCAAAATGGTACTGAAACAGAAGATGACAGACTAAAGGCCGAAATACTAAATGTCTTTTTCCAAAGCTGTTTCGCAGAGGAAGACTGCACTGTGGTTCCTTCTCTAGATTGTCGCACAGATGACAAAATGGTAGATATCGAAACAGACGACAGAGGGATAGAGAAACAATTAAAATCGCTCAAAAGAGGAAAGGCCGCTGGACCTGATGGGATACCAGTTCGATTTTACACAGAGTACGCGAAGGAACTTGCCCCCCTTCTTGCAGCGGTGTACCGTAGGTCTCTAGAAGAGCGTAGCGTTCCAAAGGATTGGAAAAGGGCACAGGTCATCCCCGTTTTCAAGAAGGGACGTCGAACAGATGTGCAGAGCTATAGACCTATATCTCTAACGTCGATCAGTTGTAGAATTTTGGAACACGTATTATGTTCGAGTATAATGAATTTTCTGGAGACTAGAAAGCTACTCTGTAGGAATCAGCATAGGTTTCGAAAAAGACGATCGTGTGAAACCCAGCTCGCGCTATTCGTCCACGAGACTCAGAGGGCCATAGACACGGGTTCCCAGGTAGATGCCGTGTTTCTTGACTTCCGCAAAGCGTTGGATACAGTTCCCCGCAGTCGTTTAATGAACAAAGTAAGAGCATATGGGCTATCAGACCAATTGTGTGGTTGGATTGAAGAGTTCCTAGATAACAGAACGCAGCATGTCATTCTCAATGGAGAGAAGTCTTCCGAAGTGAGAAAAAAATGGTTCAAATGGCTCTGAGCACTATGGGACTCAACTGCTGAGGTCATTAGTCCCCTAGAACTTAGAACTAGTTAAACCTAACTAACCTAAGGACATCACACACATCCATGCCCGAGGCAGGATTCGAACCTGCGACCGTAGCGGTCTCGCGGTTCCAGACTGCAGCGCCAGAACCGCGCGGCCACTTCGGCCGGCCTTCCGAAGTAAGAGTGATTTCAGATGTGCCGCAGGGGAGTGTCGTAGCATCGTTGCCATTAACAATATGCATACATGACCTTGTGGATGGCATCGGAAGTTCACTGAGGCTTTTTGCGGATGATTCTGCGGTATATCGAGAGGTAGTAACAATGGAAAATTGTACTGAAATGCAGGAGGATCTTCAGCGAATTGACGCATGGTGCAGGGAATGGCAATTGAATCTCAATGTAGACAAGTGTAATGCGCTGCGAATACATAGAAAGAAAGATCCCTTAGCATTTAGCTCCAATATAGCAGGTCAGCAAATGGTAGCAGTTACTTCCATAAATTATCTGGGAGTACGCATTAGGAGTGATTTAAAATGGAGTGATCATATAAAGTTGATCGCAGGTAAGGCGGATGCCAGACTGAGATTCATTGGAAGAGTCCTAAGGAAATGCAATCCGAAAACAAAGGAAGTGGGTTACAGTACGCTTGTTCGCCCACTGCTTGAATAATGCTCAGCAGTGTGGGATCGATACCAGATAGGATTGATAAAAGAGAGCAGATCCAACGGAGAGCAGCTCGCTTCGTTTCAGGATAATTTAGTAATCGCGAAAGCGTTACGGAGATGATAGATAAACTCCAGTGGAAGACTCTGCAGGAGAGACGCTCAGTAGCTCGGTATGGGCTTTTGTTGAAGTTTCGAGAACATACCTTCACCGAGGAGTCAAGCAGTATGTTGCTCCCTCCTACGTATATCTCGCGAAGAGACCATGAGGATAAAATCAGGGAGATTAGAGCCCACACGGAGGCATACCGACAATCCTTCTTCGCACGAACAATACGAGACTGGAATAGAAGGGAGAACCGATAGAGGTACTCTAGGTATCCTCCGCCACACACCGTCAGGTGGCTTGCGGAGTATGGATCTAGATGTAGATGTAGACAGTTAGCGAAACACAGGTGTTGTTGGTGGTTGGTTCAAATGGTTCAAATGGCTCTGAGCACTATGCGACTTAACTTCTGAGGTCATTAGTCGCCTAGAACTTAGAAATAATTAAACCTAACTAACCTAAGGACAACACACACATCCATGCCCGAGGCAGGATTCGAACCTGCGACCGCAGCAGTCGCTCGGTTCCAGACTGTAGCGCCTAGAACCGCACGGCCACTCCGGCCGTAGGTGGTTGGTGGTGTAATGTGTAAATAGGTGCGGATGGAGCCATCAGAGAGGAGGAGGTCAACATCAAATGTCTACAAAAAACAAAGCATATCCATTATGGACGGATTTGAAACTACATTTTGTGAAAGGATGCAGCTACAGAAAAAGATCGAATTTGTGTGTTTCATGGAGGTGCAGCCTCATCGATAGTTTGTGAAACACAAGGCTTCATGAACGACTCTTTTGGTGGACACCAGCTTTGGCTGTAGCGTTTCACCAGCAAGGTCTTTCACAGTAGATGGTTCTAAGGTGCCGATTCTGCTAAAAACAGCAAATAATTCCGTAATAGAAATTTCTGGAAAGAAGATTCTGTCCATTTATTTAGGACTACAGCGTCCATTCACATGGTATTTTATTGTAGAGGAAGTAATAAAGCCGATTTTAGGGTCTGACTTCCTGCATTTCTTCAAAATGGCTCCCAACGTGTCAGCAAATCGTTTTCTCAAAGTGGCATAGTTAGCTGAAGTTACCAATGGATATGATGTAGTTCTGCAGCTTTCACAGGGATTATGGAGATCAGGAATTCCGAGCTGATTTGCAAACATGACACGTAGCACTCTATTCGGACGTTGCCTGGACCTCTCTGTTGGTGCCTAGTCCATGCGGACTCACGCCAGAAAAGTTTACTGCGTTTGCTGTTAATAAAAAAAGAAAAGGACAGGAATGGCGCATGAGTGGGTATTATAGAGTTCTTAATTCCCGCACTATTCCCGACGAGCATCCATTTCCTCAGGTGGTTGACTGCAACACTGCTGTAGCAGGGGCAAAATTTTCGGTGTAGTAGACTGCCGCAAGGTCTATGCACAGATCGCTGTGGTAAGGGCGAAGACCACTATCAGTACTTCATTTGGATTGTTCCATTTCAACTTCGTACCCTTTTGGGCTGAAAAACGCCTCACAATCCTGACAAAGATTATCCACCAGGTGATAAGAGGCCTGCCTTTTTTATTCTGTTACATGGATGAAATTCTCGTTTTCTCAGCTACCACTGAACGACATGAAGCAGATCTACGAATGCTATTCTAGAGAATTGGGGATTTTGGAGTGGTGATCAACAAAGATAAATGTATTTGCAGGAAAGACAACGTGAAGTGTTTGGATTTCACTATTTTGGCAGAAGGTCTGTCTCCGACACCTGACAGTGTGCAGATTATTAGTGGATATCCTGTTGCTACAGCCTTCAAGGAATTATGATGGTTTTTAGGAACAGCAGAGTTTTATTGACACCATCCTGTAGAAGTAGCTGTGAAACAGAAAACATTGACAGGATTTCTTAGAGGCAAATTCACCTCAGGGAAAGAGACATGCCTTGGATTGAAAGAACCTTAGGTATCTTCAATGAAGAAAAATACGCTATGCCCAATTGGGCACTGTTACATCATCCTATTCATAACGCCAAACTCACTGTTGTGGTCGATGCAAGCCAGGAAGCAGTTGGTACAGCCTTACAGCTGTGGGTCCGTGGCCATTGGAAACATTTATCATTGTCTTCTCGTCTCCTCCCAGATGCACAGCGTAACTGGAGCGCCACCGACAGACAATTGCTTGTCATACATGCAGCATTACAGTTCTTCTGAGAGTCCCTAGAGGGAAAACACTTTACTATCTACACTGACTATGCAGTACTTACGGCATCTTTTTTCCAAAACCACTGATTTGTTTTCATCGTGATAGTGTCGTCTGGCAGAATACGTTGCCCAATACTCCACTGATATTGGGCACGAAGAATGTAATGGCTGATTATGTATCACATAGTTGCACCTGTGTGAAAGGATAGTGCAGGATCAACAAGAGGACATGGAGTTACTACATTTATTAGGATATCAGTCACACAGTCTGGAGATGACTCAAACAAAGGTGAAGAAATTGGGAGTTATTTTATGGTGCGACACATCACACATCAGTAGTACAGCTGCTTTATAAAAAGGGAGAAAGCGATAATGTAGACAATTTTAGATGTATTTCTATGCCATCAGTGTTTGCTAAAGTTATTGGAAAGGCTGTATATGTAAGGATAATTGATCATTTTATATCACATAATTTGCTATCAAATGTACAGTTCGGCTTTAGAAGTCGTTTAACAGCGGAAAATGCTATATTCTCTTTTCTCTGTGAGGTACTGGATGGGTTAAACAAAAGGTTGAGAACGCTAGGCATATTTTTTGATTGTGTTTATCACAAAATATTTCTCCAGAAGTTGAACCATTACGGAAGACAGTTCACCTCTTACTTTAACAACAGACAGCTAAAGGTCATTATTCACTATGTTGAGAATGGCTGTGATGTGGGATCTGAGTGGGGTACAGTCAAATGGGGAATGCCCCAGGGATCAGTGTTGGGGCCACCCCTGTTCTTTATTTATATAAATGATATACCCTCTAGTATTATTGGTAACTCTAAAATATTTCTGTTTGCTAATGACACTGGCTTGGTAGTAAAGGATGTTGTATGCAACACTGGCTCGGTTTCAAACAGTGCAGTTCATCACATAAGATCATGGCTTATAGAAAATAAACTAACGCTAAATCTCAGTAAGACTCAATTTTTGCAGTTTCTGACACATATTTCAACAGAACCCCACGTTTTAATTATACAGAATGGTCATATGATTAGTGAAACTGAACAATTTAAATCTCTAGGTGTTCAGATAGATAGTAAATTGCCGTGGAAGGCCCACATTCAAAAACTTGTTCAAAGAGTTAATGCTGCCATTTTTACAATTCGAACAGTATCTGGAGTGAGTGATCGTTCGACACGAAAATTAGTCTACTTTCCTTATTTTCATTCGCTTATGTCATATAGTATTGTATTTTGGGGTAACTCTTCTCATTCTAAAAGGATATTTTTGGCTCAGAAATGGGCAGTTTGGGCAATAAGTGGTGTAAGTTGGCGAACCTGTTGACGACCCCTGTTCACTAGTCTGGGTATTTCGACACTGGCATCTCAATGTGTATATATATATATATATATATATATATATATATGTGTGTGTGTGTGTGTGTGTGTGTGTGTTCTTCCACCTACACTCAATGGAGCACGTTATCATGATTTCATACGAGATACTCTACCTGTGCTGTATATATATATATATATATATATATACAGGGTGTTACAAAAAGGTACGGCCAAACTTTCAGGCAACATTCCTCACACACAAATATAGAAAAGATGTTATGTGGAAATGTGTCTGGAAACGCTTAATTTCCATGTTAGAGCTCATTTTAGTTTCGTCAGTATGTACTGTACTTCCTCGATTCACCGCCAGTTGGCCCAATTGAAGGAAGGTAATGTTGACTTAGTTGCTTGTCTTGACATACAACTCATTGCTCTACAGTACTAGCATCAAGCACATCAGTACGTATCATCAACAGGTTAGTGTTCATCACGAACGTGGTTTTGCAGTTAGTGCAATGTTTACAAATACCGAGTTGGCAGATGCCCATTTGATGCATGGATTAGCACGGGGCAATAGCCGTGGCACGGAACGTTTGTATTGAGACAGATTTCCAGAACGAAGGTGTCCCGACAGGAAGACGTTCGAAGCAACTGATCGGCGTCTTAGGAAGCACGGAACATTCCAGCCTATGACTCGCGACTGGGGAAGACCTAGAATGACGAGGACACCTGCAATGGACGAGGCAATTCTTCGTGCGGTTGACGATAACCCTAATGTCAGCGTCAGAGAAGTTGCTGCTGTACAAGGTAACGTTGGCCACGTCATTGTATGGAGAGTGCTACGGGAGAACCAGTTTCTTTCCGTACCATGTACAGTATGTGCAGGCACTGTCATCATCTGATTGGCCTCCACGGGTACACTTCCGCGAATGGTTCATCCAACAATATGTGAATCCTCATTTCAGTGCAAATGTTCTCTTTACGGATGAGGCTTCATTCCAACGTGATCAAATTGTAAATTTTCACAGTCAACATGTGTGGGCTGACGAGAATCCGCACGCAATTGTGGAATCACGTCATCAACACAGATTTTCTGTGAGCGTTTGGGCAGGCATTGTTGGTGATGTCTTGATTGGGCTCCATGTTCTTCCACCTACACTCAATGGAGCACGTTATCATGATTTCATACGAGATACTCTACCTGTGCTGCTAGAACATGTGCCTTTACAAGTACGACACAACATGTGGTTCATGCACGATGGAGCTCGTGCACATTTCAGTCAAAATGTTCGTACGCTTCTCAACAACAGATTCGGTGACCAATGGATTGGTAGAGGCGGACCAATTCCATGGCTTTCATTTATGGGGGCACTTGAAAGCTCTTGTCTACGCAACCCCGGTACCAAATGTAGAGACTCTTCGTGCTCGTATTGTGGACGGCTGTGATACAATACCCCATTCTCCAGGGCTGCATCAGCGCATCAGGGATTCCATGCGACGGAGGGTGGATGCATGTATCCTCGCTAACGGAGGACATTTTGAACATTTCCTGTAACAAAGTGTTTGAAGTCACGCTGGTACGTTCTGTTGCTGTGTGTTTCCATTCCATTATTAATGTGATTTGAAGAGAAGTAATAAAATGAGCTCTAACATGGAAAGTAAGCGTTTCCGGACACATGTCCACAAAACATATTTTCTTTCTTTGTGTGTGAGGAATGTTTGCTGAAAGTTTGGCCGTACCTTTTTGTAACACTCTGTATATATATATATATATATATATATATATATATATATATATATATATATATATATATTCTTTACTGTCCTTTCTTGCTAACAGTATCAGCTAATTCCCAAGAATAAGCAGCTTTCACACAGTTAATACTCGGCAGAAATGCAACCTGCATTTGGATCGGACTTCCTTGACTCTTGTGCAGAAAGGTGTGCAGTATACTGCTGCATCCATTTTCAATAAGGTACCACAAGAATTCAAAAACCTTAGTAGTAATCAACGCGCTTTCAAATCCAAACTGAAGAGTTTCCTCATTGGTCACTCCTTCTATTCTGTTGAGAAGTTCTTTAAAAAGTTAAGCTGAATCTTATGTTACTGTATATTGTTGACTAAGTTTACTGAAACTTACAGTTTGACTTTTCTCGGATTCATAAACATTTTATTTTTATCTGTTATTACTTTTATGTTGTAATTTCATGTGCTGACACATTCCACGCCTTTGGAGATTTGCTCCTCAATTTGGTCCAACGGAACTTGATGTGTAAATAAAAATAGCATAAATAATTGCAGAAAAGGCATGCTTTCCACATGGGCTCAGACGAAATGCTTTTTGTGCCTTTCATAACCTGGCACATTTTGGAATTAGAGCTTCTTCTAAATTACAGGCAAAATGTGTCATATGGCCAGGGATCAGAAGGGATTGCTGGCGCTGGGCACAATGTTGTTCAGAGCGACAAAAAAGCAAGGTTGGACGATATTTGCGAGCACCCTTAGGATCATTTGTTGAGCCAACTGTTCAGTTTGTGTATTAAAACATCGATCTGGTGGGGTCTATTCCAGCTTCAGATAATTGCAGATACGTACTGACAGTGTCACGAATCGGTTCTTCCGCTGGCTGGAAGCATTTCCTGCTTCCAACATTTCGGCTGAAACTGTAGCTACAACGCTCGTCACAGGCTGGTTTGCTCGTCATGGCATTCTCCGTGTCATCACATCCAATCTTGGAAGACATTTGAGACCTGTTTGTTCCAAGAGCTTCTTTGGATGTGTGAATGTCAACACAGTAGAGTGGCTAGTTACCATCCTGCAAGCAATGGTTTAGTCAAAAGACTTCATTGAACACTCAAGGTAGCATCACTGGTGCATTATACAAAAATGGACTGAGGCTTTGCCTCCCATGTTGTTACACCTTCGTCCAGCAGCTAAGGAGCCTTATTTCTGTTGGCTTATCAGATAGCAAATGGCTTGGGTCAGCATCAACTCACCACAACATCACAGCAACAAAGCAATATTTCTCCATAAGGACTTAGGCTCATGCACCAACGTTTGGTTGTGATGTTATTATCCGCCCTCTTCTTCAGCCTTATGTGGGGCCTTTTTGATTGTTACAAAGCTATTGATGATAGCAAAGCAGTCGAAAGCAAGAAAATGTGCTTGGAGACTTCAGCCTGCTACTCGATCAAGCCAAAAAAAGGGGGCAGACATTATAGGAAGCACCATTCAAACACCCAGGATCACATCTCGACAAGTTAAGGCGGATAGGACGTTAAACGGGCCGACTTGGAGCAGGAGAGGCACCACAGGACATTTTAATTTTCACTGTCTCTACTTTCACAAATAAATTCATAAAACTTTGTCAGGGAGGATTAAGGATTCACACTCATAGCAGAGAAAGTTCAAAAACATAAAAAAATAATTTTTTTCATGTCAAATTTCATCATTTTTTGGCTTGCTATTGGCTGCATTTGTTGTTATAGGTACACTTTTCTTCGTAAGTAAGAGAGATTCTTCGATTAATTTTGCATAGCATAAAAATCATGCTTATAGGTGTATGAAAGTCTAGAATTTATTTAATTTATGAAAAAACGAATGGGCTGTTAGATTTTAAATGTCACATTTAGAAAACACTCGAGGTTCATGGTTAATTATCTCAATTTTTACCACAGTTTTAATAGATATGGAAAATTTTAGAGTTTTACATTAACGAATTTGTGTTTAATATGCATACCAAGTTTGGAAGTAATAGGATATTTATTTTGGATGTTACATGTACCTAAGTACAGAAATTTGTGTTATGCAGAAAATGGCTGTTAAAGTTTCTGCTTGTATTTGGCATTCTGTTAGTATTGCCCAGCACCATAAGCAGGTTCGTTTTCAACTTCTACATCAGTTTTCTTCTTTTCACATTCCTATGATGCACTCTTCTTGATTCTGTCACCTCCAAAAATGATTTATCGGCTTTCATTACACGCTCTCTGTCTATAGCATACAATGCTTTCATGGAAGGTCACTTCAGGCTTAATTCCTATTTTCTCTAAAACATATTTCCTGCTTTACAAACCATCATTAAAACATGAAACTGCAACATTAGCAGAAATAGCAAGTGCATTTCTTCCCGCAAAAATGGTTTTTACAACATTTCCCGTGCACATATATTAAAACTTTCATTTGGGTTTTGGGTACCGCCATGAGGACATTTCTTGAATAAGTTTTCATTTGCAAGGTCCCTGAATATAGGTTTGATGGCTCCCATTACAGCAGTTGGTAGAGAATTCCTGTGATGATATTCTTCACCACCAGCAAGTAACCTATGGTAGCCACACCATGATTCACTCCCTTTTGGGCACTAGTTGCGGAGAGGGTTATTGTCTGTGGACATTTGTGGAAGTATAAGGCCCAAGCTGGTTGCTTCATATAGGCATCGTGTCCGAGAATGTGCCATGAACGAACAAAAAACAACACAGCCAAATGAAAATCGTTTCGAAATTCACAACACCACACTGCAAGCCTTTCAAAACACAGAACAAACAAAATCAGCGATCAAAACAATGCGCGTTGATGGCAGCAGAGAAATTATCGATATCAATAGTCTTTTCACCCATGGAGGTAAGAATAAGGGGAGATGGCGCTACGTATCCCAGCCGTACTACGTTTTGAAGCCATGGGGGCGAGGCTCGCTGCCATGACACTCTGACCAAAACATTGCCAGAATGCTATAGCGCTGCGTGTATTACAGTCGCTAATTGCACCATATACGCATGTAACGTCATCAGATTGGTTGTTTCAAAGTTTTTGTTTAAAATAAAATCTCGTAAATGCGAAATTCCGCATTTCTTCTGATTAAAAATAGTTTTTAATGTAATATTACGAATAGCTAGCCTTCAATGTAAACGATACAATTTTGTTAATTCAGTATTAAACGTGTATCACAAACTAAATAATAGAAACTGAAAACTAAGTTAGCTATACCCTCCCTCCAAAGCCCTATAAATACATCTTGTTTGTAATACGTACTGGGACATTTCAGTTACGTTACACTACTGGGAAACACTGTTCATTACCACCAATATTTATTGAAATACGGTACATAGAATGGCAAATCTACACAGTGTCCTGTTTAGGCCTATTCTTTACGCCAGTTAATGTAGTGTTAGCTTTTAATTTGGTACATGATGAAGACAAAGTGAGTTACTCAACACTTCGATTATCGACGATACGTACGTATCATACTGAAACGTGAACTTGAAAACTAAGAATTTAATTCTTTGAATTAACATACCTTTTGCAAATGTTTTGGGTGTGTAGGGTAAACTGACGGTACAGCATTTTCTCGGAGCCTTACTGTTGAAAGGGAAGTTCGGTCTATGTCCTCTTCTCGGAAATGCTGAGAACATATAGTGCTCCATTTAGACACACGCCGATTCTTCCTTCTCACGGCATTCTCCCACAGAAATTTCCGACTTTCATTTTTAGGAAATCTAAAATCATACAGGAGAAAAACACGCTATAGTACAAGTACCGATGTAGCACACGTTCATTCACAATGAAGTTGTAAAATCACACTTAACGAGACAACTTACACATGAAATGTTATCCCCTTCGATTTCGCATCATAATCAGAACGATTCGTACATCCGAACACCACACAAGTCACCATAATAGCGCAGAATCCTTCCAAAAGCGAGCGACAAGCCTATGCACACAAGCTTACAGCAGCAATGTTTTGGTCGGATTGAGATGGCTACCCTCGGCTTCACATAGCTTCACAGCTGTGACGTCACGGCGTCTCCCTCTATTCTTACCCTGGGTTTACACTAGCAAGTCGCTTGCAGAAGTTATTGCTGCAAGTTATTGCTAGCCGCTTGCAGCTGTGTTTACACAGCAGCGCAAGAATTAAGCAAGATTCTTCCGCAAGTTCTTTGGCAAGAAACTTGCGTCAACAACTTGCTGATAGTGTTTACATATGCTTTCAGTACCACTACGAGTGTCAGCCGAAGTGTAAAATGACAAGTAGGTGGGTGAGATGCTGCAGCTCTTGTAATTGTAATGCAAAACGTGAAAAAAAGGAGAAGTATTTTGGTTAGAGAGTAGATAATGAGATCGCAAAATGGTGCCTGTAATAACCTTTTGCAAGAACTTAGTATCGAGAGCATGGATACTTTTGCAGAATGTCTTCAAATGATCCTGAGTATTTGTTGATGTTAATAGCGCCCGTCATATCAAAACGAGATACAAACTTCGTTACTGCTATTTTAGCAAAGGAATGTTTGCTAGTCACTCTATGATTTATAGCTACCGGTGAGCTACGAATAAAATAGGCATTTCATTTATTTATGTAAAACATACAACCAAAAAAAGTTTGAATTTTGAAACCTTTTCTTTGTAGGAGACTCATACAAGTTCCTAATGTACTTGTTTCATATTCCCGTCTGCACGATTTCTCTGATCATACCCGATGTATGTAGAGCCTTTTTCAGTGTCTTGAAAAGGGAAAATTATTTGAAGGTATGTGAAAACACAACAATGAAATGAAATTTTTATTGAAATAAACTGCATTTTACAGAATGATATGATTATAAAAATGTTTTTTTTTTCTAATGCTCATAAAATGGAAAGTGAAAAGCTAAGTAAATAGAACATGTAATAATTACACATCGTCTTTTTCTAGACTCCTAAAACAACAATCGAGTGGATGCAGGTGGCAAAGGGGTTGTGTCTCCAAGTTATGCTACTTTCTATGTACTTCTTTTATAGATGTGTCGAATATCGACGAGATTTCATTTAAAGCGCTCATCTCCTTCACTCTCTCCTTAAAGTCTCGGTTATGCACGTTCCATATTTCGGGGTAGCTCTCCACAGCTTCAATAAAATGTTCTGTATTCTGCTTCATCCATTCCCGTTTCTCCTCCATTTCTGAAATTTGTTTGCATATAATACGTAAGATGGTTGCATAAAATTAAGTCACCACATTAAGTAAAATGTTAAATATGAATGTTATGCAGACGACATACTTACTATAACTTGCGCTTCCTACTTGCAGGAAATAGAAATAAATCCTAAAAGCTGCAAGTTACTTGCAGATACTTCTTGCGTGGTGTTCACACTGGAAGCGAAAAACGTGCAGCAAGTCACTTCCGCAATAAATTGCTACAGTCGCAAGTCGACTTGGCGATATGTTTACACTCGCAAATCACGCGGCAAGTTCCTCCGCGCAAGTAAATTGCTGCAATAACTTGCTAGTGTAAACCGAACATTACCTCCATGTTTTCACCTTTGTTGCACGTACGACAATCTCTGGCGCGAATATAAATATTCGAATTCTATAGAGCTATAAACACTTACGTATGACAGGAGGATGTTGTGCAAAGGGCTGCATCTTGGTACACTTAAGACCAAATAATGTGCCTTATATTCTCTCAAATAAATATGTTTTATACATCAAACTATTCAGAAAGATGTGCTCTACAAAAAAGGCATATTTTTGAGAACTCATTTTTTTTAAATTTTTGACATCCAACCCCACCCCCCCTCTTTAAGAGACTTAATGCTTCTCCATTAAATACATAGAGTTATTCTAGGGTGAATGTCTTTATCTTTAATTCTTGACACAATGAACACCGATCTAAAAAATATATTATCGAAAGATGTTCTCTTAATCTCTACAACACGCTTCTACTAATTATCTGCTCGTCTGCAACAAGTTCCATCGAGTCAGTCATTAGGGATGCATGAAATTCTGGCTACAAAGTAATTAAAGAGGATGCAACTGACTGCATTTCTAATCTGAAGGCAAAGATCAAGCTTTGGGTGGCAAAACGGAAAAGAGAAGGTGCAAACAAAACGGTGTTGCCAGGCTATACAATTGTGTGTTATCAGTTTTGTATCCCAGAAATTTTCCCTTCAATTATATCTTTAAAGTTGATACTTTCTTCTCTTCCTGAGTCAACATCAACAGCCGGAAACACTTTCTTGACACTGAAACTCACTAAGATTTGAAAAGCTGTTGTGTGCAGAATCTTTTAAAAAGACTTGATTTGTTGTGTGTCATAGAGACAACATTACAAACAAAGAAAAAATTGTAGATAGTTTGACTGAGAAGGGCAGAAAGAACAAAAAAGATATGTTTTCCTAAGTACAGAGAAGATAATGCCATTTGTTCTTTTGCGATGTAAAAAGATAGAATAGACTCTAGACTAATTAGAATTCACACACTTAGATTAGGTGCACCATTTACAATTTTATATAAAAACTGAAAAAGTCCAAATCTAATGCTAATATGCATGAAGCACATCTAATATACATATACTGTGTGAGAAGAGAACTAAAATGCAAAATATAAATGAGATATTTTTGTTTATAAAAGGGCCTTCTATGCCATATCTCAACAACACAGTGTATTAAAAAAGCACAATATTACATGCAGACTTGGGTTTATGAATCTCCAACTAAGTTTTGGGTAACTGTAATGGTGTAATTCCATTCTCACTATTTGAATTGTGCTTCTTTTGGGGTATTAAGCTCAAATAGATTGTTTTGCTAACATAATTAATATGTATATTGCATTCTTATTCCTGTTATGTTTGTTTCTATTGAAAATAAAAATAAGAAAAAAATTTAAATATCTATTGAAGACATTAGAAATATTATTTTAAAAATATACAGTAAGCATATTTATGAACTATAAGTGCAGAAAATGTGAGTGTCAACAAATTAAAAACTACAGTTTTAAAAGTATTTTATTCTATTTTCACCTTATTTATTTATAACTTGTTTAGCAGCTCTGCACTGATGAAGGTCTTACAGATTTTAACAGTTATATAGATGAAGTTATTTAGAAAAAAGCTGAATGCTACACATTCCCAGAAATTCTAAAATTTTGTCTAAAATGAAGCATATTTTTTACCTCTCCGATATTTTTAATTTTGAAAATAGCTTAAGGTAGTAGTTTTTGATGGTGTTTTGTCCCCTAACTTTCAAGGGGGGACCAACCCCTGGATCTTTTTCCTCTTCCAGGCAACTGCCTCCACCCATAAAACGTCATTTATCTGAAACTGACCTGTAAGCAGAACAGTGCCCATGTAAATGCTGTCCAACACACCCCATTTTTTTAACACTAGCAAAAGGCTTTGCAAGACTTGAAGCATCAGCCCAAGAAAAATAAACACTGCTACTAACAAAGTTGCAGCTACTGCCATAATTCCACATGCCAATTCTCATCAGAGACAAAGAGAAGCTGGTATTAGTTAAAGGAGCGTTGTTTATATTCTTCATAGACATAAGGTATAACAATAGATTCATAATGGGGAAATGTAAAGTATAGAGTCCCCCTAGGGCTTGATTCTTGGTCCAGTGATGTTCCTTCTCTACATTAATGACCTACTAATTACAATCAACAACAGTGAAAACGTAGTAATACTGCTAATGATACAAGTATTCTAATGGAAGAGCCCAACCCCACAATGAGAGTTACAGCCATCAATTTTACAGCTATGAATTTTAAAGTTTTTTGCAAGTAAGGTTTTAGATGATTCCAGGTCTTGTAGCATAGCAATGATAACAAGGAACTTCGATGGTAACATGTTTTTCATTATTTTCTCACATTATTGTGGCAGAAAAATCCTCTCTGTTCTTCATGTGTTCTTAATATCTGTTGCAGGGCATAAAACTATGCTCTGGTTGAGGAAATTACTGGGTAGTGGTTTCCTATCCACCAACGTTAACATACGTACTGAACTAGTGCCACATTTTTATTTTGAGCAAAGCAGCTATCTGAGAATATGAATAGATGTCTAATATCTCAAATCAGTAAATTCACCAAGAAACTAGATTACCTCACTTGCATTTTTCATTCCAGTCACTTCATCATTGATACAAAAGTGTGCTGTTTTCTTTTTGCTACAAAGACACAGAAGTTATACATTCAAACCTGATGGCTGCAAAATACATAAGTAGAGGTACCATGAGTAGTAGCGTGTTCTGTTGGTAGTCAGTACACAGTGTTTCAACAGAAACCACCCTCTGCACTTCTTCAGATTTATTTCTCAGCTCATTGTAAAAACATTCAGATTTTCTAAGATGTAACTCTTTCTCAGTTGCAAGCTTCTCCTTTCCTCCTTCAGATGCAGTACTTTTCATCTGATTTTCTGCTGTGTCACAGGCTCTTCAGGTGTTCATTTGAGTGCTCCCAATTATATAATTAAAGTTCTGTTGAAAGAACCTGCAGCAGAAATCACGAGACAACAGGTTGATGGCTTTTATCCTCTACCTGATTTATATTTCTCCAAATATATTTTATACATTTTGCTCACATTTAACTCAGGAGACAAATCATACTTCTCACTCTGCTTCCTGCAGTAGTGGGATGAATGTTTTGGAAAACTTTTATTGTAACTGTCTATCTTTTGTCAAATGATACCTGGAATGGCACTGGGCCTGGTTTCATGTTTGCCTCTCTTGTCCTGTAAAAGTATAATGTTTGCTGTTATGTGACTTGCAATGCACTCTACATGCATTTTGATGATCCCATATACTAGATTGAATCCTCTCTTGCATAGCTTAAATTTCTTTGGCCCCACACTAATCTGAACAGAAATAATATATCATGAAACTCTACTACTAATCAACATACAAACAGACAGAAACTTCAGAAATTATTGCATACCACAAATACCTTATACCGGAAACTGCAAGTTCTAGCTCCTCATGTTAGTGCAAAACCTGTTACATGATACGGATCTTAAAAACTTGTTGCAGCAAAGCCAGCCTGTCAAATGTATACTACTCCTATGTGCATTCTGTAATTAAATATGGCATAATCTTCTGGGGCAGTACAACAAATATTAAACTTTTCAGGATGCAAAAGAGAATACTAAGAATTATTGAAGGAGTAAACAATACCAAATCATGCAGACCCATATTCAAAAAACTGTCAGTTCTTCCTCTTCCTTGCATTTTTATCTACGAAACATCAGTTTTCATCAAACAATATATCGATAGACACCCAGATGTCTTATTAAAAAATGAAGATATACATGCACACAATACAAGGTAAAAATCTGACCTTCATATGAAGCAGGTGAGAACATCATTGTGCCAAAAAGGCACACTACATACTGGGATAAAGATTTTCAATAATCTACCTAAACATATTAAATCAATAGGTAAACTCTGTAGTTTTAAGGCTGAAGTAAAGGCATTTTAATTGATCATTGCTTTTACAGTCTGACAGAATATATAAAAGCCAAACAGCAAAAATAAAGATGCATTGTTAATATTCTACTTTGTATGTAGCCTGTAATGTTTGTTGTATTTATGAATCTGTGCTAAATTACTTCAATATCTAGTCCTTAGGATTTCAATACAAACTGTACTTTATCTTGTAAATACCTAACAATGTCCAATATCCTTGTATATATTCTATACATATAGGATTTGAAGGACCAAATAAATAAATAAATAAGTGTGTGTCACACAATGCCATGTACAGTTATTAAACCTCTTAAGTGGGAACATTGTTATTGATGATTTGCTATTTTACAGAATGATGTCAAGAGACCACTTTTCATGTCATCTTTAAGTACTGATAAGCAGTTTCCCTTGCATCTGCAGTTTTTAACTGGTTTCCTGCTTGGTTCATTTTCCCCAGCAACACCTGTATATTTGTCACCCCTAGAATGTTTCAGTTTCCACACATTCCTTTTCCACTTCATTGGATTCCTAAATCACTTTCAACCACTTTGATGACTCACATTCATACTTTCCAGTGAAGAGTTATTGCCTGTATCACTAATGGGGTTAAATTCACTACCTGAAGATTTGGAAGCTTCACTCACATCATATTGTTCACCATTGCCCTAACAGGTGAAGAAATCAAAATAGTGTGCATGAGAGTTGGCATGTACTAACCCCTACTGAACCTCAAGAGAGAGAGATAGATCCAGGAAGTGCTTCTCTCTTGCCCCAAATGCAGGAAGGAATAAATTTTTCATGAGATGTATTACTGTCAGTTTTCAGCAGGTCTATTTCATTCTTGAACCAAAGATGCAGTTATGTGTGCTGTACAAGTAGCTGCAATAAACAGTTTTTCATGAATTTTGAAGCCCGTTCCCCTCTCTTGCACCAGATCCTTCAATTGTTCTTGTTTCTTTCTCTCTTATAATTTTACTGCAGTTCAACATTACATGTAATTAGTTCCCAGATGGCTGATACGCATACATGTCTCTTCCCTAATGACACCCTTTATTTCCTGCCAGAGATAAAGAATTTGAACCATTTTGCAACATTTCCTGTTACACCATAATATTATAATTTGCTTAATAGGATACTGTGATTTACATAGTCAAATGCCTTTGATAGATCACGAAATAAATGAGTAGCCTGTAATTTATAGTCTAATGACTTAAGTAAATCCTTATTGTATGTGTAAAATAGCCTTCTCAGTACCATAAACCTGAACTGTGATTTTAACAATATATTATTTGCTGTCATATGGTTAAAAAGCCAGTTGTACAAGGTGCTATCCAAAGTTTTCAGGACTGGTGCTGCCATCTGTTGAAAACCTTACCTTTGGACTAATGGTCACCATCACCCTCAAAGTAGTTCCCATCTGCACATACACCACTGGACAATCGTTTTCTGGAAGTCTTCTTCTTTGAGGGTGTTTATCACTGCCAGAAATGCTTCTTGAATCCTCTCTAGAGTGTTGAACTGACAGCCTTTCAACTTGAGTTTCAGTTTTGGGAATAGCGTGAAGTCGCAAGGTGCCAAATCTGGCAAGTACGGTGGGTGGGGTACAACCGCCATGTTGTTTTTTGTCAAAAAGGTCCTGGCTGGTGAGCAAGGATGTGTGACAGAGTGTGTTGTCGTGATGCAGCAGCCAGTTCCCTTGATGCCAAAGTTAAGGCCGTCATCGCCGCACCTTTTAACGGAGCCATTGCAAAATGTCACAGTAGTACGCGGAATTCACTGTTTAGTTAGGTGGGATGAATTCTTGTGCACAAGTCCCTTGGTATCAAAGAAAACGATGATCATACTCTTCACTTTGCTCTTCACCTGTCTCACTATTTTGGGTTTTGGACAGCCCAGGCTCTTCCACTGGAATGATTGTTGCTTTGTCTCTGGGTCATAACCGTAAATCCAGCTGTTGTCGCTGATGATAACCCATGACAAGAAGGTTGGATCATCAGATGCGGTCTGACAAAGGTCCATGCACACTTCAACATGCACTGTTCTGTTCACAGATCCGTCATAAAATCGCCACACACCAAACACAGAGTATTACGGAAATCACTGTGGACACGCAACACATCCTACCAGCTGAATGCCACTATGCACACTGACTCATCTGATATGCAGTTCTCGCCACCTAGCGGTGCAAAGATCTAATATCCCTACTTTCCAGATGGCAGCATGAGTCCCGAAAATTTTGCATTCCACCTCGTATATGAACTTTTCAAAAAATTTCAGTAATGTTGGAAAAAGTGAAATTGGATGGAAACTTGGTGGTGTGTCTGTATCTCCTTTCTTAATCAAAGGCTTACCTTCAACATATTTCAGCCATTCAGAAAATGTTCCACTTATAGAAATCTGGTTACAGAGATAGATTAATATGTTACTTAACTCAGAAGCACTCTTTTTAATTAACTTTGTTGATATTTTATTATAACCAGTAGAATTTTTTAATTTTAAAAATTTAATGATGGACATTACTTCTACTGATGTAGTGAGAATCATATTGATACTGGTAAAGTTTTTGGTAATGACTGGTCTGATGTACTCCATGGCAGCATCTACTGAACCTGACAAGCCCACCTTTTCAGTAACAGTTATGAAATGCTCATTAAAAACTTTTGTATCACTGTATTCATCTATTATCAATGTATTATTTACTCTTAATGCCATATACCTCTCTTCAAGTCTGGTTCTACCAGTCTGCTCCTTCACTATATCTCATATTGTCATTATTTTGTTATCTGGTGTGATTTTCTTTTTCTCATAATGCATTTACTTTGATGTAAATAGTATTATCTTT
Source organism: Schistocerca piceifrons (assembly GCF_021461385.2). Taxonomy (NCBI): domain Eukaryota; kingdom Metazoa; phylum Arthropoda; class Insecta; order Orthoptera; family Acrididae; genus Schistocerca; species Schistocerca piceifrons. The sequence continues at coordinate 481,606,607 of NC_060149.1, read as the reverse complement.
AATATTTTGTAGCATGCCTTGTGATGCAGTACAGCATCAGCATCAGAGCTTTTTCTTACTGACATACAGTTTCCTTTTTGTTTTACAAGAAACCTTTATTCCTTTACTAATCCCTGGCTTCATTGTAGACTTTGATCTAATGTTGGTTAGTGCAGTTATTTTGATGCAATAGAGATAGTTGGCATTTCATACTGACTGACTTAAAACTGGATGGAAATTAAATTTCTGCAGATCGCTGAACATTTTTAGCCAACAGCTGTTTGTGTTAAAGCACTATGCCAAATCGTGTTGTTTGGTTTGTTTCTTAAACTGAAAGTTTGTTTCAATCATAAGCTTTCTTAAAACTTGGTTCTTCCTGTTCTTCCTACCTTAAAAAAGATGTTGTTCTGAACCCTGTAACCACTGATATTTTATCGCTCATGACAGTGCGTCCTCTTCTTACATTCTGTGCTATCAGCTCAGTCAGTTTGCCATTAGCTTTCCTGTTAAGGTGAAAGCCTTGCCTAATATAATCCCATCTACTGAGAGAAGTAACAGAAACTATGTCAACATGTGACCCTGCACCCCACACAAGTAGTCATTCCAACTCCAAATTAACTCTACTGACAGAAGTGTTGAAATGAAATCAGTCATGGCATCTGAGAGCAGATATAACCTCAACAATGGTATGTCTCGATGCTGATGTAATCTTTGCCAGGCCACACTCTATATTGTAGCTAGGATCTCTGCCAATGCTATTACTGGCCTATCCACCTGATTGTTAAAACCAACTCATTGCTACCATTGGAGTAGTTTTTACCTCAGAGAATGAGATTTGGCACAAGATGTTGTGCCTAGCATTTTGTTCAACACTTTTTTTGTCAGTTTAGATGCAGTAGCTGTAGCAGTTTCAACATGAGTGTAGCTAAATATCTTATTTCGTTATATTTTAAATATTTTTATTAATAAGTTTTTAACATTGAGAGATGTAATTACATAAAATATTACTAAAATATGAGCCAAGGGACAAAAATTACCTACAAAAACAAATTTCACTAAAAATGGTCAAAATAATCTCCCAAACCAAAGAAGTGCATTTAAAATTATAAAAACATAAAAATGCAAAAAGAATTCTCAATTAATGGGACATATTTGAAAATGTTGTACCCTGGATGGAGAATGTTTGAACATTGCATGATATCACGCAATAAAAATTGACATATCACCAACATCTGGGCCCTACTTATAACATATCAATAGAAATAATGTTTTATCAGTCACAATAATGAACTCAGTAATTGAGTACTCTAATGTCCTAATGTCTCCTGACAGAAGTGCTCAAATGACATCAGTCATGGCATCTGAGAGCAGTCATGGCATCACTGAGGTGATGTGAGCACAGTGAGCAGATGGAGGAGCAAGTTGGCCACCTCTGGTTAAGGAATGGTGCAATGAGAAGATTTCCCACAGTGCTGGCTGTACACTTGGTTTCCACCTCATACTGATCACTTGCTGCAGTAAAAGTGAAGTAAAGAATTAACAAAATTTCATGATAACATTTTTGTAGAGACAGAACACACAGCTCATCAACAGACATTCAGCTAGTCATTGTGTGATGGCTAGTGCAGTGCCATATGAAGGCAGATTGCCTAGGTTGGCAAAGTTGCAAACAACTCAGAGCCATATGAATTCTGTCAGTGAGTTCTGAGCAAGATTTGCACTGGGATGAAAAAGTGGGACAAGCTACATAATCTGTAAAAGTATTAGTGATATCAGCTCTTAGAAGTTTGTGAGGAGAGAGAAAAGAGCACATAAATTCTCGCAATGAAAGCAGTGGTGTGGGGGAAAGCAATTTTGGCCATTTTGTAGGCTTTTCATAATGTATGCTTGATGCCAGTCACCTGCTATGGTAAAAAAAATCACTCAGAAGTAACAAGTTTTCATGAAAGCACATTATACAGATGCTCATGTTGAAGTGTGGTAGGCCATTACATGTAGTAATGAATATGACATTAAATTTAGCATCCTGAACACTTACAAATACTGATAGATGGTGTCAGAGAGAAGCAGCACAATGTCTGTCACCTTTTACAGATATCTACTGAGTGGAACTAATGTGGTTTGGCTCACTAAAACTTTTACACACAAATGAATAAATAATGATTTTATTTTTACTAGTTCTATTTTGCAATTTTTTTGGAGTCAAAGTTTCTTGGTGAACCAAAACTCCTTTGTATCTGAAGGCCAACATGCTAAATAATTGGCTATCAATGCAGACAAATTAATAAACAATGACTATTCAATAATATATAGGGTGTTCAGCTTTTCTTTATGCATGAACCTCTTAGTAATGCTCAAAACTTGTCGAGAAAATTCAGAAGTTTTTGTAACACCAGCCATTATTACCACTCAATATGACCTAACTCTGTGTCATGAACTGCATATTGTTTGACCTCAAGCTGTGGTCTTAATTTCACTTCATATCATATTCACTACTACAAATGAGTATAACATGAGAACATGAACATCACTGTCATGCATTCATGAAACCTTGTTGCTTCTGTGCATAATTCCCATCACAGCAAGTGCTCATACAGTTGTATGAGCTGCAAATGTTGTCAACACTGAGGGAAAGCTTCCCCTGCAACATTTTTCTCCCTGCAGTGGTAATTGTGCTTAGCCATTAGTTCCATAGCTTCAAGAAAAGGTAAACAACTATACTGTCAATCTGGAATGGCGACTGCATGGTGAGGAACAGTGTGGGGAGACAATGCTATGGAGTACTAGTAGCTTCATGTGTCTTACCAATAATTTGTTATAGTAGAAATGATGTGTAAATGTAACAATATTTTGTGAAGTCACACTATAGTCTCATGGTTGCTCACCGTCATTCACAGTATAATGAACCATGTTGTTGTTGTTGTGGTCTTCAGTCCTGAGACTGGTTTGATGCAGCTCTCCATGCTACTCTATCCTGTGCAAGCTTTTTCATCTCCCAGTACCTACTGCAACCTACATCCTTCTGAATCTGCTTAGTGTATTCATCTCTTGGTCTCCCTCTACGATTTTTACCCTCCACACTGCCCTCCAATACTAAATTGGTGATCCCTTGATGCCTCAGAACATGTCCTACCAACCGATCCCTTCTTCTGGTCAAGTTGTGCCACAAACTTCTCTCCTCCCCAATCCTATTCAATACCTCCTCATTAGTTATGTGATCTACCCATCTAATCTTCAGCATTCTTCTGTAGCACCACAGAAGAATAATGAACCAACACAGTAGTAATGATACAGTGCTACCCACTGTTAGTTTGCATACGGTGTCAGTGTTCTAACAGTGATGGCTTCTGACACATATTAACAACTACCAGTCAGATGGAGGGGCCAAATTGTAGCTGCCAAACAGTAAAAACTGAGTTATCCTCATCATTGGTTCAATTTCAGCACAATTAAATTCAAAGAGATATTAGCTGAATGACTTCTGTTTCCTGTATTATCCCTGTACACTGCAAAGATATCACACTGTTTATCTATCAGGCTATAACTGGAAATTATATACAGTAAAGCACTCAAGAAAATAAAATTATAAAAAATAATAAATTAATAAACAGTAATTATTCCACAATCACATAATAGATTTATCCTTACCATTTTCCACTTCTGCAGCTTGAACATCAGGTGACTTGCATGAGGTAAAACCAAATTGTAGGCTGAATAAACTTGTGTGACCTTGTTTCCCTTTCTTCTCTTTCTCTTTTTTATTTTCTCTTCATTGCCCCAGACTTCTGTTTAGATTCCATAATGCTAATATCATTTCAATCAAGTGTACACATTATCACACCACACTCATGACTGTCAGAAGTCTGTAAAAGAAATCACTGTCAGCTTTACATACTAAAGGGTCTCAAGATGAGGTGGAGGTGCAGTCACCTCTCGGTATTGCTGCATAGGGAACCATAGGCCTCACAGTGTTACTACTCTCTGGTAATGTCCACATTCTGGGTGCAACTGATAGGTATCAGGTGGGCACAAGGAGGGTGATATTTTGAGGAATAGCAAGAGGAGACTTCGGCATTGGCAGTTGCTATCTGCTCATGATGTGAAGAGAACAGAGAAATAGGGAAGAGGGAAAATCTACTGGTTTTTAATTCTTATTAACTAGTTTTCCAGTGTTTATTGCTCTGAGCTATAATCACTTCTTTAAAAAAAGAACTGGTAAATGATAACCAAGGAGAGAAAACAGGCAAAAACTCAACTTACTATATTGGTCGTGCTAAAATTTGCAGTTTCTAAATAAAATAGTTTTATTGGTTAAAATTTTCGTTGGTTTCACATACTGGCTTATTAAAAACAAAATAAAACAAGCATTCCTCATTTAAAACAACTTTGAGCAACAGTCCAGTCACATGAATCTAAAAGTGTCACAGCACTGTCCAGCTAATAATGTAGCTATCGTCATGTGGCATCCATGTACTTAGACTAGCCTATTAGACAGCACACTCAGTGCATGTATTCTTTTATTTGTTCATAGAATGGCCCACGTAAAAGTGAACTGCCACATGCACCTTATGTTGGTGGTGGAATAACTATAATATTGCTGATTTGGCACCACTGACTTTATTATGAACTGATGACTGATGAAAGTTGGCATCTTTGAACTTGTACTAAAACCAAATATGGTACAAAATTTATTTTAGAAAAGGAGTCTGATATTTTCAAACTGAGCACCACAGGGTATCTGAACCCTTGGGAGACTTGGAGGCCCCCACTCTCTCATGAATCTTGAGCTCCAGGAATTTCACCCTCCTTTCCAGTTGCCCCCCTCCCATAAGTACTGGTCAAGTCAGTTTGTGGGTACAGTTAGTTTTCTCTGAAAGGGCACCATTAACACACTGGAATGTTACATATCAGTCACCAAGTCCATCCACATGGGAAGCCTTCAGGGAAGTAACTGAAATTTATCCCGAATTAAATGTAGCCTCTACTTTTTAGAATTCCTCCCTATTTTCAAGACTTAATTTCCATGCTACTTTCTTCTCTGAAAGGTAGCTGTTAAATTTGGGAACTGATACATATCCATACAGATTATAAAAATGGAAATGGATGTATGTGTATACGTATGTATGTATGTATGTTCCATGTCTCCTAAACTACTGAATAGTTGTCAACCACTCTTGGTACACATATCACTTACTGTCTGGAAGTCATCGGTGTGGGGATAATAACCACCTAACTACACTCCTGGAAATTGAAATAAGAACACCGTGAATTCATTGTCCCAGGAAGGGGAAACTTTATTGACACATTCCTGGGGTCAGATACATCACATGATCACACTGACAGAACCACAGGCACATAGACACAGGCAACAGAGCATGCACAATGTCGGCACTAGTACAGTGTATATCCACCTTTCGCAGCAATGCAGGCTGCTATTCTCCCATGGAGACGATCGTAGAGATGCTGGATGTAGTCCTGTGGAACGGCTTGCCATGCCATTTCCACCTGGCGCCTCAGTTGGACCAGCGTTCGTGCTGGACGTGCAGACCGCGTGAGACGACGCTTCATCCAGTCCCAAACATGCTCAATGGGGGACAGATCCGGAGATCTTGCTGGCCAGGGTAGTTGACTTACACCTTCTAGAGCACGTTGGGTGGCACGGGACACATGCGGACGTGCATTGTCCTGTTGGAACAGCAAGTTCCCTTGCCGGTCTAGGAATGGTAGAACGATGGGTTCGATGACGGTTTGGATGTACCGTGCACTATTCAGTGTCCCCTCGACGATCACCAGTGGTGTACGGCCAGTGTAGGAAATCGCTCCCCACACCATGATGCCGGGTGTTGGCCCTGTGTGCCTCGGTCGTATGCAGTCCTGATTGTGGCGCTCACCTGCACGGCGCCAAACACGCATACGACCATCATTGGCACCAAGGCAGAAGCGACTTTCATCGCTGAAGACGACACGTCTCCATTCGTCCCTCCATTCACGCCTGTCGCGACACCACTGGAGGCGGGCTGCACGATGTTGGGGCGTGAGCGGAAGACGGCCTAACGGTGTGCGGGACCGTAGCCCAGCTTCATGGAGACGGTTGCGAATGGTCCTCGCCGATACCCCAGGAGCAACAGTGTCCCTAATTTGCTGGGAAGTGGCGGCGCGGTCCCCTACGGCACTGCGTAGGATCCTACGGTCTTGGCGTGCATCCGTGCGTCGCTGCGGTCCGGTCCCAGGTCGACGGGCACGTGCACCTTCCGCCGACCACTGGCGACAACATCGATGTACTGTGGAGACCTCACGCCCCACGTGTTGAGCAATTCGGCGGTACGTCCACCCGGCCTCCTGCATGACCACTATACGCCCTCGCTCAAAGTCCGTCAACTGCACATACGGTTCACGTCCACGCTGTCGCGGCATGCTACCAGTGTTAAAGACTGCGATGGAGCTCCGTATGCCACGGCAAACTGGCTGACACTGACGGCGGCGGTGCACAAATGCTGCGCAGCTAGCGCCATTCGACGGCCAACACCGCGGTTCCTGGTGTGTCCGCTGTGCCGTGCGTGTGATCATTGCTTGTACAGCCCTCTCGCAGTGTCCGGAGCAAGAATGGTGGGTCTGACACACCGGTGTCAATGTGTTCTTTTTTCCATTTCCAGGAGTGTATGAAACAGGTGGGAGTGGGGTGGAAGTAAAAAATGAGTGGATCCCATGAAATATAAATATCCATGATTTAGTTATCCAATATTTGACAATGAGAGCACTTAGAGACTAATGACACACTTGAGACGTAATTTAAAACCTTTATAAAGCTTTTTCTTGCTGATGACCTCCACAAAATGGTGAAAAGAGAAGATTTTATCCATTTTACATTTTCACTGTTCATGCAGTGAAACTGCTGCATGAGGCATGACATTTTAATTTATTACTTCTTTACTATTAATTGTATCCTTGACACATTTTGCAGACAGTATTCACATATACCAGGAGATACAATGTCATAAACACTGAGATGCATCAAAAACTGCTGCATCATGTAAGTTGTTTAAAGTTATCTCTTAGTTACTACTAACACTATTTGCAACACTCCACAGGCAGTATCCATATCTGTTGCTGAATGTACCTACAAAAATATATCGTTGTACAACACATAGTTCAGGAGATATGATGTCAAACGCACATATTAGTTACAATCTGGAAAGAAATATTGCAAGGGGAAGAACAACCAGCCTTTTCTTGGGGTGAGCGTGATGACATGGAGAGAGAAGAGGGAAGGAGGAGATGGACAGACAGCGAGGGGGAAGGAAGTGATGGGTACAGCTAGAGGGGAGGAGAGAGGGAGGGTAGGAAATGGACAGAGAGAGGGGAGAGGTGGAGACAGGGAGACGGACAGAGAAAGGAACAGACTTGAGGAGAAGGAGGAAATGGACAGAGAAAGGGAACAGGAGGAGACGGAAAAAAAGGGAGGAGGAGGAGGAGGAGGAGATGGAATTAGGGACTGGAATAGATACATAACACAGGAAATGCTGGGAACTCAGCTAGTATAAATATAAATGTTTTCTGGGGGGTCATGATCTCTATGGCCCAGCACCTGTCACTTAGAATGTTAATTGAAGAAAGATATGAGCATAGTTTTCAGACTGCATTAAAGGTCCATATGAATAATAACCAAAGACAGCATGTGTGATCATTGTAAAGACAGAATTTTAATTGTACTGTGGCCATACAATTACCAATCAGTTGTATTCATTAAAATTAACACTGATAATTACTGCACAAACAGCTCTGCCCATGACTGTGGAACAAGCTCTGGACTGAACTTACTTATATGAAGAAAGAATAAACATAAAATTCAAAACAGAATTTTCTACCAGGATATAAAACTGTACAATAAACTGCTGAAGGAGATTAAAGAAATTGCTAAAACAAACTTACTTTAAAAGGCAGCTGAAAGGTACCTGTTTAGCAATACATTCTGTACACTGAAGGATTACTTAGATAACACAGAGTAGGATTTGATAAAAGAATGTAACACAATGAATGATAATAGCAATAATGAAACACCTATCATTCCACATAACAATGCCAAACTATTTTTCCCCTCTTTCTTCTTTTCTGGAAAATTTTACTGCCAGAACTATGGAGTGTGTAACACTAACACCTTAACCTTCTTTCTGAGCTCAGTTGCTGACTCAGTTTCTCCCAGTAGCAAACAGGAAGCTGCGGTACACAATATTTCTACCATTTGTACATATGTACTCTGCAAGCCACCATACTGCATGTGGCAGAGGGAACCCTGTATCACTACAAGTCATTTCCTTACCTGTTCCATTCACAAATAGAGCAAGGGAAAAAACAACTGTCTATATGTCTCCATATGAGTCCTAAGTTCTTGAATTTTATCTTCTTGGTACTTATACGCAATGTTTGTTGGCAGCAGTAGAATCATTCAGCAGTCAGCTTCATATGCTGGTTCAGTTTCTCAACAGTGTTCCTCAAAAAGAACATCACCTTCCCTCCAGGAATTCTCATTTGAGTGCCCAAAGCATCTCCCTACTACTTACATGTTGTTCAAACCTAAAATGGTCCCAACCTCAGCTGATAGTGTGTGTAGTGTTATGAAACAATGTGTGTATACTGTGTGCAGTGACTGGGAGTGAGAAATAAATGAACTGTGTAGTATCAAATTTTACATTATTAAATAAAATACTTGTAAAACGTTCCTGTACACTAGGATACACCAAATGAGGCAACACTGTTTTAAAAAGGGTAGCATTCTTCTTGGGAGGGTGGAGGCTCTTGTTTTCACTTAGCCATCCTGTTCCACGTTTTCCACAGTTTCCCTGTACCATTTCAGGCAAATGCCAGGATGGTACCCACTAGTAAGGCCACAGTCAACTACCTATCCCATCGTTGTCACACTAGACTTGTAAGTACGCAAACTTCTATATATGTGAATTACCTTATTTTTACTTTCTTGTAATATGGATCAATAGTTTCTGTAAATTTTTAAAATGCTGTCATGTTTCTTTCAACTATTAGAATTTATTTTATGAGTGCAATTTTGGCATTAAGCCATTTTCAAGTGTCTACAAAACATGGAACAGGATAATGAGAACAGTTTACAGTGGGATTAACAGTAGGTACAACAAATGTTTAGTTTCTTGACATTCATGTATTGTACTTAAAAGATTTTGACATATTCTTTAATTTTGAAGTTCTTAAATCATAATGCCAAGACACATCCAGTATCTTGTAAAAAAGATCTGTGGACAAATAAAACTAAAACAACAACAACAACTACTACTACTACTACTGCTACTACTACTACTACAAAGATTTTCAAAGATTTGGAGCTGTGTGCAGTATCCTATTGGTTTTGGAAGGATGATTACAAGAGATATTACGTATTAATGTTAAGGGTGAGACTTGTCATCTTTCTTTGAGTAGAAGTGTAACAACTGTCAATTTTAAGGCTGAAGGGTATCAGCTATTACTAAATAACAATTAATCAGTGAACATAATAGGTGTGGTGTGACAGCCCTATGCCACACATCAGTTTTAGCAGTTTCATACATTCCTAGTTCACTAAGGCTGTCTGCTAAGACAGTGAGTTTCTGTCCTCACATGCCTGCTCCCAGCTCAAGTTGTCAGTTCTACTGTGCTACCAGATACAATTGCTGGCTACTGAGACAAATAGAATAGCTCCAGTCCTAGTGAGGCTTCTGTTAACATAGCCTCATCCTCAGTCCTGGTCTTCTCTTCACTCATATCTTCAATGGCAGCAATAATTCCAGGCCAGTACATGTCACTGAGTTATAGCCTTCATTCTGCACAATCCCCATTGTGCAGTGCAGAAGAGCTTTAGTGTATGGGGGCAGAGCATGGGAGGAACATAATCAGAATTTGGCCCCATGCACACAACACAGCAGACACATCATGTGGCGACATGCTTTGTGTCCAAGAACATCCATTGTAATCTGTTCAGAATCACATGTGCTGCTCCATTTCTACACCTACTATGCAGCTTGGTATGTAAATCAGTGCTTTGAGCCATAAGACATTCAAATTAGCAAGCATTAGCGTCCACATGTGTACTGTCTGAGTTTTGACCTCCTGCCCATCCAGGCCATTCAGTTCCATGGCTTGTGTTATGCTGGTGAGTACGTGATGACAACTTAGTGACTTTGTTCACATTTAGAGCAGATGGGATTTGTAGAAGACATATAGAGAGTGTTTTTATGGACAAGTCAGCACTAAGGGTGCTCTTCTTATCACACTGCTCTTTTATCTAGTGTCCTCATATCAGCAAGTGACCATTCCTTGTTTTCTTTAGGTATTTCAATAAATGTGTTGTTTTCTTAACCTTGTGCAGTGCCCAATACGCCTTACCTTGCAATTTTGTGATTATTTTAGTGTGCTGGGGTACGTCTTCGTCAGCACACTGGTTGGCTCTAGGAACCATTGTACAGCAAATGCTGAACTAAGTGTGCCTATGACAAGAGAAGGCCAAGACAGACCCCAGGCTACACATCGATAATGCCCCGTGGGCAGTGTGCTTATAGGCCACCAGCACCAACCGAGCTTCCTCTATTTCTCAACCTTAGTACTTTGCATTGGGACTCAGTTCACATTGCACCTCAATATGTTGCACTGTTCTCTAGGCATCCACAATGATAGTCATCACCTCGCACCTTAGCTAGCTGTGAGGGAACGTTAGTCATTGTATATAGTGGTGATATGGGCATGGACAAGATTCAAGAATTTGTACATGTTAATTGATTGCAGTTAACCACAGAACTTCAGACTGGACACCATTGAAGTTAAGTACTCAATTGGTTCCTGTAATAATGTGTATTTTAATCATGTGTGCATTTTGTGTTGTATTGAGAGGAAACGAGCCACTCACTTATCATATCACCCTCTCCTCATCCAGACAGGAACCACAAAACATTACAAGACAGCACAGCCACAGCATTTAGTAAGTTAGGTAGGGAAACATTGTTGCTGTGGTATTATATCAGTCTACCTAAATTATTATTAATGCAATACAGGTCATGTGATCTTAGTTTATAAAAAGAATTAAATTGTGTGGATGCCTTTAGTGTAATATCAATATTTACGTCTCCAAAATTTAATGTCCTACAGTTTGACTATTTTTCAAAATCATTTCCTCTAAGGACTGTGGAAATGCATTAACCTTTTGAGTACTGTGGGCGAGTTAATTCATTATGCTGCACTCCTCCCCAGATGCTGAGGATGTGTTTAAATGCAACCCCCAGGCTTCCCTAAAGCACTATTGATGTGTTTACACATCCAATTCTGTCGATCCTGTAACTGCCACAGACAAGTTACTTCAATATCTCAGTGAATAAAAAAGTTTTGAGTATTTATCATCTGACATACATGCCTCTTTGTGTACTATCACTTGTAAAAATCCTTGTTTCGATATCTTGAACCATTTATGTCATGATTGTTGAGACACCATGAATCCAAGTCACAGGGATGGAAATGTGCGCATTGTGCTTGACTGTCCACTAGATATAAAAACCAATAACTCGAGAACAAAATCAGATATCATTCTGCACTCAATTTTTAACAACATTTTGATATCTTATCTACATTTCATACACAGGAATGTGTGAGCTAAAATCAATCATACGCAAAGTTTAGGCAATGCATTTTTGCCTCTACAAACTCCTTAAATTTTCAGGCAATGCTTTGCTTAATTTGATAATTAATTAACTACGACAAATAATGAAAAGAAAGTCAGTTTTTTTTTTTTTTTTTACTAATAGTTTTCTTGCAGTCAGATGCTACACACATTTCCCAGCCATAGAAAACTCTCTCTCAGCGCAAGTAGAGCACAAGTAGCAGCACTGGGTGAGCAGTACAATTACAATAAAATAGCACTCAACGTGGAATGTAAGGATCTCATCTTGCAGCAGTCAAAGGGTTAATATTGATGTTTGGTGTTAAGTATGCACATACAGTTGTGGTTTTTCATTTGTGCAGTAACACTGAAGCCATTTCATCCATTTTCTATACAGTAATCATCAACAGTAAGTTAAGTAAACCTGCCAAACTGATATCATAGGCTAGTCACATGAATCTCTGCAGTGGGCAAATATAAGGCCATGTAGGGGTGATCTGTTTATAGGCTAAGTAGTGCCTGAAATTTATTCAAATTAAGCACAGCTGCTTCACATTAATTTCTATTGTGGCTCAGATGAATAAATAACTGAGAAGTATTACTATTTGGTTTGTGGACTAATAGGCAAATATCCTTTGTTATTACACAAGTTAATTGTATTCAGTAAACATTATTTGTCCCAAGTGAGGGTTATAACATTGACATTGAAGAGGTCACAGTCTTTGTTCACCAAGCATTAACACATATGCCTGAATTCTCATGTCTTAGTGACAAAAGCCTCAGCATCAGGACTCGATCATACATTTAATTAGTTCACAGTTGCAGCAGTCACAGGCACTCCCAGTCATTTAATGAGGCTTAAAAATTCTGTGAAGTACTGTATATAAAAAGATGCCTCCCACTGCAGTTGTAAGTAAGTGAAATTAAATGTACAGATTCATAATGGTTCTTTTTGCTTGCTACAAATGCTCATTTATATTACTTGATTCAAAAGTTAGCCCTGCTGCCTGATCCACCAGTGTTACCATTTCCTAACATATTCTCTTTATACTTGAGGATTTTTCTAATGAAATACATATGGTAGCCATAAAGTTAGGGTTTTTACAACATTGCAAGTCATACACTGCAAGTCATGCGCATTGGATTATGGATTTGTGGTAATAGAGTCAAAAATGTAGATTCACTTGTCAATGTAATAAACCACATGCAGAAAATTTAATTTGGTGATGTAGTGATTATCTTAGCTCTAGATAAGGAGGTTCCCATACAAGCTTTAAGGCAGTCTGACCACATGCTGGCCAGAGTGCTCAGCATACTTTGACACCTCACATGTGGCACAGAGCTGTAGTGATATAGTGCAGCAGGTTTCCGTAACAGACTCTAAAGCACCAGATGTTTTTCATGGGAATACACTTTGTTTCCAAGTTGCCTGGACTGTTTGTCCTTGCATTCCAAGTGGGGATATTCACAATATGAGGCTGAGTGTTATAAGTGTTTACACAGGGGTCACATTGTGGAAGTATGCTGAAGCATTGTGGCCCCAGAGGACTATAACCAATAAAATTTCAGGCCATGATCAAGTTCAAGCACTGCATAAAATTTTGATACTGGTAACAATGCAAGACATTCAAAATATTTTTTTCTTATCAATACCAGTGTATCACTTTCAGATATAAACAGTCTATATACTTCATTGTGAGTGCTCTCACACTCTGTGAAGTGCAATCAATGTTGTGTGTGTACAGTGTTAAGTAACAGACTGAGATTCAGCAACTGTAGTACATGATATGTCTCTTTAATAAACATACCACTACACTGTAGTCTCATTATGTAAACATATGTTGGTTCCTAGCACATCTTAATTTTCACCCTACACTTATCATTGTATAATGGTATTAGGAATAATAATCACTCCACAAAATAAAGTAATCTGATACAATCCTACATAGTAAAATAATTGATTGTTCAAACTCCAAACCCTTTCAAATTTATTAATCTTCAGTACACATTCAAACAGTGCTATTTGTATAAAATGATAATGATTTGGTATTGGAGTTGCTATTATTGTAGGTAATTAAAATACTAATTTATTTCTAATCAAAACTTACAAATTGTAAAATTAACTGTTAAAGTAATTTATTTTACAAAATTTTGCAAGTCATAAAATAGTTAAATGAATATATAATTTTGTTCACTGCTGATCTTTATTTCACATTTGAAATTATTTACATTAACCTTTTTTCATTGTAATTTACATAAAATATTAATTATAATAACACTAAAAGTATGAGATAGTGTCAAAATTTTATATAATGACCAGCATTAGGACTAAACAGTTCACTTGCTAACAATAATCAAAGTTCAGTGCAGTTAGTTGTTAAAGCAGACCTGTTCACTAAGTTTAAAGACATTGTTATTAAAAAATCTGTAATGGTGAATTGGAAAGTGACGAAACTGTAATTGAAAGAAGAATATTGTAAAATTTTGGTACCTAAGAATGTAAGATTTTCTAAAATAGTTGCAGTGAAAAAGAATAATTTACTAACTTTATCAACAATTATTGACACACCTCAGTTCATCAAGTTAAATACAAATACATCTGTGAATCATTTCCAACTCCAAAACTTTTTCTTATCACTTGCAACAAATTTATTATTATTATTATTATTATTATTATTGTTATTACTGAGTACAGTGCAATGTGTAAACTGAAATCTGTAACTAATGTATGTCATACATAAGAAAAGGGACATTTCTATGGCCTCCATGAGGTGTCACCTCTAGGTTGTGTACAGCTGATGGTCACCTTGTTGGTCCATTATGCTATTACTGATACACTTCAAACACAACTTGTACCGCTGTTTGGACTTGGTGTGGGGAAAGTAGTTGCCTTCCGGGCCCACATGTCTTAAAGATTACAGCAAGTTCCAGATTTTGCAAGGCCCACCCTATTCCATTGGACATTAACTATATAGTTATAACCAACCATAAACCACTCTTGTCACTTTTGGATACAAGACTACATTGCCATAGCATGCAGCACATTGACTTCATTGATGGGCTGTCTATTTGATGAATTTCCAACACTCCAATTGCTATCATGCTTCACCATCAGCATTTTAATGCAAATATGCTGTCTCACCTTCTCATAGGCCTGGATCCTGAATTGGACCACCAGGAAATAGTTGGTTGCCAGAAAGACAGCCAATGTGAGCAATCAGTTGACAAGTAACCTATAAATTCCCTGGTCATTGGTACAACATCTTGGTGCAACACATGTCGTCAGCAGGTCATGCTATATGTCTGGTCAAGGTGAGCCTCCAAAGCCATCTGGTGCAGATTCTCGTGGCCTTTGCTATTTTTTGCATTGGTGGAACTAACTTTTGGTTCATCTTTCTACTCATGCATGAATCCCACTGGGAGATTTCAAGGATGAAGCAACTACAATGTCACTTCATTTACTGGCCTTCTACAGATGACAATAGTAGTAGATGGTGCGCTAGTGTGCCATTTGCCAAACACAACAGCTGGCCTCAACCCAGTCATTCTCAGCATGGCCAGTGCTGACATAGCCACAGGAGTGAAGTCATGCCATCTTTGTGGTCCCATACTTGAGTTCTGTTTGGTTAATTATCATCAACTCCTTCTCCCACTTCCCATATATCATCTGCCTCAAACTTACAACAATTGTGGCCATGGGGTAAAACTTGTACCCAATCTTTGCAACAGATAGTGCATCTGCTTGCTGAAGACTGACAGAAGTCCCCAGTTCTGAATTTAAAAAGGTTCCAATTTAAAAAGGTTTTGCATCTACAATGGAATTAAACATCTTACCACATTCCCTTCTCATTCGGCCTCAAACGGGCTGTAAAAAGATTTGTTCTCTCTTTTAAAGTGCAAATGCTGTAAGCTTTAGGGTCTGCTAAATCAGCTACAGTGCTGAACATCTTCCTAACTTCTCATAGGTTCATGACCATTAATAGTCAGAGCCTGGTTGAGCTCTGTTGCTCTCACAGGACCCATCTGGATCTCCTGTATCCAGCTTCTAAACACAGAGCAGACACAGTCATACCATTCCATGTGGATACAAACATTTTGGAGAATCCAAGATGGTTTGGGAGGTCCAAGGCAGAAGAACAGGGGCACATATAGTATTGGTGGGAACAACATGGGGGCTGCCACATTGACACCAACTCTGTTGCAGCACTCTGGTCAGCAGCTTTGCTCATTGAGGAGTTCACTGCCACCACCACTGCCACCACCACTGCAACCACAATGCAACTCTATCCACTCTTGGTTCACAGAGCAGGGACAACTGGTCTCCACCTTTGTGCAAGCTGTGGGACACACACATGGATCTGGCTTCACTGATGGCTGAATCACTGGGCCTGCCTCAACGCACTGGGCCATCGCTGTTCCAAGCAGTCTTCAGGCCTACACAAGAAACTTCAGATCCAGCACCAACATCACTGCTGACCCTGGAGGTCTTCTAGGTTCCTTACCTCTTAGCCATCCCGGCTTCCAGCTAGTTCCACTGTGCAGTCATTCCCACACTGCCTGGGTGGGTCCTGGCCTATTATGCCAGTTCAAGTGAGGAGGGATTTAGTAACGCCATCCACCAGGCAAATGGAAAATGTAAACATATTGATGTGGGTAATATGCTGGACAATGTAGCAAGTGGTGGGAAAGCTACTGGCCATATCGCAAGCAAGTCATGTGAACTTCTGTAGCAAGCAACTATGAGGCTGTCCAGTAGTGGTCTCTTTCTCAGTTACTGTTATCTGATTCACCTCTTCCTGTGGACTCTGACTGTCTTGATTGTACACTGTGTGCATACTGCTATGAATTATGATCTTGTGGTTTCCATCACTGCTCAGCTTAATGGAACTTCAATCACTACACACATTTTTATCAGATAAGTAGTATTTGTAGTTTATTCAAATTAATCAAGAACTATTTAATACTAATTTCTATTGTGGCTCAGATGAATATACTGCTGAGTTCTATTACTGTTTGGTTTGATTACTAATAGACCACTTACTTTGCTATTACAGAAGTTAATTGTGTTCAGTAAATGTTGGTGGACCTAAGTGAGTGTTGTAACAGTGAAGGTATTATTTTGCAGATCTATGCCAGTACTAATGTATATCAAGCCTCCTCTCCTCCCCCCCCCCCCCCCTCTCCCCCTCCCAGTAATTTATTTGT
Source organism: Schistocerca piceifrons (assembly GCF_021461385.2). Lineage (NCBI taxonomy): Eukaryota > Metazoa > Arthropoda > Insecta > Orthoptera > Acrididae > Schistocerca > Schistocerca piceifrons. The sequence continues at coordinate 481,589,776 of NC_060149.1, read as the reverse complement.
ACATTATGTTTTACATATCAAAATATTACATGGTAAAAATATAGCAGTGTTGTACTCAATTAGCTTGTAACTGTCTCTACACCCATATCTATGCATAACAGTTAGCCTTAATTTACCAGCATTAACATGCAGTCGATGTCATCTGAAGAATGATAGCTATTTGTACATTATGTTTCATATAACAAAATATTACATGGTATGAAATGTAGCAGTGTTGTACCCTATTAGCTTATAGCTGCCTCTACACCCATATCTATACATTATTAGACGGTAAGAAATATAGCAGTGTTGTACCCTATTAGCTTATAGCTGCCTCTACAGCCATATCTATACATAACAGTAAGCCTTAATTTATCAATAAATTAGGTCATCTTTACAACTATTCTGAAACTCTGCTATACTACAGAAAGTATTTTCCTTCATCCACACTTTGGTTTTAGTTTTAAAAATATCCAGTGAAACCAGTTGAGCCTGTATGGGTAAAGTGTTGAATAATTTTATGCCTATGTATTCATAGCTAGACTGGGTTTCCTTAAGCCTGGTTGTTGGTATATCAATCATATTTGTTTGTCGAGTATTGTGTTGATGAACATTATTTCCTTTTAGTGTAGTGGTTTAAGTTTTCTTTTACGTTTAATAGGCAACAATATATGTAAAGAGATAGGACTGTGAGAATTTTTAAGTCTTTAAAATAAGGTCTACATGAGGTCTTGTTGTCAGTGATTCCATAAAGACGTCTAATTGCTTTTTTCTGCCAAGTGAAAATTTTTTTGGCTCCTGGGGAGTCACCCCATAAAAGAGTGCCATATTGTAGATGACAGTGAAGGAAGACGTAGTATGAATGAAGTAACAAATCTTGTGTAACACATGTGCGTATTTTGGCTAGTAGGTAAACTCGTGATAACTTTTGACATACCTACATAATCTGTATGTGTGTCCCACGTTAATTTCGAGTCAACATGTATTCCTAGTAGTTTAATAGATGATAACTCAGTGCTACTGTTTGATAGACTCAAGATTATCTGGACAGTCTTTTCATGGTTCATAGTTAACTCACTAGCTTTAAACCTGATGTTAGATATTTTGAGACATTCTTCATTTTCCTCCTTCAATTTGTTTATATCCTTTCTGGAATTAGCTAATGTTGTGTCTTCAGCATAGAGGATAGATCTACAGGGTAAGTTACTCGGAAAGTCGTTTGCAAATAATATAAATAGTAGAGGGCCAAGCACTGAGCCCTGAGGAACACTTGATTTTATACTTAGAGTCTGCGACTTTTGGCCATTATGCTTTACAATTTGTTTTCTATTGCTGAGGTATGATTCAATTAGTGAGAGTTCCAAGTGTTTGATTCCATAGCAGCACAGTTCATCTAATAATAACTTGTGGTTAACTGAGTCAAAAGCCTTACTCCAGTCAACTTGAATTGCTTCAACAGATAATTCTGATTCAAATGAGCTTAGTACAAAAGAGATGAGGTTTTCACCTGTTTTGACTGTTGATAAGTTTGACCTAAATCCATACTGAGAATTGTTTAATATATTATTGTCTGATAGGTGTATGCATACTTGCTGCAGTATGCAATATTGTATTATTTTTGAGAGAATATGCACAAGTGAAATTGGTCTATAATTATTGATACAGGACCTGTCACCCTTTTTGTGAAATGGTATGACAACTGTCTTTTTGAGACATTCAGGAAAGCATCCACTAAAGAGGATCCAGTTAATCAGTATGCAAAGAGGATGTGATATGAGGTCTACAATTTTTTTAATTCAAAAGTTTGACAGGCCATAAACGTCTTCAGATCTGGAGTATCCAAATTTAGAGATTGCTTTAATTATATCAGTTACTTGTACTTCTCTCCATTTACAAGCTGACACTATGTTTGTAATGTTTTGTTGAAAATTTCTGTCAGATGTGGGGTTAGAAATAGGTGTATGTGTAGAATTGGAATTGTGGTTGCCCTGAGTTGAGAGGCTATGTTTGACAGAGCTGACAAAAAAGTGAGTGAAATCATAAGCAGTGAGCAGCATTTGTGTTGTCTTTATGGCTTATATCCATACCTAGCTCTGCTTTTATTACTTTTGATGCAGCCTTACATTTATTGTGATTTTTAATGATATCACCATTTGCCTTATACTTGGCTGTTTTAATTTCAGATCTGTATTTTGTTTTCAGGTTTTTGTAAGTTTCTTTATCTACTGCTCTCTTTTTGACCTTATTGTGACAAGTAATTACCAATAGTCTCAGTTTTTGTAATTGAGGTGAAAACCACTTCTCTAAAGTTGAGTGGTTAGATTTCCTGATTTTTTATTTATTTATTTATTTATTTTTTGACAGTGTACAGCACGTATGGAAGATTTCAGAAATGATTTTGAGAAATGTGCTGAAGGCTTCATCAACATTTCTGGAGGAATGTATAACAGTATTCCAATCTATAGACTCAAGTTCTTCTCTATACTTGCTGATATTTCTATCTGTAAATAGTCTCACACACTGAGTTTCTGGAGGAATGTATAACAGTATTTCAATCTATAGACTCAAGTTCTTCTCTATACTTGCTGATATTTCCATCTGTAAATAGTCTCACACACTGAGTTTGTTCCTGGTCTTCTTTTGGTTTTTCAGTAATTAGTTTCACCCATATAACTCTATGGTCCGACAGGTAATCGACATTAAATAAGCCTAGCTGAAAATAACATTTGTATACATACAGGAGAAATGCCTGTCATTTTGCTAATGTCTATGTTTAGATCCCCAAAAATTAATATTTTGTATTTAGTATACTTTTGTATACTGATCGCGAGATTTTCTAAGCATTCTATAAATTGTTCTACATTATTTTCAGGAGTGTGATATAAAGAAACTGTGATGCGCTGTATACTAGGTATAATCAAAGCAGTGGCTTCAAAAACACCTTTAATGCATAAGTCACTAACTCCGAGAACAGAAAACTTTAAATCTACATCATTGCTAACATATATGGATCAACCCCCATACGATTCATTGGGTCTGCAGTAGTATGTAGCTAATTTGAAACCTGATGGTACATACAGTTTTATATCTTCTTCCTTTAACCAATTTTCATTTATACATAAAATCATTCTTTTGTTACCTTTTACTAATATACCAAGCTCATCAGCTTTATTTTTTGGAGACCTGACATTTAAGTGCAGAAATAAGATAGAGTTTCTGTCACAGGAGGGGATGAGTACAGTATTATGGGACAATTGAGAACATTTAATTGTTATTCCAGCCCTGGAATCTATGTTAGATGGTGGTTGGACTTCCTTGGAATAATCCATAAAAATCTTCATTTCTCTTTGGCAATTTTTTGGATCTGCTTGAAACACGGCTGGAAGTTTGTTTCACTTCACTGTCAACAAGTTTTATAAGAATATGTTTTCGCAAATCATTTGGTACCACTTCATCATGAGACAGAGATGATATGTATCTCATAGATAACTGCCTCAGTGTGGGATTTTGCTGCTAGCTAGGAATCTAGGTCATTTTCTTGCATGGATTGTAATTTTTCTCTCACCTAACTCACTGTTTATTTTATATTACTGCTGCTCACTTGGCTGCATGACAACACAATGTACCACTGTGTTAGCTGAAACAGTAATGAAGGAATATGCATGGGCAGTAAAGAAGAAATAAGTATTGGCTCACAATCGTAAAACAACAATAGAGTGGTACAAGACAATGTGTTTTTGTGATTAGCACACTTTATACATAAACACACCTGTTTGAGGGCTAAACAAATAAACTGTGTTATCGTATTTAGCAAAATAAAAACTGGAGCTTGTGGCATAAATTTCTATGTAAAAATGTTCCAATTCAGTGTTTGCAAATTTGTAGTTTAACATGTTCTAAATAATATATTTAACATTATGTTTAAATGAAATCTCATTGTAAATAGATGGAATGCTCAAATTAATTTCTAACAAATTCAGATAAAATTCTTTCTTTACTAATCCAAATGTCTTGCAAATTATAATACAAACCTCTATCATACGATAAATTTATATTTGGTATCATATACTTCATATTTGAATTTTGGCCTATTCCTTGATAAGGTGATACCTACACAAGCCTCAGAAAATGAAACTATAAAGAGGCTACAATATGACAGTGACACTGTAAAAACTGAACTATTCAAGGCAGGGAAAGAAAATGATACACTAATACAAGAAAAGCAGTGCCGTGAGAATGAAAACTACCAAAAACAAATAGAATGCCATGAAATTACGAACTAAAAAAACAATAACACATCTCGTGCTCCATATACACACTAGAACTTCAAAAACAAAAATATACTCATTGCCTCCAATGAAGACATGAAAAAGTCAACAGGTCTAACATCAGCAGATAAATATAAGTGGAAGACACCAAAAGAAGAAGCAAGCCCACAGCTGTACAAGATTGCGAGTTTCTAGTAATAGGATATTCGCTCTTGAAAAATATCACTGTCCCCAACTGTGAAATTGAGATGCAACCTGGGATAAGAGTGCAACAACTCGGCAAACATTTCAAAAATATTGCAAAACAAGTGGCTACAGAACAGGATATGAAACACAAACGAAACTATAAAGGTGATTTTATACATGTTGGAACAAACTTGCATAAAAGCAGCAGCAAAGATGAATTAGTGAATGAAACAAGAAACATGATTCTTGCAGCAAGAAGTGTTTATGAAGGATCCAGGCTCAGACTTAGCAGAATCATAAAAAGGAGGTCAGTGAGTGACAAATACATATCCAAAATAAACAGTGCCATCAAACAAGAGTGTGATTGTCTTGGTGCTATCTTCATAGATCCAAACAAATTCCTGTGTGAAAATTGTCTGGGAAAGGATGGCACACTATTAAATAGATTAGATCTGGTAACACTTGGCAGAATATATGCAGATGTTTGTAAAATCATTAGAAACAAGGGAAACTAACATTGTATAGTGGGGTGAAAAATCACAAAATCTGATATCCACAAAAAACAGTGATAACAAAAAAGAATATAGGGCAAAAACAAACATAGAATCAGGATATTCAGTTATAAAAATAATGCACCAGAATATACAATACTTAAAAAATAAGGTAACCCAATTACAAATAATGCTAAATGAAGAAACTCCTGACATTCTAGTTCTGACAGAACATGGTCTAAATGAGCATGAAATTCTAAATCTTACTGTTGCAAATTACAATGTAACAGCTAGTTCATGCAGGAGGTATAGTAAGGGAGGTGGAGCTGCTATACTTACCCATAACAATGTAAGTAGAAACCATACAAACAGTCTTGACTTATGTAAAAAACATAACATTGAAAATGTAGTCGAAGTAACAGGCCAAAAAATAGTTCTAAGTAGTTCCTCACTGTACATGTTAAACATCTACAGACCACCAAATGGGTCTATAAAAACGTTCATTGAAAACATAGGAGAGCTGTTACATATCATCCTAAGCAAGAACTGTGCACTTGTACTACTAGGTGCAGGGTGGCCGAGCAGTTCTAGGCGCTACAGTCTGGAACCGCGCAACCGCTACGGTCGCAGGTTCGAATCCTGCCTAGGGCATGGATGTGTGTGATGTCCTTAGGTTAGTTAGGTTTAAGTAGTTCTAAGTTTTAGGGGACTCTTGACCTCCAAAGTTAAGTCCCATGGTGCTCAGAGCCATTTGAACTACTAGGTGATGTAAACATAAACACATTGCAAGACATAAATGACAGTAGGGAGCTCTTAACACAATGAAAACATATGGCTTATACAATGCAATAGCTACTCCAACATGTATAGCTGCGAACTCCTGTACTCAAATAGATCACATCTTCACTAATTTAAGAGACTTTCAGTACAAAAGTGAAGTTATAGAAACAACCCTGTCAGACCATGATGCAATAAAAATATGTCTAAATTATATCACCACAAATGAAAACACACAAAAAATATGGGGAAAAAAGGATTAAATGAACAGAACTTATAGCCCTTAGGATCAAACTTGAAAAAGAAGGATGGGAAATACTGGAAAAAGACTCGCCATCAGTGGATCATAAAGAGACTCATTTTGTTGACACACTTTCCTACCATCTCAATATTACATGCCCTGTAATAAAAACTAAAGCCAAAACCACAAATAAAAACAAAAAATGGATAACAAAAGGCATTTTGGTCTGTAGGAACAAGATAAAAATGATGCACAGAATATATAAAACTAGCATTGATGAAAACTTTAAAGAGTAATACAGAAAATATAAAAGTATGTATGCTAAAGTTCTGCAAGCAGCCAAATGACTAGAAGCAAAAAAGCACATAAATAGTGCTGCTAATGAAAGTAAGGTTTGCTGGTTTATTATAAATACAAATCGCAAACCCTCCAATTCACAGGAACACAGCGAAATACAGTTCATGATCAGCAAAAAAACTATACCTGAACAGAATAAAATCATAAATCTCTTCAATGACTATTTTGCCACAGTAGGCCAAAAACTAAAAAAAAAAAAATAAAAAAATTAAAAAGTAAAAAAACTCACTAACTTTTATTAATCCCCAGGAAAAAACAATGGCACTTTTCCCAGTGACAGAAGAAGAAACATTAAAAATAAGAAAAACTAAAACAAACAAAGTCATGTAGAATTGACAGAATATCAAGTATAGAAATTGAACACTGTACGCAGGAACTCAAGAAACCTCTTACACAACTAATCAATTCATCATTGCTGGAAGGATCTTTTCCTAAGTGCTTAAAGACAGCACTGATAAAACCAATACATAAAAATGGGAATGAATACAATCCAAAAAATTATAGGCCTATAGCTCCTTTACCAGTCATATCAAAAATATATGAATGAGCTTATGCACAGAGACTCATTGCTTTTCTGATGAAATATGAAATAATCAACAAGAATCAGTTTGGCTTCCAGAAAGATAAATGCACCATAGATGCAGTAATAGATCTCATCAAAAATGTCATAACAAATTGGACTCTAAAAATAAATGTGTAGGAGTATTTATGGATCTAACAAAGGCATTCGACTGTGTAGACCACAAAACTTTAGTAGAAATATTAGGAGTATATGGCATTAGAGGAAATGCAGGAGACTGGATTCTCTCATACCTGACAAACAAGAGCCAATATACTGAAATTACAAAAACAACTGGTGAATAAATAAGATCTAAAGCAAGAATTTTACACTTCTCATTGCCACAAGCCTCCATTCTTGGCCCAATACTCTTCATGCTGTACACAAATCACATCCCAAATATGATCAGGTATGGTAGTATAGTTACCTATACAGAGGACACAACTCTTCTGTTCATGGATAAAGACACAGAAAAGCTAGAAATAAAAGTCAGTGTAAAAGTAAATAATGCCATCCAAAGATTAATGAATTAAACCTGCACAACAATATTACTGGGCAACGGCCTTGCCACAGGGGATACACCAGTTCCCACGAGATCACTGAAGTTAAGTGCCGTTGTGTGTGGCCAGCACTTGGATTGGTGACCATCCAGCCGCAATGCACTGTTGCCATTCCTCGGGGTGCACTCAGCCTCATGACGCCAATTGAGGAGCTACTTGACCGAAGAGTAGCGACTGCGGTCAAGAATACCATCATAACGACCGGGAGAGCGGTGTGCTGACCCCATGCCCCTCCTGTCCGCATCCTCCTCTGAGGATGACATGGCAGTCAGATGGTCCCAGTAGGCCACTAGTGGCCTGAAGACAGAGTACTTTTTTTTTTTTTTTTTTTTTTTTACAACAATATTACTAAAACACTTTGTGTAAACTTCAGACTTCAAAACTTTTACAGTGAAGATATCATTGTATGTATAGACAAGTGCATAGCAGAGAACACCAAATATACAAAATTCCTTGGGATAATTATCCATGAAAATGTAAACTGGGATAAGCATATAGAATATATAAGGGGGAAACTCAGTGCAAACCTATAAGTGCTGCACAAACTACACTACCTAAAAGATACAGGCATTATGAAAACAATATACAATGCATTAATTCATATAACATTAAGTTACGGTATAACTTTGTGGGGAGGTACCTTGAAAACAAACATTAATAAAATATTTAAATTACAAAAAAGAGCCATAAGAATGTTAGCCAACCTTAAATGGAAAGATTCGTGTAAACCAGCATTTAAAGCTCTCAAAATACTAACATTGCCCAGTATATACCTATATGAACCCCTCTGTCAAAATTCAAATATTCTCCCAATACGAGAGATAACAACACACAACACAACCATGGCACAAGAAAATGGAACCTCTTCCATGAGCCTAAAAAAATTGTAAATTAATTTATGTGCACTACAGTTCAAAACAATTGCAATACTGTTCTTGTATCAAAAGAAAAATCGTACAAAACATAATTTAATATGAAATAGCCCTAGAATAAAATTGTGATAAATTATATTTTTGTTAAACAGTAGACAGTAAATACTATGTACCTGTCAGTGCATGAGATGAAAATATATCTTGATCCATACAATGTACTTTGTCAAAGGATAAATAAATAAAAATAAAACACTTATAATTGATCTCCACTTAGCCAGTGGCCAGTAATACATAATACATCTCTCTGTATGTTACAAGATCCAATAAATCACATTTCCCCTATGACTGGTTACTTAACTGACATTAGGTTTGGCAGAAGGCAAGAGATTCCTCGTATGCTAAAAGACCAATAAATCGCATCTCCCATGTAAATGGCTACTTAACTAATATTCAGGTTGGCAGAAGACAAAAGAATATCAATTCCAGTAGGACTATGCCTTCTAAACCATTGTGATTTTGTATAAACTTTTAAGTTGATGACTCTTGAGCTTTTGTTCATGTGTGTACATTGTTTTGGTACCTACCATTTCAATAGAAATATGCACCACAAGAACATCTAGGTAAGCATTTATTCTGACATACTTGACTATGGATCACAAAAATTTTGTAAAATGAATGTGATCTTAAGATCACTAGCTGCGTAAAACCTGTGGCACCCATACATAATGTTGTAAAGAACTTACATTATGATAATGTTGCACGTGAACTTCAGTGTCATGTTACAACTGGAGGTACTAATGACCTATAGCATAATGAATTAAAAGACACTATTCAAAATGTAGAGAAAGCTCTGGTCACAGTACAAAATTGGATTGTAATAGTTACATAATTACTGTACAGGTATGACTTAATACAACTGTCATTTTTTAACCAGACCAACAGACAATTCCTTAAAATATGTAGAACGTGTAACAATACAAGCTTTCTAGAAACTGAATTCCTGCAAAGGAAATGCTGCACAAGATATGCTTTGCATTTAAATGTTAATGATAAAAAGTTTATCAGCTATAAGATAAATCCAAAGGTTGAAATTATGAACACAAATAAAGACACAATGCTTGTTTCAACACTAAACAGAGAAGCCGGCCCATCAGTAATGGAAATACCAACAATAACAGCAACAAGAGCACCAGTACCACCAACAATAGCAATAAAAGCACCAACAATAAATAACAGCAGCATTAGCGCTAGTCAAATTAGGTACTGCAAATAAAGCAATTTTCGTGTAAACAAACAATTTTGCCAGCAGCTCAAGGTGGTAATATGACATTTTTCAAATACACAGGATGATTCAGCTGACTTTGCCACCAGGTTTATGCAATGCACAATGCCTTCAAATACCATGTACAAGATTTCCACATTCTCTTGTTCTCCACATGCAAACAGTTAGTCCTACAGAAAAAATGAACAGGATCTTTTTGTAGGAAATTTAATGTAGTTAAGTGTTGTACTGGGATGCATTTTTCATAGAGGTCATATTTTTTGAATTATTCAAGAAAAATGTACAAAAATGACCTTCAGATGCATTCTTCTTCAGATGCATTCTTCTTGAATAGCACAGAAACTGTGCGCCCCAGTGAAAACGTGTCCCAGCACAAAATTTAACTTCATTAAATTCCCTACAAAAAGATCCTGTTCACTTTTTCTGTATGACTAATAATTTGCCCATAGCAAGCAAGAGAATATGAAAATGTGGTATTTGATGGCACCACAGGCTGCATGGAGTCCAGCAAGAAGGGCAGCTGAATCACTCTTTATAAGATCTGTGGGGCACAACTTGCTGAAAACTATCAAATAAAGTTAGAGAGATGGAAATATTGTTATCAGATGAATTAAAAGATGTAACAATTACAGGTGCTAGCGAACATTCATTAATAGATATGTTAGTGCTTGCAAGAGGGTTTCAACCTATCATCAGTAGGGAAACCTCTACACATGGAAGAACATGAATCAATGTAATAAAAGCATCAACCACTATTCCTTATAGTCAATGGAAAAGCTGAGAGAAGGGTATTATTTTGAAATTCCTGTATAGTCTGACTAATCAAAAGTAATTGCTATTTGTATACACAGAAGCCCACACAGAAGCTAATAATTCATGAAAACTATGTCAGCTGTATTACTATACATTTATTGTGCTATGATTGGTTGAACATCATCAGGTTTCTGAGTTGTGCTTAAGTCATCACACAAATGGTCTGGTTGTCATATGTAATGTTAAAGACCAAAACCAACAACACTGATCATAAGCACTCTGTTGACTGCCTGACAGAATATTGGCAAGCAGACGACGCATGCTGCATACAGTAAACTACTCCTGCCTTCCACTGCAGATGTGCAGATGGTAAAGCTATAAGGATGAGACTTTGTGACATGGAATGGGTCAGAGTGGCAGTGGAAAGCAGGAGTTGTTGAAATATACCAATAACCTTAGCAGAGCCTTACTGACAGTCAATATCTTTCTTATTCAGTTCATCCATAAACACGTCCGCAGCTCATGGTCTAGTGACTAGCGTTGCTGCCTCTGGATCACGGGGGCCTGGGTTCGATTCCCAGCCAGGTTGGGGATTTTATCTTCCTGGGGCCTGGGTGTTTGTGTTGTCATCATCATATCATCATCATCATCATCATCATCATTCACGACAGTGGCGACAATTTGACTGTGTAAAAAACTGGAGTGTGAAATGATTGGGACTTTGAACGGGTGCTGATGACTGTGCAGGTGAGTGCCCCACAAACCAAACATCATCATCATCCATAAACACATCTCCTGTGCCAATTACTCCTCTGACATTAGTAATGCTGTTAAACTGTCATTGACTAAAACTCCTCTGATCATATAGTATCACCCCGACCTTATAAAGCTCAACTACATCCTCCATCAGGGCTTCAAGTACCTCTCTTTGTGCTATGAAATTGAGGGATTCCCTAAGCAAAATCCTATCCACATCCCCAAGAGTAGTGCTCAGTCACCCGCCCAACCCACAGAACATCATTGCCCATCCCTATCACAATCCTACTCACAATACTGCATGGGCCGTTCCCTTGTGATCAGCCCAGGTGCAACACCTATCCCATACCCCTACACACAACCTCCTACCACAGTGCAGTCACAGACATTTCCTATCCAATAAAGGGCAGGGCCACTTGTGAAAGCAGCATTTTATATATCATGTATGTTGCAATTACAGTACAGCATTCTATGTGGGCATGAAAAGTAACCAACTTTCTGCTTGCATGACTGGCCACTGCCAAATATGGCAAACTGAAAACTTAAATACCCAGTTGCCAAACATGCTGCAACCCACAACACAATTGAGTTTGCCAGCTGCTTCACTACACAGGCAATTTGGAAACTCCCCTCCAGCACAAGTTTCTCTGAATCACACAGATGGGAATTGTCTCCAAAACATCTTGTACTCTTGTAACCCCCTGGTCTAAACCTCCTCTAACCTGTCCCCACTGCCTCACCTTTCCTCTTCCCATCTCTCTCTCTCCCTCCCTCTCTCTCTCTCTCTCTCTCTCTCTCTCTCTCTCTCTCTCTCTCTCTCTCTCTCCTTCTCTCTCTCCCCCTCCCCTTCTCAACCCCTCTCCCTTCTCTATCCCCTCCCTTTCTCCTTCTTCATCTTCATTTTCCCCCCTTTCAACCCCACAGTCCTCCCTCTCCCTTTTTCTACATCTCTTTTTGTTGTACTCTCCGTATTCTTTTCACCTTGTTGTGGGGCCATGAAGTCACCTGTCCAAAGACCTGCTTCTTTTCTGCTATCCCCTCCCCACCTCATCAGATCAGGCAGCTGCTTTTAATAGTTGTATCTCAATAATTAGTTTTTCCATGGCCACAGTAGTTTGTTTTTAGGTGTCTGTGTGGTTGTGTGTGTGTGAATGTGAGTACAACTGGTGGAAAAAGAGACAGTAATCGAATGACAGGGTGAATGATGTTTCCTATTATGGTTCTCTGCTCCTTGTACTGATCTGCTATAGGTGTGTGGTTGTCTTTCCCTTATCATGCATTTTAATTTAATACTTGAGAATATACTGAATAGTCTAAAAATATATAGTAAGACCATAATAACAATTACTGCTCTTGTTGACCAACATCTCCAACTGCTTGTCCAAAACCTAGACTCCCACATCAAACATACTAACCACTTTCTTTAGCATCTCTCCACCATCCACATGCCTTTACCTTGTGGATCCTTACTTGTTGCTGATGATGCCACCTCCCTACAAACCAACATCCCTCATACCCACGACCTTGCCACTATCTAACACTACCTCTCCAAATGTCCTCTGGACTCCAAACTCGCTATCTCATTCCTTATGCAAATTACCAACTATATCCTGACACACTGCTTAAGTTATACAAACAAATCCATGGCACAGCCAAGGGCACTGCATGGTGCCCTTCTGTGCCAACCTGTTTATGGGACATCCAAAGGAAAACTTCCTAGCATCCAAAAGCTCACAACTCATAGTCTGGTTCAGGTTAATTAATAACATCTTCATGATCTGAACTCAGGTCTGAGACACTCTATCCTCATTCCTTCACAACCTCAACACCTCCTCTGTCTTCCACTTCATATGGTCCTCCTCAGTCCAATGTGCAACTTCCTTGATGTTGACCTCCACCTCTTTGATGACTCCAGCCACACCTCTGTCCACATTAAACCGACTAACAACCAGCAGTATCTGCATTTTGACAGCTGCCATCCCTTCCACACCAAAAAATTTCTCCCATACATCCTATCCAACTGTGGACAACATATCTGCAGTGACGAGAACTCCTTTGTCCAGTACACTGAAGGTCTCACAAAGGTCTAAACAATTAGGCACTATCCCTGTAAACCAATACACAAACAGATTTCTTGTGCAATATCCCCACAGTTCTCCAATCCTCCCACCATCTCCAAGAATCAGTTACAAAAGCGCTCCCCCATTACCACCCAATATTACTGTGAACTGGAACAACTGAACCATATGATTGGTCTGGGCTTTGATTATCTCTCATCATAACACTGAAATAAGAGACATCCTACCCAAGATCCTTCCCACCCCCTTAAAGTGGTAATCCTTCATTCATCCAACCTATGCAACACCCTAGTCCATCCCTATGCTACTCCAACTCTCAATTCCCTGCCACAGGTATCATACTCCTGTGCAAGATCAAGGACAAGACCTGCCCAATCCACACACCCACCACTTCTTGCTCCAGGTCCTTAGCAGGCTTATCCTACCCTATCAGATGCCAGACCCCATGTAAAATCAAGCATATCATATACCAACTCTGCTGTAAACACTTCATAGCCTTTTATGACAGCATGTTACCAACCATATGTCCACAAGTATGAATGGCTACTGCCAAAGATGTTGTAGCAGCCCCTTATCAGTTAGAGGGCCCACTCAGTAGACAAGGATGGTGGGCTCCCTTCAAAAGCTCATATCAAAATATCGCCAGTGAATGTAAACATCAACAAACTTTCCACATAAACATGGCACTACTTCATGAAAAGTCATGTGACAAGAGCTCCACCAATTGGAACTAATGTGACTAAGTGTAGCACTCCTCAGAATCGGTGTTATAAGCACACCAAGAAAGTCAGACCAGCAGTGTGTATCTACAGCTAGGACAGCTCCAGCCAATACCTGTGCCAGCTCTAGCCCAGTAGACACTCACCATAGTCTTTCTGTAGAAATTTGTATCTTGTTGGGCGTAACACCACTTTAGAATTGTGTACCGTAGTATATTGGTTGTTATTATTTCTTTTCATTGTCTTGTAACTTTCTGTCTTTCACTGTTTCTCTCTCTTTTTCTGTCTTTCATTATCTTGTAACTAATATGGCTTTTGCCACTACAAGAATCATAGTGTTTCTTGTTGTTCTTGAGTCTGGAAATAAGTGCATGCCAAGAAGGTGTTTTAGTTAAATAAAGTGTGTTCAAACTTGATCGTTAGTTCTTTCCTGCCGACTGCGGAACACTACAAAAGATCTGCCAAGAATAGTTGACTACCTGGTGGCACAGCATGCTCAGTTTCAGTAGCTGCTTCACAACCTGGGCCATTTCAATCCTTCCCTCCACCACCAGCTTCTCTGAACCACCTAAATGGGGGTTATCCTTGCAACACATCCTTCACTCTCATAATCATCCTAGCCTCAATCTCTGGTAACCCACTGTCTCTACACCCTCCACCCTACAGTTTTCCCTTTCTCCCTCCTATCACCTACTCCAAAATGTCATGTCATGATGCAACCTTCAGTGTGCATCACTCCCCACTGGATGCATGACCATGCATCACATGCCTAGCCCACGCACCTGCTACCTCTCCCACTTGCATTCCCAGCCAGCAAACTGGCTGTCTCCTGCCAAGCTGCTAGACACTCACCTGCAGGCCCCCTCCCTGCCTCCCGCCTCTCTCTTCCTCTAGCAACCTCACCCAACACAACCCACACCAGAACATAGCTCACTTGCCAAAATGCAGCACTGTGCATCCAGCTGGCACCATGTAGGGGCATAGGTATGTGCATGCGAATTTGCATGCCCTTGCTTGTGTGTGTGTGTGTGTGTGTGTGTGTGTGTGTGTGTGTGTGTAAAAAGTATCAATAATAAGGTCTGGTAATTTTAATAAGCCATAAAAGACAGACTAAACCTAAGGCCTTATTAACAACTTACAACATGCACTTACCATTAAATCCCCTACCGGAATTACTAAATCAACCAATAGTGCTACAGCTCAGTTATTAATAAATATAGACAAATATTTATATAAAAATGGAACTATGTGTGCAGGCTTCAGTGATCATTAGGCACAATTTATTGGGTTTTAAATAAAATCCATTGTCCCTGCTGAACCAGAAATAATAAGAAATGAAAGAAACTTTAACCCCCATAACTTGGAAGCATTCAGGTATCTAATGAAAAAGGAAACACGGAATGATATACTAAATTGTGAGAGCACATGTGAAAAATTCAAAATGTTCATAGAAACCTTTTCCCACTATTTCAATGTTCCGTTTCCAATAAAACATCAGAAACACTAACCTAACAGAACAATTGTACTTTGGTTGACAGCAGGTATTAAAATATCTTGTGCTGCAAAGAGGAGAATTTATGAAATTTCGAACACAGAAAATGTGTCTGAATAACTTATTGTGCAAAAAGTAATAAAAGAAGCTGGTAAATTAGCACCATATAAAATTGGCCGGAAATCAAATGGAAGCCATGTAGTCGAAAAGAAAATCAAAAATGACCCCCACTACCCTTGAAATTTAAACCTGCAGCTAGACCACAATGGTAAGAAAGTTACCAACCAAGAAAATGATTTCAGTGCCAGTAATATATATTTTTCAAACATTTTTGAGCAGTTACTATGTGGTACCAAGTCTTCCAGTAAATTCTTTACAATACCACCCATAAACCTGAATAGAAACCCAGACTCACTCGTCCTTTCTCCAAACAACCTGAAGAAATAATGTTAGTAATTACAATGTTAAAAACAAAAATTCACCTGAGATGGGTGAAATTCTAGACTGTCATTAAAAATTTTTGTAACCTCATTTCAATACAATTAGCCCACCTCTTCAACAGTATGTTTACTGCTGGAAAATTTCCATCCTGTTTAAAGATGGTGAAGCTCAATACACATCTCTCAAAAAGGGGAAAAGAGAAGATGTGATCAATTATAGACCCATGCTCCATTGCCTGTATTTTCAAAATTAACAGAAGAAATTTTCAATAAGGTGATGACATATTTCCAGAAAAAAATCAACATTTTATCCAAAGCAAAAACTGGTTTCCAGAAAGACTGATCAACAGTAACTTATCTATTTGAATTTCTTAGGGAAGTACTTCCAAAATGTGACAGTGATAAAAAAGTTAGAAGCATATACCTTGATCTATCCAAGGCCATACATTTATATAGACATAAGTTATAGATAGGAGAAGATACTGGTGCTGAGGTAAGTGATGAGCATCATAGATATCATAACTTAGACTATTCATAGTCATTAATGAAAACAGATTCACATGGCTAAAGTGTGTGTCTAACAATAAAACATAAAATAAAATGCAATATGTAGAAATAAAACCCATATTTAAAATTAGAATAAAATGTGTAAAAAGTGGTATGCAAGTTATTAATAGATAATATTTTAGCATGACAAAGTAAATGAAACACAACATTTGTAATGTTTCCATAAGGTGAGGCTCAACAGCCGTAAAGTATTTTATAAAATGCATTTTAACCATCAGCTGTTTATTGTCCCATTAGTCATCTACAGGTTTTAGTTATTAACCATCATCCAAGATGTAGGGTACAACAGATTATTTAAAAACATCCCACATTCTTTTGAAGTTGAACCATATCGAAATTATCCACAACTTATAACCAATTTGTCTTAGAATACTGGCAGTCATATTTTATGTCAAACATACAGACATCACATCTCCTGTGGTGTATGTATGTTTGGCAAAGGCTAGAACATTTTATTCCACGTTTGACTTGAGCATAGCTGTTCTAAATTCTGATGATTGCTTTTTAGCAATGTAATTTTATGATTTACCAAAATTTCATTCTGATTAAGATGTCCACAGTAGGTGTCAAAACCTAGGTCAACATACCTACCAATTATGTGCAACCAGTTGGCTGTATAATCTTATGCTGAGATCTCCAATAAGTTCAGTAATTGTTGTTTTGGTGCCCTGTGCAACACTACCAAATTATCCTGCATTTTTCCTGCCACATGTTTTTCCTTATCCACTTGTGTACTAATTGTAGCTTATACATTGACTATATGTGTGTCCTCTGAAGCAAGTGTCAAAATTCTTACCTGCCTGACTAATATAAAACATTTTACAGTCCTGGCAGTTGAGCTAGTGGATCCTGGAATCCAAATATTTATTACTTTTGTTGCCAACTTTGTGGTGTATCCTAGAGCCAGTTGTACCTTTTGTCTGAAATCCAATTTTAACATTAGTTTTTCCGAATGCTTGCACAGCTCTATCAGAAGGTGCACTATTGTCATTGCAAAAACCTGTTGTCATCTGAGCCTACTGTCTTCTTATCTTGTATTTCTAACTTTAATTTGTTGTATAAGGTTTTAACATCACAGGCCCTATAACTGTTCACTCTGGCCACTTTTCAAATAATCTTCAGCTCTTATGCTTTGTCATTTCAGTTGAGTGACAATTTTAACATCCTGCTAATCATGGCTGCAAATATGCTCATTTACACTTTTCGCGGTGGAAGGATTTCAGGTTTATGATCGTGTCAGAAGCTGTCGGCATCCTAAATATACTAATTTTGTGTTTTCCATTTTTGTTAGATAACCTGAAATCCAAAATGCTTATCCTCCCCTTCTCTCCCAGTTCCAATGTTACCTTGTCACACTCATTCTTTGTGCTATCTCACAGATCTCTTTTTAAGCATCTATACACAGTAGTATGATATCATCTAAATAGTGTCTGTAGTAGTTGAATTTTTTTTGCATACAACAAGATTTTGTTCAGAAAATTTATTTTCTAGTTGCTTATGAAAATTTCAACAACAGTACCAGCTGTAATTTCACCCACTGCAAGTCTGTCCTTTTGAAAAGGAAACTTAACATTGAATTTAAAATAATTAAATGACAGTACAAGACCTAAAATTTCTGTAAGTTCTATTATTTCCCTCTCATTAATCTTCTTACATGCTAACAAGTTTCTTGTTATAATCTCCAGTGTTCATACACTCGGACATTAGTGTATAGATTAACAGTATCTAACAAAGCCAATTTGCTCCATCTGGAATTGGTACATTTTTAATATCCCTCACAAATTCATAGCTGTTTTTGACAATGTATCTTCTTTTATGAGTATATGTTGCTTTCAGTCTTTTGTTGCATTCCTGAATACCCTTGTAATTAGGACAGGAGGGGCTGTTTAAAATTGGTCTTACTGGTTCCCCTTTCTTACGCAATTTAATTTGTGACCAAAGCATTTGAATAGGTGGATTCATCATTCTTAACTTAGCTTTCTCTTTTTCCAGTAAAAAGCTACTATTTTCGCTTTTTTGCTTATTTCTGACTGAAATTTATTTACAGAATTTTTCCTGACTTTGACTATGTTATTATCTGAAACAAAATTTCAGTTTTGTAGATGTGTTCATTATCATAAAAAATTACATCATCATTTACTTTGTCAGCTTTCGCAATTACAGCCCTGTGCATTTCCAATTAACTATTCAGACTTTTAATTGCTACTATTTTTTTTTTTTTTTTTTTTTTTTTTTGCATTATTGTGCTGGTAGCACCTTACTTTGGAAATAATTTTGCCAAATCCATTTGTTCACATTCGTTAAGTTTAGCTATGTCACAAGCAACTTTTACTCCAGCAGCAGTGGTTTTAATTATGCCTGGGTTCAACTTCAGGGTAATATCAAAATGAAGACCCTTATGTGGAAGATTCATCACATAATCTTTCATTTTTATGTTTGTGAGACTGACTGCCCTGTCTGAAAATTTTGTTTAACTTCCTACTTTGTGTTTACTATTTTATTACACTTTGTCCACAAACTAAATGTTTTGCTCTTGTATCTCATTGTAATCTTTTTCTCTTCATTGCCTACCACATTAATAACTATTTTAAAAACACGTTAAAACTGTAATGGTGAAAATGATGTACCCATAAGTAACTGAAGTCTGAATGCTTCCTGGTTGCACTTTCCCATATACTTGTATACTTTCCTAATTTCTGCCTTGATCAACAATATTTCACTTTTATGTTGCACATGTACTGCTACTGATAAGCATCTAACTTTCATAACATTCTTCATAATCTGTATTTTAATTTTGAGAAACAATTTTACTTTGTTCTTAGCTTGATTTGTCACAGTTTTATCGATTGAAGACATCTACATCTACATCTACATTGATACTCCGCAAGCCACCCAACGGTGTGTGGCGGAGGGCACTTTACGTGCCACTGTCATTACCTCCCTTTCCTGTTCCAGTCGCGTATGGTTCGCGGGAAGAACGACTGTCTGAAAGACTCCGTGCGCGCTCTAATCTCTCTAATTTTACATTCGTGATCTCCTCGGGAAGTATAAGTAGGGGGAAGCAATATATTCGATACCTCATCCAGAAACGCACCCTCTCGAAACCTGGCGAGCAAGCTACACCGCGATGCAGAGCGCCTCTCTTGCAGAGTCTGCCACTTGAGTTTATTAAACATCTCCGTAACGCTATCACGGTTACCAAATAACCTAGTGACGAAACGCGCCGCTCTTCTTTGGATCTTCTCTATCTCCTCCGTCAACCCGACCTGGTACGGATCCCACACTGATGAGCAATACTCAAGTATAGGTCGAACGAGTGTTTTGTAAGCCACCTCCTTTGTTGATGGACTACATTTTCTAAGCACTCTCCCAATGAATCTCAACCTGGTACCCGCCTTACCAACAATTAGTTTTATATGATCATTCCACTTCAAATCGTTCCGTACGCATACTCCCAGATATTTTACAGAAGTAACTGCTACCAGTGTTTGTTCCGCTATCATATAATCATACAATAAAGGATCCTTCTTTCTATGTATTCGCAATACATTACATTTGTCTATGTTAAGGGTCAGTTGCCACTCCCTGCACCAAGTGCCTATCCGCTGCAGATCTTCCTGTATTTCGCTACAATTTTCTAATGCAGCAACTTCTCTGTATACTACAGCATCATCCGCGAAAAGCCGCATGGAACTTCCGACACTATCTACTAAGTCATTTATATACACTCCTGGAAATGGAAAAAAGAACACATTGACTCCGGTGTGTCAGACCCACCATACTTGCTCCGGACACTGCGAGAGGGCTGTACAAGCAATGATCACACGCACGGCACAGCGGACACACCAGGAACCGCGGTGTTGGCCGTCGAATGGCGCTAGCTGCACAGCATTTGTGCACCGCCGCCGTCAGTGTCAGCCAGTTTGCCGTGGCATACGGAGCTCCATCGCAGTCTTTAACACTGGTAGCATGCCGCGACAGCGTGGACGTGAACCATATGTGCAGTTGACGGACTTTGAGCGAGGGCGTATAGTGGGCATGCGGGAGGCCGGGTGGACGTACCGCCGAATTGCTCAACACGTGGGGCGTGAGGTCTCCACAGTACATCGATGTTGTCGCCAGTGGTCGGCGGAAGGTGCACGTGCCCGTCGACCTGGGACCGGACCGCAGCGACGCACGGATGCACGCCAAGACCGTAGGATCCTACGCAGTGCCGTAGGGGACCGCACCGCCACTTCCCAGCAAATTAGGGACACTGTTGCTCCTGGGGTATCGGCGAGGACCATTCGCAACCGTCTCCATGAAGCTGGGCTACGGTCCCGCACACCGTTAGGCCGTCTTCCGCTCACGCCCCAACATCGTGCAGCCCGCCTCCAGTGGTGTCGCGACAGGCGTGAATGGAGGGACGAATGGAGACGTGTCGTCTTCAGCGATGAGAGTCGCTTCTGCTTTGGTGCCAATGATGGTCGTATGCGTGTTTGGCGCTGTGCAGGTGAGCGCCACAATCAGGACTGCATACGACCGAGGCACACAGGGTCAACACCCGGCATCATGGTGTGGGGAGCGATCTCCTACACTGGCCGTACACCACTGGTGATCGTCGAGGGGACACTGAATAGTGCACGGTACATCCAAACCGTCATCGAACCCATCGTTCTACCATTCCTAGACCGGCAAGGGAACTTGCTGTTCCAACAGGACAATGTACGTCCGCATGTATCCCGTGCCACCCAACGTGCTCTAGAAGGTGTAAGTCAACTACCCTGGCCAGCAAGATCTCCGGATCTGTCCCCCATTGATCATGTTTGGGACTGGATGAAGCGTCGTCTCACGCGGTCTGCACGTCCAGCACGAACGCTGGTCCAACTGAGGCGCCAGGTGGAAATGGCATGGCAAGCCGTTCCACAGGACTACATCCAACATCTCTACGATCGTCTCCATGGGAGAATAGCAGCCTGCATTGCTGCGAAAGGTGGATATACACTGTACTAGTGCCGACATTGTGCATGCTCTGTTGCCTGTGTCTATGTGCCTGTGGTTCTGTCAGTGTGATCATGTGATGTATCTGACCCCAGGAATGTGTCAATAAAGTTTCCCCTTCCTGGGACAATGAATTCACGGTGTTCTTATTTCAATTTCCAGGAGTGTATATTGTGAAAAGCAATGGTCCCATAACACTCCCCTGTGGCACGCCAGAGGTTACTTTAACGTCTGTAGACGTCTCTCCATTGATAACAACATGCTGTGTTCTGTTTGCTAAAAACTCTTCAATCCAGCCACACAGCTGGTCTGATATTCCGTAGGCTCTTACTTTGTTTATCAGGCGACAGTGCGGAACTGTATCGAACGCCTTCCGGAAGTCAAGAAAAATAGCATCTACCTGGGAGCCTGTATCTAATATTTTCTGGGTCTCATGAACAAATAAGGCAAGTTGGGTCTCACACGATCGCTGTTTCCGGAATCCATGTTGATTCCTACATAGTAGATTCTGGGTTTCCAGAAATGACATGATACGCGAGCAAAAAACATGTTCTAAAATTCTACAAAAGATCGACGTAAGAGATATAGGTCTATAGTTTTGCGCATCTGCTCGACGACCCTTCTTGAAGACTGGGACTATCTGTGCTCTTTTCCAATCATTTGGAACCCTCCGTTCCTCTAGAGACTTGCGGTACACGGCTGTTAGAAGGGGGGCAAGTTCTTTCGCGTACTCTGTGTAGAATCGAATTGGTATCCCGTCAGGTCCAGTGGACTTTCCTCTATTGAGTGATTCCAGTTGCTTTTCTATTCCTTGGACACTTATTTCTATGTCAGCCATTTTTTCGTTTGTGCGAGGATTTAGAGAAGGAACTGCAGTGCGGTCTTCCTCTGTGAAACAGCTTTGGAAAAAGGTGTTTAGTATTTCAGCTTTACGCGTGTCATCCTCTGTTTCAATGCCATCATCATCCCGTAGTGTCTGGATATGCTGTTTCGAGCCACTTACTGATTTAACGTAAGACCAGAACTTCCTAGGATTTTCTGTCAAGTCGGTACATAGAATTTTACTTTCGAATTCAATGAACGCTTCACGCATAGCCCTCCTTACGCTAACTTTGACATCGTTTAGCTTCAGTTTGTCTGAGAGGTTTTGGCTGCGTTTAAACTTGGAGTGGAGCTCTCTTTGCTTTCGCAGTAGTTTCCTAACTTTGTTGTTGTACCACGGTGGGTTTTTCCCGTCCCTCACAGTTTTACTCGGCACGTACCTGTCTAAAACGCATTTTACGATTGCCTTGAAGTTTTTCTATAAACACTCAACATTGTCAGTGTCGGAACAGAAATTTTCATTTTGATCTGTTAGGTGGTCTGAAATCTGCCTTCTATTACTCTTGCTAAACAGATAAACCTTCCTCCCTTTTTTTATATTCCTATTAACTTCCATATTCAGGGATGCTGCAACGGCCTTATGATCACTGATTCCCTGTTCTGTACATACAGATTCGAAAAGTTCGGGTCTGTTTGTTATCAGTAGGTCCAAGATGTTATCTCCACGAGTCGGTTCTCTGTTTAATTGCTCGAGGTAATTTTCGGATAGTGCACTCAGTATAATGTCACTCGATGCTCTGTCCCTACCACCCGTCCTAAACATCTGAGTGTCCCAGTCTATATCTGGTAAATTGAAATCTCCACCTAAGACTATAACATGCTGAGAAAATTTATGTGAAATGTATTCCAAATTTTCTCTCAGTTGTTCTGCCACTAATGCTGCTGAGTCGGGAGGTCGGTAAAAGGAGCCAATTATTAACCTAGTTCGGTTGTTTAGTGTAACCTCCACCCATAATAATTCACAGGAACTATCCACTTCTACTTCACTACAGGATAAACTACTACTAACAGCGATGAACACTCCACCACCGGTTGCATGCAATCTATCCTTTCTAAACACCGTCTGTACCTTTGTAAAAATTTCGGCAGAATTTATCTCTGGCTTAAGCCAGCTTTCTGTACCTATAACGATTTCAGCTTCGGTGCTTTCTATCAGCGCTTGAAGTTCCGGTACTTTACCAACGCAGCTTCGACAGTTGACAATTACAATACCGATTGCTGCTTGGTCCCCGCATGTCCTGACTTTGCCCCGCACCCGTTGAGGCTGTTGCCCTTTCTGTACTTGCCCAAGGCCATCTAACCTAAAAAACCGCCCAGCCCACGCCACACAACCCCTGCTACCCGTGTAGCCGCTTGTTGCGTGTAGTGGACTCCTGACCTATCCAGCGGAACCCGAAACCCCACCACCCTATGGCGCAAGTCGAGGAATCTGCAGCCCACACGGTCGCAGAACCGTCTCAGCCTCTGATTCAGACCCTCCACTCGGCTCTGTACCAAAGGTCCGCAGTCAGTCCTGTCGACGATGCTGCAGATGGTGAGCTCTGCTTTCATCCCGCTAGCGAGACTGGCAGTCTTCACCAAATCAGATAGCCGCCGGAAGCCAGAGAGGATTTCCTCCAATCCATAGCGACACACATCATTGGTGCCGACATGAGCGACCACCTGCAGATGGGTGCACCCTGTACCCTTCATGGCATCCGGAAGGACCCTTTCCACATCTGGAATGACTCCCCCCGGTATGCACACGGAGTGCACATTGGTTTTCTTCCCCTCTCTTGCTGCCATTTCCCTAAGGGGCCCCATTACGCGCCTGACGTTGGAGCTCCCAACTACCAGTAAGCCCACCCTCTGCGACTGCCCGGATCTTGCAGACTGAGGGGCAACCTCTGGAACAGGACAAGCAGCCATGTCAGGCCGAAGATCAGTATCAGCCTGAGACAGAGCCTGAAACCGGTTCGTCAGACAAACTGGAGAGGCTTTCCGTTCAGCCCTCCGGAATGTCTTTCGCCCCCTGCCACACCTTGAAACGACCTCCCACTCTACCACAGGTGAGGGATCAGCCTCAATGCGGGCAGTATCCCGGGCAACCACAGTCGTAGTCCGATCAGGGGATGCGTGGGACGAGCTGGCCGTCCCCGACAAACCCCCATCCCGACCCCCACAGTGATGCCCATTGGCAACAGCCTCAAGCTGTGTGACCGAAGCCAACACTGCCTGAAGCTGGGAGCGAAGGGATGCCAACTCAGCCTGCATCCGAACACAGCAGTTGCAGTCCCTATCCATGCTAAAAACTGTTTTGCTAAGAACGTCTGAACTAATCTACAGAGAGCGCAAACAAATCGACAAAATTTAAACGGTTATTAAAATACAAGATTGCCTAGTAAATGCAGTAATGCTGCTACTTGCGCACTGCTGACACTGCTCGGCGGCGGAAGGAGACTAAGCGAAATTACACTATTCAGGTACTAAAACACGATGCTACAACTCTCAAATACTATAATACGCTCGAAATTTATGAATTAAACAATGCAAGTACCAAAAACACGCAAAGAAATTAAGAATTAAACTATGTAACAAATGAGTGAGCTAGGAGTATACGACTTGCTGCTGCAGCTGCTTATCCAACGGCGGCAGGGAGCACACTAACTGCGACCAACCGACACTGGCCGTTCAAAACAAAACAGTAGACAAACGACTTCGCGAATTTACACTATTCAGGTACTAAAACGCGATGCTACAACTCTCAAATACTATAATACGCCCGAAATTTATGAATTACACAATGCAAGTACCAAAAACACGCAAAGAAATTAAGAATTAACTATGTAACAAATGAGTGAGCTAGGAGTATACGACTTGCTGCTGCAGCTGCTTATCCAACGGCGGCAGGGAGCACACTGACTGCGACCAACCGACAACTGGCCGTTCAAAACAAAACAGTAGACAAACGACTACGCGAATTTACACTATTCAGGTACTACAACGCGATGCTACAACTCTCAAATACTATAATACGCTCGAAATTTATGAATTAAACAATGCAAGTACCAAAAACACGCAAAGAAATTAAGAATTAACCTATGTAACAAATGAGTGAGCTAGGAGTATACGACTTGCTGCTGCAGCTGCTTATCCAATGGCGGCAGGGAGCACACTAACTGCGACCAACCGACACTGTTTTCAGTTTATGAGTTTGTGCTATTACAACAATGCCCCATCGAGGAAGGACATGACAAGTTTTTAATCCACTCATTTGAGATGCAGTCACACCCACACCCCACTACCATTGCCACCAGCCTGCCCGTCATGGGGTCACACATGATACTTGAGGTACAAGTGTGTGGTTGGAGAGGGCACACACTGTGCTGCTGTACACATAGGCCTTTGCTGTATAGCTTGTTTAGTTGAGCACAGTTGCATGCACCAGCAAGTGTTTTTAATTATTATGATGGCATCCTTTTGTTTTTTGTCAAATTTTGAAAAAAATGACATTTAAATGTAAACAATGAGATCTTAATTCAAATTTTTCTGAAAAGAAAGAAACAAGTGGGTGAATCAAGCAAAACTGAACCAATATTACCTGGAAACAAAGTCAGTAACTAATCATAGTCAACTCAGTGTTCATCAGGTACATCGTTATGATTATTCTCTATGTACTTAAATGAAATTCATATAAACACGATTAGTTGAGTTGAGTTTGTTGCTCTGTTGATTGGTGTGGTGTGGGTGGATGTTGACTGGAGTCTAGGCACTTGACCCTCCCTGCCTGCCCTACAAGGGACAACGTGAAGTAATATTTAACTTACCTAATGTAACATAAATTCAGTCACCTGGGTTGTTTGGTTTTTAATTCTTTTTAAACTAGCGTTCCTCATGTGCTGACCACAGTCAAGAATTTCATAGTTTTATAGCACGTTATGTACTTAAATTTGGTTAATAATCTCTTAAAGGCTACATTACTCATCAATAAGAACAACTCTTACTGTAGAACCAACTTCGAAATTGTGGGGGAAAAAAGTCAGTTGTTTCATACATTTTGGTCAAGTAGATTAGCAGATATGTAACTTTTGAATGGAATTGGTGATTTTTTTCACAATTTTAAAGTTGCACCCATAATAAAAGAAAATCTGTTTATATTGACTGATGAGTGTTATTTTAACCCCTTAAAGAGTTACTAGTCATTTTGAAATACCCTTGTAGAGTAGTTCTAAAGAGTTTGTTTAGTTGACGATGTGGAGCAAGTCATTTTACATTCACATCACAAATTAATTTGTACATATGGCTACACTCTGAACATTTATCAGTTTTTTGGATAAAAAGAAAGAAAAAAATAAAGATATGAGTTAATAATTCCCGCCCACAACCTTTTACACATTACAGTAATATGGTAATAGAAATTTTACTACAGAATAAATGGAGTTGTCAAGGAGAAACTTGCTCAGTTTGCTATCAAATTTTACTTTGCTGTCTGTCAGACATTTTAAATCACTGGGTAAGTAAGCAAACATTTTTGTCACAGCATTGTGCATCCCTTTTGTGCTAAACATAACCTTAATGTGGAGTAATAAGTGTCATTTTTCCTTCAGATATTGTAATTATGTATTTCAATGTTCCTTTTGAACTGTAGTGGATTATTTATAACAAACATACTGTGAAGCAGTAGGCAGAATGCCCAGCTTCTTCAACAGATATCTACAAGATGATTGTGGTTGTTCACCACATATTATTCTTATGGTACATTGTTGCACAATGAAGACTTTCGTTCTTAAAGATTAGCTACCCCAGAACATTATTCCAAATTACATTATTGGATGAAAATATGCAAATTATGTCAACTTACTAATTTGTCTCTCCCAAAGATTTCCAATGATTCTAAGCACAAATGTGGCTGAACTAAGTTGTTTTAGGAGTTACAAAATGTGTTTTTCCCAGTTTAAATTCTCATCAATAAAGACCCCTAAGAATTTTGAAGTTTCCACCCTATTTATTATTTCCTCACCATGTGTTGCACTTACCACTGGTGTAGTACCTCTAGATGTGTAGAACTGAACATGTTGTGTCTTTTTAAAATTGAGAGTGAGACCATTCACAGAAAACCAGTCAGTAATACTCTTACAAATTTTGTTCACCATTTCTTCTGTTTCTGTGTGTAGCTCTGATTGATGACAATACTAGTGTCATCTGGAAAAAGATTTTGCTTGCTGTTGTCACAGAGCCCAAAGCAGAGCTAGTGGAAATGGCTAGTACATACACTACTTGCACTGAAAATCATTTTTGACATTTCTTATGTAACAGAAAAAGTACTCAGTGATGAGTAAAAGTATGAACATTGAATAGAGTCATATCCAGAGCAGACAGATGATAGACAAGAAAGAGACTTCCAATTGGATTGGCTAAAGAAATACTCTTGGCTAGTCTATTGCCAACTACAGA
Source organism: Schistocerca piceifrons (assembly GCF_021461385.2). NCBI lineage: Eukaryota > Metazoa > Arthropoda > Insecta > Orthoptera > Acrididae > Schistocerca > Schistocerca piceifrons. Next base: position 481,562,104 of record NC_060149.1, on the reverse strand, counting down.
ATGGTGCATATGTTTTTCCACTTCTGGCCCTTATGCAAGCAGTTGTTTGGCTAGGCATTGATTGATGGACTTGTTGGATGTCCTCGTGAGGAATATAGCACCAAATTCTGTCTAACTAGCATGTTCGATTGTCAAAATCCTGAGCTTGTAGGAGGCCCCTGCCCATAATGCTCTAAATATTCTTAATTGGTGGGAGATCCAGGAAACTTGCTGGTCAAGTTAGGGTTTGACAAGCACAAAGACAAGCAGTAGAAGCTCTTGCTGTGTGTGGGAAAGCCTTATCTTGCTGAAATGTAATCCCAGGATGGCTTCCCATGAAGGGCAACAAAAATAAGGTATATAATATTGTCAATATACTGCTTTGCTGTAGGGTGCCATAATGACAACCAAAAGGGTCCTGCTATGGAACGAAACAGTACCTCAGACCATTACCCCTGGTTGTCAGGCCGTATGGCAGGTGACAGTCAGGTTAGTATCCCATTGCTGACTGGGGTGTCTCCAGACACACCTTCATTGATCTTTGGGGCTCAATTCAAAGCAGGATTCACCACTGAAGACAGTTCTAAAGGCAGTTCTATTCCAGGTAGTAGGATTCCAGGCAGAATGTGCCCAACAGCAGTGCAGGCAGGCTTACTGGTGTACAGAGGTCAATGGTAGTTGGTGCAATGAGCACCATGAGTTCAGCCCCTTTTCTGTGGGCCATCTATTAATGGTCCCTGTAGTCAATGAAGCACCAGGTGCATGTTGGATTGATGATAATGTTCAATTTGGGACTCTGAGTGCCTCTCTGATGATTGCTCTACTCTCACATTCTGTCATCTCTCTAGGTCGATCACTTACTTCTTGACACTGTATTTGGCCATGGTTCACCAATCAAATAGTGGTATTGTTCCTATTCAAATGTTGAGCAGTTTGCTGATTAGTCCACCTAGCTTCTTTCAGCCCAACTACACATTCTCTCTCAAATGATGACAGCTGCGTTTGTTGTTCATGCACCTGTGTGCTAGGTATAGCTACTGTCCAAGTGACTGTATGGAATGAAATTTGAAAAGACTTTATGTCCTGATATCAACATGTCTGTTGTTTACTATCCTTGCCAGCTGCACAGTGAATTATTTCTGCAGCATAACACATTCATCCTTCAGACAACAAAGTTTACAGTTTTGCATTTTCTGTCAATAACTGTATCAATATCAATTTCTGAGCAATTTGCATAGCTCCTTCATGAATTTGCCTAACTCCTTCACGATGCATAGTCTTTTGTCTTAGAGCATATAAAAAGGAACTATAAGTCTTCAGAAACCATTCTGCTACCAATTACCACAATATGGTAGTGTTAAAAAGTATACATTTCAAAAGTTCATATGAAAATCGTGAAAAGGCATTCAATATTGCACTCCAAACTGAGAAACTGAAGATGATTAAATTAAACAGAGAGCTGCTGATTCCTATAGCAAAGACAAACATGCTATGTGGTCAAGAAAGTATACTGTTAAGATGCCACCAAGATGATGGTACATTAAGTGAAAAAAATGGCCAAGGAAAATATTGAGCAATTTTGAAATTTTGCATTGACTCAGATGATTCATCTCTTGAAAATCATTTAGACACAGTGCTGAAAAATGCTACATATCTGAGCAAAACTACTCAGAATTAGATGATTGATTGTTACCATTCTGTCATAATGAGAGAAGTTCCTAACAAAGTCAAAGAAGAAAAATACTCACTGTCCTTGGTGACAAAACAACCAATGCCAGTGGTACAGAAGAATTCAGTGTATGTATCGGGTATTTGGATATACAAAATAGCACAGTACACAGAGATTTCATATGATTTCTGCATAACTGACAACAATGCTGCTATATTAAGTGAACAAATCATTAAATAAAGTCAGCCTGCAAGTTGAAAATTTGAGATGCCAAGGTTATGATGGAGGTGCAAACATATCTGGAAAGTTTAATGGCATACAATCTACATCTACATCCATACTACGGGAGCCACCTGATGGTGTGGCGGAGGGTACCTTGAGTACCTCTATCGGTTCTCCCTTCTATTCCAGTCTCGTATTGTTTGTGGAAAGAAGGATTGTCGGTATGCCTCTGTGTGGGCTCTAATCTCTCTGATTTTATCCTCAAGGTCTCTTTGCGAAATATACATAGGAGGGAGCAATATACTGCTTGACTCCTCAGTGAAGGTATGTTCTCAAAACTTCATCAAAAGCCCATACCGAGCTACTGAGCGTCTCTCCTGCAGAGTCTTCCACTGGAGTTTATCTATCATCTCCATAACGCTTTCGCAATTACTAAATGATCCTGTAACGAAGCGCGCTGCTCTCCATTGGATCTTCTCTATCTCTTCCATCAACCCCATCTGGTATGGATCCCACATTGCTGAGCAGCATTCAAGCAGTGGGCAAACAAGTGTACTGTAACCTACTTCCTTTGTTTTCAGATTGCATTTCCTTAGGATTCTTCCAATGAATCTCAGTTTGGCATCTGCTTTACCGACGATCAACTTTATATGATCATTCCATTTTAAATCACTCCTAATGCGAACTCCCAGATAATTTATGGAATTAACTGCTTCCAGTTGCTGACCTGCTATATTGTAGCTAAATGATAAGGGATCTTTCTTTCTATGTATTCGCAGAACATTACACTTGTATACATTGAGATTCAATTGCCATTCCCTGCACCATGCATCAATTCGCTGCAGATCCTCCTGCATTTCAGAACAATTTTCCATTGTTACAACCTCTTGATATACCACAGCATCATCTGCAAAAAGCCTCAGTGAACTTCTGATGTCATCCACAAGGTCATTTATGTATATTGTGAATAGCAATGGTCCTACGACACTCCCCTGTGGCACACCTGAAATCACTCTTACTTCGGAAGACTTCTCTCCATTGAGAATGACATGCTGCATTCTGTTATCTAGGAACTCTTCAATCCAATCACACAATTGGTCTGATAGTTGATATGCTCTTACTTTGTTCATTAAATGACTGTGGGGAACTGTATCGAATGCCTTGCATAAGTCAAGAAACACGGCATCTACCTGGGAACCCGTGTCTATGGCCCTCTGAGTCTCGTGGACGAATAGCGTGAGCTGGGTTTCACACGATCGTCTTTTTCGAAATTCATGCTGATTCCTACAGAGTAGATTTATAGTCTCCAGAAAAGTCATTATATTCGAACATAATTCTACAACTGATAGACGTTAGAGATATAGGTCTATAGTTCTGCACATCTGTTCGACGTACCTTCTTGAAAACGGGGATGACCTGTGCCCTTTTCCAATCCTTTGGAACGCTACACTCTTCTAGAGACCTACGGTACACCACTGCAAGAAGGCGGGCATGTTCCTTCGCATACTCTATGTAAAATCGAACTGGTATCCCATCAGGTCCAGCGGACTTTCCTCTTTTGAGCAATTTTAATTGTTTCTCTATCCCTCTGTTGTCTATTTCGATATCTACCATTTTGTCATCTGTGCAACAATCTAGAGAAGGAACTACAGTGCAGTCTTCCTCTGTGAAACAGCTTTGGAAAAAGACATTTAGTATTTCGGCCTTTAGTCTGTCATCCTCTGTTTCAGTACCATTTTGGTAACAGAGTGTCTGGACATTTTGTTTTCATCCACCTACCACTTTGACATAAGACCAAAATTTCTTAGGATTTTCTGCCAAGTCAGTACATAGAACTTCACTTTCGAATAACGCAGGTTGAACCACTAACAATAGGCCTGCAGCTTGCCTGGTGTTCATAGTATGATGGGAGTTGTAAGTAATGTTACCAATTTTGTGTGTGAGTCAGCAAATAGGATGGAACTTATAAAGCGAACTAGTCTTGAAAAACATCCTGAGGCAACAAAAGCTACAAAGTCTTAGTGATACACATGCTAGCTTGAAAGGCCTGATGCGCTCCTTCAATTGCTTTGGAACAGCTGAGTTGCTTTTTGAGAGCATAGCACTCTTCAGTTCAAGACCTGTTCACCCTTATACTAAGTCCTACCGTAAAAACAGAAAATTTGAACTCGATAGTGGCAGCTACACATTTTTACAGCAGCGACTTGCCTCATCCTATCTCATTATTGGGAGAAACAGCTCTTTGGAAGGAGCTATGGAGAGACAGGGTACACCTTCCCCAAGCAGCAGCAGCAGAGGTGCGTCAAGAGACAAATGAGTTTAACCCAAACATAAAAATTCTGGCCACATTACCACTTAAACTAATGTAATTGTACCTTTGTATGACAATGAGTTAATACAGGTTGAATGGTTTGGCTACCATTTATAATCACCAAGATATATCTGGCAGCCGAGAACATGTAGAAATCATTGAAGAATTTGCGAAAAGTTATCTGAGGAAGCTTGCTATGCATTCAATGAGCAAAACAAAATTTTGTGTGCTTTTTTAGTGTTTATGTTGATAAAGCCTATATTTTCTCAGTTTTGAGGTTTCTTAATTATCTTGGCAATGCCTGTGTTAACTTGATACCTGGGTATTAGGTCATCTTTTGAAGAACTGATGATGAGGAGGAACATTCAACTGATGCAGCATTATGAACAAGCTGAAATGTTGAAAAAAATCATTGTAACAAATGGCACACCATTTTCAATGGGGCCCCTGTTTGTACTGAGTTTACTTGCCGCTTTAGACTGCTTAATGTCAGGAGAAGCAAAAAAATTTGAAGAAGTTAGCCTCCCCAACCAAAGGGTTTTTCTCATATCTGAGGCATGGGCCAGAAATGGAAAACCAGTGAAATAGAAAGGTTGGACTTTTGTTGCTTATTCATTAGCACTTAATGAAGGCACCAATATAACAGACTACATGCAGCTTGCAATATTTGTGTAGGATTTTGACTTAGAATTACAGGATTTTGAGGTACTGTTTACACAACCACAGTTCATGATATTTTTGAGGTGGTGTGTGGATCTGTTGAAAACATGTGTTTGCCATGGGACAGGTTCTGGTCTGTGGTAACAGATAAAGCACCACAAATGATTGGGAAACAGCAAGGTTTGTGTCTCACATGAAAGAAAAAATCAGGACCAACTTGCAAAAAAACACATCACATATACACTGTTTCATCCACCAGGAGGTCCTTTTCACAGAAAATGTGCAAAATTTTGTAAGGCACCATGGAGTCAAGCACTGCCAAACCAAGGTATTGTTGCAAGATCTGGAAGCAGTATATGGTGACATACCTTAGCAATGCACAGTACTTTGGTTTACCAGACAAAAAGTTCTAAACATATTCATTGTAATTCAGAAGGAAATGAAAGCAGGGAGACAGCCACCATTCAGTGATGACAAATGGGTTGTAGACTTGGCCTTCCTCTCTGATATTATGGGACACAATCACTTAAATTTGTCACTTGAAGGAAAGAATCTTCTTATTCCTAACATGTAAAAAAAAAATCAATGCATTCATGGACAAACTCCATCTAAAGGCAACTTGCTACAAGAAATCTAATGTTTTCTGGAAGCCTTTCATTGTTGTTTTCTTCAGTCTCATGTTTTTTTTTCTTATCAACAAAATATCGTGCGACTCAGTCAGTGTTTTGAGACAAGGTTTAAGGATAAAAATGATTTCAAATTATTTAACATGCCATTTTCCTCTGCAGCAGATACTGTACCTTTAGAGGTGCAATTAGAACTGATTGATATGCAGATTTCTGATCTCTGCTCAAGGATAGATATTACAACACAAACAGCTTGTTAAAATGGTATCATGATTTTCAAGCTGAAGAATTTCTGAAGCTACACAGGAATTCAGCTAAAATTGTATACATGTTTGGCTCAACATATTGGTTGTGAACAACTGTTCTCAATAATGAAGAGGATAAAAACTGCAGAAAGGTCTCAGCTCCATAACTCAGCACTGAAGAGCATTCTGTGTCTTCCTCCAAGTACCTGTATTTTGAGTCTTGTACTAAAAAATAAATGTCTTCTTTCACAAACGTAATAAAATATTAGTGTGTTTCACTTCGACCAAATGTTTCTGTTAAACACATCCTGTTACAATACATTTGCTTGGTCATGGTCTCCTCACTACCTGGTTTGATATATACACTATGCTGATAGTCAAATTCCACCAATTTTCCCATCACTGTGCAACAGGCTCTGTAACTGCCACATATGAACAGTTTGCACACCCCTGCCCAGTTGTGCCTGTGGGCACCAAGCTACTTGCAGGCAAGCACATTGGTATAGCTGTCTTAAAGTCTGCAAATGAGTCTGCAATCATGTTTGGCACTTTATTTATAAATGCCTGTCTTGAATGCATATTACACTTTCGCGGGATACCTCCTAATATAATGTCGGGCCTCCTTTTGCCTGGTGTACTGCAGCAACTCAAAGTGGCATGGACTCAACAAGTTGTTGGAAGCCCCTGCAGAAATACTGAGCCATGCTGCCTTTGCAGCCATCCATAATTATGAAAGTGTTCCTCATGCAGGATGTTGTGCACAAAATGGATTCTCAGTTGTGTCCCATAATTTTTCAATGGGATTCATGTCAGGCAATCTGGGTGGCCGAATCATTTGCTCCAATTTTCTAAAATGTTCACCAAACCAGTTGCAAACGACTGTGGCCTGGTAACATGACATTGTCGTTTGGGAACATGAGGTCCATGAATGGCTGCAGATGGTCTCCAAGTAGCCATAAATAAACATTTTCAATCAATTATTGGTTAATTTGGACCAGAGGACCCAGTACATTCCATTTAAACCCAGCCCACACCATTACAGAGCCACCACCAGTGCCTTTTTGACAACTTGGGTCCATGGCTTTGTGGGGTCTGCACCGCAATGGAACCCTGCCATCAGCTCTTACAAACTGAAATCAGGACTCATCTGATCAGTCCACAGCTTTCCAGTCATCTAGCATCCAACCGATATAGTCACAAGCCCAGGAGAAGTGCTGCAGGCAATGTCATGCTGTTAGCAAAAGCACTCAAATCCATTGTCTACTGCCATGGCCCATTAACACCAAATTTTACTGCACTGTGCTAATGGATATGTTCATTGTACATCTATTTATTTATTTATTTATTTATTTATTTATTTCTTGTTCCGTAGATCCAGTTAGTGAGTCAATCACAAGGATATGGAACGTGTCAAATTGTACAGGTTTCAATTTAAACTTACAATAAATACAAGGGCAATTCAATGGAAAATTGTACATAGTTTAAGTAAGACATACTATAAATAAAGTAACAGATACAATGTCAGCTAGATAACATAACTACCATTTGACAGAAAAAGGAGTTTCAAACAAAGGTTAAAGATAAGAGCACAAAGTTAAATCAGATATTAGACCTACAAGAGTAAATACATGTACAGCCAATCTGTTGTTACAAAAAGTGCGCTAATGCCCAAATGCACAATAAAATCAATTGAACTACTTCTAGACACAATAAGTTTAGTGATGGTATACATTTTCTTTCAGGTATTCATCCACAGTATAATAAGATTTCTCTGTCAGGTAATCTTTGAGAACTTGTTTAAATTTTGGCAGTTCTGTATGAACACATTTGATATGTAGTGGTAGAGCATTGAACAGCTTAATGCTGGCATAGTAAACTCCTTTTTGTACCAGAGTGAGACGTTTCATTTCTAAATGTAGATTGTTTTTGTTTCTGGTATTATAACCATGGAATTTACTGTTGTCTTGATAGATGGAATAATTTTTGCACACAAAGGTCAGCAAGGAAAAAATATACTGTGAGGCAGTTGTTAGGATATCTATCTTCCGAAACAAGTGCCTGCAAGAGTGTCTTTGATGGACCCCACACATTATTCTGATTGCTTTTTTTTGGATGGTGAAAACTTTTTTTGCAAGTGGTTGGTTCCCCCAGAATATGATAGCATATGACATCAATGAGTGGAAGTAGCCAAAGTAGGCAACCTTAATAGTGTCAACTCCAGCCACTGAAGAAATTACCCGTAATGCAAATGTTGCCGAGCTAAGTTTTTTACATAGATGAAGAATGTGAACCGACCAATTACATTTACTGTCTATGTAAGCACCCAGGAATTTTGTGTCTTCAACTTTCTGTATTGGTTGATCTCTACATTTTATGTTAATTTCACCGGGATTACTTTGTGATGTATGGAACCTCATATAATGAGTTTTATCTGCATTGAGCGAGAGACCATTTGAGGAGAACCAATTTAAGATGTCATTAAAAACAGTATTTGTAGTTTTTTCAAGATCATGATCAATCAAATCGTCAATTAGAATTGTGGTATCATCGGCAAACAGGGTAAATTTGCTGTTTGTCTCAGAACAAAGAGGAAGATCATTAATAAAGATGAGGAAAAGCAGTGGGCCCAAAACGGAGCCTTGAGGCACACCACACGTTATCGTGCCCCATTCAGACGAGGCAGGTTCTCCAGAAGAGCCATTTAGCATTACAGTCTGCTTCCGATCCTGTAGATATGATTGTAGCCACAAGCCAACAGTACCACCTAAACCATAGTATTCTGCCTTTTTCCAAAGAATCTGGTGGTTTACACAGTCAAAGGCTTTCGTAAGATCACAAAAAATACCCACTGGAGACATTTTTTTGTTAATGGCTTCCAAAACTTGGTTGCTGAAAGAGAATATTGCCTGTTCAGTACAAAGACCGGCACGAAACCCAAACTGATTTTTGCTTAAGATACTGTGGATGTTGAGATGGTCTACAATCCTCCTGTGCATGAGTTTTTCTAGAATTTTCGAGAAGGTAGTTAATAGGTAATTTCTTGCAGTGTTGCTTGTCTGATAACTCCACACAAACACTGTTGCTTTCAGTTGTTAAGTGAAGATCATCAGCCACTGCATTGTCCATGGCAAGAGGTAATGCCTGAAATTTGGTATTCTCATCACACTCTTGACACTGTGGCTCTTAGAATATTGAATTCCTTAATGATTTCCAAAATGAAATGTCCCATGTGTCTAGCTCCAATTACAATCTGCACTCAAAGTCTGTTAATTCCCATGGTGCAGCCATAATCTCATTGGAAACCTTTTCACATGAATTACCAGAGTACAGATGATAGCTACAAAAATGTACTGCCCTTTTATGCCTTGTGTACATTATACTACCACCATCTATATATGTGCTTATCAGTATCCATTAGTTTTGTCACCTCAGTGTGCTATATAACTCACAAAGACCAGTTTCAGCTTACTGCCATCATCAGATCTGTTACAGACCATTTAATTGAAATTTTCGTAAATAAACCAGAAAATAAGAGTTCTGTACAAAATCCTGTCGTATGCATAAATATATTTACTAGAAATCCATGAGGAATGAGTGCAATGGAGGAAAAAAATTAAGTTTATATTGGAACTGGTGGAAGAGAGGAGCATAAGTTTTTTGGATCTCAGATTAATTAAAAAAGATGGAAGACACAAAATTAGCATATTTAGGAAGCCAACAGCTAATGGCTTGATCATAAATGCAAAGTCCTGTCACCCTAAAAAGTATACATGGACACTTTTGCAGCCATGATTAACAGAATGTTAAAACTGTCACTCAACTGAAATGACAAATCAGAAGCACTGTACGTTATTAAGCAAGTGACCTGAGTGAATGGAAGTAGGGCCTGTGATGTTAAAACCTTATATAACAAACTTAAGTGAAGAATACATGACAAGAAGATAGTAGGTCAAGATGACAAAAGGTTTTTGACATGACAAAAGTGCACATTCTGATAGAGCTGTGCAAGTTTTCAGAAAAACTAAGTTAAAATTGGATTTAAGACAAAAGGTACAAGTGGCTCTAGGATACGCCACAAAGTTGGCAACAACAGTAATAAATATTTGGAATCTGGGATCTACAAGAACAACTGCCAGCACTGTAAAATGTTTTATGTTTGTCAGATGTGGAGGAATTCCTGAGTATACATGTACAGTCACATTCCATACACATTTGGACAAGTAAAAACATGTGGCAGAAAACATGCAGGATAAATTTGAAGCATTGCACACAGTACTGAAAGGATACTTAATGAACCTATTGCAGGAAATAGAAATCTAAATACAAATAAAATGGCAACAAGAGTTATTGATTAATGAACAGAATGAGTTTAACTTGAATACCTATTTCAGCTCATTCAAGAACTTACCAGTTTGACAAGCATCAGAGAGTGCAGTGGTGTGGTATGGGAAAGAAGATTAGTATTTAACATCACAGCATTGTGGTAATTAGAGATGGAGCACAACCTTGGATTATGGAAGGATGGGGAAGGAAATCATCCCAGCATTTTCCTGAAGCAATAAAGGGAAATTATGGAAAATGTAAATCAGGATGGCTGGACAGGGATTGGAACTCTCATCCTCCCAAGTGTGCTAACTACTGCACCATTTCATTTGGTGCTTGCCATAGGATTGCAAACCTCCTGAGGCAGAATCACCACAGGAAAACAAAAAGTTCCAGAGTGAGGCTGCAAGGTGCCACCTCCTGGACAGTTCTCTGAATATTCTAGTCCCACTGAGACTTTTAGTTAAACAATTACTGTTTCATTTAACCACCATTCACACCATTTCATGTCTTATTTACTTCGTCATGCTATAAGGTTTTCTATTAGTAAACTGTGTACCACTTTTAACACCTTAGATGGATGGATATATTGACAGACTGCTGCACAGTTTGGACACAGTGTATTGATGGTGTGTCACTACTTTCAGCAATGGTCAATAGAACATTCCCACACCCATAGACCAGGTTCTGGATATTGTCGTAGTATAGACGCATGTCAAGATAGACACATTGTGTGAGCAGTGATGGCTGGCTGAACATCATCCAGGGAAGAAATCTGGGACATGCTGCACTTTGTGTAAACTGTCTGTTTGAAGCAGGACTAAGATCACATGTTCCTCTGGCCAGGCTACTATTGGTATCACAACAACTCCAACCACAATTACTCTGGTGTCATGAAAGAGTCGACTGAAGAATGGAATGCTGCTATGCTGTCTTGTGTGATGAGGGTAGGTTCTATCAGTATTCAAGTGATCGATGTACACATGTATGGCATAGACCTGGCAAGCGGCCTATTCTGGAGTGTATTCGCCCACAATAAACAGGTCCCATCCCTGATTTCATAGTGTGGGGGTCCCATGAATTACATCTCACAGTCACATTTGGTGTTTCTTCACAGTGGAGTAACCAGTCCTCATTACATTACACTGGTTCTTATTCACATGCTACTGCAATTTATTCAACATTAAGGTGATGTGCTTTTCAGGAGGACAATGCAGGTATGCGTGTGGCTGCTGTGATGTAACATACTCTTCATAGTGTACAACAACTGTAGTGGTAAGATCACTACATCTCTTGCCAATTAAATATGTATGGGACATGGTGAAGGGGAAACTTACTAAGAACCATTGTCAAATAGCAACAAAGGTGCAAGATGCTCAGGACAATCTATTACAGGATGCCATGTGACACCTTTATGATCATTTGCATGCAAGGATACACACATGCCTTGCTGCCAGAGGGGGGGGGGGGGGAGGGAGGGGGGATACACTGTGATATGATGTGGCTGTTGGGGTACCCTACACTGTGCGATGTGTGTTTCATTTGGTCTGAATTTGTTATCATATGCTCATACAATCATGAACTACCTGCCACATCACTTGTCAGTAAAATGACCTTGTCCTTCAGGGTTTTGCATTTTTTTTTTTCCAGCAGTGTATATAGTAATATGTGATCAAGATGGCCATTTCTGAATAAAGTGCGAAACATAACAGCAGACTCATTTACATACCTGTGTCTTCAGGCAGGACAGTAGTACAGAAGCAGCAGTATCAGAATCTGTTAAAATCATAATGGAGGCCACCCTGGATAAGGACAGTTGTGTAACAAGAATTTCTTTACATTTGTCCTAGGCATTCAGCACAATGGATCATGAAATATTTTTCCACAAATTATAGGCACTGGGAATAAGAGGAGTAGCAAATAATTGGTATCAAAAATTTAGGAACACTGGTTCTGTCTGTAAACAGGAAAGTACTGATAGATCGAGACTGTCAGATGCAACTGTGGAGAGTGTGAGGGAAAGTTTCACATGCATTCCAAAGAAATATACAGTCAACACAAGTCATGAACTGGGAACATCACAGCAAACTGTGTGGAAGATTTTACAGTGGTGGTTACATTTCAAACTGTACCATCTGCAGCTTGTGCAACAATTAAATTAAAGCTGGAAGATAATCGCCAGCACATTCAATTTCGCATCACATTGCAGGAAGCTTTTTAGAATGGGAATTTTACCTCCAAACTGATGTTCAGCAATGAAGCGCCCTTCCATTTATCTGGAAAGGTTAATTGCCACAATGTGAGAGTGTGGAACACTGAAAATCCTTGTGGCACACAGACAAGATTCACCAAAAATTAATGTTTTCTGTGCAGTGTCACAGATAAAGTTGTATGGGGTGTTTTTCTTTGCTGAGGAGACTGCGATGGCCACCTCTTACCTTGATATGTTGCTTTTGTGGTTGTTTCCACAACTGACCGCTGAGTCCAAAAATGTCATCTTCCAACAAGATGGAGAACCTCCTCAATAGAGCATTGATTTTGTCATTATGTAAAAAACAAACTTCTGCATCACTGGATTGGGCATAGTGTTGCCAATGGTTTGGCTACATTCCCTTGGCTCCCAGGTTGTCTGTGACTTTTTCCTTTGGGAGTATAGGAAGGACTGTTTAATACCCCTACTGCCAAGAACACTGTAACAGCTCAGAAAACACCTCACTGTCCCTGTAATGACCATTGATAGGATGTTACTACATAAGGTATGAGACAAACTTGAGTATGACTTGGACGTGTGTCACGAGACTTAAGCAGCAGCCAAAGAACATTTGTAGAGTCCAAAATGCAAACTTGCTGAGTTTGCAGTTCTGTTCATGTATAAATCATGTTTGTATATGTAATTTTGGAAAAAAAATAGAGTTTTGCAAATGAATGAATCATTTACAATAGCTCTGCATATACCTGATGGAAACCACATCATTTAGATGATCAATGGTTGATACATAATTGTGAATATGAATGTAAATTGATAATTTATTGCTGCAGAAACTTGATAGTGTTGATGTCAGAGGTGGACCTAATGACTGGCTGAGATCATACTTTATTGGCCGCAAGCAAGTGGTATAAATACTATTTCATGAATATAATAAATTAACTAGTCGCTATTCTGATTGCAAAGGAGTAGTAATGTATGGTGTACTGCAAGGGTCAGTATTGGGGCCCCATTATTTTTTATTTACCAGTATGTAAATGATTTGCCATAAAATATACACTGTGACAACACTATTTAGTTTACAAATTACACCAGCATCTTAATCAGTGGTAAGCCAGCAGAGCTGCTTCAGAAAACACTATAAGAGACAATGAGTAGTGTAGCAAACAGGTTCAGACATTTTTCTTCTATCAAAAGACTAAACCTTGTCTCTGCAGCCACAGCTTCCTCTTTTCAGCAGTCCTCTCCATCTCTGTATGTGAAGACCATCTCATCTCACTGGTCATATTTTTTTTATATAGGGTGTTCTCGGTTGTCCACTCATTTTCTTCCCAATAATCTCACCTTCAGAAATGTTTTGTAAAATGATATCATGTCTAATTAAATACCTAATGAATTTTGGTTTGAAATTGCCAACGATTTTGAGTAGTTTGTTCTTCTCTCCTATTTCTTGTCAAACAAACTCATCTGCTTTTTCTGTCAGTCAAGCTAGTTCTCGTAATTCAGGGGCGGGCAAATGCTGCTCGCAGCTCATGAGCACACAGCGCTGCACGTGTGCTGCTCATGTGCAATCGTCGACCAGGGCAGTGGCGACAGCCGGCAGGTTGCGGTAGTGTAGTACCAGGCATTTTTTCTTAGTGCAAAAATGTGAAAACTTGAAATGTTTAATATCTGGCAGTATTCTTGCTGGTCAGTGGAAGTTTAGTATTGAACACTATTATAATAAATTTCACAAGGACGAGTACAATTTATTGTTGGATTCTGAGCGGATGGGGAAACTGACTGAGGTTAAGAAGAGCGATCTGACGATACTAGATGAATCTGATGTAGGGCTTACACATAGACAGTTTCACACTTATTTATCTGAAATTGGGGAAGAGTATGGTGACATACCATACCACAGTGAAGGCTGCTGGCTTAGCCATGGTAATGTAGTGAAAAGATTTTTTGAGCTGAGAATACCAATAAATCAGTTTTTAAAGGACAAAAGAAGTTACGACCCCAGTGTGGATTGCCGACCTTGCATTTTTAGTGGACATTACCGGACACATGAATGCATTGAACACAAGTTTGCAAGGAGACAATCAGCTAATCTGTGAAATGGCTGAAAAGGTGCAAGCTTTCACTAGCAAGCTTGAGCTGTGGGAACGACAGCTCTCATCAGGGAATGCAGTGCATTTCCCTACTCTGTCTACTGTGCGAGAACAGAATTGCGAAGAATATGTTTCTGTATTTAATGCAATGAAAAAGGAATTTCTCAAGCAATTTGGGGATATATCATGTTTATCCCAAGCTTTTGAATGGTTCTCAAGACCATTTGCTGTTTCTGTAGATGATATTCATCCCAATTTGCAAATGGAATTAATAGATCTACAGTGTAATTCTCGTCTGAGAAAGGCAAGTTCCTTTTTGGTAAGATGTGTAATAGACTTTCATGATGACTTTCCACAGCAAGAGTTTCCTCGTCTCCATTGTGAAGCCGTGAAGATAATGTCAATGTTTGGCTCAACATACATTTGTGGGAGCTTTTTTTTTTCTGGTATGAAAATTAACAAGTCTCAGTTAAGAGCAAACATCAGTGATGTAAATTTATGTAACTGTTTGCATTTGTCTGTATGTATGTATAAATTTTGTTCCAGACATTAAACGTATTGTAAACTCCACCTGTGATAATTAAATAAAACGTATCGTAGGTAATAGGTACTCTTTCAAACCATGATTTCTTTCAAGCACTCCTACTAACCTTATTCCTTCAGTCAATAAAGCAAGCTAGGAAACAAAACGCATTACAGAGGAAGGAGCTGAGAGATGGTATGGTTGGGAGGGAATGGGAGAGAAGCGGGTGGCCAGCTTGCCCCTGTGTGCACTAAGAACACCCGTTAACTGCACACGAGCAAGTGCACCGCACACGTGCAGGATTCCTACCCGCCCCTATTGTAATTCCCTCCAGAACTACATTTCCATAACTTCAAGGTGAGCTTCCTCCTGCTTTGCCAACACTGACGTCTCACTTCCATATGTCAACACACCATACAAAGTTCCTTATTTATCTTTTCTTAGAGGGGAAGCTGATGTGCTTGTTTGCAGAAGGTATTTGTATATTTATTGATGCACTCAATCATTCAATGTACAGAAGTGTACAATATGATATGGGACAATTCAAACAAATGATATGAGAACATATATAGAAATAGCACTATTTCTTATGGTGTACATCTCACAGAAGATATATTACATATGCATTCATAATAATACCAGAATAAGTTCAAATAATAATGCCGACCATTAAACAGCAAAAGTTCATAATGGACAATAGGTTATTTCTAATGAAACAGTTTTATTTCAAAACGTAATAAAAATATATAATTTAATTTATGATATATCACATTCAAGAAAGTGTTGTATGCCATAAAAGCAATGCTTTGTTAGAATACTTTCTACTTCTTCTGGGAGATGGTTCTAGAGTTTGATTCCCATACATTTAACACTACTGCTATACAGTGTAGTAGAATGGGCAACTAGTCTTAACAATTTTGTTGACTTTGAGTCATGATGGTGACTGTCCAGATTCCAGTGCAATCTACTGACGTTTTGTTTAATAAATCAGAGAAGTTCAAATATAAATTGGATAGGGAGGGGCAGTATGTTTAACTTTTTAAAGAGTGGTTCACATGTTTCTCTTTGCTTTTTGTACAGGATTATTCTGATTTTTTTTCCTTCATTCAGTATTATGACCCCAAAAAATTATTTTGCAACATAGTACTGAATGGAGAGCATAATACATGCATGTTAATGTTCTGGCATTTAGCTTGTCCCTCACTGAGTGGAGCATAAAACCTCTTCTTATTTTTGAAAGCACCCTTGGCCAGAGCTGTTCTTCTTTTGATTTCTATACACCTCTATTGTATTCCTCTACATTGCTACTGAGACAGCAAAATTCAATTAGTTCCTTAAGTTGCTCTCTGCTATTTCTTAAGTCAGTCTCACCTCCATCTCCTTTCTTGTCTATAACCATGACTCTTGTCTTGTTGTATTTATTTTTAATTTCAGTTATGTTGTCTGTTTATTTAAGACCCTAAGAATTTCCATTAGTTCCTTCTCTGAGTTGGCCACTATTGTTATGTCATCAGCAAATCTGGTGCAGCTAAATGCATACCAAAATTTTGAGTCCAGTCATTTCTTCTTTCATTGTTGTCATTGCCCCCTCTATGAACACATTAAATAAATCAGGTGATAGATAGTACCTCTGTCTCTCTGCCATTCAGATTTTTACTTCTTTCTTGGCATCATTTGTGTCAAATTGAGTACTTTGACTTTTGTTTATATTCAAAATTAGTGCCTGTCCCTGCAGTCAAGTCCCACTTTTGCACATTGCTTTAATTAACAGGTTCAAATTAACCATATGATACGTCAATTTATGTTACTAAATGTTATATATGTTTTTCTGTTTACTTCTAATCTTCTTTCCAAAATTTGACGTAGTGCCAGTATTGCTTTCCTCGTATCCTTCCCAGATCTGAAGCCAAATTTATCATTGGCTAAGTTCCAATCTATTTTCTTTTTAATCTTCTCTTCAACTACTGACAGTAATATTTTTGATGCATGTGACAGAAAACGCTGTGTTCTATAATTTGTGTGGCCCTTTGCATTGGCCATTTTGAGTAATTCAGTATTTTTATTTTTTGTGAAGTCAGATAGTATGATATCCTCTTCATAACATTTAGATACCACAGTAAACAATGTACTTTCTATGTTGTTGCTACTACTTTGTAGGTGCTCCAACCAATTCCCTTATTGATTTTAACCTACTACAAGAAAAAACTCTTCTTTTGTTACCAGTGGTCTCTCTCTCTCTTTTTTCTTTTTTCATCAATAGTTTTTCATATTCAGTTTACTCATCTAAACTTCCAATTTCAACACCATTGTACAGGTCTTCATCTGGTTCTTTGCTAATTTTTCACAGCCACTTTTCTTTCTCTAAAAAGCACATTGTTTGTGTCTTGTTTTTGACTGCTTTATGCAGATCAGTGCTCTTTTCATTTATTCTGTTCCTTTAACCAGCCATAACAAACTGATAACAAATGAAAATAAAATGGTAGCATTAAATTTTGATAACATGATTTGACCAAAATGAGGCCCATTTGAAACTCTGTCAGGTGCTGATAATTCTGTAGCACATGAGTACATGGCACCTTCATATGCTTCACAGTGGTCACTCAACATCAGAGGCTGCTGATACACCATATATAGCTTACCAGGTCTGGTAACAACACTAAACATGAACAACACTAATGCACTCTAGTGGCCATTCTGCCATTTCACTAAAAGTTCTTCAGTATATTATCATTGAACAAGAGCCAGTTTGGACTTGCATTTACTGAGAAAAAATTAACATAAAACTCAAAACAGCATTTTGTATCAAGGAATAAAATTGTATGATAAATTGTGCAAGCAAATGAAAAAGATTAATTTAATGCTTCTGTTTAAAAAGGCAGCTAAAAAATGCTTCATAGGTAATACGTACCATACAGTCAAATATTACTCAGAGGTCCAAGAGTAGTTGTTAATCGCAAAACGGGATAACTGCAACACCTTGTCACATTACAATGCTTTTGCAAGAAAATCATGTGCCAAGATCTATACCGCATGATAGTAATCTCTCGTCATTCTCCTGCGTTCAACATCTCACTCATCGTGGGGGGACACTCAGTTTTTTTGGTGGACTGGGAGGACATGAAGGTGTGCATGAGACATAATGGTATGTTTATGGGCCTGGGGTCAGTTTTCCAAAATAAACTGGAGTTGGTACACAGGGCATAAAAGCATGTTAATGGTTCAGGAGTCACCAGTAGCACCTTTCATGTGTAGAGCACTGAAGAGTATTATTATATTTATAACATAAAGTTATCTGGAGCAAATTGTCTGTATCTCAAAGTACATTGTACTGTAGGGACCGACCAAATGAAGCATTGCAACTGTTCATAGTCCTGAAGGCACCAGTGGGTGTCCTTAGGGTGTGCAGTGACAGTGTAGAGTGATGCAAAAAAAACAGTGCAAAACAACTTATCTTGTGCAAGTTGTGTATGAACAAAGGAACATTGTGCAATAGGGTCAACTGGACAAGGCAGTGCAGATTTTCAGGCACTGATCTCATATTTAGGAGGCTGGAGTTTCTTCTCTGACTGGCCATCCTAATTTAGCTTTTTCCATGTTTTTCCTAAATCATTTCAGACAAATGTTGGGATGGTTCCTTCATCAATACTGTGGCCTACAATCTGTCCCATTCTCACAAAGCATATTCATATATTCTATGTGTGCATAAATTTTTTGAGCTATTTAGTTTCATTGTATTTTGATGACAAATCTTATATCATTGTGATGATCCATTGATCATAAATAAATGAAATAAGATACTGACCTTATACTTGTAAGGAAAGAGTTTGCTCTGCCTGGCCATCCTGATTTAGGTTTCCTGTAGTTTCCCTAAATCATTTCCTTCATAAAGGCCACAACTGACCACCTGTCCTATCCTCAAACAAGTGTACTTGTATATTCAGTGAGTGTGTATATTTCTGAGCTATGAGGGTCGTCCACAAAGTAAGCTCCATTTCTATTTCTATCCGTGGCAGCACTATGATTGCAGTTCCGAGCATGCGCAGTAGTTACTCTGACTCAAGGAGAAGACATGTACACCATTTTCAGATCGCTGCTGCTGACATGGGCTTTATAGTGCTTCTTTATAACGTCAGCCGTAATTGAAAATGCCACCGTGTATGAAATCAGATCTGTGATTCATTTTCTAAATGCAAAGAAACTAAAACCAATGGAAATTCATTGGCAAATCTGCAAGGTTTTTGGACAAAATGCTACAAGTGATTCAATGGTTAGAAGATGGCTCAGACTGTTCAATGAAGGACGTGATCAAGCACACAATGAAGAACGAAGTGGACACCCATCTGTGGCCTATCTTGACACCTTGGAAAGTCATGTGCACCATTTTTTGGGACAGAAAAGGCATTTTGCTGATTGATTTCTTACCACAAGGCCAAACAATCAATGCACATGGTTACTGCGAAAGCATTAAGAAATTGCACCTCGCGATACAGAACAAGGACCGAGGATTACTGTCAAAATGTGTTGTTTTTTTCTGTAATAATGTCTGACCTCACACGGCAAATGCGACCAAACATCTCTTACAGAAATTTCACTGGGACACGTTTGATCATCTTCTGTACAGCCCGGACCTTGCTCCTAGTGACTTTCACCTCTTCTTACACCTAAAATCTGTCCTTGGTGGTCAGCACTTCAATAATGATGATGATGAGCTGAAAGAACATGTTACCACATGGTTGAATACACAGGCGGCAACCTTCTATGAAGAAGGCATACAAAAACTTGTTCCACGCTATGACAAGTGCCTACAAAATTTTGGAAGCTACGTAGAAAAGTAGTTTAACAGTTGTAGATTTTTGTACAATAAATATTTTTTCTGTATCTGTACACATTTGTTTTATATAACCAAACAGCACTTACTTTGTGGACATACCTTGTATTTACTTCCTGTTGTTGTATTGTGATGATGAGACGAATGTCCTATCACTGTAAGATGATCCCTGAATGAATAAATAAATAAAGAGATGAAAGTCTATGCTTGAATATTTTAAGGATGTTTTATTCTTTAAGTTTACTTACAACATTCTTCATGGATTCCAGTAGATGGATTCCAGCAGAGATTAAGTGGCTTACACGGGATACACTAGTGGGGAGAGCTACATCAACTCACTGTTCGAGTTGGTGACCACAGAAACAGCATTGTTTTATTTCAGATATAGTCACCAGATACAGAAGCATGGTACTTTCAGTTTGAGAGACTTATTGCGTTACCAGAAATTTATCTTGAATTAAATATTGTGACATATTTGTATAATGTTCATTAAATGTACCAATTCATTTTGAATTTTAAACAAAAACAAACATTAACCACACAAGCACCAGAAATCACTTTAAGACTCAGAAACAACACAGGCAACCGCAACAATATGAAGATGAGCATGTACATTTCATTTTTATCTCAGAAACTGCAACTGTAAGGTGGACTCTGATTAGATGTACTTTTTGTTCCAATTGATACATAGTGAGGAGATCCTAAAACCCTTACACATATTTACATTTAATAGGATATAAAACTTGTCACCAAATATTAAATGTTCAGTTCTCTTAGATGCATGTGATAATTCTTAGGCTACTGTAGCCATGCATCATCAAATAAAAAATAAAATAAAAAAACATTTTACAGAACATATTGGCAATGATTGTATTACTGCACAAAATTTGTGCAGGAGTTGGCTTGTACACAATATTCACATTATGTGATATTATTAATAACATACATTGAAAAGATGGCGGAGATGTTGTGTGTACAAGTGAGTAGTGTTCCTGCGGAAAACGAAAATAATATCGGTAAAAGTACAGTGTGTGTGAATTGTAAGGACGAAATTATTAAGTTAAATGAGTGTATTTCTAGCCTTCAGCAAATCGTCAGTGTATTGAGTAGTGAGATGTCAGAACTTCGAAAAGAAATAAGTGAGACATTAGTCAAACAAACGGCCAGTTCTCTTCCGCAAAAAAACTCTAATGAGTGGACAAATATACCATATAAAAACAGAGGTGTGAATACGAAAGCATCACCAGGGAGTAAAAACACGAAGCAGTGGGCTGTTAAAAACAAATTTCAAGTTCTTTCCGTGAGTGAAGAGGCGGATTTAGGCCTAACATCGGTAAGGGAACATGAACTTTTGAACAAACTTTGTAATCAGAATGGTGATACAGGCTCTGAGTTCAGCATTAACACAAACAATAAAGGTGCGATATTGAGCATGCCCTCTATTGTACATAATAATGGGGCATCTATTGCACGAAGTAATGAGAAAGACACTATCGATCAAAACGTACAACAGTGCAAAGACGAAAGTAATGTATTATTTTTAACGGACAGTCACGGCAGAAAAATGACGAGACTATTCAAAGAAAAGACGAAATACGACGCAACAGGTTTTGTGAAGCCAGGAGCAACAGCAAAAAACATTATTGGTGTTGATTTACAAGACAAAATGTCGGGAAAAAATGACTATGTTGTGTGTATAGCGGGCGCAAATGATGTTGCGAAAAACGAAGCAAATAACTGTCTCACTGAACTAAAGAAATTCCTGGAACGCAGTAAACAAAAAAATACGATAGTTGCAACATTACCACACAGATATGATCTAATGTATCACTCGTGTGTAAATAAAGAAATTCGTAAAACTAACATTAAAATAAAACAGATGTGTTCTTTGTTTGGAAAATGTAGCGTCCTTGATATAGGCAAATTGGACAGATGCCAGCATACCAAACACGGAATGCATCTAAATTATGAAGGAAAAAACGTTGTATGTAAAATGATAAAAGAAATCATTGCGAACAGAGAGAGAGCGAACAGAAAAATTCCATGTACCGGTATGGGACCAGTCTCAGCAAAAGAAGAAGAAGCATCCTCAAAAGCAGCAGAATCGTCAGTGGCGGAACCAACAGCTAAAACAACATATTCAGCGGTAACTATTGCCCGTCCTACACGCAACAGAAAACAAACTCAGCGTTTTTTATGGTGAGTAACACGAGAGATGAGGATTCAAAGTTGCGTGAAGCATCTCTCTCGTGTGTTCAATATGAGTTTTCCACACCCCAAGCAATACTATCAACTAATGTACTGAAAAAAGCCATTCCTAGCAAACATCACGCAAATGCAGAGGTGAGGAAAAATCAAACTTTGTCTTTATTCCACCAAAATATATGTAGCCTCAAGAATAAAATAGACCAGTTGCTAATAAATTTAAAAGACGAGTGTGAAAGTGAGCCTGATATACTGTGTTTCTCAGAACATCACGTTAAGAATGGGATCCACATGATACAGATTGAGAACTTTAGTTTAGCTACTCATTACTGTAGATCTGTTATGGAAAAAGGTGGTGTTGCAATATTTATAAAAAATAATATAGTGTATAAATCCCTAGATTTAAGCAAATACTGTGATGAACAACATTTTGAGGTGTGTGGCATTGAGTTAACAGCAGATAGTGCAACTGTTATTGTTCTGGCTGTTTACAGGGCACCTGCTGGAAATCTAAATGTATTTCTAAGACAAACTGAATCACTTCTGGTCCACCTATGTAGGAAAACTAAATCTATCATTGTTATGGGTGACTTCAATGTGGACCTTTTAACAGAAAATAGAAACAAGACAGATTTTGAACATTTAATGTACTGTTACAATTTAGTACCACTTGTGAACACTCCAACTAGAGTAACTGCCAGCTCTAGCACTTTAATAGATAATGTATTTGTAGATAAGGATATTTGCAATAATTTAACCATGAAAAATATTATAAATGGTCTCTCTGATCATGAAGGGCAATTCCTCACTCTAAACCAAATGAATGTACGAAGAAAAGAAAATTTCATTTGGAAAACATTTAGGATTATAAACAGACACACCACTGAAACCTTTAATCAGCAATTACGGCTTGTGGACTGGTCTCCTGTATATGCTACAGTTGGTGTTAATTCAAAATTTAATATATTTATCAATGAAGTTACAAGCCTTTTTGAAGAAGCATTTCCTAAAAAATCAGTGAGAGAAAACCTGTGCAAATCTGGAAACAAGCCTTGGATTACTAAAGGCATCAAAATCTCTTGTAAAACAAGAAGAGAACTATATGCTGCAGCCAGGAGTTCAAATGATAACAGTAGGATTACACACTATAAAATCTACAGTAAAGTTCTGAATAAGACAATTCAGGCAGCAAAGAACATGTGCTTGAAGGCAGAAATTGACAACTCAAGCAATAAAGTAAAAACTATCTGGAAATTTGTAAAGAAGGAAACCGGGAAAAATGCAGTTTGTAGTGAAAATATCCAAATCAAAAGTGAGGGTAATCTTGTTAGCGATCCAAAAACAGTTGCAGACACATTCAACTACAATTTTTTAACAGTAACAGAAAAAATAGGTTTACAAGGGTCCATGAAGCAAGCCATCAATCTTTTGAAAGCTAGAGTACCTGGTTTAGTGCAACACATGAAGGTAAAAACAGTCACTGTTCAAGAAATTGAAAGAGTTATTAAATCCCTGAAAAGTAAAAACTCTGCTGGAATTGACAACATTTCTAACAAATTATTAAAATACTGCTCCAGCCATGTAAGTAAAGTCCTTTGCCACATTTTTGATGCATCACTTAAGCAAGGAATAGTTCCTGAGAGGCTTAAGTATGCAGTTGTAAAACCGCTGTATAAGAAGGGGGATAAGACGGATACTGCTAACTATAGGCCAATATCACTACTGACAAGCTTTTCGAAAGTTTTAGAGAAACTAATGCATGCCAGGATAGTTAAGCATCTCAGTGAACACAATAGCTTCAGCAAAAGTCAATTTGGGTTTCAGAAAGGTTTGTCAACAGAAGATGCAATATTTGCATTTACTGGCAAACTCTTGGAATCTATCAACAAAAAACTGAAAGTGATTGGCATATTTTGTGACCTAACAAAAGCATTTGACTGTGTAAATCACCAAATTCTTTTACAAAAAGCTGCACATCTCGGTATAAGTGGTGCAGCAGGGAAATGGCTCGACTCATATCTGTCAAACAGAAAACAAAAAGTTGTAGTAGATAGTCAAGTTGGTGTCCCTATATCTTCAGAATGGGGTACCATCTCATGTGGAGTGCCGCAGGGCTCAGTTCTGGGCCCCCTACTTTTTATTATATTTATAAATGATCTTCCTCTCTCTACGGAATATTGTAGATTCACCATTTTCGCGGATGACACTACACTACTTATTGATAATTCAGAAGATAAGCTTGAGGTAACGGCAAATAAGATTTTAAATGAAACGGTGAACTGGTTCAACATTAATGGTCTTATTTTAAATTACTGTAAAACAAACTACATTCAGTTCCACAAAACATCCAAAGATGAGGAAATATTTGTAAAGGTAGGTGAGCAGACAATGAACAGGGTAGATTCCTCAAAATACCTAGGCTTGCATATTGATAGCAAACTGAATTGGTCCAGCCACATCGTGGATCTGTGCAAAAGACTAAGTTCAGCAACATATGCATTGCGCATTGTTTCTTCTTATAGAAATATGGAAACCATGAAGTCAGCATATTATGGTTACTTTCATGCAATTATGGCATTTGGAATTATATTTTGGGGAAATCAGCCACTGGCTAAAAAAGTACTGTGTGTACAAAAAAGAGCCATAAGGATCATGTGTGGAGTCAATCCTAGAGCCACATGCAGGAATCTTTTTAAGAAGCTTGAAATACTTACATCCACTGCGCAATATATATTCTCATTGATGTGCTTCATAAGGAAAGAAAAATCCATCTTTAAGCTGAATAGTGCATATCACAGTCACAATACTAGAAGGAAACATGATATCCACTATGAACAGCCAAATCTAAGTATGGTGCAGAAAGGAGTCCATTTCAGTGGCTGTAAGATTTTTAATGCCCTCCCTTCAAGAATTAAGTGTTTGATAGATGATGATCTCCTGTTCAAAAAAACCTTAAGGCAGTTCCTATTGCAAGGATCATTTTATACATTAGAAGAGTTCCTGAACTACAGTGTTTAACATCTCTTGTATTGTGAAATGCCCAAATTTGTGTTTGTAATACCGAATATTTTTATTGTGAACATATATTTTGCAATATTTATTTCTTTGTAACACTTATTATTTTGTAATCTTTATCTCTCTCTAAAATGTATTTTTGTAGTGGGACCTAAGTTACTGTTCACTGTTTTTTGTTTTGTAATCTCTATCTATATCTAAAATGTATTTTTTTGTAGTGGGACCTAAGTTACTGTTTACTGTTTTTGTTTTGTTTTATGTATTACCATAAATTCTGGCCAAAAGCTTGTAAAATTGACACGTTCCATATCCTGTGATACTTTCACAACATGGATCACCGGAACAAGAGATAAATAAATAAATAAATAAATAAAAAATCACTGGCCGTGAAAGCCTACATTCTATGATACACAAATCAGTCGGTTCTGGTATGAAATTCATCAATGGAGAAGAAGGAATTGGCCACCAATAAATCCTTTAGATTGTTTTCAAACTAAACTTCATTATTAAATAAACTTTTTGTGGCTGCTGGTAGGTTACTGAAAATGTGTATTTCTGAATAGTGGACTTCTTTCTGAACCAAAGTAAGTGGCTTTAAATCTTTGTGAAAGTTATTCTTATTTCAAGTACTGATTCCATGAACTGACTGTTGGTTTGAAAGACAGATATATTATTAACAACAAATTTCTTTAAGGAATAAATGTTTTGGGAACCAGTAGTTAGCATCCCCAGTTCCTTAAACAGCCTTCTGCAGAACATTCTTGAGTTCACATGACAAATACACTCCTGGAAATTGAAATAAGAACACCGTGAATTCATTGTCCCAGGAAGGGGAAACTTTATTGACACATTCTTGGGGTCAGATACATCACATGATCACACTGACAGAACCACAGGCACATAGACACAGGCAACAGAGCATGCACAATGTCGGCACTAGTACAGTGTATATCCACCTTTCGCAGCAATGCAGGCTGCTATTTTCCCATGGAGACGATCGTAGTGATGCTGGATGTAGTCCTGTGGAACGGCTTGCCATGCCATTTCCACCTGGCGCCTCAGTTGGACCAGCGTTCGTGCTGGACGTGCAGACCGCGTGAGACGACGCTTCATCCAGTCCCGAACATGCTCAATGGGGGACAGATCCGGAGATCTTGCTGGCCAGGGTAGTTGACTTACACCTTCTAGAGTACATTGGGTGGCACGGGATACATGCGGACGTGCATTGACCTGTTGGAACAGCAAGTTCCCTTGCCGGTCTAGGAATGGTAGAACGATGGGTTCGATGACGGTTTGGATGTACCGTGCACTATTCAGTGTCCCCTCGACGATCACCAGTGGTGTACGGCCAGTGTAGGAGATCGCTCCCCACACCATGATGCCGGGTGTTGGCCCTGTGTGCCTCGGTCGTATGCAGTCCTGATTGTGGCGCTCACCTACACGGCGCCAAACACGCATACGACCATCATTGGCACCAAGGCAGAAGCGACTCTCATCGCTGAAGACGACACGTCTCCATTCGTCCCTCCATTCACGCCTGTCGCGACACCACTGGAGGCGGGCTGCACGATGTTGGGGCGTGAGCGGAAGACGGCCTAACGGTGTGCGGGACCGTAGCCCAGCTTCATGGAGACGGTTGCGAATGGTCCTCGCCGATACCCCAGGAGCAACAGTGTCCCTAATTTGCTGGGAAGTGGCGGTGCGGTCCCCTACGGCACTGCGTAGGATCCTACGGTCTTGGCGTGCATCCGTGCGTCGCTGCGGTCCGGTCCCAGGTCGACGGGCACCTGCACCTTCCGCCGACCACTGGCGACAACATCGATGTACTGTGGAGACCTCACGCCCCACGTGTTGAGCAATTCGGCGGTACGTCCACCCGGCCTCCCGCATGCCCACTATACGCCCTCGCTCAAAGTCCGTCAGCTGCACATACGGTTCACGTCCACGCTGTCGCGGCATGCTACCAGTGTTAAAGACTGCGATGGAGCTCCGTATGCCACGGCAAACTGGCTGACACTGACGGCGGCGGTGCACAAATGCTGCGCAGCTAGCGCCATTCGACGGCCAACACCGCGGTTCCTGGTGTGTCCGCTGTGCCGTGCGTGTGATCATTGCTTGTACAGCCCTCTCGCAGTGTCCAGAGCAAGTATGGTGGGTCTGACACACCGGTGTCAATGTGTTCTTTTTTCCATTTCCAGGAGTGTAATTCATATTGCACGTTTTTGGGATCAGAAAACTGTATCAGAAAATAATCCCATATGACATTATAGAATGAAAGTAAGCATCTACATCTACATCTACATTTATACTCCGCAAGCCA
Source organism: Schistocerca piceifrons (assembly GCF_021461385.2). NCBI lineage: Eukaryota > Metazoa > Arthropoda > Insecta > Orthoptera > Acrididae > Schistocerca > Schistocerca piceifrons. The sequence goes on along the minus strand of NC_060149.1, from coordinate 481,534,879 downwards.
CCCAACGGTGTGTGGCGGAGAGCACTTTACGTGCCACTGTCATTCCCTCCCTTTTCTGTTCCAGTTGCGTATGGTTCGCAGGAAGAACGACTGTCTGAAAGCCTCTGTGCGTGCTCTAATCTCTCTAATTTTACATTCGTGATCTGCTCAGGAGGTATAAGTAGGGGGAAGCAATATATTCGATACCTCATCCAGAAACACACCCGCTCGAAACCTGGCGAGCAAGCTACACCGCGATGCAGAGCGCCTCTCTTGCAGAGTCGGCCACTTGAGTTTGCTAAACATCTCCGTAATGCTATCACGGTTACCAAATAACACTGTGACGAAACGCGCCGCTCTTCTTTGGATCTTCTCTATCTCCTCTGTCAACCCGATCTGGTACGGATCCCACACTGATGAGCAATACTCAAGTATAGGTCGAACGAGTGTTTTGTAAGCCACCTCCTTTGTTTATGGACTACATTTTCTAAGGACTCTCCCAATGAATCTCAACCTGGTACCCGCCTTACCAACAATTAATTTTATATGATCATTCCACTTCAAATCGTTCCGCATGCATACTCCCAGATATTTTACAGAAGTAACTGCTACCAGTGTTTGTTCTGCTATCATATAATCATACAATAAAGGATCCTTCTTTCTACGCATAGTACATTGCCTTTTTTTATTTTTATATCACTTATGTTTGACAACGTTTGCACAGCAAACAGATATTTGCTTAGATGCTTCAGCAGTTCTGTAGCATGCTCTTCCTAGTTAAGGTATGTTGGGCACCTCTAAGCTCCAAACAAACACATACTCCCAGTTAAATTTACTAGAAAGCTGTAATCCCAAGAATTTAACACTGTCAACTTCTTCTATCATATTATGGGCATACACTAACAGGAAACTTTTTACAAGTACTGAACTGCATATAATATGTTTTTTCAAGGTTTAGTGACCAAGACTTGGCTAGAAACCATTTATTGATGTCCATGAAAATTTCATTAGCCAAACTTTCTAAGGCTATGCTTCACTGACTATTTATTGCAATGGTTGTACCATCTGGGAAAAAAAAGAAAAGAAAACACTTGTACATGTAGAAAGCCTTCTTGATATCTGTACTCTTTGACTTGGCAGAATTTCTTTATCTCTTTTCTTAAACAAAGGTTTAATTTCAGCCTATTTCACTGATAAAAGACTGGTTCACAAATAACTTAAAATGTAACTAAACTCAGAGGCACACTGTTTAATCAACTTTATTGATATATTACCATAGCCACTAAAATTTTTTGATTTTATGGATTTTACGGTGGACATTACTTCTACTGGTATTGTTAGGGTCCCACTCATATTATTTTAGATATTTGTAACGACTGGTCTGAGATATTCACAGGCAGTATCACCTTTTCAGTAAAAGTTATGAAGTGGTTATTAAAAAGTTCAGCAACACTGCAAACATCTGTTGCCTGTGTATCATTTTAATATTAATGGTGTGTGCTCCACTTCATCTCTGGATCTACCAGTTTCTTCCTTCACTATATCACATACTGTCTTTATTTTGATATCTGATGTGACTATTCTTCCCAGATAATGCATTTGCTTTGATGTCCGTATTAGTATCATCAATATTTTTCAGTATGTTTTGTTATGTGGTATAACATCAACATCACTACTGTTTCTGAATAATAGATACAGTTTCCTTTTTGTCTTAAAGGATACCTTTATTCCTTGAGTAATCCATGGATTATTTATAGACTGCCCTAGTCTGGCTTAGTTTTGGGGGAAAACAGTTTTAAAATAAGTTACGGATGTTTATTAATAAAGTGTTGCATTTCTCATTCACGCTATGAGAATTGCAAACAATACTCCAATTCACGCCTTCCAGGAGTTTCCTAAAACAATTAATTTTTGCCCCACTGACTACCTCTTGAAGACAGATTTAGCATATTTTATATCCTGACCAGTATTAACACTTAGCAAATGGAATGTCATTGTTTAATTTTGTTCATTATAAATTTCTATAAAGATATTATCAACGGCCGTCTTTGAGGCATTAGCTATTCTAGTTGAAAAGTTAACAGTATGAATTAAGCTGAATGACATCTGGTGGATGTAAATGGAAAATGCCTGTATGGTCGCTCCTGCCAGCCACCGCGTCGAGTGTCGACTTACAATAGTTTATGCCGACAGTAGCTACGTCATTTACAGTAATCTAGGTCCATTTGAGAACATGCATGCTCCACTCTGAACAGGAATGTAACAAAGCGTTTCGCCTACAAAAAATTAGGAAAGGATCCGTTTCTTACATGACTACTTGGGTTTTCAGAACTGGATTGGTACTTTAAAACGATTTGTTTTCTACATGAGTATTATGGTTTTGGGAACTCGACTGGTACTTTTCTTGACGATGACGTGACTGGTCCCAGCGTGTTACAAACGTTCATCTAATGTGTTCTTCTGCTGCCTTTGTGGCAAAATTATTCTTCCGTATATGCGACATATCACGTGTACATAATTTTTGACAAGCCGTAGATCTTCGACCACACTGTCATACGCTTAACGTCTCGCTCATATGAGAAACTTAAAAAACTTCTAGTTACGCTCTTATGCGTAATCGGAGATTAATGATAATCTTTGAGTTGTTTTGAAAATTTCATATTTATACGTACAGAAGACATGTACAAAAGGTAATTCTCGATTTTGTAAGTTAATATCAGGTAGCCATATATCCACGTGATTTAGACAATTTCGTTACAGTTGTGGACTGGGAGGTAGAAGTAATGTGTTTTTCATGAGCTGTGTTGCTGTTTATTTTGCAGGTACTACAACAATCGGCTCGTGAAGTTTTGAACTAGCTAAATAAGCATTGTAACCACTTCTGACTGAACGTTGAGGATTATTAATAAGATAAAACTGCAACAATAAATTTATTGACAGTGTACACGAGTCAATAGTAATATCTTAGAATGTTTCTAAGTTGAATTCGTCTGTCATATGTTTTCAGTTTGGCTGCATAGAGCCGGCGTCGTTGTTAACCTTAGTGGTAACAGCGGCAATTCGAGATTGTTACATTCAGAAAGTTGGTAAAGTGTGCATGTAAAATGTAAAAATATGTGTGATTTTTTTCTACTATTACAAGGAATCATGGCAGAAATAAAATCACTGTTTGTGCGAGTGCAATAATTGTCTTTGGTATACTGTTAGCTTCTACGGATTTAATTAAACAACATAGTCGACACAACGTTTCAGGTAAGACAACTAACTGTCAAGGAATAACAAAATAGGAAGCAAATTCGCTCGACACTTGGCCTTACTAAATTGTGTGCGGTAGATGAAATGTTGAGAGTAAATGCATTGCCGTAGGTAAGGAGTCTGTAGAGAGACGGGTGGGGCGGACGGGTGATTAGCATGTCATCGTAACACTTCCAGTTTCCACCAAAAGCCACTTCATGTTGGGAAACACAAAATGCTATCGCTATATTATTAAACAGTTTCTTACTGTTGTATCAAGTTTTTAAATGCTGACATTAAAGCTGTGTAAGAGGAAGAGAGATCAATGTTGAGTGTTTGGCAAACCAACATTTGAAATTTCGCTTGGCAGTAAATTTTGTGAACGAAGAGAATCCAAAATTTGACGAACAACGGATTATGTGAGTTGCCGTAAACCATTCTCTTGAATATCTTTTATATATGACATATTTTAGGAGAAAATACAGTAATTTTGGGTTACCAAATTACGGTAAAACCTTTCAGAGCATTCAAAGAAGCCAGGATTTCATTTAAAAATATCATATGGAAACGCAAGTTCCGTATTTTTTGCAATTGTATACCAAATATTGTAATCACTACTTCAATGGCTTAAATATAAACAAAGAAACAAATTCAAACATGACGCTATCATTACTTTCTAGGCTAATATGTAAATGATTCCTGCACCCTTCCTGTAACACACAATTTGCTGTTCAAGTTTGTAACACGTTACAGCTTAAGGTAGCACTTCTTGAAGTAATTGAGCACAAAGTTGCAGAGAATTGTGTCTGGGAAAATGCAGTGAATTTTTCTATAAGAATGATATATTGTGTTACACTACATTGCCTCTAAATAATTCATTAACTATAGAGGTGTAGCAGTATATAGGGGGTGGCACAACTTTGCAGTGAATAAATTCGTGGCTAAGTGAAAGTGTACATATTGAAAATAAAATAGTAGTCATATTAAGGAAAAAGTCATTTGCATGTAAGAGCATCAAAAAGAAACAAAAGGAAATATCAACATTGTAGGATGATGATTAAGAAATACTGCCAATAAGGACAATAACAGTGAATTGTCTTGCCACATATATGTAGAAAGGTTTGCAGTCATCGGTTACGACTTGGTTAGAGGATGAGATTACATAGCTCTCCATTCACAATTACCTAACCTACAAAATTTCAATATCTGGCTGTAATGCCTTCTACCACAAGACTAGCCACTTTATAGAAGCACATTTGTCTCCCCAGGCACTAATTGTCAGCTGTGAAAACAATTATTTTCCTGTTTTGTGTATAATTAAAGTAACATGTTTGTGGAAACTTTGCTGCTGGGACTCTTACCCTTGGAGTATATTGACCCTCTTTAACAACAAACATAACAGGCCCATTTATTATTTCATGGGATCAGTAGATTTTGCTGCTGTTGCAACTGACAGGGTTGATGGCTGTCATTTGTTTGTAGGCAGAAAACATTTAAGTTTGAAAAATTTTGTGCACTGTTCAGAATCTGCCCAACAAGTTGGATGTGGAATCCACTCTGATAGATGTAATGAACACTCTGTTGTCGAAACATATTCATTTCTCTTTAGTCATCCAAGAACCGTCTCTCAGTGATACAGAATTTGCGAGAGTAGCACAACGCAAATCAGTAGACAAAATTATACAACTCACAATATACATAACGTGCTTTATGATGAAGAGGGGGGGGGGGGGGCAGGTAGTCAGCAGTTGTAAAATTATTTTTGGAAGGTTCATGGGCCTCGTGAGAAAAATCAAAGCAAAAGCATAATTTCGATCTTCACCACCGTACACACTTGGAGGACACCCGCTGATGACAAACAACACAACTGTTGTGGCCTTGAATCAACTCCATTCTCTCCACTTGGAAACTGAGTTAACGGACATGACTATAATGTATTTTAAATTTTGGCAAGATATCCTTGTGAAAGCAGTAAACCATAATCGTGCACTGAAAGGTGACAAGGTGCTGTAGCTATCCCCTTTCATTTATATCAACTACTGAGTCCTCTAAATAATCTTTAATAATTGTGCAATATGCGTTCCTTGTAAAGAATGTTGTAGCTGCCTTTTTAAACGGATGTATTTTAGTAATCTTTTTTCACTTCATTTGGTTGTTTATTATTCGGTTTTATCCCCTGTTGTAAAATGCTGTTCTGAGAGTTTTTTTTTTTTTTTTTTTTTTCTCTTCCCTGGGCAAATGTAAGTCTAAACTGGCCTTTGTGACATAGTTATGTAGAGGATTATTAGTGCAGTATTTAATAATGTTTTCCCTGATATGCTCCGCAGATGGGAAGATGTACTCACTTGGTGAAGAAAGGATGCTCATCTTTTTAAATAGCTCTTGACAATGAGCCTGACTACTATTTCCAGTTATTATTATGACCTTTTTCTGCAGTTTAGAAACTGTGTCCATATGTTGTGCCTTTGAGTCCCAGAAAAGAAACCCATAGTTAAGAACTGAGTGTATGTAGGCATAGTATGTTGCCACAAGACCATAGCTATTACAGACTGATGATAACTCCCTAAGAGCATTACATGCTGGTGACATTATTTTTCCCAGTATGTTTTTATGTTTGTTCATGTTAGCTGACAGTGTTCATACCTGAAAACTTAGTTTTTGTTACACAGTCCATAAATTTATCATCTATGTATAAAGTGTCGGGGATGCTTCCCCTCTTTATGCTGAAGCCCATACTGTTAGTTTTCTTCATGTTTGGTGTTAATTTACTACATGCTGCCCAGTTGTAAACATTCTTGATATATGCTTTTTTTTCCTAATAGGAGTTTTGATGTCTCATTGGTGACTATGATGTTGCTGTCATTGGCGACGAGAACTTTCTCTCCGTTTCTTACACCATCTGGGAAGTCATTTATACACTTATATGTTAAGAACAGAACTGGACTCAATACACTACCCTGAGAAACAACTATGTTTGTTCTTCTTGTTAGACAGTTGTTTTACTAAAAATTTACTATCAACAGGTTTGTGAGCAGTCTCCACCTTTCACACCCTGTTTTCCAAGTAATACTGAAAGCACTCACTTGCTGTTCCTCTTATACCTGGCACTTCTAACTTGCCCAATAGTGTTTTATGCCTTGGTCAAGTTTAAGAAACTGCCCCTCTAATGGCCAGTATTGCCATTTTCCACTTCTGAAACCAAATTGTGCTTCATTAAAGAGGTTGTATTTATTCATGTAACTTCTCAGTCTCTCTTTCGTGGTTGCTTCAGTTACTTTTTGAGAATGAGGACTACAGTGAAAATGGCTCATAATCTTTAATTTTTTCTGCATTATCCTTCTTTTGTAAAGGCACATCTTGTGCATGCTTTAGGTACTCTGGTAAAACACTTGAACTAAAGGACTTGTTTGTTTATGGGCGTTGAATCACACCTTCAGAACTGAGGCAGGAACCTCATCTATGCCTTCTGACGTCTTTTTTGGGATTGCTGTACTGTTTTCCTAACTTCAAGCTCAGCTGTGAGAAGCAGCATTAGTGTCCTTCTTGTGTAAATCTTTGTGGGTGCTACATGGGTTTTAGGCAGATTTTGCTGCAGCTTATTGACAGTACCAGAGAAGTAATCATTAAAAACTTTTATGAATTCCTGAAGACTTTGATTTGTATGTTGTTATACTTCTATGCCTTTCCCCGTTTCTTGTTTTATAACAAACTTTTCTTGTATTTTCTGCATTATGTGTCATTTTGACATTGAATGATTTTTGCAAGCAGAACTCACTCACATGTTTTTATTGTACTTGTGACTATACTCAAGAAACTGTGGATTAGTGCAGTGCTTTTGCAAAGATTTGAGGAATTTGTCATTGAGGACTTTCGAATACCCACAGTTGCCTATCTATTTTCCTTAGCTGCTGCATTAGAAATAGTTACTTTTGGAAATGTCTCCTCAAAAATTAATTTAAACAATTTGCAGAATTTAGAGGACTTAGCATTGACATTGCCTTCTGTATACACATGGTTGATTTGCCAATGCCTGGTAAAAGTTCTGCAGGTCTCACTGAACCTGTCTTCAGCTTTATCATCAGACAGTACTGATTCAAAATGCCAAGATCTCATATAAATAGTCTACAATTTTCCCTGTCAACATCCCTAAGTACATTTTCTAAAATTTTCTTTTTTAAAAAAATCCATTTAGCAGTGTTTACCATTTGTGCAATGCCAAAAGTGCTCAAAAGGTTTGGGAAGTTATCACTAACTGAACCCCCAACACCTGCATTAATATTCACATCTCCATATATTATTATGTTAGTCTTTTTGGGGATGAGACACTTTTCAGGACTTAATTTGTTGAAGCAAGTGTCCACATTACTGTTATGTGAGACATACACACACAGAATGATTAATTGCTTATATACATCTAGCTTCGTTTCTTTAGTGGCTGCCAATTCAAAATGTTTATCTATGCCAGTTGTTATCAGACTTCTCTAACTTTAAAATGTGTGCCACCCTTGATACAGATACGTAATCCCCCAATTTTTAAAGTTGACCTATAGTAGTGACTGGAAAATTCATATGATGTTAGCAGTGTATGCTGCAGTTAATCATCTGCAACCAGTGCTCTGTAATGCATACTACGGTGCTGCTCAAAGATTGTAATTCAGCTTCAAGCTGGTCACCTTCTTCTTATAATATGGGTCCACAGCCTCTACAAATCCTTTAAATGATGTTATTTTTGCTTGTAGCTGTAACTGTTCTATTGTGTCATCGCTCAAAAGCTGAAATTGCAAGAGAACAATAAAACAGTAACTGTTGAAAGTGAAAATGATGGTGTTCTATTCTATTTGGAGATGGTTTGTAGTGGAAAAATGACTTGTGCAGATCAGTTTTGGATTTTAAAAAGATGTGATTCACAACTACTTTCTTGCATTTATGTCTCACTGGAATTTGTCGTATATACTTATGACTGTATTATAACCTTCAAAGGAAAATGTTACAGATCATGTAGTTGTTTGAGCTTTTTTAAATATGTCAGCTGTTATGGGCCAGTAAAATTCAGAGAGCTGAACAGTAGTTCACAGTTAGTAATGTGAGTATTGTAAGCTGCTGCTGTTAATATAGGACCGCACATCTTCACAGATTTTACCTAGTGAACTGAACTGTCATTTGTATTTCCCACTATAAAATTATATTTTATGTTGCTCTTAGCTGTCACACAGAGGTATTTGAGTGATGTAACTGACTTGTGACTTATTGGTTAACTGGCAGACAAAAATCAAATATCCCACAAAATCCTGCTTACCAAGTTTGAAGAACCAATCTAGGAACAGTCCTTAGATATTGCTCCCATACAGACAGCAAAAATAAAATTAGACTGCTTACAGCAGACGCAAAGGCGTTTAAGCAATCATTCTACCTGTGGTCCATATGTGAATGAAACGGATAAAAACACCTGATATGTGGTAAAGTGGTAAGTATCGTCTGCCATGCACTTGAGTGATGTGTGCGGAGTATAGATGCAGATATTCGTAAACAACAGACACTTGCACTTTCTTTTGCACTTGGTTATACTGTGTATATTTACTCCGCAAGCCACCTGACGGTGTGTGGCGGAGGGTGCATTGAGTACCTCTATCGGTTCTCCCTTCTATTCCAGTCTCATATTGTTCGTGGAAAGAAGGATTGTCGGTATGCCTGTGTGTGAGCTCTAATCTCTCTGATTTTATCCTCATGGTCTCTTTGCGAGATATATGTAGGAGGGAGCAATACAGCTTTACTCCTCGGTGAAGGTATGTTCTCGAAACTTCAACAAAAGCCCATACCGAGCTACTGAGCATCTCTCCTGCAGAGTCTTCCACTGGAGCTTATCTACCATCTCCGTAACGCTTTCGCGATTACTAAATGATCCTGTAACGAAGCGCGCTGCTCTCCGTTGGATCTTCTCTATCTCTTCTATCAACCCTATCTGGTACGTATCCCACACTGCTGAGCAGTATTCAAGCAGTGGGCGAAGAAGCGTACTGTAACCTACTTCCTTTGTTTTCAGATTGCATTTCCTTAGGACTCTTCCAATGAATCTCAGTCTGGCATCTGCTTTACCGACGATTTAATTTTATATGATCATTCCATTTTAAATCACTCTTAATGCATACTCCCAGATAATTTATGGAATTAACTGCTTCCAGTTGATAAGGGATCTTTCTTTGTATGTATTCGCAGCACATTACACTTGTCTACATTGAGACTCAATTGCCATTCCCTGCACCATGCATCAATTTGCTGCAGATCCTCCTGCATTTCAGAACAATTTTCCATTGTTACAACCTCTCGATATACCACAGCGTCACCCGCAAAAAGCCTCAGTGAACTTCTGATGTCATCTACAAGGTCATTTATGTATATTGTGAATAGCAACGGTCCTACGACACTCCCCTGTGGCACATCTGAAATAACTCTTACTTCGGAAGACTTCTCTCCATTGAGAATGACATGCCGCGTTCTGTTATCTAGGAACTCTTCAATCCAATCACACAATTGGTCTGATAGTCCATATGCTCTTAATTTGTTCATTAAATGACTGTGGGGAACTGTATCAAACGCCTTGTGGAAATCAAGAAACACGGCATCTACCTGGGAACCCATGTCTATGGCCCTCTGAGTCTCGTGGACAAGTAGCGTGAGCTGGGCTTCACACTATCATCATTTTCGAAACCCATGCTGATTCCTACAGAGTAGCTTTCTAGTCTCCAGGAAAGTCATTATACTTGAACATAATACGTGTTCCAAAATTCTACAACTGATAGACATTAGAGATATAGTTCTATAGTTCTGCACATCTGTTCGACGTCCCTTCTTGAAAACGGGGATGACCTGTGCCCTTTTCCAATCTACACTCTTCTAGAGACCTACGGTACACCGCTGCAAGAAGGGGAGCAAGTTCCTTTGCGTACTCTGTGTAAAATCGAACTGGTATCCCATCAGGTCCAGCGGCCTTTCCTCTTTTGAGCGATTTTAATTGTTTCTCTGGCCCTCTGTTGTCTATTTCGATATCTACCATTCTGTCATCTGTGCGACAATCTAGACTGTTTACTGTTATGAATCTCCACTGATATTGCCTCTTTAAATAAGGTTTTTTGGCATTAATAAATGTCATATTGCCTAGAATCCTCCAGTTGATGATCTTTGCAGGGCCTAAAATCTGTTAAGTTAGGTTTGAAGGAGATAATGTGGTTGTGGGTTGATGGAAACAATTAAGGTGAATATGCAGCCTGGATTACAGTGATGGACTGATCTGTAGTTAGACACTGAAATTCATTGTTATTAGTATTTCCTCCATATTTAACACACCTTTCCTAAGAGACACAAGATGAAATCAGTTATGTATTTTGTACTAGAGAAATGTTACAATGTTTTAGTGAATGTTATATACATATGTTGTTTTTAAGTCCATATGCTGGTTTGATGCAGCTCTCCATGCTACTCTATCCTGTTAAGTCCCTTCATCTCCAAATAATTACTGCAATCCACATCTATTTGAATGAGCCTACTGCAACTTCCTGGAAGATTAACTGTGTGCTGGACCGAGACTCAAACGCGGACCCTTACCGTTCGCGGGCTATTGCTCTACCATCTGAGCTACCCAAGCACGACTCATGCCCCGTCCTCATGGCTTTACTTCTGCCAGTACCTTGTCTCCTACTTTCCAAACCTCACAGAAGCTCTCCTGCGGACCTTGCAGAACTAGCACTCCTGGAAGAAAGGATATTGCGGAGACATGCCTTAGCCACAGCCTAGGGGATGTTTCCAGAATGAGATTTTCACTCTGCAGCTTATTGCTCTTGTCTCTTAGTCTCTGAAATTATTATCCCCCACACTTCTTTCCAATACTAAATTGACGATTCCATGGTTTCTCGGAATGTGTCCTATCAACTGATCCCTACTTTTAGTCAAGTTATGCCACAAACCTCTTTTCTCCCCAGTTCTATTCAGTACCTCTGCATGTCACATGATCTACCCATGTAAATGTCAGCATTCTTCTGTAGTGTCACATTTCAAAAGCTTCTATTCTCATTGTATCTGAAATGCTTATTGTCCACATTTCATCACCATACAAGGCTACACTCAATCCAAGTGCCTTCAGGAAATACTACCTAACACTTAAATTTATAATTCTTGATTTAAATTTGTCATAGGTGTGTGTAATGTATACTGGTGACAAGTTACTATACCGTAGTAGTATATGCATTCAGTGTAGTTTCATTTGTTGAATGTATCACACATGTAATAAAATCACTCCAGTTCTGTTGTATGAGTGAGTGTGTTGTGTGGACATTACCCATGTATGTCTGTGGAATTTTGCTTTGATAAGCACTTTCAGTGCAGGTCTGGTTTGAAAATGAACAGCTATGAGTAAAATTAGCCACCAGCGTAAATTACACACAACTGCGATGAAAATTTAAATAAAGAATTATCAAATCTTAAGTTTCTGGTCATTCCCAATAGTATATTGTAACTGTACATCTTAAATTTATATTTGATGTTAACTAGCTTCTCTTCTCCAGAAATGCGTTTCTTGCCATTGCCATTTTACATTTTTTATCCATTCTATTTTGGCAGTTGTAAGTACTGGCCGAAAAAGCAAAACTCATATACTACTATTAGTATCTCATTTCCTAAACTAATTTCATTAGCATTGCCTGATTTAATTAGGCTATATTCCATTATCTTTGTTTCTGTTTTGTTAATGTTCAACTTAAATCCTCTTTTTGAGACACTGTCCATTCTGTTCAGCTGTACTTCCAAGTCCTTTGCTCTCTCAGACAGAATTACTATGTCATTGGTAAACACCAGAGGTTTTGTTTCTTCTCCCTGAACTTTAAATCCGTTTCCAAAATTCTCTTTGCCATACATCACAGCTTGCTCAATGTATAGACTGTATAACATCAGGGGTGGAATGCAACCCTGCCTCCCTCTATTCTCAACTACTGCTTCCCGTTCATTCCCTTCAATTCTGATAACTGTCATCTGGTGCCTGCACAAGTTGCAAATAAATGTCCAGTCCCTGTATTTTACCCTGCTACCTTCAGAAATAGAAACAGTGTATTCCACTAAATGTAGTCACAAGCTTTCTCCAAATCAACAAATGCCACGAACATAGGTCTGCCTTTCCTTAATCTGTCCTCTAAGGTAAGTCATAGGGTCAGTATTGCCTCACATGTTCCAACATTTCTGTGCAACCTGAACTGACCTTCCTCAGAGTAAGCTTCTACCAGTTTTTCCATTCTTCTGTAAATAAGTTGTCAGTATTTTGCAACAATGACTTATTAAAATAATAGCTTGGTAATATTCACACCTGCCAGCACATGATTTCTTTGGAATTGGAGTTGTTACAGTCTTCTTGAAATCTGGCGATATTTCCCATGTTTGGTATATCTTGCACAACATGTAGAAGAGTTCAGTCATGGCTGGCTCTCCCAAGGATGTCAACAGTTCTAAAGGAATTTCGTGTACTCCAGGACCCCTTTTTTTTCCCACACAGCCTACCCTAGCCTTGCCTTTCAGTGTCCTGCCAAATTATTCTGGCATTATTATATTGCCCATCCCATCTACATCTAAGTCCTCTTTTTATAATATTGTGTTAAAGCTGACTTCCTTTGTATAGCCCTCTAATATATTCGTTCCACATCACAGCTTTGCTTTTCTGTCTGAGCTCTTGATATTCATACAGCTACTTTTCTTTTCTCCAACAGTCTCTTTAATTTTCCTGTAGGTGGTATGTATCTTCCCTTTAGTGTAATATGCTTCTAAATCCTTAAATTTGTTATCTAACCATTACTGCTTAGCCATTTTGTAGTTTCTGTTAATTTTGTACTTAAGATGTTCATATTCTATTTTGACTGGTTCAGTTGCTACATTTTTATATTTTCTCCTTTGATCAACTAAATTCAATGCCTCCTGTGATATCTAAGGATTTCTACTAGGTTGTGGTTAACCTATTTGATACTCTGCTGCCTTCAGTACTTCATCTCTCAAAGCTACCCATTCATCTTCTACAGTATTGCTTTCCTCTGTTTGTTTCAGTCAATCATTGCCTACTGATCCCTCTGAAACTCTCAACAACCTCTGTTTTTTTTAATCCAGGTCCCATCTCCTTAATTTCCTACCTTTTTGCATATTCTTCAGTTTTAATCAACAGTTAATAACTAGTAAATTATGATCAGAATCCACATTTGCTCTGGAAATGTCTTTCACTTTAAAAGCTGGTTCCAAAATCTCTGTCTTACCCATATATAATCAGTCTGGAACCTTCTGTTGCATTCAGGTCTCTTTCATGTATACAGTCTTCTTTCATGATTTTTAAACCTAATGCGAGTGATAATTAAGTCATGCTCTGTACAACATTCTACCAGGTGGCTTCTTTTTCATCCCCCCCCCCCCCCCTTTCCCGTTTTTGTACTATCGAATTCCAGTCCCCATCACAATTAAATTTTCATTTCCCTCAGCTATCTGAATAATTTCTTTTACCTCAGCATACGTTTCCTCAATCTCTTCATCTGCAGAGCTAGTGGGCATGTGAACTTATACTGCTGTGGCAGATGTGGGCTTCATGTCTATATTGGTTACAATAGTGTGTTCACCTTCCTGTTCATTGTAGCTTACCTGCATTGCTGTTTTCTTATTCGTTATTAGACCTAATCCTGCATTACTTCTATTTGATTTTGTATCTATAACCCTGTACTAACCTAACCATAAGCCCTGTTCATCGTGCCACCAAGCTTCACTAATCCCCACTATATCTGTCTTCAAACTGCCCATTTCCATTTAAAAATTCCAGCCTGTGTACTCAATTAAGATCTGTAACATTCCATGCTACAATTTGTAGAACACTAGTTTTGTTTCTCCTGATGATATCCTCCTGTGTAGTCCTCACCCAGAGTTTGAATGGGGAACTGTTTTACCTGTGGAATATTTCATGCAAGAGGATGCCATTATCATTTAACCATACTGTAGAGCTGCATGTCCTTGGAAAAAGTAACAGCTGTAGTTTCCCTTTGGCTTCAGCTATTCATAATACCAGCACAGTAAGGCCATGTTGGCTGATGTTATAAGACCAGATCAGTAAATCATCCAGACTGTTTCCCCTGCAACTACTGGCAAGGCTGCTTGTCACTCTTCAGAAACCACATGTTTGTCTGAACCCTCCACAGATACCCCTCTGTTGTGGATGTACTCACGGTTGGACTATTTGTTATCGTGGAGGCATGCGAGCCAACCCACCTCGACAATGTCTGTGGTTCATGGGGCATATACCATATTTATGTGAATCTAATATGCCATTAAAATGTGTTGTATACTTCAATTTAAAAAAAATTAAAATCATAAGAAAATTTGTTGGTGCATCACTGCTAGGCCAAATTTACTTTACGCAACATGAACTATCAAAATAACAATTATTGTTAAGTGATACAGTCATTATTAAAAAAAGAATGTCTAACTTGATTACCTACATGACTAGCAAACAAACGTACCATAAATTACAGGCATTGGTCGTCATTATTCACTAATGTCATCATTACTGGAATCCTCGGAGGAGTCTGCATCACACAGATTCATGTGCTCTTTCCCCATCATCCTTCACATCATTCCTGAGCACATCATCTTCAGAGTAATTGAAATACAGCATTTCTTGAATGATTTTATGATCATTTTCTGCTTCAATGCTTTTCCAGGCAATCTAAAACCCAGTGTGCAATAATGTAGGGTGCAACAAATTAATTTCTCCTGTCGGAGTTAGTTCACAGTTTGGTTCACAAAACCATGTTTTTTACTTTTCCTGAGCATAACCTTTGAAAGGTCCGTTTATACTAACATAAAGGTGTTGTAACACAGAAGTCATTCCTCCATTAATAATGAGAAGGTCATTGGCTAAGCTGTGGATCTTCTTTTGAAGTCATCAGTGAGATGACCATGAAATACATCAAGACAAAGTTGGCAAAGCCCACTAAGACAGTTTCCCTACTTTTTGGAACCATTCAAGCATTAAAGTTTCAGGTACCCATCCCTTATCTTGATATCGAACAGTATCGTCATTATGGAACAGCTTTCCATTTCTTAGGGGTCTTGGGACTTGTTTTCCACTTGAAGAACAAGGGGAATTTACATCCATCTACTTTGATTACCAGCATACAGTTATGAGCTGCTTTTAAAACCCAGATATTTTGATGGTTTTGAAACCAAACTGATGTCTCATCAGCATTGCCTGTTTGGGTCATTAAAAAATTCTTCTCTTTCCGAAGTGTGGTGACATACTGCTGAAATTCTTGATGCTTTTTTTCTCAAAATTGTGTGGAATCTTGTGGCAATCAACCCATCCATGACTGGCCTTAAGCTCTTGCATTGGTATATTAAGAACTATAGTAACCTCTTTTGCTTTGTTTCTTTCGGTGTCACTAGGCACAAGTTGCCCATTTTTCTTCCTCTCACAGACAAATTCCAAAACTACTTCTTCAGGATGTCTTCTTTTGCAATGACCATTGAATTTCTTTCTGGTTGTGGTAGTTTCAGGGATAACATCCCTGTAAATATCACACCTCATAACACTCTCAATATGGTACAGGATGAAACTCACTGGCAGATTAAAACTGTGTGTCGGACTAAGACTCAAACTTGGGACCCGAGTTAGTCTTGGCCTGACACACAGTTTTAATCTTCCAGGAAATTTCATAACCGCCCACACTCCACTGCAGAGTGAAACTTTCATTATGGTACAGTATATCATCTTCCACCTCAGCCTCCTTCCGCAGGCCAATGATGAGCTCTGTGTCAATGTGGTGGAGCGACATGTGCATTTTGTCCATCATACCCAACTGGGACCAAAGAACAATAAGGTTTATACTGATTTCTTCATGTTGGCCTTTCAAGACAATTCATTGCCTGAAAAAATCAATGTGATGGTGTAGAGATATGGTGCGAAACCATATATTTCCAATTCCACGTGATGCTTCAAACGTCTTGAGATTCAGCCTCATGTCTTTGCATTGTAACCCCAGCCCCATCTCTAGGGATTGTGGACATCAGTTGCATTAGAAACACACACACACACACACACACACACACACACACACACACACACACACACACACACAAAAACAACTGTGTTAACTGCAGAGAGTGCCATTCCTCCTGTTTACCGGACTGCACCATCTTCCAAAGAGAAAAGAAAATCCAAGAATACAAGACTCCCGACCAACTCGCATATCTGGAGGCCAAGAAGAAATATGATTGTTTGCATCGTGACAGTCATCCTCTTTTGTGACAGTATTGTTGCCCTTCATGCCTTCTATGCCAACAAGCCCTTGGGGCCATTTGTCTATGCCCACTCTCCTGGTGGTTGAGGGCCCTCTTCCTACTATTGTCCCCCTCCCCCCCCCCCCCCCCCCCACCAACCACTTCCCTTCCCATCCCAACCAACCCCCAGATAGAGAAGCAACACCACCTCAGCTGTCTCTCACCAGGAAGGGGTCCTTCAGAAAATTTCCCTCCCAGGATCCTGCTAATCTGCAACCAGATACCAGCTAGTGGCTGATGAAGCCGCAGGTTGCTGGTCATAGAGCTTCACATTCTTCATTTGCCCCTGAAACTAGGGCAGACAAGCCCCCACTGATATTGAAGTCATCGAAGGAGAGCAGGGGCAAAAATTGTGAAGTACACGATTTCACATTCCTGAACATTTAAAGGAAGTTCTCAGTTTGTGTACCACTTTGAAAACTTATCAACATCTAACTGAATATTTGTGCAGCTTTTTCCCGGACATTACTTCATTATATATATCTGAAAAAGAGAGTGAGGCTACCATTAATGTTATCTGGTAGGTCATTAATATACAACATGAACAGCAACCATCACAGTACACTTTCCTGAAGCTTGTCTAAAATTACTTTTACATCTGCCAGTGACTATTCATTGTAGATGACATGCACTCTCCCTCCTGAATCCAGTTTCAAATTTTGTTTGAAAAACCACATCATGATATTTCGTTGATTATCAGTGTATCACTGAGTCAAATACTTCAAGGAATTAAGACATTCTGCTTCTATCTTAATGTCTTCATTCCATGGTTTGAAAATGCCTTGTGAGATGATGTTGGAATCTATGCTGGTTGGCATTAAAGAGATTGTTATGGTTGAAATACCTCATTATGTTTGAGCTCAGAACACATTTGAAGATTTTACAACAGATGAATATCCAAAATATATCTGATGGTAGTTTTGCGAATTATTTCTGCTACACTTGTAGGCAGTGTGACCTGCTTTCATAAAAGTACATGACATAGTTTCTTGTTCTAGGTATTTATAGTGAGGCACTCAGAACTAAAGTGGATCGAGTCCATAAATTATAGTTTGGTGCCAAGTTTACAGCTCATTGACACAAGCTGAATACTACAGTGATGTAGAATATAATTTCCTTTTTGTTGTCGAAATATGAAGACTAACTTAAATGTGAGTCATAATTTGAAACTTCAAGAACTACTACTAAGTGCCAATTCAACTGTAAACCAGAATTAACTGGATGTGATCCACGTTGGCCCTGAAATACTTTTCACACAATGTCAATCAAATGAATAGGACACTGTGAAACTGGAAACATTTTTTCTTATATAACAGCTGTATCTTAAAATAGTCTAAATAATGCAAAATTAAGCTTTAAATGGTCTCATCAAAGAGAGATACATCATTATGTGATTCTGCGATTTCTTCATTCAAGTACTGGGTGATCAAAAAGTCAGTATAAATTTGAAAACTTAATAAACCACAGAATAATGTAGATAGAGGGGTAAAAATTGACACACATGCTTGGAATGTCATGGGGTTTTATTAGAACCAAAAAAATTGCTAGACACTTGAAAGATCTCTTACGCACGTTGTTTGGTGAAGATCGTGTGCTCAGCCGCCACTTTCGTCATGCTTGGCCTCCCAGGTCCCAAGACCTCAGTCCGTGCGTTTATTGGCTTTGGGGTTACCTGAAGTCTCAAGTGTATTGTGGTTGACTGACATCTCTAGGGATGCTGAAAGACAACATCTGGTACCAATGCCTCACCATAACTCCGGACATGCTTTACAGTGCTGTTCACAACATTATTCCTCGACTGCAGCTATTGTTGAGGAATGATGGTAGACATATTGAGCATTTCCTGTAAAAAAAACATCACCTTTGCTTTGTCTTACTCTGTTATGCTAATTATTGCTATTCTGGTCAGATGAAGCGCCATCTGTCTGACATTTTGTGAACTTTTGTATTTTTTTGGTTCTAATAAAACCCCATGTCATTCCAAGCATGTGTGTCAATTTGTACCTCTCTATCTACATTATTCCATGATTTATTCATTTTTCAAATTTATACTGACTTTTTGATCACCCGGTATGTTTGTGACCTACTGACAGTTTCTGTATGTAGGCTTTTGAAATAGGTGTGTGTGTTTGAAGGAAGAAATGGTAAAAGTGAAAGTGTATTCATTTTATTTGCCTCGATGTGGAGTTTTGTACAATTAGTCTTGCTTCTTAACAGATTTAGAAAATTTTCATAGACATAGTTGCTTTTGAGATGTCAATATCTGGACTTAAGGTTTTTTTTTAAACTGTAGTGTCAGACACCTCTTGTGCAAACCTCTTGTACTTCATCTTTAACATCATGATTGGGATGACGTTCACCATTCTTCTTCTTCTTCTTCTCTATTTTTTTCATTTTTTCTTTTTTTTGGGTGGGGGGGGGGGGACTATAATGTCTTCAATTTTTTTAGTTGGATGAAATTTCAGAGTGTGTTACTTTGACAACCATGAAAGGCTTTCTTGGCCACGTGAATCCAGTCCTCAGGACTAAAGATTTGAATACACTTTCATGATGCTGGTTCTATTACTCCATAATAATATACTATAGATGTTGCCAATTTTGGGTGATATCACTTATATTGTACTGCTGCAGAAATTAAACTGTCAAGATCTCTTTTCACATCCATCTCTTACAAAGTATAATTATTCCAATCAGTTGCTGGAATCCCCACTTGAACTCCTTGGAATGTGCTTCCTTTTTTGCTGCCGTTTTCATAAGGGGTATCATTATTCAGTGTACGTTGGAAATGCCAACAATTAACAGACCTCTTTCTTTTATATCTTGCTTCATCCTGACGCTAGCCACAACAGGTGAAGTGTGTGTCACTGGTTCAGTTTTAATGGGATACAGTGTCTCAAACTTGTTGTTTTTGGGGTACGGTGCAATGTAAGATAAAATTGTGAGAGTCGCCTGGGGCAAAAGCAGGTGTCTGCCGCTGCACAGGAACCTGATGCGGCGGGTGTAGCAAAGACATCAAGGTTCGATGAGGGCGACCGTGGAGCAACTCAGCCGGCGAGCGACCATCTCGGGGCTGAGAGCGATACGAGGACAAAAAGGGCAATAACGCGTCCTCCCGAGAATGCGACTCTTTCAACTTCAACATCTGTGACTTGAAAGTCCTGACCAATCGTTCAGAGGCACCGTTTGACTGTGGCGAAAACGGCGCGGACGTCAGATGTTGAATACCATTGGCCTTGCAGAATGACTGAAATTCTGCGGACATGAATTGTGGGCCATTGTCGGAAACAATAGTCTGTGGAAGACCTTCAATGCAAAAGATAGCAGATAACGCTTGGATGGTGGCAGATGACGTCGTGGAAGACATCCGGACAACAAAAGGAAAATTACTGAATGAATCTACCACAACCAACCATCAAGCATTCCAGAATGGACCAGCAAAATTGATGTTGCCAAGGGGAAGTGGCTTTTGGCCATGCAAAGAATGTCCGCGGTGGTACTGATTGTTGTTTGGCACACACCATGCAAGAAGAGCACATATTTGTAATTGCGGCATCGATTCCGAACCAAGTACAGTGTTGACGAGCAAGTTGTTTCGTTCTCACTATACCCCAATGTCCTTGGTGGAGAAGCTGTAAGACAGAGGACTGTAACGAACGTGGGACCACGACCCTGGACTGATCATTATCAGAATGCAACAGCAAAACACCACGTCGTACAAAAAGTCTCTCCTGGTGAGCAAAAAATCGGCGAACCAACGGATCCCCGATCCGTGACTTTGACAAGGGCCATTGCGTAGCAACAAAACGCAGAACGGTAGCAAGGACAGGGTCAGCAGCTGTGGCTGTAGCTACACAACGAAAATCAATCGGAAACGATTCGACCACGTCATCGGTTTCCGAATCAATGAACAAGCAAGCAAGTTCGGAGGAATCGAATGCTCTATCCTCAGCAACAGGCAAACGGAACAAACGCATCGGCATTTCCGTGCTTAGCAGTGGACCAATACAAGATATCGTAGCGGTACTGCGAGAGGAAAATAGACCAGCGAATGAATTTCTGCACTGTACGTGGAGGTACAGGCTTGGTCGGATGAAAAAGCGATGTCGAAGGTTTGTGGTCTGTGATGATGGTAAAGTGACGACCATACAAGAAATCATGAAACTTTATAACACCAAATACGAGAGCCAAAGCTTCTTTCTCGATCTGTGAATAATTTGCGCAGACAAGAGCAATTTGGACGCAAAGGCAATAGGGCGATCGTGCGATCCATCTTTGTGCGCAAGCACAGCACCGATCTCGAAATCCGATGCATCCACCATCAACAAAAGGGGCTTCTGGGGATTGAATGGCGTAAGGCAAGTACTGGAAAGCAACGCCGAATTCAACTGGCGAAAGACGCATTCGCATTCCGTCGTCCAGACGAACGGAACACCTTTACGGTGTAAGCGATGAAGCGGAGCTGAAATGGAAGAGGCATGCGGCACATATCTGTGATAATAGTTAATTTTTCCCAGCACACTCTGTAGCTGCTTCAAATTCTGCGGCGAAGGCAAGTCTTGTATGGCACGGAGGTGCTCGGGACTGGGATGTATGCCTTGGGCATTAAGTACATGTCCCAGGTAGGGCAAGTCATGAGCAAAAAACACACATTTGTCCTTCCGCAAGCGAAGACCATTTTGTTGCAAGACCTGAAATAATGTTCATAGATTGGCTAAATATTCTTCCTCCATCTTTCCGGAGATCACAATATCGTCCAGATAGTTTGCTGCAGTAGGGACCGACGCACAGTTTGTAGATATTGCTGAAACAATGCAGGGGCGGATGCACACCCGAATGGCAGTCGTTTGAATTGATACAAACCAAGATGCGTGTTAACCACCAAAACGCGCTGGGATTCTTCGTCCACCGGTATTTGCGAGTACGCGTCTGCTAGGTCCAACTTTGAAAAATATTTACCCGGGCACAGTTTGTCAAAAAGATCTTCCGGGCGGGGTAAAGGAAAAGTTGCAATAACTAGTTGTGGATTAACTGTTGCCTTGAAGTCCACACAAAGTCTCAATTGTCCGGAAGGTTTTGGCAACATTACTAAGTGTGATGCCCAGAGAGAAGCCTGCCCATGTTCAATTACACCTTGTGATTCCAAATCGTGTAATGTTTTTGCGACCTCATCACGCTTTGCGTGGGGGACATTGCGCGCTCTGAAAAATTTTGGTTGCGCGTTTACTTTCAGTTCCAGATGTGCTTTATAGTTCTTAGCGCAACCGAGGCCCAGTGCAAAAATGTCTGCAAATTCTTCACATAGACGGGAAACACTGTCGGAAGGCACAGTCTGGTTCACTGATAGGACCTGATTTAATACAGACAAGTTAAACAACTGAACTAAATCAAAACCAAACAAGTTCACTGCGGAAGAAGAACGAAGGACGTAAAATGACACAAGTTTTGTTTGTCCTTTGTATGTTGCAAGAAGGCTGCACTGTCCTAACACAGGGATCGCTTGACCTGAATAGATAGTTAACTTAACATTTGCGGCATGCAATGGAGGTGTGCCCAGCAGTTTGTAAGTGTCTTGATTGATCAGTGAAACTGCAGCCCCGGTATCGAGCTGGAATGGTATCACTTTGCTGTTAATGTCCAAGTCCACAAAAAGTTTATTGTCCTGCTGACAAGAGCGACTGTCTTGTGCAACGTGAACTGACACTGGTACAAAATCACTTGCGACTTGACGGGATTTCCGGCGATGTCGACGCACACTATTTGTGGGACGAACACAGTCACTGTTAGAGAGAGTGGCACTGGGCGGAGTGGAATGGACTATATGAATTTCCATGGACGAAGTTTCGCGAGCCTGAGTATCCTTGGTTCGATTCCGATTCCGGCATGAAGCAAAGGGCCTGGAATGATTTCGAGTTTCCGATCTGAGCTTTTTCTGGCAAACACTTTGAACATGTCCTTTTTTATTACAGTAAAAGCAAATAGCTTGGCGTGACGGGCAGTTCTCACACGAATGTCTAGTAGCACATCGCGGGCATGATTTCAGCACTGCATTTGCTTGCCGGCGTGGTACACGTGGCTGAGAGCCTGGCGGCAGCGGCGCGGCCGGGCGCGAGGGCTGTTTACTCTTCCGTGCAGCTCGCCCGGCGGGCCAGTTAACCTGACACACGGGTGGCAAAGTTGCAAATGATTCCTGAGCAAAGTCAAGTGTGTCCTGCCGATCCAATATGTCCATCACTTGGTGACGGGAGGGATTGACTAGTTTCAAAATCTGTTCCCTTATACGAACATCAGAAACGTTCTGTGCAATTGCATCACGTACCATAGTATCTGAATAAGGGAGTCCACATTGACACTCAAAAGCACAATCCCTAGTAAGGCCTTGCAAGGTTGCAACCCACTCCCTATTAGTCTGACCTGCCGTACGTTTTGTACGAAAGAAGGTATACCGTTTGGCAACTACATTGACAGAGTCTTTGAAATATGCATCTAATGCAGACAAAATTTCGTCATAGGACAGAGTTGCTACGTCGTGTCGGGGAAATAATTTGACTATCACATGGTATGTTTGTACACCGACCGAAGACAACAAAAACGGCTGCCGCTCGTTACCTTAAATTCTGTAGGCGGCTAGATGGAATCCAAATTGGCGTGACCACTCCGTCTAGCTTTCCAGTGCAGCTTCAAAAGGACGAAAAGTTGGTGCAACTGCATGTTGTGGCTGCGTTAGCGGTGGAACGGCGGCTGCTGCATCGTTTTGCATCGCACGTTGACCCTGGACGAGCTGTCCAAGGGCATCCAGTTAGGCCTGCGTCTGCTGATTCTGTAAGCAATAAAATTCGGACAGTACATCTGGAGATGGTGGCGAAGCCATTACACAAGTAAATCAGGGCAGTATAGTTAAGAACGCGGTATTGCCTCGTCGCCAATGTTGTGGTTGGCAGGAAAGCCAACACCGGGTTACTAGAGGAAGCCGAAAGGCACGCGTTTTAGCTCACACAGGCTGGTGTGAGGTCTGGAACAGGACAAGGAAATTAGAATTTAGAAAAAACGGACGTAGCTGGTGGAATACTTAACTTTAATCCTTTAATGGTGAACGTCGCTCTTGACGGTACATGATTCAGTATCAATAGTAACTGGTAATGGCGCCTTGCTAGGTCGTAGCAAATGACGTAGCTGAAGGCTATGCTAACTATCGTCTCGGCAAATGAGAGCGTGTTTTGTCAGGGAACCATCGCTAGCAAAGTCGGTTGTACAACTGGGGCGAGTGCTAGGAAGTCTCTCTAGACCTGCTGTGTGGTGGCGCTCGGTCTGCAATCACTGATAGTGGCGACACGCGGGTCCGACATATACTAACGGACTGCGGCCGATTTAAAGGCTACCACCTAGCAAGTGTGGTGTCTGGCGATGACACCACATGCCATGTGTCAGTTCTGGAAATTGTGAATCTTGCAATCATTTTCAGTCTGAGCATAAGGTGTTATTCTACTCTAGGTAATTGGAAGCTACTATGCCAAAATCTCTTCTACCTGAGTCACATGGTTCTACATATAATTCTTGACCAAGAGATGGTGTAAGAATCAATGTGCATCGTCATGTTGAAAAACAGCAACATGATACTGTCACATGAGGGGTAATGGATGACGACGCGGGATGTCAGTGATGTACTGTCGTGCCATTGGAGTTCCCTCAACCACAACCAGCCATTGCTTGAAGTTATACCCAGTGATTCCCCTTACCATGAAACTAGGAGAAACACTACTGGGCTTTCCAGAACATTGGAACAGAGGGAACACAGGTTGCCATCATACTCGCAAAGCTATGGTCATTCAGGGTAGTGCAGAACTGTGGTTCATCATTGAACACAATGCTACACTATTCATCAGCAGTCCATGCGTCCTGGTCATGGGACCACTTGGCCACTAGGGATGCAGCCATTTGTTTTGTGGTGTTAGCTGCAGCCAGTGCATGGGATGGTTATTCCCAATTTTGCATACTATTTGTCTCTGACAATGGGGCACGATGGCACAGAATGTTTCAGGGAGTCCAGTACTTAACGGATGGTAGGTGTAGATGAGAAGGGGTTACAGTGTATTTAGTGTACAATACGGCGGTCCTCCCTTGTGATGGTGATAAGTGGTCTCCCAGAACCTTGACGATGAGTATGCGTGCCCTTACATACCCATGGAGTCCAACAATGGCTCACAGTCACATTCAGTTGCCTCACAAATCCAGATGTTGCACAATTTAACCAGCTGGCCATATGGAGACCCACAAATTAGCCCCTTTCAAACTGTCTCATAAGAGCATGCAGTGCCACATTGTGCTTCACAGTGATTACTAAACATGTGAGGCTGTTCGTGCCTCTTATATACCCTAGCATGTCTGGTAACGGTACTAAACACAAACAGCACTAATGCACACTGGTGACTGTTATACCTTTCACAGAGAATTACAACTCCAGACATTTAAAAAATACTTGCAATTGCAGTGGATATGTACAATATTGCATAGTCATCAGACTTGATCTTCTGGGTGCTTCACTTTTATTTTCAGACAGTGTAATTTTTTGAATTTAATCTTAAAAAAGCAGCCACATCAAACCTACACTATGTGATCAAAAATATCTGGACAACTGGCTGAAAATGACTTAAAAGTTTGTTGTGCCCTCCATCGGCAATGCTGGAATTCAGTATGGGGTTGGCCCACCCTTAACCTTGATTACAGCTTCCACTCTTGCAGGCATATGTTGAATCACGTGCCGGAAGGTTTCTTGGGTAATGGCAGCCCATTCTTCACAGAGCGCTGCACTGAGGAGAGGTATTGATATCAGTTGGTGAGGCCTGGCACGAAGTTGGCATTCCAAAACATCTCAAAGGTGTTCTGTAGGAATCAGGTCAGGACTCTGTGCAGGCCAGTCCATTACAGAGCTGTTATTGTTGTGCAACCACTCCGCCACAGGCCATGCATTATGAACAGGTGCTCGACCATGTTGAAAGGTGCAGTCACCATCCCCGAATTGCTCTTCAACAGCGGGAAGCAAGAAGGTGCTTAAAACATCAATGTAGGCCTGTGCTGTGATAGTGCCACACAAAAGAACAACGGGTGCAACCCCCTCAATGAAAAACACGACCACACCATAACACCACCGCCTCTGAATTTTGCTGTCTGCACTGCAGACGCTGGCAAATGACATTCACCGGGCAATCGCCATACTACACCCTGCCATCGGATCGCCACATTGTGTAGCATGATTCGTCACTCCACACAATGTTTTTTCACTGTTCAGACGTCCAGTGTTTACGTTTGGCATTTACCGGCATGTTGTGTGGCTCATGAGCAGCTGCTCAACCATGAAATCCAAGTTTTCTCACCTCCTGCCTAACTGCCATAGTACTTGCAGTGGATCCTGATGCCGTTTGGAATTCCTGTGTGATGATCTGGATAGATGACTGCCAATTACACATTGCGACCCTTTTCAACTGTCAGCGCTCTGTCAGTCAACAGACTAGGTCGGCCTGTACACTTTTGTGCTGTATACGTCCCTTCATACTTCCACTTCACTATCACATTGGAAACAGTGGACCTAGGGATGTTTAGGAGTGTGTAAATCTTGTGTACGGACTTATGACACAAGTGACACCCAATCACCTGACCATGTTCGAAGTCCGTGAGTTCCGCGGAGTGCCCCATTCTGCTCTCTCACGATATCTAATGACTACTGAGTTCGCTGATATGGAGTACCTGGCAATAGGTCATGGTACAATGCACCTAATATGAAAAACATATGTTTTTGGGGGTGTCCATATACTTTTGATAACATAGTGTATGTTAGTGCAGAACTGTGTGTAATCCTGTAGATAGTGGAATAGATTATATATAAGCCTTGAAAGGAAGTAGCCAAGATGAATGATCAGCAAAGCTAACTTGGCACTGTTCAGCCAGCTGGCTGTGTTTGAAATTCGAGTCAGCATCCATGAATGGGCGGACCTCATCACACATGATCCACTATTTCACTGACTTACCCATCCTGAAGTCAGGTCATCTTAAGAGGGCAGTCCATACCTTGATGGCAATCCAAGTCACACATATGGCTCTGTGACAGTTTAAGTGGTGCCCCACTTTGAAGCCTTTCAAATAGTGAGAGCCAAAGCTTTGCGGATAATCAAAGAGAACTAGAAATTATCATGCCACACGTTCGTAGACCCTATCAGTCGTTCCAGTTGTTCTACAAAAGTATGGGAAGCCATAAGGAGAATTTCTGGTATATGCAGTCATTTACCCGTAGCAGCTGTGCTGAAGCAGGGGTGTCACCACAAAATGGCCAGAAATGTCACCCAGGCAAAGACAGAGTATTTTGCGATAACTGCTTCCACTGACAAATGCTGTGATGCTTCTAACATAAAAAATTTCGCCATATCACTATGGCGTATAACAGAAGGGGCCGTCTGTGGAAATAGGCTATTTTCCTATATTAGAAATATGGTTCAGGTTGTTGTTCCAAATTATTATGACATTCAAATATCATTTTTGTCAATATTCTCACAACTGCAGAGAGTCATCATGTTTTCCTTCAACAGCTTTATACATTGCAGTTTTACTCTTCCTTCAGGTCATAAATTTAAACCACTGG
This sequence comes from Schistocerca piceifrons, assembly GCF_021461385.2. Classification (NCBI taxonomy): domain Eukaryota; kingdom Metazoa; phylum Arthropoda; class Insecta; order Orthoptera; family Acrididae; genus Schistocerca; species Schistocerca piceifrons. Next base: position 481,507,698 of record NC_060149.1, on the reverse strand, counting down.
AAAATGATGCATCTATAAAATATGTGGTGGACGCAGCAGAACCTTAAAAGTACCATGTGGTTATAATTAAAGTGCAGCTCCTCACAGAGGTCCAGTGTGGGCTGAAATTACCATATGGCAGTGAAACTTGGTGGATATGCTAATGCTTTAATGCAGAACTGATTTATGCTGGAAAAAAAATTTTGGCCACCAGATTCAAATCTGGCACTGTACACAGTTTGTAAGACATTGTGATATTCACACTTTCATTTGTCAAGCCAAAATATGGGTGAACTGTGTGGCTATTAAGAAGAGAGCATGCACTTTTAGTGAAACTGTTTTATGTGAATGGGGGCAACTACAATGCCACAGTGCGAGAATACCACTGGCTGAGAGGTCTGAGGAGAGGCCCACTTTCATTTAATGGTTTAAGGATAAGGATGATGATGATGATGATGATGATGATGATGATGATGATGATGAAGAAATTCGAATTCGAAAATACAGGTGAGCTGGGTGGGTGGCACCTGGAAGAGGATGACATCTTATTGTGATGGAAGTTATTGACGAGGTTGCTGTTGCTATAACTGACCAAGCAGCACATGCCCCGTGTAGCATTAGTGCTAGTGCTTGAGTAGTTTTGCAAGAATTGTCTATCCCACAGTCAACACTACAGAAATTTATATGGGCTATTTTACACTGGTACCTGTGCGAGATCTAGATGGTTCAGCAACTGAAATCTTATCATCTGCAGCAGCATTCTGAATTTTTTCGTTGGTTTATGGCACAGATAAAAGATGATTACTTGTGGATGGACAATATTCTATGAAGTGACAAGGAACATTTTACATTACAGGGTACAGTGAATACACAAAACTGCCAAATTTGGGGGTGCTGTTAAAGTGAGTGTTTCACAAAGAACCATTGCATTGGCCATATGTGATTATGTGGTGTGGATTTACAAGTGCTTTTGTTTTTGGTCCATTCTTCTTTCTAGATAATACACCCACAGGGCCTGTCAGGTGTATTGTGACATCTGTACATTATCAAGACCTCTTTGTACACCATGCTATTCCTGCTTTGGAAAAACACAACTATGTGGAAACTGCTGTTTTCATGCAAGATGGGCAACACCTCATGTTGCTTGCCCAGTGGAAGGTCTGTTTAATGCAATCTTCCATGTATGTTGTTATCTCCAGAGGCTTTCCAGATGAATGGCCTGTAAGATCACCTGATCTGCATTCATGTAACTGATATTACTGTGAGCAACTGTTGATCACATTGTTTTATGGATGCAGCATCTCTGGTGCTCATGTTGAACAAATTATGTAAGCAATGGTTAATAGTAAAATCAACTTTGCCTTTCTCACTTGTTTGATCTTTTCTGCCCACATCCCCTTCCTGATCCATCACATATGTAAACATTTATATACATCTTTCTTGCTTTCACAGTGCCAGATTTGCACCTTGTGACCAAAAATGGAACTAATTTTTTCCAGTGTAAATTGGTTCCACATTGATGCATTAGTTACATATACCAAGTTTCAATCCAATACAGTAATTACAGCTCACACTGGACTTCTGTAAGTGGTTGCACTTTAATTACAACCAGGTGGTATCTGTTGTTTTACAGCATATTTAACTGCTGCTGAAAAACTGATTCAAAAGTGTTTAAACAGGACCAACTTTCATTCTATCATAGTGCCCTGGTCTTCTTATTGCATTTTCTTGTAGGTTCCAAGCAGTGCTCATTTTTTCTCTTTGTTGGGATGACACAGCTTTACAATGGGCTCAATACATTCAGTTGGGATATTGGTAAATTATTGTCTTAAATGATTTATTTGGGAAGAACAATGTGGCAGTAATTGTTAAAATGTTTCTCAGATTCTTCAAAGCAAGAGCTACATCAGCTATGAAGTACAGTTCCTTAACACCATCCTTGTGATTCATGTCATATTGATGAGATGTAAAATGAAGCTAATAAATGAAAATAGATGTTAAAATCTAATGTGATGTAGAATTTATAGCTCTTAAATAACTGTATTATGAATACAGTAAACTTAAGAAGACAATAACATGAAGTGGAAGAAAAAAATGAAACTTGCTCCAAATGAGGATTGATGTTGTGAGCATTGCATAAGAAGCCCAGCAAGATACCTATTACACTACAAGTGACAACATGTTTATATGAAGTATTTTCTTACAACAAAATGATCCTCACAGAAACTCACACACAGTAATCACTGTCTCATTTGGATATCTGTGGGCAACTTGCAACCACTTTCCATACATCTTCTCATTCCTTTGAACACTCACTCAGAAATCATTTTTCAGGAGTTTTTATAGGTTTATTTGTGCATTGTGTACTATACATCATTTGTAACCCATTTTCCGAAACATAAATTTGAAAACGAGATGTCACTGTGAATGAGCTACACAACAGTAGGAGCAGCATGCTATCCAATGATGTCACAGGCATCACATGACTCAACTGGAATGTTTTAGTGGGCTTTCAAATATTTGGACATAATTTCTGTGTTGTTCTTCTTTATTTTTATTACTGCAGGATTTATAATGAGAAAAGGAAAATTGAGCAGGTGGAGGTTATGACACATGTACCATATGATGAAGCTAAAAACAGCTTTCAAAGCTGTTTGCTAATTCTTTTGCATTGTCCCCATTAAGAAGTCAATCCCCAAGCACGATGCCTCAACACTAACCCAGACCACAGACTGAAGTAAGAGTGCATGCTCATGTCAATGTACCTGTGGGGGAAAAGCGCACTTGACCCCCAAAACGATTTAGAAAACTTGGAACCCTGGCAACATATCACTGCACACCACCACAGGCCCAGTAAGCAGTCCTCTCTATCAATGCAACCAACTCATCCCATAATTAAGTTAAAAGTCACACGACAAGTCATTCAAAATCAAAGAATGTGGCAGCAAAACCACTGGATCAGTGAGTACTCATCCTTTCCGATAGGGATTTAATAGTTGAGGATACTGATATCCTCAAGGATAGACTGGAGAGCTGGGCATTATCTAATGTTGCCCCAGACTTCTTGCGTAAATCATCACTGTTGAGGTAGGAGGACAACCCTCACTAATCATTGGCTTCCTCAGGGACTTCCTTATTGCAGTGGAACTTAAATGGATACCAACCGCATTTGGAAAAATTACAGTTCTTGGTACAGGAGAGACCATTCTGCGTCCACATACCAGAAACTCATTTTAAAGCCACCAACGCACCTGAATTAAGCAGCTACCACTCCTACGGGAAGGATGATTTTACGAGGGTTATTCCAAAAGTAAGGTCCGATCGGTCGCGAAATGGAAACGACTATGAATATCCGATAAAGCTTTGCACAGATGTGTTGGGTAGTGTCTCTAGTATAACCCCAGTTAGCATCACGTCGCTCTTCTCATTTCTGAGCTCGCAGTGAGTGCGTAAAGATGTCTAGAAAATAGTGTCTGCCGCCAAGTATGAGGGCCTGGTGAGAAATTACGCCTGAAGCTATGCAGCCAACATTACATAACTGTCGTGCTGTTTCATCTTCACGACAATTCTCAGCCGCATTCTGCAGGGGCAATGAAGATGCTCCTGCATCGTTTTCAAATGGAAATGTTAGATTACCCACAATACAGTCCGCAATTGTCTCCCCCTGAGTTTCATCTCTGGTCACATGAACCGCTGTCTTTGAAGACAACATTTTGACACAAACAACGAGGTGTAGGCCAGCGTGGAGAATTGGCGGAAAGCACTGGCGGCTGCCTTCTATGATGAGGCTATTGAAAAGTTGGTACAACGCTATGACAAAAGTCTAAGTCAGAACGGCGACTACGTAGAGAAGTAGCTGAAAGGTGTAGCTAATTGTTACAAGTAAAACATTTCTGATGTTCACTGTGGTTTCAATTTGGCAATCAATCGGACCTTACTTTTGGAATAACCCTCGTACAAGAGACAGGGCTATGGGTGGGTAGGCTGTTTCCATTGATAACAGACACCATTCCTCTCCGGTCCCTCTTACCACAGCCATACAAGCTGTTGGAGTGGAAGTTCTCACACCAGTTCACATCACAGTTTACACTATATCTTTCACTTCACAAGCTGTTGGATTCAGATGCACTGTCAAAGCGCTTTCGGTTATTCTCTCGCCAATTCCTCCTCTTGGATGATTTTATTGCACACATTGTGCTGTGGGGCTTCGCTACCACTTCCTCCAGAGATCATTTTGCTCCAGAGAACGTAGTGTCGAGCACTTCATCCATTTAGTGTGTATCTACCTTTTGAACTCTGGTCAGATGGTACAATTTTCCACTGCTACTGCTGCAGGGTCATCTTCCACCATTGACCTTCGTTTTTGCTCCCCAGCTGCTGCAGACTTAGTTGAGTGGGACAGAGTCACATATTTGCATTTCAGTGACCCCTTTGCAGTGTAGATCCATCTGCTGACTTGGATGGTGGTCGACAGGAGACTACAAAGATGGAGGCTTCAAAGGGCAAATTGGTTGTGATACAGTCAGCAGGCTGTCTTTGAACTAGAGGAATGCATCCAGGAGATGGTGGACCATGTCACCTTTGTGATCTGATGAGATGCAGCTGATTCCATTCCCCAGTCTTGCCGCCACCTAAGATGACAGTATGTCCCTTGGTGGAATGAGGGAGGTTGTTCAGCAATTGGAACCAGTCGCACGGCTTTGCAGCTTTTCAAAAGTCGTACAACTACGGAAAATCTTTGTGGCTTCAGGTCTGTAGGAGCACAAATGAGGCGACTGATAGAGGAGTGGAAGAGGAACTCCTGCAAGGAATTAGTGCTTTCCATTAATTGGCGCACATCCACTACACGAGTTTGGGACTCAGGTGGATTTCAGGCAAGGATAGTACGCTCCCCTTAAGACCTTGCTGAGCACTGCACCCTTAGTGGATGTACCTAAGGACATAGCTGAAGTTTTAGCTGAACACTTTTTTACTGTCACTGCATCATCAGGACAAACTCCTGAGCTTCAGATATTCAGTAGGCCTATGGAGATGAGTAGGCTCTGCTCCTTCTCGTGTAATGAGATGGCCAACAAGCTTACATTCCTCATGTGGGAATTGGAATCAGCCTTGTATGCAGCCAGAGGCACTGCTCGAGTACCGTGTCAGATTCATTATCACATGTTCCTTCATCTGTGCCCTAGAGCCAAAGACAAGCTCTTTTCCTGTTTCAATCAGATCAGGTTTGATATATAGTACATAGTCACTTGGAAGTAAGCAATATTAATTCCCTTATGGATACCAGGCAAGGATCGTGCCAGCCCTAATCTGGATGTGTCAGACCTCTAGGATGGAACAAATTGCTGCCTTTATGTCTTCAGAGGCCAAAAGTGATTTTAAGCCAGACACAGTGCATGTATACTTGTACTCCAGATTATGTTTTTACCACTCTGTTTTCTTCAATATTAAGTACATACCACAGTTTTATTGTTGTTTTATAGGGATAGATCCCTGCAAGGAATGCCCTCAGTTATTCAACTGTTTTCTGTGACAGACATTTCCAAGTGCACCCTCTGGAACAATTTAAAAATTATGATGTGAGGTTACATTGCATTAGGACAGCCTTGGAATGGATTAAAAGTCATCATGGTACAAGGTTTCTTGTGTGTGCTGCCTTGTTCAGTGTGCTACAAGCGGTCTACCAAATGTACCCGATAGACCAACTGATTCCGCTGATCCAGGACACCATACAGTGACACCAACACCAAGGCAAGGGGAGAGTCTTTTGCTGGAGGCCGGGGCACATCAGGATACAGGGAAATGACGTAGCCAACAAAGCAGCCAAAGAAGCATATCTGGATGACGTATGTTGATTGCTGTCCCCTTACAAGCCATATTCCCATTATCTGACAGAAGAATCGTGTCAGTGGGAGACATCAAACTGTGGGGGCTCAAATCGAATGCAAAGGTGTGGTGGACTTCATGCCAACCACACCAATGGAAGGAGGTGCCACTCACTGGGCTGCACATAGGACATAGCCCTTTAACATGTGGTTTCGTCATCTGGCCAGGAATATCTACCACTGTGAAGTTCTTGGTGTGCTGCTTTTGGTTCAGAATATTTTGGCATTATGTGTTTTCTTTATTGACATCATGGCAGCCCTTGGTTTGGCTGAAGATCCGCTCACCAATTCTGACATCAGTGTCACAGGGGTTTTGAAATTTTGTTAGCTGTTGGTACATAATCCCTAAAGTGCTGGGGAGGGGAACTTTACTTTAATGCTTTATAAACAACTTAGCCTGTGGGGGTAGCCTTTGTCTTTCCACTGTCTTTCTCCACCCCCCCCTCCCCCCGCCCCTCTCTCTCTCTCTCTCTCTCTCTCTCTCTCTCTCTCTCTCTCTCACACACACACACACACACACACACACACACACACACACACACACACACACAAGCAGCTGATTTAATGACAGATTTGTCCACTGTTGTAACTGACAATCAGATGAATGTGGCCAGACTTTCAAGGTTTTGCGAAATTTTCCACTTGTTCCCTAAAATTTTAGGAGGAAGTTTTTAATGTGTTGTGAGAGTGGCTGGTCCATCCATGTTTTTTGTAAGTGATCAGCCATCCATGTTTTTTGTAAGTGATCAGCCAGTCTCATTTTCCTGTGTAATTATTTTAGATTTCCTGTTGCATTACTGCTGTTTCTAATTACAAGTTTTGGAACATATGACCATTTTACACTATCGTAGAGAACGTGAGATATTGCGATTGTGTGGGTGACTGAGTGTGATTGAAAGTGAGTGTAATTATGTGTCTTTCTGTTACTTCTTTTATGATATTTGTCATTTTAACCATATTCATCCGTATATACTCAGTCATTTGGGTGAGAAAACCCACCAGTTTGCTGTGCTCATGATGTTCACATTTCAGTGGCACAAATTTTAATCCTATCTTTTATTTCCTGGTAAAATAAGATGCACTTTTATTTGAGACTTAAACTAAAAAATTTAACTAAACTCTAGTGTGGTATATATTTTGATAATGGATATGTTGTCACACTCTGTCACAAGGTTTTAAGGTGGTCGCATATGTGTGGTGCAGAGTTCCTGGAGTATCCATTTTTAGTTTAGGTTGCAACCAGCCACGTACAGCTACTACAGCATTTTAATAATTTTGCTGATGTTTTTGCTTTCTTTCTTGAATGTTTCAGAATTGGTGGTATGTCTTTAGTAACAGATGAACACCAATGAGCACCACTGTTCATAATAGAACATTGAAGTTGAGCTATATAATTGCCTCATTTTAGGAGAGATTTAACTTTCTTACACATAGGAAATCGAATTATTAGCTAAACAATTTTCCCTGTTTTATCAGCTTTCATCATCTTTCTTCAGTTTTCATGATCACTTGAGATACAATAACAAGTGATTCCTTTTTTTTTTCCAGGTCATGTCTGGCATCAAGGGCAGCCAAAGTAATCTATCATCATCTTCAGCTCTGTCATCTTCCATGCAGCATGGAACATCATTAACTGGTGGTGGAAGCAGTCTAGAGCATTTAAGTTGTGATGAAAGTAATATATCAGCAAGATCAGTAAGACATGCCAAAAGATGTCATTTTTTCCGTAATGCTGATGTATATTTCAAAGGAGTATCGCTTGTTTTTCCTACAGAAAGGTATAGGTCATTTGAAAGTGTGTTTTCAGAGGTTACTCGTTCATTATCAAAGCATGTAAACCTACCGACTGGTGTTAGAAATTTATACTCCTTAACTGGAAAGAAAATCATGTCACTTGATGATCTGGAGGATGGGAAAAGCTATGTTGCAGCAGGATCAGGAGAACCATTCAAACGACTGAATTATGTTGGTGTCAGGAGAGGTGCTCATAAAACAAAGACAAAAAGTTTTCAAGCTAATGAATCTTTGCCAGTGAAACAGCATTTTCCTTCTTACATTTATCCTCGTGTTATAACTGTAGTGAGAAATGGTACAAGACCAAGAAAAATTGTACGTCTTCTAATTAACAAGAGGAATGCACCTTCTTTTGATCATACAATTACAGTTATAACGGAGGCTGTGAGACTTGATACAGGCCCTGTGTTGAAAGTGTATGCAGCTGATGGATCTCAGGTAAGTGCGCTGTGATAACTTCATGTAACTATTTGAAATGTGTGTCTGTGGTTCAGATGTAAATGGTGATTACTCCTCTGGTCTTCAGCAGTGTGGAATACAGTAATCTAATATCAGCAAATCTGCTCCTCTGTTGGTTACTGTTGTTCCATTTTATTTTGTGTAACCATTTAGTTGTGTTGTGGTGTACTGAGCAGGGAATGACTAAATGTTGTCTTCAGCTACAAATGCTTGGTGAAAAATAATGGCAGCCAAATGTGCTACCTTCAACTGTTACAAGAGTGTTTATCAGATAGGTTTGTTGCAAAACTTTTCAACAAATATTTCATAACTTTTACTGAAAAATGGGTTTGTCAGGCTCAGTATTTGTTGCCATAGAATATCTCAGACCACCATTACAAATAACAATATTACATTGCCAGGAGTTGCGATGCATGCAGTGTGGCATAGTGGTTATCATTGCTCTGTGTTGGGCTGCAGGTCACCAGGTCAAACCTGTTATTTAGTACTTATCATTGCTGGAAGGTTCTTGAAACGTCTTATGTTTGTGTATTATGTGATATTCAGGGTTCATGTAAATAGTTGCTCTCTATCCAGGAAGTCAGTCCTGTTCTGGCTGTACATCTTTCGTAATAAACGTGCTTCCAGTGCTAAGGGTTGCACTTCACAGACTATTCATATTTGTACTGGAATGTGGTTATGACGTGACATTGTTTGGTGAAGATGCTGATTACTTCAAAACATCTTCGGCTCTGTGGCTCCAATTAGGCAGCATAAAAGCCATCTCCCATGCACAAACAGGAACCAGTATACAAGCCAACTGACAAATGTGTTAAAGTGTGTTCAGACAGCAGTCCTCCGCCCAAATTCAAAAAAGTGCCTGTTTGCTGCCTAAGAAACAAAGATTTTGGGTCATCTAATGAATGGCAATGGAATCCGTCCCAATCTGTAGAAAATAAGAGCAGTCACAAATTTTTCAACTCCTCAGCACAATGATGATGAGATTTTCTCGGAATGTGTTCATACCACTGGCAATTGATAAAGGACTTTGTACCAAGACGCATCGCTTGCAAGGATACTACTGCAGGGAGATACCAAATTTTCCTGGAATGAGTTGCAAAAAAAGATCTTTCCTTGTCCTTAAGGAAGTACTAACATCTTCTCCAGTCCTAGCATTGTATGATGAGAATGCTGAGACAACTTCACACTGACCTTAGCAGTTATGCAATAGATGCAGTTTTAGTGCATATTCAGGAAGGTGCTCAAAAAGTGCCAGCATACTGTGAGTCTGATATACTCAGCAACCAATAGAGTGTGCCTTGCAGTTGTTTGGGCCAATATCAAGTTCCAGCTGCATTTAATTGGCAAATCATTCACCATTTTGATGGACCACCATCCTCTATGTAGTCTGACTAGCCTGAAGGACTCATCATGTCGACTCGCAAGATGGGACCTGAGGCTTCAGAAGTACATCACAATGGGATATACAAGTGGGCATAAACACAAGGAACCTGACTGCCTTTCAAGGAACACAGCATAAGGGATGGAACCTGTCACTGCTACATTGTGTGATATTGCTGCTGAACAGAGGGAAGAGTCAGCATTGCTGAAAACTATAGCAGCTTTGGAGGAGGAGGAACCAACCAAAGAAGAATTCCTATTCATTAATTGAGCATTGTATAGAGGGAGCTGTGATCCAGTATGCTATCCTGAAGTTCGTCAACGATACTGTATCTGGTCACCTAGGATTTGTGAAGATATAGACGGAATCAGATGCAGGTATCATTACTGGCCCAGATATCTACCAATCCATTAGACCCTCATATGCAGACTTGGTAATTCTGAATGTGACTGTCCTGTTTGCATCTGATCCTGAGGTCTATACTAGGAATTTGATCTTGCCCAATTCTTCTTTAGCTGGTGTTGCCCAGACTGCAGAATCACATGAGCTTGCGGTTGCAGTAAGGGACTTTTTTTGACAGTTGGCAGGTTGCACAGTTAGGTGTGCATGGTAAACAGCCCCCGATGCCCCGAGGGGTTCCCGAGGCAGCGTGAGTCGTGAGTCACCATGTGTTGATGCCACTGATTCCGTTGCATTGATGTGTGTACATTGCCTGCCTTTGACTATGTTGACCTCAGGTGGTTTGTGTCATCGCATCGTCCTAATTCCCACCCATGGTGTTTTTTCGGTTCTTGGCGGCACTCTGCTACTGCTTATTGGGCGAGCCAGTGGTCATGCCCTGATTCTCATTTGCTGCATGTTCAATGAGATTTTCCACCCATGAAAGCCATGTGTGTGTTATGCCATCAGGTAAGCCATTTGGCAAGTGTTTGTCAGTCAGTGAGCCACCAGTCAGTCTGGTGACCCTTTGTTTTCACTGGACTTCGGAGATGTCTGTGATGCCACTCACATGTCACCTCAGTGTGTTTTGCTGATATTGGTAATAGATGGGCAACCATCCAAATTTCAAATAAAAACGGGAGCAAAGTCAACCTCGTTGATTTAGACACATACAGGCTCTTGGGCTTCGACATCAAGTTGTCTTAAAGTAAACAGTATATTCCTTTGAGGGGGTTGTTGCCGTCTCTGCACATAATATGGTAGTGGTCAGTTCACTGTTGGCACAGTGTGTTTTTAGGTTAAACAGTTTCTCTGTTTTTGGTTTCCACATGGTTGAAGTACATTTAGTGTCTCAATTAGTCCCTTTTCAAGATTTTGATTCCTTACTGCAGTCGTACAGACCGCTGCTTTGAGAATGCATTGGGCCGGGCAGAAAATTTCAAGGCACACATTTCTCTCAGCGAAACCTAAATTTTGTCACCCTCTCCAGACTTCCTTCTCCATGGATGAGGAGGGAAAATCCAAGTTGCAGTGTTGGAAGGATGAAAGCATTGTTTCTCCTATTTTGTCGAGTCAGTGGGCCACCCGTTTGGTGGCAATTCAAAAGCCTTACAGTGCAGTGTGCCCTTGTGGTGACTTTAAACAGATGGTTAATGTGAAATATGTCTTGGATTCATACCCCATTCTGCAGCCGGAGTTGTTGTTGAAGTTGTCAGGGACAAGTACTTTTTGTGCATTGACTTGGGCAATGCATACCGGCAGTTGCCTTTGGATGCATCTCCTTTTGGCTTTACTAGTTTAATCGCTTGGTTTTTGGAATCTCATCTGTGCCAGGAACTTATCAATGATATTTGGAGCAGTTGATTCAGGACATTCTCTGTTGTGTAAACTACCTTGATGACATTTGGATTGTGTTTTCTACGTGAGAGGGGCATTTACAAAACCTACAGTTAGTTTTCCAACATCTTCTGGAAAATGGCCTTTTTTGCAAGCTGGAAAAGTGCAGTTTTTGCTCCCCAAAAATGTGTTTCTTGAAACATGCACTTAGCAAAGGTGGCCTTGTCCATACATATCAAAGCCATCATAAAACTGCCGGCACCCAAGAACCTGAAGGAGCTCCAGTCTTTTTTGCATATTACGCTAAGTTCATCTCCCACCCTGTGTACTTCTGCCATCCTCTTAACCGGCTTTACCAAAAAGTCATTAAGTTTGTCTGGTCTGCGAGTTGTCAGTGGGCTTTAGAGTCCCTCGAGCAGTGTTTGTGTTGCTCCCTGTGTGGCTTCTTTTATGCTAGGGAAGCCTTTAACCCTGGCCTTTGACACATCCGAGTATGGCATTGGTGAGGTTCTGTCTCATTGGATCCCCAAATGGCACCAAAAACCGAGCATAATTATTCACAGGTGTAAAACAAGGTGCTGGCCATTATTTTTGGAATTAAGAAGTTGTACTTTTTCTTGTATAGGGCAAAGTTTGTTCTCATCTGCGACCACAAACATCTGGTTCCCTTATTTGGCTCTTGTTCCAAACTCCGAGATATGACTGGCCGCCAATTGCAGTGCTGGTCCCTTTTTTTTCACCGCCAATTGCAGTGCTGGTCCCTTTTTTTTCACCGCCAATTGCAGTGCTGGTCCCTCTTTTTTCACCGCCAATTGCAGTGCTGGTCCCTTTTTTTTCACCGCCAATTGCAGTGCTGGTCCCTTTTTTTTCACCGCCAATTGCAGTGCTGGTCCCTTTTTTTTTCACCGCCAATTGCAGTGCTGGTCCCTTTTTTTTTCACCGTCAATTGCAGTGCTGGTCCCTTTTTTTCTTCACCGCCAATTGCAGTGCTGGTCCCTTTTTTTTTCACCGCCAATTGCAGTGCTGGTCCCTTTTTTTTCACCGCCAATTGCAGTGCTGGTCCCTTTTTTTCAGTAATTATTGCTATCGCATTAGTTACAACTCCACTGCCCAGCATGCAAATGTTGGTGTGCTATCGCTACTGCCAGTGGGGCTCAATCCGGAATTCAGCAAGAGGCTCTCATGTTCATGTTGAACGATAGCTTGCAGTAAACCTTGTTGAATTTTCTGCTGACTCTGCAAAAGATTGCAGTGTCCACAGCCACCAACCTGTTTTTCCAGAAAATCATTACAATCATTACACTCTCTCTCTCTCTCTCTCTCTCTCTCTCTCTCTCTCTCTCTCTCTCTGTCTGTCTGTCTGTCTGTCTGTCTTCCATGATCAACTCACTGTTATTTAGGGTGTCATCTTGCTTGCCATGGAGGTTGGGTGGTGCCCCCCCCCCCCCCCCCCCCCCCCCCCCCCCCCCGCGCCACCACCACCAGTCCCCAATGCTGCATGTGTTGCACTGGGGTATGACTCATGTGAAGGCATTGGCACAACATCAAGTCTGTTGATCAGCAGTCTATCATGACATCAAACATCTGTTGAGAACTTATGGGTCCTACATTTTTGAGCAGCAGGGGGTTGTTGGTGGTCGATGCCTTGTCAAATTTACTGTATGTAGCCAAGTGTTCCTCCATTTCATTGACTGCCACTGTTTGTGTATTGTCAATCGTTTTTGCCATCAAGGGAACCTCCAAGGACCCTCATGTCAAATAACAGTTGGGAGTTTGTGTCGCAATAGTTTGAAGACTTTTGTGTTTTCAACAGTAAAAACCATTTGACTACTGCCCCATTTCACATGACTTCTTACTCAGAGGTAGAGCACTTCACGCATTTGTGCATATGTTCTGAATCAAATGAAGTAGTCCATAACTGCCTCTCCCATGATGATGTGTTGTTGAGTTTTCTGGCTATGTATTAGGCGATACCAGTTATCAGATGCCAGAATCTCCTGCATTTATTGCAGCCTGAGTTGCATGTTCTGGCACCACCCTGAGATTGCTCTTTGGGTTGGTCTTTTGACTGGTACCATGGGTGGCTGCTGCATGCTATGACTGCAAAGGTCGGCAATTATTGCTGATTTATGGGGGTCAGGAGCAGCTGACCCATCTTGCAAATCAGTTGTAACTGCAACCTGTTGGGTTGTCACTGCCAGTCTTCTTCAGCCTGACAACAGGGTTGGTCGCAACATTGTTCCAGGTGTGGGCTCCTACTTACAGCAGTGTGCTTCCCCATTGCTGATTGCTGCCCCAGTCTCACCCTCTGCCACCCTCCCTTCACGTGCGGCTTCGTGCCCCAAGCGGAACTAGCATTCCTGGAAGAAAGGATATTGCAGATGCATGGCTTAACCACAGCCTGGGGGATGTTTCCAGAATGGTTTGCAGGAGAGCTTCTGTGAAGTTTGGAAGCTGGGAGACAAGGTACTGGCAGAACTGAAGCCGTGAGAATGGGTCGTGAGTCGTGCTTGGGTAGTAGCGCAGTGGTAGAGCACTTGCCCACAAAAGGCAAAGGTCCCGAGTTAAGAGTCTCGGCCCGGCAGACAGTTTTAATCTGCCAGGAAGTTTCAGGATTTTACTGGTCAGTCTGCTGTCCAGGTATCCTGTGCTCTCTCTGGTTTTGCACCTGAAGTCATGACCCAAAGCTGGACATTTCCAGTGCTACATAGCCTTTTCACTGTGGAGGGACTCATACTGTCAGTGGACATTACAGTGGAGGCAGATGAGCTGGCATGGTTACTGCAGCAGAATGGTGTGGGCAACTGTCCTGGAGGGGTACATCTGACATTTGGTATGGGTAGACCCACCGATGGAATGTTTACGTGCCGGCAACGTGACAGTAAGCTGGATGAGGCAGTTCTGACTCTGGACCTTACCTTGTACTTTCTGCCATGCATTGTTGCTAAGAGTTTGGTCATCAGCTGCCTATGTCAGTTGTGTTTTATGTTTATTCGTGTGCTCGTCTCTACATGGACTTTCTGTTTCCCCGTAGACTGAATCATACAGTGAATTTTCGTTTCCTCTTTTGGGGTTCATTTCCCCAGTTGTAGAGCAGCCATCGGCTGGTTCAGTACCTTGTGCCAACAGTGTTGTTTAATAACATTGTCATTCCTGGGCAGATACTAAAGTTCCAACATTGAGAAAGTTACTTACACATACAGTGATAATGTGCACAATTCATTAGATGTTAAACTGCAGACTGCTGGTACACTGAAGTGCCAAATAAACTGGTATAGGCATCTGTGTTCAAATACAAAAATATGCAAACAGGCAGAATATGACTCTGCAATCGGCAATGCCTATGTAAGACAAGAAGTGTCAGATGCAGTTGTTAGATTAGTTACTGCTGCTACAATGGCAGATTATCAAGATTTAAGAGAGTTTGAATGTAGTGTTATAGTTAGCGCACAAGTGATGGGACTCAGCATTTCCAAGGTGTGATGAAGTGAGGGTTTTCCCATAAGAGTGTACTGTGAATATCAGGAATCCGGTAAAACATCAAATCTCCAACATTGCTGCAGCTGGAAAAAGATCCTGCAGAACGGGGCCAACGAGGACTGAAGAGAATCATTCACCATGACAGAAGTGCAACCCTTTAGAAAATTGCTGCAGATATCATTGCTGGGCCAACAACAAGTGTCAGCGTGTGAACCACTCAATGAAACATCATCAATATGGGCTTTCGTAGCCGAAGGCCCGCTTGTGTACCCTTGATGACTGCATGACCCAGAGCTTTATGCCTCGTCTGGACCTGTCAACACTGACATTGGACTGTTGATGACTGGAAACATGTTGCCTGGTTGGACAAGTCTAATTTCTAATTGTATCAAGCGAATGGCCTTGTACGAGTATGGAGACAACCTCATGAATCCATGGACCCTGCATGTCAGCATGGGAGTGTTCAAGCTGGTGGAGGCTCTGTAATGGTGTGGGGTGTGTGCAGTTGGAGTGATATGGGACCCCCTGATATGTCTAGACACAACTTTGACAGGTGACACATACATAAGCATCCTGTTAGATCACCTGCATCCATTCATGTGCATTGTGCATTCCGATGGACTTGAGCAATTCCAGCAGGGCAGTGCAACACCCCACACGTCCAAAATTGCTACAGAGTGGTTCCGGGAACACCATTCTGAGTTTGTACACTTCAGCTGGCCACCAAACTCCCCAGACATGAACATTATTGGGCATATCTGGGATGCCTTGCAGCGTGCTGTTCAGAAGAAATCTCCACCCCCTTGTACTCTTATGGAGTTATGGACAGCCCTGCAGGATTCATAGTGTCAGTTCCCTCCAGTACTACTTCAGACATTAGTCGAGTCTATACCATGTTGTGTTGTGGCACTTCCGCATGCTCGCGGGGGCCCTACATGATACTGGGGAGATTTACCAGTTTCTTTGGCTCTTCAGTGTATATTATGTGATCCATCAAAGGCTTTTCACTGCCAAAATCACTATATCCTTTTGAGTAAATTAGAGTAGTGTTGTTGTGACATTCGCCTGCTTTATTTCTTCATTTGTTGTCCTTGGTGTAGACGTACTGTGTTGTGATACTGGCTGAAAAATGGAGGATGAAGTTCAACACTGACTGCTTAAATGATTTAGCCAACAGGTGCAAATTTGCATTTCACAATTGTTTACTTTCACTGTTCACAACCCCCCTCCCCCCATTATACACATTTAAGATGGACAATGCACTATTGTTTAACTTTCAATAAGCCTCATTAATAGCTTGCAGGTGAACACCCACATACTGCCACAATAGTTTACTATTGAACATCTATGAGCAGTAAAAACCTAACCACACAGTTATTGAAGAATAGCAGTCTGGATAATGTCAGACATGGATGATATTTCCCCTTTACTTTCATTCCTGAATGTCATTCAGGATAATTTTTTAGGCTAACTCATTAAGCCAAGATAAATCTTTCAAAGTGCGAAAGCATTATATATATTCTCGGCATAGAACTAAACTTTTTCATTGTCATCACAGTGAGTGAAATATGTACTTCACAAGTATCAAATGACTTGAATGGCATCATGCAGCTAGTTAGGGAACAAATTATCACACCATTGTTGGGTGTAGCAAAGTGCTCTTTCAGGGACAGACCTTTTTTGGAAAAATTTAATGGTTGGGATGGTGAGACAGTGTAGAAAAAATGGAACAAGGATGACTGTTAAACTGCAGACCAGTTTCACTGATATCAAGCTTATCAAAAATCTCAGAAATGCTTATGTATAGTGGATTAGTTGTTTATTTGTTTAAGCCCTACCTTCTCATTGGCCACAGCACAGTTTCAGAAAGGTTAAAGGTAATGAACAGTATGTATCCGCAGTTGTGTTTGATAATATATTATACAGTCATAGAGAAGAAATGGTTTTATCCCCAAAGTTCATGGATATTTCCAAAGTATTTGACAGCATTGCTCATGAAATACTGTTACAAACACTGGAAAACTGTCATTTGTGGGAAAACATGATAGGGAATACCTAAACAACAAGAAATGCTCTGTGTCAATATGGAACACGTGCCAGTCAGAAACGAAATCAATCAAATGAAGTACAGTGCAAGGTTTGGTAAAGGTGCCATTATTATTTGATCCGTTTATAAGTGATACTGTTACGGAAGAGAGAGAGAAAAATGTTTGGTGCTGATGATATGACAATACTAAATGGAGATATAAATGTGCAATACACAGGGCAGTTGTAATTAAACTTTTGCTACTTGAGAAAGCCCCTATGGAAGATGTGTATTGTAGAACAGGGAAACTTTGTGAAAACATTTGTAAGGACATGCAGAAGAGAAATGATGAAAAAAACCATTGGAAGTAATGCATTCTAACTTCCATGTGTTACAAACATTTCTCAATGTGATGACCACCTGCATCCACAGCAGCGTGGAACAACACTTGAGATACAATTTTGCAATTGTTCACAATGCTTTTTGAACAGTGGAGGATGGAATGTTCAGCTTTTGTGACACAGCTTGTGCACTGCATGAAGGTCACACATTGTATCCAGCATTCTTGGCCATGGCAGCAACAACTACTTCAACAATTTGTGGCGCAGTTGGCCATTGGTCTGTCCCAGGAGCAGTTCCCAAATCGCCAGTTAATTTGAACATCCGAATCATGTTCTTCAACCCAAGTGCCGAAAAAGCGACACTCTGTATTCTGTTAATGCGTCGATACTCAAGAGGAGCAGCAGAACTATCGCAGATATTTTGATTTTTTTTTTTTAAAAAAAGCTTTGCTCTTAAAGTCCTGCTCACGTTGTCCAGACCCATTTTGACTACTGCATCTATAATGCAAACTGTTAATTGTGTTAAAACCCCACATTGCCATACCAGTACAGGTGCCTAATGGTAAATCATGATGCTAACACTGCAAATCCTGCAGCACACAGTCTGAACATGATTCCTTTGAAGCTGGGTACCCATACAGTAAATAATTTCCTGTCTACACTGGCTCAAGTAGTGAAAGTTTGATTATAACCACACTGTATGTAATTCTGCAAACATCGTGGCATAATAGAGAATAAGCTGATTATAAAAATGGAGTACACTATGTAAACAGTGCTCAGAAACAAAGAAAAGTCCCACCATACAAAAATAAAGCTTGATGGAACAAAGTTGAAGAAGGCATTACTGTGACTATTGGCATGAAATGGAAACAGCGTATTAACACAATATGTTTAAAAACTCGGTACTGTCATGCCCACTATGAAGTGGCTGTTGCAATATACAGACAGCTTGCATGTACAGTATGCCACAGAAACTGAATCGTACCTGCAGTGTGGAACAGCAGTATGAGAAAATTCAAACACAGGAAACAAACTGCATTCAACTTGGGAAACAAATGGGGACAGTTTAAGGAAAAAGCAATTTGAAACATGAATAAACTGCTTCAAAAGTATAGCAATTTTAACCTAATCGTATAAAAATAGTTAACAATAAAAGCAACACAATACTCTGAGGAAAAACCAATTCAGACAATCCTACTACCAATCTTTTGAATGGAAAAATAACCCTTGGTACTCAGGTATAATGTTAATAAAAAGTCTGCCAAAAAACATACAGGATGCTGAATAAGGCAGTAACTTTCCAAAGAAGTTAAAGAAATATTACAGTGTTAACGATAAATAAATAACTTACATCTGTAAATAATGCTGTGTGTAATCATTAATTTTATAAAGCTTAAGCAAAATGGTTGTTGTTTGAGAAATATTTGTTACTAAGTGTTTTAATGTTTTTTTTATGGCCTACAAGGTGTTCAGAAATTCCTGTTACAAACTTCTAGGACTCGTAGAAGGGAGTGAGTAATCATGAATAGAATGTATCGTTCTATGATGCTTTCAGTTCAAATGTTTAACTTGTCCACTTCTGCTTGAGGAATTGAATTAGGCTTGATGCAGTGGCCAGAACTGGTGACAACACATCTTCCTCTGTCTCTACAGGAGACTTGTAGCAGGGCACACATTAAGTAATATCAGGTGACCGTCTGACGTAATTCACATCATCCTGTGTAATCTATTGCGTACCAGCAGACAAGTACGCATTACACATCTGAGATGAAACCATCGTAGGACGGAAACGGTACATTTTCAGACATGGGTTTCTATTCAAAATATTACATACTCACTCTCCTCTACAAGTTGTTGAAGTTTGTAATGAGAATCTCTGAACACCCTGCATATGATGCACACAATCACTGTACACAGTGTAATACTACATCATCAGTGTCTAAGTGTTACAAAAATAATTTTAGTTCTCTGGACCCGAGGCTAACATGTGTCAGTCTCTGGGAACCGTATCACATTTATCAAATACCTTTACCTTTTTTATTTCGCAAAGTCGTTTTCCTTATTATCTTTGATTTGCCTTCATTCAAGCTCATTTTCATTGTATTATGTTTTTCTGCCCCATTACACACTGTCTTTTGCCATATATAAAATATGTGGAGCATGGTATTACACTACTTCAGATACTGAAATTTTTTTCAAGAACAGTGGAGTTTGTTGCAAACTGTGCTTCTTGATGTAATTGTTGCAAGACTTCTTTACATTACAGTCGAGACTATGACAAATTTCTTCTCACACATTTGTGCATCTGACATAGCAGTCAATCTGCAGTCACACCCATGTAGTTATTGTCTAATGTTAATTTTTTTTGTTCAAGGTCACATCACATGAAGACTTTTTTAAAACAGAAGATTTGTTTTTTGCTTACGGATTGGAGAGACCGAGTAAGAGAGATTTTGAGTTAGATTATGAAGGTAACTAAGAGTTAAAATTTTGTTGAATCATTTTCATTGTAAATTTAGTTTCCTGTGTTTTATTCTGTGTACTTTGTTTACATTTTTATTGTGAATTAGGCACATTGTACCATTCCAGAAAGTGTGAAATGTAGCGTCACAGGTGCAAACACTTAATGCATTGAAATGTTACTGATGATGAAATGAAAGCCTTCAAATGAAATAATTTGTTATTCTCACTCTGTAAGCTCCATCTAAAGTTTTAAAGTGCTACTTATGGAGAAAAATCTGGAATTTTTTATCTTAAATGTTAAAAAGAAGTAATACATTTCAATACTGCGTATTTGTTAAAGAAAAGTAAATATTAGTGTTGCAGTAGCAGGTAGCCCAATTACTTATGCTAAGGTGTCATAATAATTTGTTATTAACAGCAACAGTTTCTTTATAATAGTGAGACTGGGAATCTCGTGGCTAGCACCACAGTGATACGAGTTTGTCTGCTAATTATTGTCTTTGAGGAGGAAGATTGTTCAGGTAACTGAAACAAAATTTCATTCAGAATCATTATGAGCAAATTGTGTGACAAATACAGCCTAAGCAGTTGGGAAAATAGACCACTCAAAATGATAACATCTTTGATTTCTGGACAAATGCCATAATGTGGTACACTGGGTAAAACACTGAACTTAGAATGAAGAAAAGCTGGTTTCAACTCTCCCACACACCCCTCCCCTCCAATTGGTTTTACATTTTATGTGATTTTGTAAATGATCCTTTTAACAAAACCATGGGTGATTTTGTAACCCATTCTTACATCTCTTATAATGAAGTCCAATCAGGTAGCCAGTTTCTTACACCTGGGCAATGAATTGTTTGGCATTTAAGTCATCAACAAGCATGATACCTACTTGCAAGATCTTAATTTTGCTACTCAAGGTAGCTGCAGTGTAATTTATTTTGCCAGGCTTGTGTTTGACTGTGTAATCATATTGAGACAGTCAGGCATTCACTGAGCTCGAAGACCCACTGAACAGGTCTGTTGCTGAGATTGTTTAAGCTTAATAGTCACTATAAAGGAGCATAATTCATCGACTCTGTCACAGTCTCGGCTGCAGATTTCTAGACCGGCATTATTGCTTGGGCATTTGTAGGACTCCCCTTGATAGGTCAGGGGTGCACAACCAATGGAAGCAGCTACTCAGGTAGCAGAGTATTTGGGGAGCGCACATGAGGTTTTTTTAAGGCTATGTGGTAGTTTGAAGTACTGTGATGAACACTCACCAAACAGTACGCAGCAAGGGAAGTCTGACAGCGTTCAGAGTAAAGATACTTTGACTGTCAAAATTGTATCAGTAAATTGTCAAAGTATTTGTAACAAAGTTCGTGAATTTACTGTCCTCCAGGAAAATTCTTGCACTCAAACTGTTATCGGGATCAAGAACTGGCCGAAACCCGAAGGAGGAAGTTCAGAGATAATTTAGCGAGTTGTGGAAGATATATTGGAAAGACAGATTAGAGGCCATAGTAAGAGGAATGTTTATTGCACTTGACAAAAATATTGTCTCTATTGTGGCCAAAGTTGAGTGTGTAGCAGGTCTAGGTAAAACATGCTGTGACAGTTCCAGAGTCATTCAAAGTGTAAGTCAGTAAACACCCTGATTATGCAGTAATAGTTACACACACACACACACACACACACACACACACACACACACACACACGTCAAATGCTTTTGAGTTCAGTTTTCTGAAAACTGTCTTGAGCAGCTACTTTGGCAGCCCACACACAATGGAAATATCTTAGTCCTTGTAGCTACAAATAGGCTGGACCTCATTGACAATTTCAGTATAGAAACAGGGATTAGCGATCATGCTGTTGTCATAGCAACTATGGTTACAAAAGTTAATAAATGAGTTTAGAGTGCTAGGAGAGTGTTTCTGCTAGAAAGGGCAGATAAGCAGTTGTTAGGATCTCACTTAGACAGTGAATTAACATCACTTAGTTCCAGTAAGATGGAGGTAGAGAAAGTATGTTCAAATTTTAATCAAATTTTAAGCAAATTGTGAGCTGTGATCTGGAGAATTACCTGTCTGGTAAGTGGATTAAAGACAGGAAAGACCCACCACGGTTTAATAATGAGTTCAGAAAATGCTCAGGAAGCAGAGGTTGTATCCCTCTTGATTCAAAAGAGAATGCACAAATGACAAGCAAAGGTTAGCACCAAGTTTGGATGGAATAAAAGTTCGGTTTTTCAAAGATTACTCAACAGCATTGGCCCCTTACCCAGCTTGCATTTATTGCAAATCGTTCGCCCAGCACAAAGCCCCAAGCGACTGGAAAAAAGCACGGGTGACCCCGGCATATAAGAAGGGCAAAAGACAAAAATCCCTAACGTCGATTTGTTGCAGAACCCTTAAACACATTCTTAGTTCGAATATAATAAATTTTCTTGACACCGAGAAGCTTATGTCCGCAAATCAGCATGGTTTTAGAAAGCATCACCCATGCAAAACTCAGCTTGTCCTTTTCTCACGTGATACACTGGAAACTATGGATCAAGGGCAACAGGCAGATAATACATTTTTAGATTTCCAGGAAGTGTTTGACACAGTGCTCCACTGCAGGCTACCAAAGAGGGTTTGAGCATACAGAATAGATTCACAGATATGCGAGTGGCTCTAAGTTATATAACCCAGTACGTTGTCCTTGGACGGCAAATCTTCATCAGAGACAAGGGTATCCACATCAGGAGTGCTGCAGGGAAGTGTGATAGGACTGCTATTATTCTCTGTATAAAAAATGATGTGGCAGACTGGGTGGGCAGCAATTTGTGGTTGTTTGCTGGTGATGCTGTGGTCTACGGGTAAGATGTTGAAGTTGAGTGACTGTAGGCCGATACAAGATGACTTACACAAAATTTCTAGTTGGTGTGTCGAATTGCAGCTAGCTCTAAATTTAGAAAAATGTAAGTTAATGCGGATGCATAGGGAAAGTAAATCCATAATGTTCAGATGCAGCATTAGTAGTGTCCTGCATGACACAGTCACATTGTTTAAATATCTGGGTTAACTTAGCAAAGCAATATGAAATGGAATGAGCATGTGAGGATTGTGGTAGGGAAGGCAAATGGTCTACTTATTTTCATTGGGAGAATTCTAAGAAAGAGTGGTTCACCTGTAAAGGATACTAGTGACCTATTCTTGAGTATTGCTCAAATGTTTGGGATCCGTACCAGTTCAGAGTAAAGGAAGACATTGATGCAGTTCAGAGGCGGGTTGCTAGATTTGTTACCAGTAGGTTTGAACAACATGCAAGTATTGAGGTGATGCTTTGGGAACTTAAATGGGAATCCCTGGAGGGAAGGCGACATTCTGTTCAAGGAACACTACTGAGAAAATGTAGAGAACTGGCATTTGAAGCTGACTGCAGAACAATTTGTCTGCTGCCAACATGGCCTACATTGCACGTAAGGAACATGGAGATAAGACATGAGAAATTAAGGCTCATACAGAGGCATATAGCCATTCATTTTTCTCTTGCTCTGTTTGCGAGTGGAACAAGAAAGGAAATGACTAGTAGTGCTGTGGGGTACCATCTGCCATGCGCCCTATGGTGGCTTGCGGAGTATCTATGTAGACCCAGATGGAAATGTAGACTGGTAGTTACCATTAACTGTAGTTCATATAGGTTGCACCAGAAGTCATGAAAACCAAAAATAAGTGACGGAAGTTCCTTTTCTTGTGGTGCTTTAGTTTTGCTCAACTTGATTCAGCTGATGGATTTCCCTTCGATTGTCACCCATGGAGAGCGAAATAAAATGACAGGATGACAGTTGATTTGTTCATTTAACTTCTTTGTTCTGGCTCTCATCTGTAGTACATCTGGAACAACTTGGTGGAGCCACCCAGTGCCTCTCAGGCAAACCAGTAGACATCTGGCATTGCTGACAGCACAAAGAGTGAGGCTTAGCATGGTGTCACTCAAATGTCGCTTTCAGTGGGCTTGTGACTCAAGGCAGGCTGCCCTGTCCCAGGGTCAAACAGTGAACCCCATACTGCATTTCAGGATGTTTCTCCAGTGTCACAGGCTCGTGGAATAGGTTGTGATACTGAGACAAGAATAATTTAGTACCTGAATGGTTGAGTACTTATACGCTCCAGACTATGTTCATCTTGGGCTTAAGCCACTTACTCTAAACACTTCAGTGGTGGCAGTATCGGCTGTTGCTACACCATGCCCAGCTAGCTGTGCTGTGCAATGCCTGTCGGCCGTGTTTTGCTTCGCAATGCGTAACACACTCTCACCTGCCTGCAGCAGACTCTGTTGGAACTTACTTTTGTTATGGGGTATTTTTTAACTGAATACAGTCGATACGCTACATTACCCTCCTTTTTATGAAGATCTCATCCCAAGGATGTACCAAACTAGATTATCCTTTACACTAGAGTTCCTGGCAACCGGCCCTTCTGTTTTGCCCCTTAAGAATTATACTAACAATTGGTTTCATTAATTCTGTCATTTAATCTTACGCATTTCTACAGGGCCCCTTGTTCTACTCCTTTACTCAAACACCATGGACTTCATTTCATTACTAGGCTTCTTGCATAATAACTTCTGTCTATTCCTATTTTACAAGTTAAAATGAATCAATTATCCTTAATACCACCCTCTTGTGTGTTCATCTCCCTTCTGCTGCATTTAAGCTTGGGATATCCAATCCATTGCAGTCTCCAAGCTTAACAAGTGCAACATTGAGTGAAGTGGAAGAGAGATGGCGTTATGGTGCTGCAAAGCAGACGAGTAGTGTTAAAACTCCCTTGTGCCTTCTTCTTTTTCCCTCCTACAACATTATGAACTGTCCGTCTAGTCACTAAAATATTTGTTCTCTTTCTGTAGTCTTGGCGGTTGCCGTACTATACATTGGTTATAGAACATGAGTCATGTGGTAAGAATAATTTACAGTCACAAGTAAATGTGATTAATAGTGAGAGCAGCCAAGATACCACATAGATGTATCACAGAAATGAAAACAAGAAATAAACTTGTGTGAACAGTATTGTAACAAATGAACTCAAGAATCAAAACTTCCAAAATGAAACACAACTTCAAATATGTTATAAATACTTGTTCTGACAGAGCACACAGAAACTGTGTAATTGTGAAACTTTTGCCTTCATTTGTTGCTGCATATGTGACAAACTACTATGTTTTCATCATTTCCTTGGGAGTGAGCACATTCACATTCATATGAACACCTAAATCGGGCCAGGAGGCATGTCTCGCTCACTCACCAGGCGTACAAATTAGGTGTGTCGATAAGAGATTCCTATCATATGACACACATACTGTCACTAATGTCATGTGTGACACACCAGACGTGTTTTCCGGTGGGAGGATACTGTTGAATTGTCGCCTTGTCATCAAATGTTTGCGGTTCCCATCTGAAAGCCATTTCCTTTCAGATTCTAATAGAGTAGTTGTGCAGAATCAGCTTTCATTCTTGGTCACTTCCTCACACCTCACTATTGCAAATGGACATTACAACACATCACAGACACAAATTTGAATACAGTGAACAGCAAAAAAAAGGTTTTGAACATGACTTAGTTGTCAGTGACCATTTACAAAGTAAAATTAAAGCAATAACAGCCCTCAGTTGCAAAAATGAAGTCTTTTGACCTAGATTTCATGATCATGAAGATTGCCTTCGTCAGAATCAAAACAGTCACTGGCATGTCATGTATAAAATAAATATCAAGCGATAAAGCTTTAGTCACAAAATTTTAAAATAGAAAACACAGAAGGCAAGCCACTACAGGCTGCTCACACACGTCAAGCTGCGGTACCTTCAGCTCGATTTGTGTGAGCAGCCCATAGTGGCTTGCCTTCTATGTTTTCTATTTTAAAATTTTGTCACTAAAGCTTTATCGCATGATATTTATTTTATACATGACGTGCCAGTTTGAGTGTTTGTCTTCTCATGAAGGCACTCTTGGTAGGTGCCGAAACCTAGGTCAAAAGACTTCATTTTTGCAACTGAGAGCTGTTATTGCTGCAATTTAAAAAAAAAAGGGGGTGAGGGTGCTTTGAACACGGCTCGGCATTTTTATGGTCCAGCTCTCTGAACACTTGACCATGGCATTGTGACTTTTCCCTGTTGCTCTATATTGCACTTCTTGTGCTTGGACTGTTTATTGTTTCTGTTTTGCTTTTTTTTTTTTTTTTTTTCACAGTTGAGTACTCCTTCTTGTTTTCATGCTAGATCTGTGTTCAGTTTTTGATGGGCTGTCCACTCGACCCTCTTACCACTAAATCTGATGGGGGGTGCAATGGAGAGTTTCCCTTGTCAGCAGAACAAGTGCCACTGCAGTAGTTGGTATGACAATAGTCCATGTTGTCTCTTTCTAGTACTGATTTTCCTGATAACAAATTTACATGCTGCAATAAGGTTTCCAGCGAGGCTCGTCCCTCCTGCTGGTTCAGAAGCATGTTTATAGACTGCATTAATTCTGGCCCTATAGTTTAAGCTGGATAGATTTGTGGCAGGTAGCACTTCCATGTGCTCCCTTTGCCAATACAAATGAGGCTGCCAAGCATTCAGGTGAGTTATCTCTGAAATCCTGGTTGGCAGATGGAAAGTAGGCCCCAGTATCTCGCATGCTGTTCCATTTAATAGCAAATCACTCCCGTTTAATTCGAACCTCTTCGTTGATGTTTGCTCGAAACAACTAGCTGCTATGACCATCTTGTCGAAGGTAGAGTGCAACCAGTACGCCTCAGCATGCTGAAGAGTACAGTTCCAGCTCAATGACTTCTATAATGCATTCTCTTACCTCCTTTTGTCCCATTAGCAATTTCACAGCACATGAATCCTACACCTCTTGTATTACCACATTCGACAAACGGCAATTTCCTCTTGGTGGCATTTTTGTAACTTTACTACCTCCTTTCATACATAATGTTCCTTGTCTTTTGCCACTAACAATGGCCACTGTATTTTTATAAATTTCTTCCATATCCCCCCCTTGACAGAGCAATGTAGCTCTTGTAATGTACTCGTTTCCCCACTACTTTAATAGAAATGGAAATGTAAACTTTCGCTCCCTCAATAACTCTGGCATACCATTTCCTCATGTGAGACTTCTACTTTGGTTTGTAGATCTCTGATATTCTGATTAAGGGGAGACAGAAGGCAATTTTTATCCCTATTCTGCTCATTCTGTTTTACCCTTTGAATAGATACACTTTTCAAAAGAAATGAACTTAACACCTCTTATGGTTTTGAAGAAAAAAAAATTTATTCTTCACTAGTAAAATGTACCTTTTTTTGTACATTAATTATTATAAAATAGTTCCTGATTGTTTGATGGTTCTCAATTTGCTTGTAATAACTTATTACCATCTGCAGTACAAATTGAGCAACTTTCATGTTTCTAACCCCATTAGTTTATCAAATAATGGTACCTGAAAGTAAAACAAGAAAAAAAATGTAATTTTGAGAAAAATCCATTTAAAGTTTAATATTGCAATTCCAGTATAATTATTGATGAGTATTACTTACCACTGATATTTTCCTGCACCATACTGAGCATCATCTGAATCACAATGATCTTTTCTTCTCTTGGTCCCTCTTCTTTCCTGTCTGGCTGCTTTTGTGCATTTTAAATTAGCAATATCTGCTTTGCTGATTCTCTCTTTATCTATTTGCACCAAGGATTTTGTGGTATTTCCACTAGATTTTATGCCCAATAATTCCAAAACATCCGGTTTTCTAATTACACCATCATTGTAGCATAAAATAGCATCATAAACACCAAATTTGAGGGCTGTTAGCTGAACAAATACAGTTTTCGGTAACCAGTTCCAAATGACAGAATTCACACATTCATTTAAATTTTGGGTTTTCCCATGAAGACATTTCTTCAACAAGGTATCTTTACAAAGGTCTCTAAATATGGGTTTAATTTCATTCATTAGTGATGCAGGTCAAGAATGTTTTTGGTCATAACTGGCACTTTTCCTGTACTTGCACAAAGTGTCAGGGTCATTCGGGCAAAGACCATGCACTGGATTTTCATTTGTGGAAATCTTACGGGAAAAGATAGCCCATACAGCTTTTTTCATGTTTTCTAAATTCCCTACTTTTCTTCTTATGGCCAAGCCATAATTATTCTGTAATCTTATCTATTTCAACATTTGTCAGGCGACCTTTACCACCTATCTTCTTACCATCTTCCAATACTATTTCTGACTTTTCTTTCAATAATCTTCTCAACCGGGACCCCATTCTCTTCCGGATATGCCCAATACAGTGTAAATTAAAAATTCTGACATTAGGACCATAGGGTTGTTCTGCGCATACCCGGGCATAAGCCTTGCTGTCACCGTCCCCTAAATACTGTGTGTATCTGACACCTCTGTTTGCCACTGAATGATTAAAAATCCCGAGAACTCATGCTACTTCCATCCCACCACTTGGACCAGTATAATTCATCTGACCGTTACATTCATGCTGTTTCTCAGTTCCACTGCCACAAGTTTTACAGTACTTGCTTAGAATCACTGCATCAATTACCGTGTCTATATCAAATGATGTAGCTGTCACGACACCATTTAGTGAAGTGTGTCCACATTTCTGCCAGTGGCCATCAAAACATGCACAGATATCACCACTGTCACTGTCATCAATTACCTTGAGTGCTTCTTCAGCTGCTCTCTTCATTGAGATGTTACAAACTTCAGCAACAGCAGTACCAATAACATTACTGTAACTTCCTGGCAGATTAAAACTGTGTGCCCGACCGAGACTCGAACTCGGGACCTTTGCCTTTCGCGGGCAAGTGCTCTACCAACTGAGCTACCAAAGCACGACTCACGCCCGGTACTCACAGCTTTACTTCTGCCAGTACCTCGCCTCCTACCTTCCAAACTTTACAGAAGCTCTCCTGCGAACCTTGCAGAACTACAGTACCTGCAAGGTTCGCAGGAGAGCTTCTGTAAAGTTTGGAAGGTAGGAGACGAGGTACTGGCAGAAAGAAGTAAAGCTGTGAGTACCGGGCGTGAGTCGTGCTTTGGTAGCTCAGTTGGTAGAGCACTTGCCCGCGAAAGGCAAAGGTCCCGAGTTCGAGTCTCGGTCGGGCACACAGTTTTAATCTGCCAGGAAGTTTCATATCAGCGCACACTCCACTGCAGAGTGAAAATCTCATTCTGGAAACATCCCCCAGGCTGTGGCTAAGCCGTGTCTCCGCAATATCCTTTCTTTCAGGAGTGCTAGTTCTGCAAGGTTCGCAGGAGAGCTTCTGTAAAGTTTGGAAGGTAGGAGACGAGGTACTGGCAGAAGTAAAGCTGTGAGTACCGGGCGTGAGTCGTGCTTCGGTAGCTCAGTTGGTAGAGCACTTGCCCGCGAAAGGCAAAGGTCCCGAGTTCGAGTCTTGGTCGGGCACACAGCTTTAATCTGCCAGGAAGTTTCATATCAGCGCACACTCCGCTGCAGAGTGAAAATCTCATTCTGGGAACATTACTGTAAGTCATAAATTTTGCAGGAGGATTTGGAATGTCAAGTAATGCACATACGAGTTTGCCTGCCTCCATCCCTTTACCAATAGATATGAGACCACATAAATTATTATTTGCCATTTTTGATGTCATTGTTGTAGCAACTGCACCACATTTTGTACAACTCAATGTCAGGTTTGACACAGTGCCTTTACGAAGACACTGATTCTCACCCAAAGATACGTCACCACCACTTATTCTGCACACATTGTTTTTGGAAATGAAATCACAGAGCATGCCAAGGTTCACCATAATGTTTCCAAATGAATGTTCATCTCCACAAGCTGACTGGGAGAAAATGCCTTGCAGACACTGCAGTTTCTTTCTTGATGTGCTGATTTTCTTTATGTCTAACATTCTTGGGTCCTTTGACCCACTATCCTGATTTACCTTTACGTATTTATTTCCTGTGAATCTTAATTTAGGCGAGGATTTCTTTATTCACGGCATTTATATGAAAACAAGTGGAACAAAAGAAAATAAAAATCAACACATTCTTCACTCACAACAAACTTCACTTAGTACAACCATTAATACTTAAAAACAATAACAAACACGATCAGAAAACCGAGTATCAATAGTAGATACAGGGTAGGAAACATGAAACGATAAAACAATAGAAACATGAAATAATATACAGGGAGTATTATCTCTGCATGGCGCAAAAAGGAAGGCGTGGCATTTAAATGCCAGATTGCACACAGCGCCAGGAAAACCATCATATCTCATGAAAAAATTGTCATATTTATATAAAAAAAACTGTTTCACGCAGGAAAGACCAGGCATTTCTAATATGCTACAGTCCAAAAATCGAATTTTTGAAGCCGACTTGCCTTCTGTCTCCCCTTAACTGCCTCTCGGTAGCTCTGGCATTACTTCTCCAGTCAGTTATTGTAGTTGTCTTGTGTTACTCAACATGTCCTTCTCTAAACTTGCAATCTGCATCACTTACAGCCTTGTTCCATTTTGCCTACTGCTTAACCTCTTCTGTGGTGTCATTCACCCTGCATATATCTTCATCAGCAGTGCCATATATTGTTTTCATAAGTTGACCTCCAGTGTCGATCCAACGCCTCTTCCTTCGCATATTTGAAATAACCCCAAGTACCTGGGTCATCTCACTCTGAAATTTCTTACATTCTACATGTAATCTCTCACCTCGGCACTTCCTTTCCATATCCCATGCCTTTCCGTTTCCTGACGGAATTTGTTGAATGCTTCTTCCAGTCTTTTCGTCTCATTATGCCCCTCCCATATGTTGAATACTATCTATATTACCCAGCGAAGACTGGCGATTACTACATCTACTAGCTTGGTGAACAGCAGTCCCCGTTCCAGATGCTAGTTCTGTAACCTTTGCACACCGACAAAGATCTATAGTCCCATTGCAAACCACGTCATCTCGCCTTCTCTGCACCTCACCTAAGCAAGAATACCTATTACTTTCCTCCCTCCTTAATTCATTGCTGCTTTGCAGCTGCTTATACTAACAACACTAAATTGAAGTCAGCTGATAGGTATATCTGCTTGATGGAAGTCCCTCTAACTAAGGGCTCACCTTCAGAGGACATCATGTTTCCAAGTAGAGAAGGAATTAGCATATATCATCAAAATATAATAGGTATTAGGGATAAAGTTAGTGAACTGCTTATAGATGTTTACTCTGAAATTATTGGTATATCGTAGCACCACTTAAATAATTTGACAATTCAGAGGCTTCCTTTACCAGGATACAGATTAGCTGGCTGTTTTTAAGGAGTTTCTTCCACGGTGGGGGAGTGGTTATGTACATAAAAAACAGTATTCGATTTGAGTCCATAGACATATCACGGCACTGCACTGAACAGATATTTGAATGTTGTGCAGGGGCAGTTGAAATTAAAGGAACTAAACTTCTAATTGTTGTTGTTTATAGATCCCCTAACTCTGACTTCAGAGCATTTCTGCTCAAGCTAAGGAGGGTTCGTGAGTCACTTTGTAGGAAGTACCAGAAATTAGTTGTGTGTGGTGACTTCAATATAAATTTTGTATATGACGTTGCAAGAAAAAGGATGTTGGTAGATCTCCTAAATTCATGTGATTTGATGCAGACTATTTTTTGCAACTAGGGTGCAGGGGAACAGTAGCACAGCCATAGACAGTATATTTATTCATTCCTCATTACTAGATGGGCATTCTGTGAGCAAAAGGGTGAATGGCCTTTCAGTCCATGATGCACAAATTTTAACACTAAAAGGCTTTTGTACTCAAACAAATGTCACATAGAATTACAAACTACGCAGGAAATTTAATCCAACAACAATAGAGAGTTTTTTAACTTTGTCAAGGAACAAGAGTGGCAGGATGTTCATAGTGCTGATAACACAGATGACAAATATATTGCTTTCCTTAACACATTTCTCATGCTCTTTGAGAGTTGCTTTCCATTAGAATGTTCTAAATGGGGTACTAGCAGTAATAGGCAGCCCGGGTGGCTGACTAGTGGGATAAGGATATCATGTTGAACAAAGTGGGAATTATATCAAAATGTTAGAAGTAGTCACAATCAAGCAACAGTAGCCCATTACAAACAGTATTGTAAGGTGCTTAAAAATGTTATTACGGAGGCAAACGGTGTGTGGTATGCAAATGGAATAGCTAACTCACAGGATAAAATTAAAACAATATGGTCAGTTGTAAAGGAAGTGACTGGTCAGCAGAACAAGGTCAAGGATATAAAGTTACTGATAAATCAGATATCTGTACAATATTTAACAATAATTTTATGAGCATTTCTGGTGAATTAAATAAAAATTTAGTTTCTATAAGTAATCATAAAACTTTCTTGGCAAAGGCCTTTCTGAGATTGATGTCTAAATACTCCTGTGTGATACAGACAAGGGGGAGACTGAGTCAATAATTAAATCACTGAAGCCTAAGAACTGTTATGGATATGATGGAGTGCCTAGCTGTGCTGCACATGTTAGCCCTGTATTTAGCCATATTTGTAATTTTTCCTTTAGGAATGGTCAGTTCACTGTATGATTAAAGTACTCAGTAGTAAAGCCGCTTTATAAAAAGGGAGAGAAGGATAATGCAGACAATTTTAAACCTATTTGTATGCCATTAGTGTTTGCTAAAGCTATTGAAAACACTGTGTATGTAAGGATAATTGATCATTTTATATCACACGATTTGCTATTAAATGCACAGTTCGGCTTTAGAAGTCGTTTAACAACTGAAAATGCTATAGTCTCTTTCCTCTTTTAGGTACTGGATGTGTTAAACATAAGGTTTCAAACGCTAGGCGTACTTTTTGATTTAACTAAGGCATTTGATTGTGTTGATCACAAAATATTGCTCTAGAAGTTGGACCATTACGGAATATGTTGAGTAGCTCACAATTGGTTCACCTCTTACTCTAGCAACAGACAGCAAAAGGTCATTATTCACAGTGTTGAGAATGGCTATGATGTGGGGTCTGAGTGAGGTACAGTCAAGTGGGGGGTGCCCCAGGGATCAGTGTTGGGGCCACTCCTGTTCATTATTTATATAAATGATATGCCCTCTAGTATTATGGGTAACTCTAAAATACTTCTGTTTGCTGATGACACTAGCTTCGTAGTAAAGGATGATATATGCAACATTGGCCCAGTTTTAAATAGCGTAGTTCATGACCTAAGTTCATGGCTTGTAGAAAATGAACTAACGCTAAATCACAGTAAGACTCAGTTTTTACAGTTTCTAACATACAATTCAACAAAACCTAACCTTTTAATTTCACTGAATGGGAATATGAGTAGTGAAATTGAACAGTTCAAATTTCTAGGTGTTCAAAAATCTTAGCAGTAATCCACACGTTTTCAAATCGAAACTGAAGAGTTTCCTCATGTGTCACTCCTTCTATTCTGTTGAGGAGTTCCTTGAAAAATTAAGTTGATTCCTGTTGTATTGTTGATTTTTACTTAAACTTATGGACTGTCTTTTTTCGGGTTCATAAACATTTTATTTTTATCTGTTAATACTTTTATGTTTTTATTTCATGTACTGACAGATTCCATGACCTTGGAGATTTGCTCCTCCATTTTTGTCCTACAGAACATGACTTGAAAATAAATAAATCTATACTTTACCCCCCCCCCCCCCCCCCAAAAAAAAAAAAAAAAGAAAAAGAAAATGGCTATCTCATAGGCCTTAATCAATACTCACTGATTCCTCATTACTGTTTCATTCACAACCTCTTCTTTATCCTCTGTTACATTTCTCCTCATTCTCCATTTCCAGTCTGCATCTCCTATCCCCTGGATGACTTTTGGACTCACTTGAAAAGGTTTCAGCCGCCCTACGTGCACAATTGTTGTTCTTGTTGGCCATTAAATCTTGACATTTATTGGTGGTGTAGTATCTACCACTTGGCATGGCCCCTGATACTTTGTGAAAAACTTCGAAGTCTTTCCCTTCGGCGTACACAGAGTTGATAGCATCACCCACTGATGAGCCTTATATTTTGGCATTCTTGCTGTATGGCCCTTTGCTTCTTTCTATTTCTCCAGTGCTCATGTGTTTGCCCTCCGCACTCTATTCCAAATTTTCATAATCACTGTGGCTAATTTGTGTACAGACTCTCCAAATTTCCCTTTCTTAGTTTTCAATATGTTGAATGGTGATGACATTTTATGACCACACACTTCTTCATATGGCAATAATCCCGTATTCGTATGCCGTTTTGAGTTGTAGGTGGAGACAACGTATTCCCAGTTGGTGAGTCATCATAGTACCTATGCATCTTCCCGATGTAGTTGTTCCATTGGCTCATGAATTCCTTAAACTTCTTCACATTCTATAACTTAAACTATTCCTTGAATAGATCTGACGTGAAGATCTTTCCCTGGTCTGTTACTATTGTTTCAGCCTCTCCAAACTTCAGTAGCCTGTTGTTGACAAGTGCTTGTGCCATTGTCGCTGCATAATCGTTTTGCATTGCAACTGTTTCTACGTATCTTGAAAAATTGTCTACAATTGTGAGTACATATGTATTACCTGCAGGTGTGTTGTTGAATTGACCTAAAACATCAATACCTGTATTCTTGAATGGTGCTAGTGCTTCAGGTAACCTCTGCAGT
The DNA here is from genome assembly GCF_021461385.2 of Schistocerca piceifrons. Lineage (NCBI taxonomy): Eukaryota > Metazoa > Arthropoda > Insecta > Orthoptera > Acrididae > Schistocerca > Schistocerca piceifrons. Next base: position 481,473,473 of record NC_060149.1, on the reverse strand, counting down.
GGTACTCTTGTTTCAAAACAAATCCGCTCTCTGTGTGCGCTGTATACAATTCTCAGGGTATATACGACCCAGGACAACCGGGAAATCCGGGAAAAACCTGGGAATTTTTTCATCCGGGAAAAACCCGGGAATTTTGTAGAATTACGGGAATTTTTCATTGTTTTAGTTTTCAGTTTAATTTTTGCGATTTTGACTCATAAGAACCAATACTCTAACAAAGGGTATTACTGTATCCCGCTTCTGCAGAATAATACTGCAGCAACAAAACATGAGTGAGAGAAAAAAGAAAATAAAACTTAGGTCGCAAAGGAAATATGCCATATACAACAATAAAACACTGTGCCCATACAAGTGTTTGCCAGCAACGAAGTGTCAAAGGCTTTTGGAAGGCTATGCAATGCTTCCTAACAAGAAATTACCTCCGATGAGCGTGACGTGACAGCTGTTTACATTAGATTCGTTTGAGAAGTTGCGGGCGGGCTCTTGTGCATGCGCAGTTGAGTCGCGTATAAGTAGTACTTTCTCCCGCTTCTGGCTACAGACGTGTGGCTGGGTGCCACTATCTATTGTTGCCCCGGTTCGGAAATATCGGAGATCTGGGGCTGATCCACAGAGCAGTCTGATTTGTAGTGGGGAGTCTTCACGTGGCCTGTGTTCACATTTAGTGATTTTGCTGTTTCCTCTTCATTTATTGCTCTGACATTAAATGAAAACAAAGCGAATTTCTGTGGGCGGGAGGTATCAAATGAATTAAAATATGTTCGCATAATTACAGATGTCTAAAATATGTTATTAGTTTCAGGTTTTATTTCCACCTTCTTACAGTCAAGCATTAATCGCCTTACAGGACAATGAAGTTATTTTTGTCGCTTTGCTAAAGACATTTGGCTTTTATTAATCTTTTGCGCTGAAGCAGTCAATTTATTTGAAACGAGGTGTTTAATATCACATGGTTGGCTACTTTGAACTGTTCGCTGCATTTTAAGTGCACGTTTTCCATCTTCTAGCTCGTATGGCATTAAGTCGAATTATGCATTTTAGTATGGTTCACGTAATTCCGATGCTCCTGAAGTTCCCTCAGATGCCTTGTTTCTTTTATGACATAATGTAAAATCTTTTAATGTTTTACACGTACGAACATGCGGGCTTCCTGCTTCATCGTAGCTGTGCAAGCACAGTGACGCCTGTTATCTGGCGCTCACTGGCAACTGCTGAAGCGAACCAATTTCTAACAGGTCACGTGAAAATATTGCGAATGGTGGTTTGATCAGCGTTACTTTCAAAGTAAATTTCCATTTATGAAAGATGAACTATGTGCGAGAATGTACGATGAATTTGTTATCACAGAGCGTTTGACTCTCATTTAAAAATCAACTCTTTGAGGACGACCATCTAGAAGAATTTCGAGCACAGATGATCAGACATTTACGTTGTTATTAAAAATTTTACTGGCACATTAGTGTGATGTACCTTAAAGTGTAAAACGCGCAAAAAAGATCATTATATGAGGAAGCTTAGCTTCTCCTGCAACTTATTAATCTTCGGGACCAATAATATATGTGAAAGCTTTGTTTTTCTTGTAGCAACACTATGTATATTAATTTAAACCATTAACTTTTCTTATTTGTGTGTTCGCGCTAGGTAAGAGTGATGTTGCTATTGGCCGACTAGATCAAGTGTCCTATGCTGTCATCAGCTGGCAAGATCACGGACATGAGCTATAACTGGCTTACAAAACCACGTCATAGTCTCGATTTCTATGCTTCGGAAAGTAACATGCGGTGTTTGGTGGAACACAGAAATATGCAGCATACATGTTGCTGCACATCAAAGATCTTTCCAAAATGCGGCCTCCCCTCCCCCCCCCCCCCCCCCCCCTCCCTCGCCGAGTTTCGTTTTCTAAAATGCCGGGAAATTCTACGTCGGTGTATAAAACCATAAACATTCAAAGAATTAATAAGTTTTACAGTGCCGAGGAAAAGCATACTTTCACTTAACACGGAAAAAGTGTATTTTCGCCCGGGAGAGAGTGTATTTTCAACCGGGCAATCCGGAAAAAATCCGGGAATCTTTTTGCCTTGTCCATGTATACACCCTGAATTCTGCAATATACTGGTTTATGTCCGTCTGCCTATTCCTCCACTAATATCTTTCTGCTACTCTTCTGTTGGTAGATCTGCAACCTCCATGACACACTAGTATGTCCTCATGAGATTCTTGTAGCACTCGACTCCTTAGCTTCACCAGTACCACTACCCACAGTCCCAATTCAGTTTCTTTGCATAGCAATCCATTGTGCATACAAAACTGTGACTCCTGAAAATACAGCTTACATTCATCATCAGCATTCATTTCCTGAGTACGGGCTTGGTAACCACCGGGTTCCTGAGCTGGGCACTGGTAAGCGCTACCAACCCTCTGTCACCGTAAGCTCTGCGCCTGCTTCAGCGACCACCATAGGTGTAGCGGTGGAATGTTGTGTTTGGGAGAACGGGTGTCCTGGCTTCCCTGCCTGGACCGCAAGAACGGTACACACCTCTGTAAAAGCTGCTCAACCTCAAGGTGTGCTACGTGCTGATGGGGTGAATGGCTGTTGAGGTAAAACAGTCTCTAGTGTGCAACCTCTGGGGCACCTGCCACACTCCAGTTGTATAAGGCTTGATCAGGCATGCAGGGCTCTGCCTGGATTGACGGTTGTTTCCCTAGCATCTTGTGAGATCCCTATGGAGCAGTCTCTTGAAACTACTACTCCTGATGGGACGGGTTTAGCATCAAGTAGTACCTACACCCACTCACTGAAGAGAGCTCGTTTGGTCAGTCTTCCCAAAAAGAAGTCTCAGAATCATAGTAACAGGGTATTAGTGCGCCATAACACTTTCATTGTAATCAATCGAACAGGGAGACATTTGAGGTGGTCTCCCATTTCTATATTCACAAGGCATTGGAAGATATTGTAGGGTCTCTAAAAAGTGTCAAACGACTTCGTAATGGAACACTTCTAGTTGAAACTGCTAATTCAACCCAAATATCTAAGCTCCTGGGCTGTAACGCAGTAGGTGACTACCCAGTCGAGTGTGAGTTGCATAACATCCTTAACTTTAGTAAGGGCATGGTTACCTGCTCTGATATAATGGAGGTGGACCCAACGGAGTTAAGTGAAGAATGGAAAATGGAAGTGCAGAACTGTATGAGGAGAGTCAATGGCAAATTGGAAAAATTGGAAACATTTATTCTAACATTTAGTACACTGAAATTACCTGAACATATCCTTGCAGGCTATATCCATTGTAAGGTTCACCCGTTTGTTCCTAAACCAATGCGATGCTACAAATGTCAAAGATTTGGCCGTACCGTTAAGGAATGTAATGGGTGGACTACGGTGGCATTTGTGGAGGTTCAGCTCATGAATCGGGCAATTCTTCTACACTTCCTCCGAAATGTGTAAACTGCTCCAGGGATCACCCAGTGTGGAGCAGAAAGTGTGAGGTTTTCAACAAGCGAAGGAAAATTCAGGAGTTGAAAGTCAAGAGACACACAATGTATGTGAAGCTAAAAAAGCTTTCAAAGATATGCAACCTCCGATTTTCGTTAGTTCTTTTCCATCAGCCCTTAAGACACCAATCTCCACATGTGATGCCTCCACACAAACTCAGACCACAGATTAAAGTACAAGCACGTGCACTTGTCAGTGTACCTGTGAGGGAAACGCTCCACTTGAAACTGAAGTCATTTGTAAGCCGTCAGCAATGGGCTTATCACCTACGCCAAATACCACTAGCCAACATCAGAAGCCAACTGAGCCATACCTGCAACCCAGGCAACCGCCTCCTCCCATCAGTAAAGAAAAACTGCCTTCAAAAAGTAGTTCCAAGTCCAATGAAGCTGTAGTTAAGCTTTCGGATCGGCGAGCTCTCTCCCCCTCTGGTGGGGACTATGCTCGCAGCCCAGTTCTGAGTCTGTGTGCAGAGGCTGGTGAACTACCACTCTGGATTCGGCGATACATACTTTTGACACAACAGGCACTGAAAGTCTCAGCGTCACTACAGTCATTGACATTTAGTTTTGTGGTCCAACCTACCTTTGAACAGCTGTTCAGGAATCAGCTGCGTGCGACCAAGCCATTTGTGATACGTACTACAGACTGTCTCAGGGATGTGGATATATCAGGCATGAAAATACACAGCCAGGGATGGAATGCATTGCTGCCTTGGTGTCTTCAGAGGTCCACGCAGTACAAGAAAACTTGTACTCCAGATTATGTTTTTACAACTTCGCTTTCGTCCTCTTTAAGTATTTACCACAGTTTTATTGTTGTTTATATGGGTGGATCCTGGCAAGAGAATGTCCTCAGTTGTTTTGCTGCTTTCCCTGATAGGCCTTTTAAAGTGTGTCTTCTGAAACAATTTACAAATTATGATGTGGAATTATATGGCATTCTGATGGCACTGGAGAGGGTTCGCAGACATCACCATACAAAGTTTCTTGTCTGTTCAGACTTGTTTGGTGCACAGCAAGCACTTCGCCAAATGTATCCAGTAGACAAGCTGATTTAGCTCATCCATGATGCCTTACAGTGGCTCCAACACCATGGCAAGTAGGTGATCTTTTTTTGGCACCTGGCCACATCGAGATACAGGGCAATGGCATGGCCTTTTTGTATAGCCTCTCATGGTATCTGGAGGCTGCACAGCGAGGCCATAGAGATTGTGAAACACCCCAGAAATTTTAATAGGAAAGAGGAGGGCATGAAATTGAAAGAAATTTGCATTCTGGTGTTGAGGAAGGTATGTACTCTACTAGTCTTCCACCACAGGATGGTAGTAACAGCGACTGCAGTCACCAACAGCAAGCTGCGCTCACACATTCAAAACATGTGAAGACACGCCACTGTGCAGAAGTGGAGTTTTTCTGTAGTCAGTAGCGAGCCAGGGTGTGGATCAGACATTCAACAAAGCTACGATCCCCCTTGAAAATGTCCACAGATTTGGACGAAACATTGGGTTTTAAAGTGAAATCCCTTCGACCACAGTTTAATAGCTCGGAATATTTTATTAATTGTGAATATGCATATTGCTTCCGGCTCTGACATACCTCGCGTCTCTGGTTCTGTCAAAGCTTTGCCTTTAACATTCATTTTTAGGACTATCACTCACAAGAAAACAAAATACATTAACGTAATTCTTGTGTGTAATCGTGAGCTATCTCGACTACCAGCATTGCCTGCCCCTATGCCCCCAGTGATTAAATGTGTAACATTCCATCACCTCTAAAACGAGACAAATCCACTGGTTCTCTACTCTCAATAAAATCTACTTTGACGGTCAAACCTTTTCTCCATGACCAAAATGCAATCAAAATTTTTTATACGCACAGTACCATAGGCTGCAGGTTCAGATGTAACTCTAAGAAGGTGTTGTCAGTGATTTGACACCAGTGTTGGATGATCTGTGGATAGTCACCCATGGAGAGTGAAATAAGACAGATGTATGGCGTTGCTGACAGCGTGAAGAGTGGGGCCGAGTGTGGCATTATTTAACACTGCTGTCAGCGATGTCTCAAGCTGTGACCTTGATGACAGCTCAGTAGCACTGCTGGCAATACTGCGGAGGCAGCCGTGATCTCCTTCCAGAGAGTGGGTGGCTCCCAGCTCTGGTGGCGGCTGGTCTTGTGACTCAGGGCAGGCAGCCCTGTCCGATGGTCAAACAGCAGACTGCCTTCAGAGATGTCGCTCCGCATTGTGTAGGCTGTGATACTGAGACAAGAATGTTTTAGTACAAGAATGGCTGAGTACTTATACGCTCCAGGCTATGTTCATTTTGGGCTTAAGGCATGTACTCTAAACACTTCAGTGGTGGGAAATGAGGAAAGACTTACATGTTTCTGCTAGAGTATTGCAGCGTTGGCTGTTGCTATACCACGCGCACCTGGCTCTGCTACACAATGCCTGTCAGCCATGTTTTGGTTCACAATGCATAACACTTTTGCCTGCCTACAGCTGACTGTTGCAGCCCACGTCTTCTCTGGCATATTTTTTGACCAAATACCACTGATACACTACACACCAGACACATGTGTAAGCAGTAGGTTTTTCTTTGCCTTCTAGTATTTGCTCAATACATAGCCTACATTGAAGTTGCTACTATCATACAACAAAATAAAATGTTGTCCAAAATCTAGATAAATAAAGGCAGATTAACTTTTAAGAATTTCTTTTAATTTTAATTTGGCACTCTTGGAGTCCACTGACGAGACAAGAGTAACGATTCTTCCTGGCAGATTAAAACTGTGTGCCGGACCGAGACTCGAACTCGGGACCTTTGCCTTTCTGCAAGGTTCGTAGAAGAGCGTCTGTGAAGTTTGGAATTTAGGAGATGAGGTACTGGCGGAATTAAAGCTGAGAGGATGGGTTGCAAGTCATTCTTGGGTAGCTCAGTTGGTAGAGCACTTGATTGCGAAAGGCAAGGGTTCAGAGTTCGAGTCTCGGTCCGGCACACAGTTTTTATCTGCCAGGAAGTTTCATATGAGTGCACACTCTGCTGTAGAATGAAAATCTCACTCTGTAGACAAGAGTAATTCCCTTCTTTAATAATTTTCTGAGAGATTTTGTGGTGGGTGCATAGTTCTTCACAAAACATTGATGATAAGTCACTAACTCACGAAATGATTACAATTCTTTAACCAAGGCTCTTGTCTTACACCGCACCATCAGCTGAAATTATGTATCTTAGTACACTTGTAATTGTACAAAACTGTACTTTTCAAATTTAGGTTAGAATCACTCAATTGAGTTGGCACATTTCTCAGTTGCACAGCACTCTCTCTCTCTCTCTCTCTCTCTCTCTCTCTCTCTCTCTCTCTCTTTGTAGGTGAAAAGACAGTTACGTCTTTCAGGTAAACTACACATGTCATTGGCATTAAACCCCATAAAAGTAAATCAGTAAAAAGTTGAAAGGTGGCAGCAGCATTTTGAAGGCCAAAGGGCATCTTCAGGTATTTGCAATGCCCACAGAGCACTGCAAAAGCTGTCTTTTCCTGATCTTTTGTAGCTGTTGGTATTTGATGATAACCAGATAGCATACCTAAGGTGACAGTGAATTTGTATTTGCGAAGGTGAGCCAAAGTGTGATTGAGCTTTGATGTCTACACAAATGTAATACACCTTTTCTTGATTACTGGTTTTCTTGGGGGCTATGACTGTAGGTAAAACCAAGGGATTGAAAGAAAGTTGAATCACTCCGGCTTCATATAAATCTGAAATATTTTTCTCTACCATTGGCTGCAGGTGATAAGGTATGTGTGAAAGTTTCTGGGCTACAGGCCTAGCATCACATGTAGGAATCTCATGGTTCATTTGCTGAAAGTCATTTCATTCCTTCACAGCATATCACAAATTAGGCTAGAATGGGGTACAGTATATCTGAATCTGCCTTACAAAGATGTTAAACTTTAGTTTTAATTTCTGGTTTCATAGTTGATGTAACTGAGGTGGAATTATGTAAACAGTTTTTTCAAGCTGTTCGTTTGATCATCATTGACATTTGTTTTGAGTACTCTTCTGAGTATGGTATCGCAGAAATGTTAACGTCTCTGCTTCCAAAATGGTCTACACTCTCTGGCAAAAGTGTACCTTCTTCTGACAGACTCATTTTAGGTAAATCACATTTCACATTCTCCTGCTTACCATTTGAAACTTCATTCCTTGTTAATGGACACACTAAAAAAATATATCCTCCTAAATAATCTTTCTTCACCTCTATCCAATAGATTTTCCTGTTCCACCTGATATTTTCTCAGCTTCAGCATTGCAGTAAATGAGTTAATGGATTGTTGGGATGTGGTCACTCATTCTGGATTCCCTCATGTCAGTATAGTGGGAACATTGTCTAAAGGGTGAAAATTTTCCCTTAATTTGGACTTCTTATGTTTGGAAGTTAACTATGCCTTGGAAATGGCACAGGAAGCAGTTGCCTAAGGTGGCATTAAAGTTGTGGTTATACTGCTATACCACTTAGTGTGAACCAGTACTACCATCTGTCTATTTCCAGTTGCACATTTTGCAAACCTATTGGGTAAACCACTTTTTTTCTGAATCCACCAGGTCTACAGCATGGTGTTTTTAATTCTTAATTGCAAATAGATTTCATGAACAAAGCACTTATTTGTATTCCTGTATCAAGGCTAAAGCCTGATTGTCTGCATTTGGTTTTACCATGCAAAGTTAAGTTTGTCACCTGGGTGAGTCATCTCTCATACTGGATCGCTTCGGGGAAGGAGAGGAAGGGGCAGTATCAGAGTCGCTCCTGTTTTGTTACCCGTATTCACAGTCCTATATGCATTCCCCTTAGCACTTTAGTAACCTATTTAGTTAACCAAGTGATGCCATAAAGTCACAGTTCGCTCTTTCGTGTCCAATCTTTCTACAGTAGTCGCATGCTGATTCCAAAAATTCAGATGCCTTGCAAAAAGTGTAGCGCACTTCAGCAGGGAATGCACATTTAATGGAATTTACCATGGTGAGGCAGAAGCCAACTTGCTGGGCCTCCTTTGAAACCCAAGTCATATGGCATCCCCTAGTGTGCTCGGTGAACCACATTTCACCTCAGCATCTACATGTGGTTCAGTCCCACAAATGACTATGTCCACACAATGAGCTTCTGCTACACTGAGTAGTACCTCGTTACTTCCAACAGTATATATGTTTGGCATGACGCAGTTTCTATTCCATCAGGAAAGTGCTCTAAATCCTTCCCAGAATTTTGGTGTAGAGTAGAAAGCTTGACCCTGTAGTAGTTACCGCTATGCTTATCTTGATATCTAGACACTAGTCCTTTCACAGTGGCATCAAATACCTTGGGATTTCATAGTACTTCCACTGAATTTGCGCAAATGTAAGCCTCTCCTTGCAACTTGACTTATGCTAACACTTCATCATCCTATGCCAGCATTTTGTAAGAAAATGTAGACACTTTTACCTGATTTACCCACAAAGGTGGGAACTAGAGGAAACAAGGCTAGTTGCAGCCACAGTGGTGCTTCATGGTGTCTTGTTCAGTAATGCTCCATTGAGGCACCTTTGCAGGCCTTCTTTCTCCACCCGAAGTTGCTCCGTTCTTGCTTGCAATTCTGTATCCATTTCTAGTTGGCCCTGTGACCTGGTTGTGGCCATCCCTTTAAACTGTCCATAAAAAAAGAGCCTTTGGCAGCAGCTCTCAGCTACATCATTGGCAGAATTGGCCTGGGGTCATCTCCCTGAAAGGTATGACAGCGAGATGGTGGTGGCTCCAGCATTGGTGCAGCACTGGGTCACCATATTCATGATGTGGCATTGTACAAAGGCTGCAGAGGTGGCAGGCCAGTGCAGTTGGTCACTCGGGACAGTTTAATGCCTGTGGCTTGGTATATTTATGCCTCAAGTGTACTAGCTGAAAATAGCAGCATTGCTCAAAGGTGTAGGTGGATTCGTGAGCTGCTTAATGAAGAAAAAAGACATGGACACGATCTTGTTGACACCTTAAAAATGGAGGATGGAATGGGATTCAGAAATTCCTTGCAGATGACTACAGGAGAAATCAGAATTTTTTCTGACCCCCCCCCCCCCCTCCAGATTAGCCATAGGACGTTACACTCATAATTTGCTGCAAATTTTTAAACATGGGCAATGAGTTTCTTAACTATGAAGTATTGTAATAAATATGACCACTAACAGAAAGACAGTTACTTCATCATGAAGCTGCACTGTGAGACTATAAGATGTCAAAGAATAAAATATTTTTACCAAGTAGTATTCTTGCAGTTGTCTCAGAATAATTGCATAGCAAAAAAGCAACATGCAATCAGAAATCTGTGGTTTCTTAATTTTTATACAAAAAGTAAAATGTTTTCCAAATGCTAGTACAGCAAGGAACGCAGCTTTACTTTGTTTTTGTAAAGAAATTTTCACAGTAGTATAGCAGATGATTCGACTTTCTGCTTTCCTTGAATCAAACCTAAATGTGGACATGATTCTTTGTGTGGTAGGGCAAGAAAGTCTACCACAAAGTGTAAGCGACAGAGACTAATGGGAATGATTCTGAACAATGACTCAATGCATAATAAGCTTTACAAGAGGAATGCTGTTGTGGGCTGTACATCTAGATTAGGTGTGTCCAGGAGGTGGCTTGGCAAGCATGAACATGTGATAAAATGGGGTAGGCGGACAGTGGTATGTATTGTGATCTGTGCACTGTCTTTTGAGGCATAACCAGGTGAACCAGGTGTTAAATTTGTTGCAGCCTTTCTTGCAAGCAAAGCTGCCCATCACACTGTGAGGAAAGTGAATATTATCTTTAATGGAAATATTGTAGCAAAATAAGTCTTGTAGCTTCCTATAAGGATTTTCATCACCCTAAATTTCCTCGACATCTCAAGTTTGCAACCACTGTACCCATATTTGAAATCATGACCTGTGTGTGCAACTATTCTTCTGCAATGAAAATGCTGGCTTGAAGCACACCTGGAATTCAGTTCTGTCCTTACTGTCAAGTAATTTTTAAATTCTAACTGTGTACATCATTTATGGGGATCTTTTTATGTTTGCTGTTCAGTGGCACCACAACTACGAATAAAGAACAAACTTACACACCTTCTTAGTTTTACAAACTCAAAAATTTATTTCCAATAGTAAATGAAAGACAGTGCTGTAAATCAGCAATTTCTCACCCAATAGTCGGCACTGAGATATGAAAAATTTCCTTACCTACTTCTGTTTCTCACCTAACAATAGGAATACATTGAGAAAGCAGTGAAGTCAGAAGTACCAACAATGCATTCAGTTCATGTGCACAAGGACTTCAGTGGTGAGCAAATGACTAACAAAAGAGCAACAATAAACGAGCAGATCACTCTGTGGAGTGAATAATGAACATTCCACACCAAGCAAGTGGCTGGTTACGAATAATTTTCATCGCTGACTGCATACGAATTTCAAATAATGTTAATACATTCACTGGCCTTCAGTGCATCACATTGTGTGTTAATGCTCATATTTTACAACTTTTCAATTTGTTACCTATCTAAAAATTGTCTGTTGTGGTAGTGATACGGATTTTTTAAAGCACTTTAGTTTTGTGATTGAACCGTAATTGAATCCTTCCTGGTTTTACCCTCCAGAAAATTTCATTTTACCCTTCAGCGGGTGATTACCCCCTGGGTTGGGGATCACTGCCCTAAATGATGCTTTCATTTTATTTAGGCCTACACTGGACCACAAAGTTCATAATTCTAGTGACCTTTTCTCTTAGCCCAGCACTCTCGCATCTTGGCGTTATGGGTGGGCATTACGAGGCGGACAGGAGCGAAGATGTCACTATGATAGTGTTATCAGAGTTACAGATTGAGGAAAGGATGTAGACCTGTAATCATGCTTACAGAGGAGGATATGTTTTGTCCAGTTTGCTGCCTCTATTCATGGCAAGGCCCCTCTTGATTTGTGGCAGTGGTATTCAACCTGTGTGCTGCGGTGTCCTGGTGTGCCATGAATGACCACTTCGGGTGCCGTGGATTTGTTTCGTAGTTAGTGTCAAAGAAGATAGTTGTGCGAAATTCCATTACTGGTGTTGCATATGTGGTGTTAGAGGAATCCCACTTCAGATTTTGGCCAGCCTGCGTAATCAGTTATAACTTCGAAGCCAAACTATCATGCATTACTCTTGGCACCAGCAGAGATTATTGTATTGTCAACTTTTTTTTTTTCTTTTTGCATTATGACTATAAAAAAGTTGAAGTAAGCTGAAGTAAAAAGTGAGAACTTGCCAAGAACAATAAGGAAAGTGGTAATGAAGATAAGAAGCAGGTATAGAAAATACGATGACAGCTACTTAGATTTTTGTTTCATGTGTACTGTTGTGAACAATGAAGAGTATCCACAGCATGTTTTCTGTTTGAAAGTACTTTATGTTGAATATTATGCTACCTAGCAAATTAAAGCGCGATTTAGAAAGTATTCGTCAGAATGACATGGTCAAGCCAAGAGGATATTTTCCAAGGAATCTGAGTCAAATAAAAAAACAAAATTTATCATTTTCTAAGCAGGCAAAAATCTAGAATAAAGCACTTCTAGCATCCTGCAATGCAGCTTACCAAGTAGCAAAATGTAAGAAAGCCCATACAACTGCAGATCAACTAATTCTATGGTGTGCTAGTGACACCACGTCCATTATGCTTGGAAAGCCCCTGTCAAAACAGCTTTTGCCTATTCCTTTGTCTAACGCTGCAATTAGTTGCCAAATTCCAGATAAATGAGAGGATCATCATGAATAGATTATGGAAAAATTAGAGGGAGGAATTTTGGTTTGCAGTGTGATGAGGCCATTGAAAGCAAAACAGCAGCTCATTTAATGTGCTGTGGTTTTTATGAAAAAGTAATGAAATGATGAAAAAGATCTCCTTTTTTGTACAGAAATAAATGCAGGCACAACAAGAACAGATTTGTTGGAAATAGTGGACAACTTCAGGACAGAAAATCAAATTAACTGTGACTTTTGTGTTGGTGTGTGCATTGATGATGCGCATCCATGTTACAATTGTCTACAAGCACTTATCCACAGAAAGTCTCTTGATATTATGTGGACCCATTGCATTATCCATAGAGAAGTACTTGCTTCACAACATTTGAATGATGATCTGAATCAAGTACTTCAAACAGTCATAAATGTGATGAACTTTATTAAAACTTGTCTTCAGAAAGCTAGGTTTTTTAGACAAATGTCTCATAATATGGGGGCTGATTGTACATCGCTCTTATTTTTACAGTAGCATTCATTAGCTTTCCAGAGGAAATGTCTTATCATGCAGTTTTGAGCTTAGGCAAGAAGTCTATTCTTGCCTGGAACACGAAAATCAAATCGGTGCATGCTGAAAACTTTCCTGAAAACTGTGATAGGTCTCAGTGGGTTCAAAATTCCTTCAATGGTGATTCATCTCCTGAGTTCAATACTGCAAACGAGTAAGAGTTGATAGAACTTTCATCAGATTGTTCACTAAAAGTTGGCATTGCCAATGTTTTGGTATTCAGTAAGAAAAGGGCTTCTGAGTGTGAGCAAGAAAGCACTGAAGATAGTAGTTACTTTTGCAACCTCTTACCTTTGTGAGAGTGGGTGTTTAGTAGTAGCTGTCATTAAAATCAAGTACGGATCAAGAGTTTGTGTGGAGAAGGAAATGAGGATAGCTATATCTCATTTGGCGCAGATATTTCACAAGTTGTGTAACACAAAACAAGCTCAGGTGCTGCATTGAGGTGAGAAATACTTTATTGATACCTTTTTTAATTAATTATTTCAGTTTTTACTAGGTGTCTTACAAAGGAGCCACAGAAAAAACATATAGTAAAACTTCAGTGATTAGAGGTAACTGGGACTGAGTAGAGCTCAAATTTGGGAAAACTGGGATTAAACAAAGAGTGGCAATTTTAGAGAGAGATTTTATTTGAAGATGGTTTCATAACTTGATGTTCACAGTATTATTACAGAAACAAAGTTATTTCCTCAGTTAATGTGTTACTTAGTTTGGTTTAGAAATTAGGTTGTAGCAGAAACTCAAACATTTACTGCAAACACATACCTATTATGTAAACTACTTTACAACTGTTGCTACTGTACACAGTTTATTTTTGAGAAAATAATGTACAGCTTTTTGTTTTGTGAAGAATGTCTGTTCTTAGCAGCTTAGTCCTGCCATCTTCGTAGAAGCATAACGTCGGCAAATGTCACCAGGTTCTGTTGCTCCATGTAGTGCAGTGCTAATTCTAATGCCACCGCTTCCTCACTATGACACACTTTGTTGGCACCAACATTGTCTTCTTCACCACTAAAATCTCTGTTCCCTTTATTTACCTTCTCCACAGTGTCCCTGTTGGTCCTTTCATAATAATATTATTTTGATTTTTTTAACATAGCAGTCATCCCCTCAGGATTGCCGGAGCCTGAATTGAGAAGGTTTTATTGTAGTTGGTCAGTGGAGCCACAAAATCAAGAAGGTTGAAAATCACGGATTTATGGGATTATCCATTCTCCAAGGTATTTGAAGGACCTAGTATTCTGCATTGGTGTGTTACCCAGTGGGATTGTGACAATTGCATCCCTGATGATTATGATGCACTCTTGTCTTGTAGATGGTGATCTTCAACTGCCATGTGGTTGAGGCAGGCGGATTGACAACTTGTTTCTCCTGCACTGGATGCCGTAGTGCAGGGTTATCTGCAATAGCTAGGCAATTACCTACCAACTTGTCCTTTGAGTAACTTATTTTAATCAAGTCATCTGCATCTTTATCCATTTATGGATAACTTTCTCCAGCAGACAGTTGACAGCAGATTGATTATAGGCTGCCTAATTTCCTAACACCAGTTCTGCTGTTGAAGTTCATTACAGTTCTCCTCTGAACTTTACTTTGGGTGTCATATTAGTACATGTTGCTTTCACAAGGTTCAGGATCTTGCTGTCTAGACCCAGTTCAGTTAATGTCTGGAAAAGGGAGTGTCTGTGCAACAAACTGTTGGTCTTTTGGAAGTTGATGAAGGTTGTTACATAAGATGAGGCTCTTAAGTTGTAGGTGGGAATGGTTATGAGGTTCAAAATCTGTTCTGCACATGATCTAGACTTCAGGGTTTTCCTTCACTTCCTTTTCCCACTGCCCAATTCCAGTCTACCATTAGAATTAAATTTTCATTTCCTTTAATGATCTGAATAATTTCTTTTATCTCATAATACATTCTTTCCATCTGTGGAGATATTAGGCTTTTATATTTGTACCACAGTGGTGGATGGTGTTACAGTGGGACAATTTCAGGAAAATGTAGTGCAGCTCAGAAATACAGTATATTGGATGCCAAAACTTATGTGCAACATGTACATACATGAGCAACTGAGTTACAGATACCTAGTACTGATAGCACCATTTCACCCTGATGTTAGTGGTGCCATGTTGTGGCTTGGACTTGCGCATCCAGACCACTGGGAGTCATCCTTAATCACAGTCCAGAGCTCCTAGATATTGGTTAAATATAGATCATAGTAGTTTCAGATGTCGCTGTATTTTGTACCAGATGTGTTCAATAAGATTGATGGCAGAATGGTGTTCCTCAGGGCAGTGTTTTAAGTATTACCCTCTTTGCCATGGCCATCAACAATATCACTTCTACAGTAAGGAGTCCTGTACAGTGCTCCTTATTTGTAGACGATTTTGCTGTTTTCTGTTCCTCCTCCAGTGTTGCAACAGCGAGCTGTTGGTTGCAACTTACAGTGCGGAGGTTAGAAGAATACTCTGCAAAGATGTAATTCCAGTTTTCTGCAGGTGTGTGTGTGTGTGTGTGTGTGTGTGTGTGTGTGTGTGTGTTTTCATTTTAATCATTCTCGTCATCTTTTCAATTTGCCTGCCTTGAATATGGGGGACACCATCCTACATTTTAGAGACACTGTGTGGTTTCTGAGCCTCATTTTTGGCTCCCAATTGTCGTGGTTAACACACCTGAGAGACGTGAAAGCCAGAACCTCGAAGGCACCGAACATCATCAAGAGCCTTAGCCACAGGTTTTGGGGAGCAGACGGAGTGCATCTCCTTCAGTTTTATCGGGCTTTTGTGCATTCGCGGCTATGGTTCCACTGTGTATGGGTCAGCAAGACCCTCTTACTTGTAGATCATTGACGCTGTCCATCATGAGGGGATTCAGCTGGCCACGAGTGCTTATTGGACCAGTCCCATACCTAGCGTCTGTGCTGAGGCGGGGAAACTGCCACTTACCATCCATCGCCAGCTCCTCATGGTGCATCAGGTGCGTAAGTTCCTTGCACCTCCAACTCCACCCGCACTCCATACTGTTGCTTGTCCATCTCTGGAGCACCTGCTTTCCAACTGTCCAAGAGCCATGATGCCATGCAGCATATGCTGGAGTCACTTGGTGTGGAGCCAGTACAATCCCAAATCAAAGGTTTTAACCATCTGCCACCCTGGTTACTACAGAGGCCCAGAGTGATTTTAGATATTGTGCGGTACAGGAAAGATAGCACCCGCTGCTTCCATTTTTAATGCGATATTCTCTGATATTTTATCTGAGTACCATGACCATATAACTGTTTTTAAGGATGGGTCTAAGCAGGGGGACTCTGTTGATTGCTCCGCCATTTTCCCACATCGTCTCCTCAAGGTCAGGCTGTCTCCAGAATTTACCATCTTCGACACAGAATTATGTGCGATCTTGCAAGCAGATGAGACATTCTCCTGGTGTTAGATTTCTCATCTGCTCAGATTCTCTGAGCACCCTTTACTCTTTCCAGTGTTTGTACCCGGCAAATAGAGTAACCCAGAATATCCAGGATGCCTTCTTACAACTACAACAACTGGGGAAGGAGGTGTTGCTGGTTACCTGGGCACATTGGAACTGCGGGAAATGAAAGAGTGGATTGAGAAGCCAAGGAGCCGTGTCGTGATCCTCTGGTATTTCGGTGTGCTATCACCCTCCATGCTATTATCTCGCTGTTGAGGTACAAAGTCTCGTCTCAGTGGGAAGACGAGTGGCTGGCAGTGACTGATAACAAGCTCCGTGTCGTCAAGCCCACAACTTGGCCATGGAGTACTTCCTTTCAGCTATGTCTGCGAGATGAGGTCCTTCTTACTCATCTTCACATAGGCCACAGCCCTATGACACATGGATTCTTACTCCGTCAAGAAGATCCTCCAGTGTGTAGTGCTTGTGGCGTGCAGGGTACGGTGCGCCCCATTTTATTGGACTGGCTTTTATTTGCCAACCAGCGGACTGTGGTGGATTTACTGGCAGATCTGCATCTATTTTATGTAATGATCAAATGAATGTGATTAGGGTTTTAAAGTTTTGTGACTTGTCCAGCATTTTTAAGATGATTTTAGGGAGATGTTCCTAATGTGTCAAAGGGTGGCTGGCTCACCCTAGTGTTTTGTAAGTGGTCAGCCAGTCACATTTCGCTGTGCTTTTCTTTTAGTTCTTCTGTGTTTTGTTTTCTCTGTGTTTTAATTTCTTGATTAGCACTCTTCCCTCCTAATTGGTTTTAGTGCATGTGAGAGTGGTGTGATACAGAGTAAATGTGTGGTCATTTTGAGTGCATGTGTGTACAACAATTTTAGTTCATCTCCACATTCGTTTGTTTTCATAAGTGTAAGGGGGTGATGACCTCACCACTGGGTACCCATCAGATCCACACACACACACACACACACACACACACACACACACACTCACTGTATTTTGTGGACCTTTCTCAAAGAAGTCCTTGTTCTTACCTGCCTTTTCTCTGATCGCTTGGGCTTAGCACCTTTTTTTGTATTAGTGGTCTAAGGTTCTGACATGGGTGTGTATGACCTTAGATGTTTTTGCGGCCTAAAACAAAAATAAACATCCATGAATGATATTATCAATGTGCTTCACCAAGCCACTATACATCCATTCTAATTTCATACCATTTCAGATGACATCCTGCTTATTGGCAGGGAGAGAAATTCTGGATTCTTTTGCCTATATTATGCTAAAAACATTAATGCGGGTGTCAGTAAGTGTAATTTGAGCTGAGGACAGAACACCCTCTCTGACTGCAATAATGCTGTTGTGAGCAGGCCTAGAAATGTAACTGAGGCAGTGGCAGAGCATCTCTCCCTAGCCCAGCCAGATGGACTTGATATTTGATGACTTCTTTGGATCCATGTAGATGGAAAAGAGGAAAAAAATTACAACACTAAAAGATAAATAACGTAGAGTAATGAAATTTTGAGAATATATTTGTCTAGGTTACATATTTGAGTGATTAACATGGCAGTATCAAGGTTAATGTAAGCGTGAGCTAAGTCATTTCAAATGTGAAATGCTGTTACATTAATAATGGTGTAACTGCCAGAATGTTGAATGCAAGCATGCAGATGTGCATGCATTTTGTTGCGGTACAGGTGCTGGACGTCTGCCTGTGGGATAGAGTCCATGCCTGTTTCACTTGATTGGTCAATACAGGGATGGTTAATACTGGTTGTTGATGATGCTGGAGTTGTCCGATGATGTCCCATATGTGCTTGATTGGAGACAGATCTGCTGATCAAGCAGGCCCAGGCAACAATTTGACACTCTGTAGAGCATGTTGGGTTACAACAGTGGTATGTTGGTGAGTGTTATCCTGTTGGAAAACACCTGTGGAATGCTGTTCATGAATGTCAGCACTACAGGTTGAATCACCAGATTGACATACAAATTTGCAGTCAGGGTGCATGTGATAACCATGAGAATGCTCCTGCTGACACGTGAAATTGTACCCCAGACCGTAACTCCAGGTGTAGGTCCAGTATGTGTAGCACACAGACAGGTTGGCTGCAGGCCTTCAACTGGCTTCCTCTTAACCAACGTAGGACCATCACTGACACCGATGCACATCCAGCTTCCATCAGAAAATGCAACAGACCTCCACACCGCCCCCCAATTAACTCTCACTCGACACCACTGAAGCCGCAAATGGTGATGGTTTGGGGTCAGTGGAATGCAAGGTACAGGGCATCTAGCTAGGAGCTGTTCTTGAAGTAACTGATCTGTAACAGATTGTTGTGTCACTGTGGTGCCAACTGCTGCTCAAATTGCTGCTGCAGATGCAGTGCGATGCACCAGAGCCACATGCCGAACATGATGGTCTTCTCTCTCAGTAGTGCCACACGGCCGTTCGGAGCCTGGTCTTCTTGAGATCATACATTCTCGTGACCACCACTACCAGCAATCATGTCCAGTGGCTACATGCCTGCTGCATCTCTCTGCAATATCGCAGAAGGAACATCCAGCTTCCTGTAACACTATTACACAACTTTGGTCAAACTCGGTGAGTTGTTGATAATGGCATCTTGGTCACCTTTAAGGCATTCTTGGCTAACATCAACTCACCACATCCAATTTCGTTGGTTACTAACGTTCACATCTGTTACAGCATCTATTTAAAGCAAACTTTATTTTCATCCTTATAGTAGCACTACTTGCGCCACCCTTATGCGTCTAGTGCGAAATTTGATTAGACATCATCTTTCAGATATAGAAACATGCTTACCAACTTTCGTTTGTCGCACTACTCCTTCTTGGTGTTATGATTTTTTTGTCAGTATATGAAAGCAGGTGGTGGTGGTGGTGGTGGTGGTGGAGACATCACCATGTGCTGTGTTAAACAAGCTATGTTCAAAAACCAAAATATTGTTCTCCATTGATCCAACAGAATCTAGTCCGATGGACAGTACCTTACACCTGAAGAAAGCTAGTAGTAATCCTCAGTCTGAAATGAGGTAGCAGATAGTTATCAGAGCCTCCCTTTGAGTGGCAATGTTTAAGACTTTTGAGGTGGCTGGTGAACCACCACTTCACATGAATAAACAAGAAAGAATTATTCAAAATTTGTACAACCTGATTAAAGTGGGAAGAAAACATGGCCAGAGATATCATTCCGCTTGATATTAGGGCCTGACATAGAATGTTGTAGCCAATTTAGTAGTAAGAAGTAATAATATGTTATGTACTAGGTAGTGTGACATGGTGTGATAGTCTTTTATGTTATTACTTCAGTATTGAGTAGAAAAATTGTGCCAGTTACTGTGCAGCCATGTGGCTTATGCAGACATTTTCCAATAATTACTATCGTCTGGGAACTTCAGAACTATGATTTTCACATAACTCTGGGTTTAAAATTCCTTCAATATCAGCTTTAACGATCTATATTTGATTCAAGGTCAGCTGTGGTGTAAGATATTTTCCAATGGGTCCTGTGGCACAGACGTAGATAAAATTGTTCCAAATGGGTATGCTACTCTATTTTAGTTAAGAAATAAAATTAATTCTTTGTAAACAAACACAAAGGGAAAGTAAGAAAAAAATCGGCTATTCATTAGTGACATCACTATCCAGATTCACTGCACATCAAAACACTCTCAAAGAACTCCTGAAAACCTCTTGGAACCTAATTTTTCTTTTAGAATTTATGACCCAAGCCAATTGAAGCATGAAAAGATTCAGATATTCCTTTTATTTTTAAGTTACATTTAAGAATTAAGAGTTGATTTCAGAAATAGGGAATTCAGATTAAATTTTTATGATGAAGTAAATGTTAATAATTGTAAAGATAAGAAAAGTATTAAATGAGCCTTGCGAAGTGAAATGAGTTATTCAGTGACCAAAGTTATTGAAATTGGCTGTGTTTGGTTGATAGCAAACAGTTGTGTGTTTATTAACTTTAAAATATCTGAATGTATTGAATGATGAAGTTTTATTAATTTTAACTGTTAAGAAATTAGTGGCTTGCATAAAACATTTTCGTGTAACTTGGCTGTTTCATGTAAGTGTTAAATGACAATTGTTTTTCTGGAACTTCATTGACATTCTTTTATTATGCACATATTGTTTTTATGTTCACTTCTTATTTTTGAGTGTAGATTTTACTTACTTACCGCAGTTGGTCTTTGGCTAACCAATTAGCCTCCTCCAGTGTCCTCGGTCCATGTATTCATCTTCAGACAGCCCAACGTACTCATATCCTCTCTGACCTCATCGGTCCATCAGAGTCGTGGTCTTCCCGTGGTCTTTTGCCTCTGATATCTTCCTCCACTACCTGACTGATGATCTGGCTTTCTCAACACATTACATGTCCATACCACTTCAGTCTTCTTTCTTTGATCACTGCCACAATGTCCACCAACTTGTATAGCTCTTGCAATTCACAGTTCTTTCTTTTCCTCCATTCATCTCCATCCATCACTGGCCCAAAAGTCTGTCTGAGGATAGCATTCTCAATTTTTATTTTTATTTTAAATTTAATAATAATAATAATAATAAAATTCTAAAAATAAATTTGTAATTTATTAATTTTCTTTCCACTTGTGTTATTTTGGTACACTATGCGTGTGTACGAAACAACTTATTTATGTCAGTGAAAATTAAAGACAGGTATGTGTGGTTGATCTAAACAGTTAATGGTGATGGAAATAGAATGTTGATATTTTTTTCTCTCTTGTATAAATCACTTTGAGGATTATTGTGAAGAAAGTTAGTAAAGGGATGTGCACCCAGATGAATAAAAATGAAGATCTTGTTGAAAATCCCAGAACAGTGAATATTCAAGTCTGCCTTAAGTGACCACCAGGAAGGTTGAAGGGTGGGGGCAATGAATGCTAGTATGTATCCAGCATCAGAACTCTGAACTGTGACATGTACTCTGTAACTTCCCTAATGAGCCACTGAACTATCTGTTCATGAATTTTATAATCTTTTCCTTGATTAAAGCTCCCAATGCAAAGGGGGGGGGGGGGGGGGAGAGAGAGAGAGAGAGAGAGAGAGAGAGAGAGAGAGAGAGAGAGAGAGAGAGAGAGAGAGAATTGGAGGGGGGGGGGGAATTATATTGTGGAGCAATGTCCTTTATTGAGATCTTGTATTAGCTACAGTTACTGGAAAAAATGTAGAATATTCCCAAAGGAGTTAGTTTTCTGGTGTTGTGAAAATTGTGGATGATCAGATGTTGCCATATTCAGATCATAGTGCATGAGTATTTTTGTATCAGATTTTGCACTTTCCGATTCCCTGTGTTTTGAAGCAAAGTTTAGTATTCAATAATTTGTCTATAAGGTGCATTTTTGTACATATTTTTTGTTAAATCCTCAAATTGAAATGTATCAAGAAAGTGCAAATTTTTTTTATTGTTGTGCAAAACCCTTGTAAGGCATTTGTCATGAAGGAATTCAAAATACACCTTTTAACCACTGCATTTCAGTGCCAGATTTGTTTCTAACAAAGGTGAGGTGGAAAATAACCACAATTGACAGACTGATTCCATCCGTTACAATAAATTCCCTAATTGTACCTCCCAAGATCTGGTGTAAGAAGTGTTGCAACATGTTGTGTTTCTGTTATGAGCCATATCAATTCCAGGTGCATCTGTGAGTGGGAATTTAAGATGGAAGTTAACACCTATGTAATGCTTGAGGGGCAGAGAGGATGGGAGGGGGATTGATTTTAAATTTTGATGTTTCTCTGATTAATTTAGTTTTCTTTTTTCCTTTTTTTTTAAGAACGAAAGTGTATTGAAAGCATAAGGAGACACTCACGACGTGCTAATATGCACCTGAAAAGTGAGCACGAGCGGAGCAGCAGGAACATGGGACATGGTAAGTGTTTCATATTTCACTGAAATTTACTGTGCTTTATGGATAGTTGTACATGAAGTTGTCCTGTACACAGAAGCGTGAAAATGTTGAAGCATATTGTGCAGGAACGGGAGAAGTGGGCCCTGAAAAATAAACTGATCCAGTGACAGAATGTTGTTTGGGATCCCATAGTGAGATACTTTTGCAGTGTGATTTCAGAGTGCAGTTTCTCACTTTCTGCAGCATTTCTAAGGAAATGTAAATTTACTTGACAATTTCATACTTGGACACACTGCTGGTTTGCTTTCAATGCTCCCATTTAAAAGTGGTGGAGGGTGGGAGGGGGAGGGGAAGTAATAGTAATAACAGAAACAGAAAAATCATAATTCTGATGCCATTATCTAATCACTTGCTGGATTGTATGTTGGCTACTCTGGAACTTGTTTGTTAAGGTATCTGATACCTGTAGGTGCAATAATGAATAATTAAGACTATCTCAGAATTACATCTGGATTGTTGCTTCACCTATTGTGACGATATATCTATCTTCATATTATGTTACTGTAGCATGTTAAATGCACCCCTTAATAGTTTCATAATTTTGGCAGCCATATAATAAATAAATGTAATAAAATTTTGTCATTGCAGAATGACCTGACAAAACAATAGCTCTATATATATTAGTGTCAGAATTTCATTGATTGTGATAAAATTAGATTGCTGTTAAAGGGATGCATACGTCATTCATAACGTGTTCCCAAACACAGTGTGTTACTTCGTCTGTGTAGATTGCCAGTTTCTACTGGTAATGATTTCTGGTATCCTTTATCTTACATATTGTGAATAGTTCCACAAAATTAAAAGTCAACACAGGTATCAATGTATATGACCAGTGGCAGCCTCAGTGTGCTTTAAAAATCTCAGCCATATAATCAGTGTTATTTGTAAGCAAACGAGGTGGTTAGGCTGATATTGGAGTAGACTAAGTTTAGTGCATGTCTGGCCTTCATGGTTTAGAATTTTTATGCTTTATGAAAATCACTGGATACAACCTATAAATTATATGCCAAAAGCCTGAATTCAAGACTAAAAAATATGATGTAAAAACTAATATTTGAAGAACAATACGGTTTTACAAAGGGATGGTCAACTAGTGACAGTGTTTTCACGCTACAAGAAGTTATAGAAAGGAGATGAGAATCCAATAGGGAAACAACACATCTTGCTTTTGTAGATTTTGAATAGGCATTTGATAATGTGAACAGAGAAATATTACTGAATATAATGGCTGAATGAGATTACCCATTCCATCGCCAAATTAAGTGATCAGTAACAAAAAAGTATTTTTATATAGTGACACTAGACAAAGGCTTCACAGCCAACATGCTCCATGAGTAGATGCAAGCACGGGCCTGTGAGCAGCAATTACCATACCCTTTCCATTCAGTCATCACAGCACAGGGTAGGGAGGAGGTAGTTGTATGAAGACGTGAGAGAGGATACCAAGGGAGTGTGAAAGTCATTGTAAATGAGGTTTCACTGGTATAAATGAAAAGAACTAAAAACACAATCCTGCCACATCATTTAATTATTAAGTAGGTAGATATTTATTAATTAGACATTACACATACAATGATTTTTAATCAACTCTTGCACTCAAGATGTTCTTGCTTTTTTTTCCCTTCTACAAGAGCATTGATGTGCATTGTAGATGTTACATGTAGTTTAGGTTATGGCGTGAAAATGATTTACTCAAATGGGTTATAGTTCCTCATTGTTGAAAACAGTTTTTCAAACATAAGTGGAATGCAACATTGATATTACACCAGCAGCCATCTTGTGTAATCAAACAAGTCGATTCTATGGGAAATGCTTCTAGAAATCTAGAATGTTCCTCATTATTGAATTTCTCTCCTTTTCACGCTGCTGGTAAGTTACTGCGAACTGCAGATTGATGAAATTCACTTTAATGTTCACTGAATATGGAGAGGAGCACAGAGGAAAATCACTCTGCAGTGTTGTCATGTTGTTAAATGAAAACTGGAAATCTTCCTTAAGATTACGTATAATATGTGGATAGCATCCAAAATCTGTTAATATCAGAGTTGTTCGAAGAAGACAGTTTTGGAAAATGAGCTGCATTTCCATTGTCCAGCTGATTCTTACTCGAGTCGCAGTTTCATTTTGAAGCTTGAATGTGGCTGATGAAATGCAGTATCAACTGATCCTTATCCTGGAGTGTTAAGGCATTTGGATGATTATATGTAAGGGTAAGGAATAAAAGGTCTCTGTTTCCATGAAGACTTTCAGTTCAGGAACACACACATATCTATCTCATCTGAAAGACAAAAAATTAGATTTAACTAGCCCTTATTAAGCCAGTACGCCTTGTTGTAGTAGGGCAGACTTCTTTGCTAACTGTTGATATCTTCAAGAAAGTTTTTTAGTTGGCACTGTTGAAGTCTATGCTCTTGTACACTATTAACTATGTGAATGAGTTTTCAAAGTGACATCTCTGTACGTACATTCTCCTCATGAGTCATGCAGAGGACACCTCTGATTGAACTAGGACTGGAAGTTTCTTCATTTTTCTCATTCAGCTGCGCTGTGAGTCCCGATTTATTTGCAACATGACTGGCGCTCAATCTCTAGGAACAAAAACTAATAATTTCCATGATAAATCTGTAGTTTTAAAGTTTCGTCACTGCTGTTAAGATTGTTCTTCATAGCTACTGATAAGCACAGGAGCTCTTCTTGACCTCATGTCCAGTGTTTACACATCTGATAAAAATGGACAGCTGAGCAATTATGAACTCTATGTAAAGATTTACAAGGTGACTGAATGTCATCCTGCCATATCATGTGTGTGTTGCATGATTCATGTTTGATAACAGTACCTTGCAAAACTGAAGATTCCTCCCCCTGCAGATCGAAATGCGAAGAAATTGCCGGTGTTACATAATGCCGACTAACCTTTGCTGCCCACTGACCATCCCTCATTTCACAGTTCACACTGTTCCTGTGTTATATCGACCATAGTGTGCATGTGCTTTCCCATCACTCCCCACCACACCACAACTGCTCTACCAGTGAGCAGGAGCTTGGGCAGGCACAAGTGCTCATGCATAAAATTGTCAGGTTGTTCAGCCATAATTAAACTAAATGTAATCCTATATGCAGATGACCTAGTACTGACTACAGAGAATGAAGATGACCTTCACGTGGGAGTCTTAAAAGCTACAACAGATAGCCTTAAAATAAAACCTAAAATTGTCTATAGAAAAAACAAAAGTGATGGCATTTCTCTGTATACAGCTAGTAAGATCAAAAGTTTTCCTTAATAATAAAATCTGGGAGCAAGTTAAACATCTTAAATAGCTAGGATGGGATATATACATGAATACAGCCATGACATGGACCAAAAATTAAATAAATTTACTTCAGTATATGGAATGACTGAAAAAAATGCAGAATTAAGTCTGAAAAGAAACCCAGCTGAATTTTACAAAACCATAGCAGTACCAGCGCTTAGTTATGGAAGGGAATCATGGGTGACAAGAAGACACCAAGAAAGTAGAATACAAGTTCAAGAAATGTTTCTTAGAAGAGAGAATATAAGGAAGGATGTATAAATATATTATCAAAATTCAAAAATAAAAGAACATAAGAGAAAATGGGAGAAACACACATACTTTATGGACGGAGAAAGACTCCCAGTAAAGGCTGTGGGAGAAGAAATGGGGGAAGGCCATACAAGAGAGAGAGAGAGAGAGAGAGAGAGAGAGAGAGAGAGAGAGAGAGAGAGCACTTCAGACAATGATTCTTTCCTTTCCACATCCTTGGTCAACTGAACTAGTTTACCATTGTTGATCTCATTGATGGTTAATGCAAAACTTTGACATTCCGTCTTTGCTTGCTTCCTTGTATTGGTTGGGAAATTATAAAAGTCATTTTGTACTTAATTCACTGCGTTTCAGTATGTTTTACTTCTTGAGTTTGATAAGCAATCATTAACATTCTTAGGGAGCTTGCAGCATCTGGCATCTTTCCTTGTTGGTCACATATTCCCATTTATCGGACTATGTTTGAAGAATTGATTGAATTTGGGAATGACAATATCAGAGGTCATACATTAGAATGTTTTCATATCTTCCACTGCACGTTATAACAGACCAGAATTATGGGGATCTTTGATCAACAGTAGATTATGATACTAAGCCTTTAGGACAAAATCTGCAATCCCATTCTTTTCTCAGCCAAGTTTTACTTCAAATTGCAAGTCTGGTGTAAAAGAGGTGGCCTATGACATCGTAGTGTATTGTATGGAAATATTTATTTAAATTTCCCACGTATCCAGATTTTTCTGTAATGCTGTGGAACATTATTTTTGTTTTTGATTTTAAAGGAAATATATTGTTGTACACAATTCCATTTGCTTTGTTGGACTATAAATGGCATATATTTCACACTTTGCAATATTTTGGGTTCTGAATTTCTTGTAGC
This sequence comes from Schistocerca piceifrons, assembly GCF_021461385.2. Lineage (NCBI taxonomy): Eukaryota > Metazoa > Arthropoda > Insecta > Orthoptera > Acrididae > Schistocerca > Schistocerca piceifrons. The sequence goes on along the minus strand of NC_060149.1, from coordinate 481,446,824 downwards.
ATTTTATTACCTATTAAATCAAGAACTGTCGTAATTTTTATCTATTAAATCAAGAAGTGTTATAATTTTTTCAAAAGTTAATTCAATTTTTTGTATAAAAAAAAAAAAAAAAAAAAACAACAGTCGTATGAAATAAAATATAAAATGGTTATTATTTGAGCAATGTGGCATACACAGAATTTTTAACGAAATTCCATTTTAAAATTATTTACAATCATATTATTATTATTATTATTATTATTATTATTATTGTTAATTCCCCATTAAGGAGAGCGTTAAAACACAATCAATATTCACAAAGACAATATGGTACGTAAATTGGTACATTTCAAATTCATGGCACTTTTTTCTGTCTCTTTCTTTTCTCTTCCCAAAAACCTCTCATAAATTCACTGTGTTTCTTCTTCCTCTCTTCTGTCCACTTCTTTCCTGATTTCTTCTCTTTTGGTGTTTCTTCGAATTTATGTTTATTGATTTTTTTCTCCGTATTTTCCTCTGTTTGATATTTCTTCTGTGGAGATGTTTAGATTTTTGAGGTCTTCCATGGTTTCCTTTACCCAGTTAGTTTTCACCTTATTCGTCACCACTATGTTAAAAATCTTCTTGGTCAGCCTATTTTCATTCATCCTATGAATGTGCCCATAGAATTTTGCCCTTCTTTTTCTGATATTGTCTGTAATTGTCTCTGCCTGTTTGTACAATTCCTTTGTTGGTCTCTTTATCCAGATCCCCCGTCTCTGAACTGGCCCATAGATCTTTCTCAGAATTTTCCTCTCTTGCTTTTCCATTTCCTTGATTTTAGTTCTTCCTCTGATTACTGTTGTTTCTGAGGCATACAAGGCCTCAGGTAAGACTACTGTTTTGTAATGTCTTAATTTGGCATTGATGGAAATATTTCTTTTATTGTAATGGTTTGATGTAAGTCTGTATGCTTTTTGTAGTTTTGTAACCCTTTCTTCATTGGCTGTTGAATTCAGTCCTGTTTTCTGTATAATCTCTCCCAGGTATTTGAAACTTTCTACTTGTGTTATCTTTCCGTACTTTATCGATGGGCTTCTGTCTGTAGATTTTGTGTCCACGTACTGGGTTTTTTCATATGATATTTGTAGTCCTGTTCTGGCTGCGATTTCATTCAATATATCTAGGGCTTCTCTGGCTTCTTTTCTGTCATTTGTAATGATGGCTATATCGTCGGCAAAGGCCAGACATTTTATGTTGACGGTTCTATTTTTCTCTCTCCCCATCTTTACCCCATTGACTCCTTTGTCCCACAGCCTGATTATTTTCTCTAAAACAGCGTTAAATAAAATGGGGTGACAGGCCATCTTCCTGTCTCACTCCTGTCTTGATTTCGAAAGATTCTGAGATCTCGCCCATGAACTTCACTTATGACTTTGTATTTGTTAATGTTTCCAGAATTAGTTTTCTGGTCTTATTGTCTACCTTCATTTCTTCTAGTGTATTAAAAAGTGTTTCTCTGTCTATGGAATCGTAAGCCTTCTTGAAATCAACAAATGTTACTGTGGTGTTTCTGGACTTTCTCGTTGTTAATAATGTTCTCAGACACCAGATCTGCTCACTGCATGATCTTCCCTTCCTGAACCCTCCGTGGTATTCTCCGATCTGTGGATCTATCTGAGGTTCTAGGCGATTTAACAGAGCTTTTGATAGAATTTTGTATGCCACCGGGAGTAACGAAATTCCTCTATAGTTGTTAGGGTCTGTTTTGTCTCCTTTCTTGTGGAGGGGGTGTATTAGGGCTGACTTCCATTCTTCTGGTATCTTTTCTGTTTCCCAGATGTTTTTGATTATACTATGAATTTTGGGTGTAATGTTTTCATGGTCTAATTTCCAGATTTCTGCAATCAGTCCATCTTCACCTGGTGCTCTGTTATCGTTCAATGATTTTATTATTTTCAAGATTTCTTCATATGTTGGGGGTTCGGAGTCCCGGTTGGGTTCTGGTTTTGTAAACTGTAATCTCTGTTTTGGTTTATCACAGTTAAGTAACGTGTCAAAGTATCAGGCTAATATTTCACAGTTTTTCTTCGGATTTGTCTCCAGTGTTCCATCTTGTCTTTTGAAGCATAAGCTTGGTGGCTGTTATCCTGTCATATTTTCTCGGAATACTCTGTAAAAATTTCGTGTGTTGTATCTGGTGAAGTCTTCTTCTATCTCCTTCAACCTGCTGTTTTCGTAACCTCTTTTTTCTCTTCGGATTATTTTTGAAGTGTTTTTCTGTATTCTGTTGAAGTCCTCCCATTTTTCTTGTGTTTTATGGCTGTTAAATTTTTTTCCAGGCTTGTATTCTGTCTTCTATGGCCCTGTCGCATGTCATGTTCCACCGTTGGTGTTTCCTTTTTCTCGGTGGTTGTCCCAATTTTATCAGTTCTTTTATTTTTTCTGACAGTTCTGTCCAGTTGTTGGTATTGATTTTCGTAATTTCTTCTATTATTTCTTTCTTGTTTATTTGTAGGTACTCTGGATCTGTTCTGAAAGGTCTGTTGGTTCTCTTGATTTGTCTATTGGGTATAAATTTTACTTTAATTTGGAGAAGGTGGTGATCAGATTCGAAAACTCCTTTCCTTGTTCTTACGTTCATTATTTCTCTGGTGTTTTTTTTGTGGATATTGCTATGTGGTCTATCTGAAATTCTCCTAGAGCATGATTGGGGGATTTCCAAGTTACAAGTTTTCTGTGTGGTTTCTGTAATTGCGTTGCCATGATTTTCAGATCAAAATTGCTGCAGAAGTTTATCAAGTTCTCTCCATTTTTGTTTGTTCTCATGTGGGCCCTGTGTTTCCCTGTCACGTCTCGGAATTTTCTTTCCTTGTCTAACTGGGCATTGAAGTCTCCTAGTAACACTTTTATGTGATTCTTGGGGATTTTGCTGGTAGTTTCTTCCAGATCTTCCCAGAATGAATTTACAATCATATATAATCACCTTTATTTTTATAAATCTTGCTAACCTTAAAAGGCACGTTTTCATTGTAACTGTTCACTCATCTATGCAGAAAACTATGTACATAAGTTTATTTCCCCAATTGCCAGTTGTAGAACAATCTAGATCTTCATGTTGTAATAATATTGTTTTTCTTACATGGCAGAGGTAGGTAGTCATTTTCATGGGCTCGAGTAGTACAGTCATTCTCTAGATAAGGACTTGTATCTTAATCTTTGTGCTGTGGTTGTAACAAGTGTGAAGTATGACTTATTTATCCTGGGAATGGTAATTCGTATTGAAAATGTATTCGCAATGCTTTACGAACTTGTTGATTGAGGACAGTGATAGATATGAAATCTGTGTGTGCTTGAAATAAGACTCTCTTTAATGTTGTGCAGAATACTGATGCATAAATTTCATTGTCTTGTCATGCCTGGAAGGGAGATAAAAAGCTATTGTGATGAAAATGTGAATGAGTATCTTCACTAACGTTAGACAGATCTGTACTGGTACATCGTCCCTAGACATGTAGTAGTTTGTAGTCAAAACACATTTTCTAAATAAAATGAAAAAAAGCACTGAACACATACAAGTACAGTATAATATTACCAGCCACAAGCCAAGATCTGCCATTTTGCAGCTACCATGTGACTGTAGAGAAGAGCAAGTTGGACTTCAGATTCAATGATTCTGCAGCCTACAACTACATTTTCCCCATGTGGTAGTTGGAATTGGCACTGTCTGAGTTTTGTGATACTGCATCTGGTTATGACCAAATTCGGTACACTGTGTGCTTCAACGTATGCCAGCAGTGTCAAAGGAAATCCTCCTTGACTGTTTTAGTATGATGCGGCAGAAAGGTCACTTCCCCGACTCGTGGAGGGAGGCAATTTTGATGCCTCTCCTCAAACTAGAAGAGGACCACACCTGTCCCAGTAGTTACTGAAGTAATGCCTTGAAGAGCTGTGTAGGAAAAACAATGAAGTGAATGATCAACTGTAGTCTGGTCTGGTTATCAGAGATCAAGCAACTCGTTAGCCTCTCTCAATATGGATACTGGAGATTTAGTGTTCTTAAGTGTTACCCTCTTTGCCATAGCCATCAAGAGCATCGAATCTACCATACAGAGTCATGTACAATGCTCCTTATTTGTGGATGATTTCGCTGTTTTCTGGTCTTCCTCCAGTGTGGCAATAACAAATCGTCACTTGCAACCTAGAGTACGGAGGTTAGAGGAGTGGGCTGCAAAGAAAGGTTTTCAGTTTCCTGCAGAAAAGGGTGTGTGTGTGTGTGTGTGTGTGTGTGTGTGTGTGTGTGTGTGTGTGTGTGTGTTCTCATGTTAATCGCAGAAAAGGGTGTGTGTGTGTGTGTTTTCTCATGTTAATCATGTTCATTTTAATCGTTCTCATCGTATTCTTACTTTCCCTGACATGAGTATGAGGGAGACTATTCTACATTTTAAAGACTCTGTAAGCTCTTATTTTTTACTCCAAACTGTTGTGATTACCACACTCGAGAGATCTGAAGGACAGAAGCCAGAATGCACTGAATATTATAAATTGCCTTAACCATGTCTACTCCACTTAAATAGGGCTTTTGTGCGTTTACACCTAGACTGTGGATGCACATTGTACGGGTCAGTGAGGTCTTCTTACCTGAAGATTATTGATGCTATCTGCTATGAGGGGGTTAGGCTGGTCTGTGGGTACTTATAAGACTAGGCATGTGCCCAGTCTCTGTGCTGAGGCAGGGAACCGCCGCATACCCTACTGTTGCTCGTCAGCCTCTGGAATGCCTTTTCTCCCATCACCCACAAGCAACAATGCCATTTGGTATCCACATGCAACATTTGCTGGGGTCGGTTGATGTGGAGCACAACCAATCCAAATCCAGGGTTTTAACCGCCTCCCGTCGTGGTTACTGCACAGGTCCAGGGTAACTTTACATTTAGTGCAGTACAGGAGAGACTGCACTCCTGCATATGTTCTTAATTCATTATATGTTCCAGCAGATAAGATAGTCCAGAATATGTAGGATACACTCCTCCAACTACAATGGCTGGGAAAGGATATGGATGTGTCTTTCCGTTGGGTACCAGTGTACATGGGTATTGCAGGGAATGAAATGGCAGATGTAGCAACCAAGGATGCATGTCATGATCCTCAGTAGTTCACTGTGCCATCCCTCTGCATGCTATCTCGTCACTGTTGAGGTACAGAGTCGTGGGTCAAGGGGAAGACAATTAGCTGGAAGTGACAGCTGCATGTATTAAAGCCCACTACACGGCTGTGGGATAACTCCTTCCATCCTCAAAGATGGGATGAGGTCCTTCTCACTCATCTTTGCCACAGTTGTTTGATGCGTGGCGTCTTGCTCTGGCGTAACAACCTTCCAATGTGTTGTGCTTATGGCGTACGGATCACTGTGTGCCACATTTTACGAGACTGTGTTTCATTCTCAGAGCAGAGGGCAGCAGCAGATTTGTCGGCAGATCTGCCTTCTGTTTAAAGTGACATTGAAATGAATGTGGCTAGAGTTTTAAGATTTTTTGATCTGTCCAACTTGTTTCCGCAAGTTATTGTGAGATGTTCTTAATGTGTTAACAGAGGGACTGGCTCACCCATCCTTTCTGTAAGCGATCAGCCAGTTATATTATCCTGTGAGGAAGTGACAATGTTGTGAATATCACACACAATACTCTACAACACTAAAACTGCAGAACCGATAGCATGTGGTAGTGTTGCTATCTTGTTTAGAGGAGCTAAAGCTCAGTTTGTTTGGCTTTGCTAATGTACATTCTACATACACTATACACAATAAATTGGGTTGACTTATACAGTACGGTGTTCATGCTTTTCATTTATAAATTAAATTAATATTGTATGTATAAAACACACTATGCTCCCCAGTAAACTGTATAGCTGAAAACATAGTTCTTGTACATTAAAAGAAAAACTGGAAGTGCTTTAAGCAGGTTGACAGTGGGAAAAGTGCTACAAAATCAGCTGTTGAATTTGGCGTCAGGAAAGCCACTATCAGTGACTGGGGGGGGGGGAAAAAAAAAACCTGTAGGAAAATCGAAAGCTTCTGCAATACAATCAATGAAAAAAACTTTTTGAACAATGCCATAACATCACCATGTCATTGTATGATAAAATTCATGATACCACTTTCTTGTGGTTTACTCAGGAAAGACAGGATTCAAGAAAAGGCATTACAACTGAACAAACTTGTGAATGATGCTCCAATATTTACTGCCAGCAATGGTTGGTTAGATTGTTGGAAGAAAACACATATTATATGACAATGATAAGTGTTGAAAAATTATTAGCTGTTGTTGCCACAGCAGATGCATTCTTAGATGACTTTGCAGACTTGATATCATCAGAAAATTACTGACAACAGCTGATGAAAACACTGACAAAACTGGACTGAATTTCAAAGCAATCTCTACAAAAAGTCTTGCTTGGAAAGAAGAGTCATCTGCACCAGATTTTAAACTGAATAAATAATGTCTTACTGTTTTGGCGTGTAGCAATGCCGCAGTAACAAATTACTGCTCATGCTAATTGAAAAGACTGCAAAACCATGAGCCCTGAAAGACATGAATGTGAATGCTCTCTCTGTTTATTACAAAAATCAACGTAAAGCTTGAAGAGCTGTGTTCTGTTTAGTGAGTGGTTTGAGAACAAACTTGTTCCCTTTGTTAGAAGATTTAGTACAGAATATGGACTGCCACCTCAAGCTCTACTTTTGGTGGACAATGCTCCATTTTGTCCTTCAGAAATGCAGCTAGTCAATGGAGACATCAAAGCATATTTGTTGCCACTAGATGTAACATTTATTGTGCAATCAGTGACTCAGAGTGTTTTACAAAACCTGAAATTGAATTAGAGGAAACAGCTTCTCTTGTTGTTGTTGTCGTCGTCGTTGTCATCGTCATCTTCAGCCTGAAGATTGGTTTGATGCAACTCTCCATGCTTCTCTATCCTGTGCAAGCCTCATCATCTCTGAGTAACTACTGCAACCTGCATCCTTCTGAATCTGCGTCCTATATTTTATCTCTTCGTCTCCTACAATTTTGACACCCCCCCCCCCCCCCCCACTTCCCTCCAGTACTAAATTGGTGATGTCTTGGAATATGTCCTACCAACTGATCCCTTCTCCTAGTCAGTTTGTGCCACAAATTTCTTTGCTTCCCAATCCTATTCACTACTTCCTCTTCAGTTACATGATATACCCATCTAATCATCAGCATTCTTCTGTAGCACCACCTTTCAGAAGCCACAATTCTCTTCTTGTCTACAATGTTTATCATCCATGTTTCACTTCCATACGTGGCTACACTCCACTTTCACTTTCACAAAAGACGTCGTGACACTTAAATCTATACTTGATGTTTACAATTTCTCTTCAGAAACCCTTTTCTTGCTGTTGCCAGTTCACATTTCACTCAGCATAACTCGATTTAATTCAGCTACATTCCATTATGCTTCTTTTGCTTTTGTTGATTTTAATCTTATATTCTCATTTCAAGACCCTGTCCATTCCATTCAGCTGCTGTTCCAAGTCCTTTGCTGTCTCTGAGAGAATTACAATGTCATCGGTGAACCTCAAAGTTTTTATATCCTCTCCCTGAATTCCTACTCCAAATTTTTCTTTTGTTTCCTGTACTGCTTGCTCAAAGTACAGATTGAACAACATTGAGAATAGGCTACAACACTGTCTCACTACCTTCCTAACCATTGTTTCCCTTTTCTGCCCCTTGACTCGTATAACTGCCATCTAGTTTCTGTACAAGTTGTAAATAGCCTTTCCCTCCCTGTATTTTACCCCTGTTACCCTCAGAATTTTAAAGAGAATATTCTAGTCAACATTGTCAAAAGCTTTCTCTCAGTCTACAAATGCTATAAATCTAGGTTTGCTTTTCATTAACGTATCTTCTAAGAGAAGTCATCGTATAAGTAGTGCCTAGCATGCTCTTACATTTCTCTGGAATCCAAACTGATCTTTTCTGAGGTCAGCTTCTACCAGTTTTTCCATTCTTCTGTAAGGAATTTTTGTTAGTATTTTGTAACCATATTCACATCTGTTAGCACCTGCTTTCTTTGGAATTGGAATTATTGTATTCTTTTTGAAATGCAAGGGTATTTCACCTCCTTCATGCACCTTGCTCATGAGATGGAATAGTTTTGTCATGGCTGGCTCTCCCAAAGCTGTCAGTAGTTCTGACAGAATGTCATCTGCTGCCTGGACTTTGGCTTAGGTCTTTCGGTGCACCATCAAATTCTTCTCGCAGTATCATATTGCCCATCTGGTCTTCATGTACATCATCTTTCATTTCTATAATTCTGTCCTCAAGCACGTATTCCTGTATGTACTCTTTACACCTTTCAGCTTTCCCTTCTTTGCTTAGGACTGGTTTCTGTTTGAGCTCTTGATATTCATACAGGTGGTTCTCTTTTCTCCAAAGGCTTCTTCAGTTTTCCTGTAGGTTGTATCTATTTTTCCCGTAGGGATATATGCTTCTAAATCCTTAAATTTGTCCTCGATTCAGTACTGCTAAGCCATTTTGTGCTTTCTGCCAATCTCATTTTTTAGATGTTTGTATTTACTTTCGTGTGCTTCTTTTAGTGCATTTTTATGTTTCTTCTTTCATCAATTAAATTCAATATCTCTTGTGTTACCCAAGGATCTCTACTAGTCCTCGTCATCTTCTTCTGTATTCTTTTCCCCTGTTCTTGTCAATAGTTTGCTGATACTCCCTCTGAAACTCACCTTTTTGCAATTTCTTCAGCCTCAATCTACAGTTCAGTACCAATAAATTGTGGTCAGAGTCCACATCTTCTTCTGGAAATGTCTTACAATTTAAAATCGGGTTACTAAATCTCTTTGCCATTATATAATCTTCTTTCATGATTCTTAAACCAAGTGTTAGCAATGATTAAATTATGTTCTGTGAAAAGTTCTAATCAGGCGGCTTCCTCTTTCATTCTTTTCCCCTGGACCAAATTCACCTACCAGTTTTCCTTCTCTTCTTTTCGTACTATTTAATTCCAGTCCCCCATCACTATTGAATTTTTGTCTTCTTTAACTATCTGAATAATTTATTTTATCTCATCATACATTTCTTCAGTCTCTTCATCTGCAGAGCTAGTTGTGTTGGGTGTGGGCTTTATGTCTTCTTGGCTACAATAATGCATTCACTATGCTGTTTATAGTAGTTTATGCACATTCCTATTCTCTTATTCACCCATTTGTATTTATAACCCTGTATTCACCCGACCAGGAGTCGTGTTCCTCCTGCCACTGAACTTCACTAATTCCCAGTGTATCAACTTTCAATCTGTCCATTTCCATTCTTAAATTTTTTAATGTATGTGGCCGATTAAAGGATCTGACATTCCAAGCTCCAATCTGTAGAACACCAGTTTCGTTTCTCCTGATAATCACGTTCTCTTGAGTAGTTCCTGCCTGGAGATCCAAATGGGGGACTATTTTCCTCAAGAGGGTTCCATCATCATTTAAGCATACAGTAGTACTGGATACCCTTGGGGAAAAATTAAGACTGTAGTTTCCCCTTGCTTTCAGCTGTTCACATTACCATCACAGCAAGGCTGTTTTTGTTGGTTTTAAAAGGCCAGATCAGTCGATCAGCCACACTGTTGCCCTCACATCTACTGAAAAGGCTGCTGCCCCTCTTCAGGAACCACACGTCTGGCCTCTCAGCAGATACCCCTCCATTGTGGTTGCACCTACAGTACAGCTGTCTATATCTCTGGGGAATGCAGCAAGTTCCATAGTTCATTTGAGAGGGGAAGCTTCTTTGATTTCTAATGGAACGAGAAGACTGTTCTATCAGAGAAAAAATGAAAAAGTAACAATAAAGGACGTAGTCACATTTTTACTCTGGGGATGCCCTTGAATTGCCATTGTGTTAAGAACAGCAAACTGTTGCCACACGAACCAACGTGGTGTTCATGCAATACTGGCACAACATCGCATCATCAAGCATGTTTAGTTCTTTATGGCAACAGAAGATAACAAATTTTACAAGATAATGTAAGTGAAAATTATAGTACCGCCTCACAAACATTTAATACAGTACTGTAGTTACCAATGTAATAAACGATTCGTTCCGATAAATTGCTATTCAGTAATAAGTTCTTCAGTCCTACAGTATAATAAAATCCTTTCTTTACAGTGAAAATAGGCTTTTGATTTACTTTTTCCTGCAGCCTGGATTTTGTTTGGAATATCTGAAATTTGGGATTTGTTGGGTTTGGATTAATGGGGTTGTATTGTATTAAAATTTTTGTGCATTACATCATTTATTTTAGAACTGTTATTTAACATTCTGTTTCCATTACTATACAACTACACATTTACATAGCTATGTGAGTAGTCTGGTGTGGCAGTTGAAGATAGCAAAACGAAAGCTGAAGTTGTAAATTTCACATTCAGAAATTGTTCACACTGGAGAATTGTTCAAACATACTGTCATTTGACCATTGGATGGACTGCCATATGGATGACGTAGTAATAAGCATACCTGGCGTAGAGAAACAACTGAAAAATTTGAAAGCACATAAATCACTAGGTCCAGATGGAATCCTAGTTTGATTTTACAAAGAGCACTCTATGGCATTGGCCACTTACCTAGCTTCCATTTATCATGAATCTCGTGCCCAGCACAAATCCCCAAGTAACTGGAAAAAAGCGTAGGTGACCCCAGAATGTAAGAAAGGTAAAAGAACAGTCCTGCAAAATTACAGATCAATATCCCTAACTTCTGTTTGCTTGCAGAATTGTTGAACATATTCTCAGTTCGTATATAATAAACTTTCTTGAGGATAAGAAGCTTATGTCCCCAAATCAGCATGGTTTTAGAAAGCATGACTCATGCGAAACTCAGCTTGACTTTTTCTCACATGATATACGTAGAACTGTGTATGAAAGGAAACAGGCAGAGTCCATATTTCTGGATTTCCAGAAAGCATTTGACTTAGCGCTTCATTGCAGGCTGTTAGCAAAGATATGAGCATATGGAATAAGTTCACAGATGCGAGTGGCTCAAAGACTTCTTAAATTATAGAACCCAGTATGTTGCTCTTGATGCCAAGTGTTCATCAGGAGTGCCCCAGGGAAGTGTGATAGGACCACTGTTGTTCTCTGTATAAATGATTTGGCGGACAGGGTGGGCAGAAATCTGCGGTTGTTTGCTAACGATGCCATTGTGTACGGTAAGGTGTAGAACTTGAGTGACTGTAGGAAGGTACAAGTTGACTTAGACAAAATTTCCACTTGGTGTGATGAATGGCAGCTAGCCCTAAATGTGGAAAAATGTAAGTTAATGTGGATGAGTAGGAAGATCAAGCTGGTAATTTTCGGATACAGTATTAACAGTGTCCTGCATGACACAGTCAAGTCATTCAAATATCTGGGCATAATGTTGCAAATAGATATGAGGTGGAACGAGCGCGTGAGAACTGTGGTAGGGAATGCGAATGGTCGACTTTGGTTTATTGGGAGAATTTTAGGGAAGAGTGGTTCACCTGTAAAGGAGACTGCATATAGGATGCTGGTGTGACCTATTCTTGAATACTGTTAGTGTGTTCGGATTCTGTACTAGGTTGGATTGAAGGAAGATATTGAAGCCATTCAGAGGGAGGCCACTACAATTGTTACCAGTAGGTTTGAACAACCTGTGTTATGGACATGCTTCAGAAACTCAAATGGGAATCCCTGGAGGGAAGGTGACATTCTTTTTGAGAAACACTAAAAAAAATTTAGAGAACTGGCATTTGAAACTGACTGCTGAACAATTGTACTGCTGACAACATACATTGTGCATTTAGGGCCACAAAGATAAGATAAAAGAAATTAGAGCTCATACAGAGGCATACAGACTTCTTTTTCCCTCACTCTATTTGCAAGTGGAACAGGAAAGGAAATGACAAGTAGTGGTATAGGGTACTCTCCGCCACACACCGTACGGTAGCTTGTGGAGTATCTTAGTAGATGTGTGTATATATATGTAGATGCAAATTCAATTACCTATCATCACACTCCCACTCACTCTGAATTAGCGTTATTTTCACTTCTGTTGCCAGACGGTCTTTGTCGTCAAATCTGAACCTAAACATAAGGGGCAGAGTCACATACACCATGTGTTAATAAATAGCATAATTTTAGTTTTGTGTTGTATTTTAATTATTGGTGTATCGTTTCTGTGGCAGAGATGGAAACTAGCATAGTATTTGTGTAAATACGTTTGGTGGAAGCATCCTAAATGGGGTCACATTCAGGCAAGCTTCTGAAACTGCTTGGAAAAATATAATCTGGAATGTGGATTTAGTAACGATCAGTAATCAGTTATTCTACTTGGAAATGGTTTTCACATAGTGCCCATTCAATTTATAACAAGGTTTTATGTAATTTATTTCCTGGTGCTTTGGCTGTCAGACTATATCATTTCCATTCTTTCGCACAGTATTTCAATAACTGACTAAGCTAACTTACTAAGATGCTGCAAGCAGTAATTCTACATGCGCACTTGCTTTCTGCGCTCCATCCAGACTGTGAAGGAATGTTGGCAATGTCTCACTGTTTATATCAGAATTGGCTCAGTTTTCAGATAGGATACTCATTTCATGACCTCTTATTGATGGAAAATTTGAAGTCAGTGTGACATCAGTCTCTTATTTAGGTAATTACTCGTGTAGTTGGAGGATAGGCATGTTAAGTATCTAGATGATCTCTTACATGTATGCAATATTGAGATATGGAAATTAGTGGGATATATTTTAGGACTTTTATATATTCTTTCTGTACTTGACGAGACCATTCCAGTGACAACTTAGTATATGTCCTGAACCAAATGGAGTTTCTTAGCAGTGGAACACTGTTCACTTGTGAGTTAAATTGTGCTGAGTATTTCATACAGGTTAGTGGATCTACTAAATATGGTTATTACAGCAATATAAGTACACGTAGAATAACCACTATAATGTGAACGCGGTATGTAAATTCCATAAAAGTCTGTGTACATAACTAAGCAAAGTCCAAACAAGTAACAAGTGTCCCAAAAGCAGAGTCAACTGAGCATAACAGAAAGCAGAAGAGAGCCCTTCATTCTGGGATTAAAATAGATAAGTTGCTAGTCTGACTTGTAATGTGGCGCTGTCCTTTGGCTTTGTGTGCTAAACCTCAATGTGATGTTGCTGTGGCTGTTTGAGCATACTGCTCCTTTGCGGCCAGACCCGTGCTGCTATAGGTGCTGGCGTGAGCAAGTTGAATCCTAACAGGAGCGAGTCAGCATCTCGTGCAGCAAGACACAGATGCAGTAGATACGGTAACATGGTGTCTACCTCTACCATGGGCTAGGCAACTGTGAGACAGTGCACCTCTGGTGTCTCTCCCCTGCAGTGTGGGATAGTGCGTGGTACCCAGGAAAGCGGTATCCATATCACATGGGGCACTGTCGACAGGGCCTTTGACAGAGCCAGAAGTTCCTTGTCAGCTGCCACCAGAGAGTAGGGCCAGAAATGATCCTGAGGGTGATGACTCTGTTGCGGGCAGATGCCAACAGGCATGACTATGACCCCAGTTGCAGGGATCATTAACATTGGAGCTGGGTCCATGGGGATGTTCAGGGCTCAGGGGAATGAGCAAGAACAGGAACTGGCTCGTATGGCGTCTGCTGATCATCCGACACCACAAGTTGTTGCTGAAGCTCATCCACACCCGGCCCCTGATGTTCTCGTGAAGGGCTAGAAAAATCATTGGAGGAGGATGAAGTAAGCAAGTTTGCTCTTGGTGGTGGAAGCAAAAACTGAGAAGTGAGCTCCAAGTATGGAGTAGGAGGAGAGGGCCTGGTTATCTGGAGGGAGGAAGGCCAGGGAGTTCAGTGCAGGGGTGGATGGGGCAATTTCCCCACCCATTGGCAGTGTTGATCGCCAGCTTGTCCTCCATCTGTAACGTGAAGATTCTCCAACCCCACTGGCACTGGACGACCACCTGGTTCCAGTGCTTGTGGCGGCCAAAAGTGAGAGACCAGGTGAGGAACCCCGGTGCCTGTCTCTTGTGATGGAAGTGCGAGGATGGCCAAGGTGCAGTGGGCAGTGGGCAAAGAATGTCTCATTGGAGAGAGACTGGAGCAGCCACCCATGGCACAGCATGTTCTGTATGTATACAGTAAATTGACACCATTAACAAGAGTCAGTCTGTGGTGCAGCACAAACCAATTGTGGATGGGATCTGAAGCTGTAGCCAGAGTCTGCTCTGGCAAATCCTGCTGAATATACAGGGAGCATGGACAACTTGAAAAACCGACTGATTGTACTGGTGGAGGCTTTGTCGTATTGACAACAAGGATCTCTTCATCAAGCAGTAACTGTAAATATTCTGACAAATACACCTCCCAACCCCCCCTCCCTCCCCTGCCAGTTTTGTCATGAGTTCTTCCGGGTGGGAAATGGGGTATGTATCAAATCAACCAGGCTACAAATTCACTGTCACCTGGCGGCACAGGCCTGTGATAATAGAAATGAGGTCACATTGTGGGTTTGAGGCTGATAAACACTGCGTAATCTGTGGCCTTGCCTAGCCATGGCGAAAAAAAAGACTAAATATTTCTGGTGCAGGCCATCAAATTCTTGATACAGTATGAGGTTGGGCACTAAATGTATCAAATCTGTGATCATGAATCCAAACACTGTGGAAGCATCCAAACCAAACAAATTTTTGATTAAGGCACTGTCCACCACTAGGAAGGTCTGTGTGTGTGTGTGTGTGTGTGTGTGTGTGTGTGTGTGTGTGTGTGTGTGTGTGTGTGGTCCATTGATAGTGACCGGGCCAAATATCTGACGAAATAAGCATCAAACGAAGAAACTACAAAGAACGAAACTCATCTAGCTTGAAGGGGAAAACCAGATGGCACTATGGTTGGCCCACTAGATGGCACTGCCGTAGGTCAAACGGATATCAACTGTTTATTTTTTAAAAAATTAGGAACCCCCATTTTTTTTATTACATATTCGTGTAGTACGTAAAGAAATATGAATGTTTTAGTTGGACCATTTTTTTCGCTTTGTAACAGAGGCGCTGTAATAGTCACAAACGTATAAGTGCATGGTATCACGTAACATTCCGCCAGTGTGCACGGTATTTGCTTTGTGATACATTACCCGTGTTAAAATGGACCGTTTACCAATTGCGGAAAAGATCGATATCGTGTTGATGTATGGCTATTGTGATCAAAATTCCCAACGGGCGTGTGCTTTGTATGCTGCTCGGTATCCTGGACGACATCATCCAAGTGTCCGGACCGTTCAACGGATAGTTACGTTATTTCAGGAAACAGGAAGTATTCAGCGACATGTGAAACGTCAACAACGACCTGTAACAAATGATGATGCCCGAGTAGGTGTTTTTGTTTTAGCTGCTGTCGTGGCTAATCCGCACACCTGTTTCATTATGCGAAAATGTGAACTCCCATGTATCCCACTCTCTAGAGCATTCACTTAAGCCTCTTCTTAAGGAATGCAGTTAAAACTTGTATTCATTCAAACCATGACCATGAAGAAAATTTACTTCCTTATATATGTCAGTAGCATAAAAATATGCACTGTCACATATTCTACTATTTTAAACAATCACTTAAACTGTTTTTGGCATAATGCAGGCTTTAATACTGCATGCAAGTAATTGTTATTGTAAAATAAAGCAATGTCTGTGCAATGTGATATATAAATGTTAATGTACTACTGTAATTGCATCAATTGACTTGTCCTATATTACTTGTACACTAGCTGTATAATATGTAATCAACAGGACCAAATTAATAAATAAAAATAAATAAGTAGAAGACAAATTGCATGAGAATCAGGAATCTCAAAAACGTTGGTGTTGAGAATGCTACATCAACATCGATTGCACCCGTACCATATTTCTATGCACCAGGATTTGCATGGCGATGACTTTGAAAGTTGTGTACAGGTCTGCCACTTGGCACAAGAGAAATTACGGGACAATGACAGATTTTTTGCACGCGTTCTATTTAGTGACGAAGCATCATTCGCCAACAGTGGTAACGTAAACCGGCATAATATGCACTATTAGGCAACGGAAAATCTACGATGGCTGTGACAAGTGGAACATCAGAGACCTTGGCGGGTTAATGTATGGTGCAGCATTATTGGAGGAAGGATAATTGACCCCCATTTTATCGATGGCAGTCTAAATGGTGCAATGTGTGCTGATTTCCTACGTAATGTTCTACTGATGTTACTACAAGGTGTTTCACTGCATGACAGAATGGTGATATACTTCCAACATGATGGATGTCTGGCACATAGCTCACATGCAGTTGAAGTGGTATTTAATAGCATATTTCATGACAGGTGGATTGGTCGTCGAAGCATGGCCTGCACGTTCACCGGATCTGACGTCCCTGGATTTCTTTCTGTGGGGAAAGTTGGAGGATATTTGCTATCGTGATCCACCGACAACGCCTGACAACGTGCGTCATCGCATTGTCAATGCATGTGCGAACATTACGGAAGGCGAACTACTCGCTGTTGAGCGGAATGTTGTTACACGTATTGCCAAATGCATTGAGGTTGACGAACATCGTTTTGAGCATTTATTGCGTTAATGTGGTATTTACAGGTAGTCACGCTGTAACAGCATGCGTTCTCAGAAATGATAAGCTCACAAAGGGACATGTATCACATTGAAACAACCGAAATAGAATGTTCAAACGTACCTACGTTCTGTATTTTAATTTAAAAAACTTACCTGTTACTAACTGTTTGTGAGCCATATGTTTGTGACTATTACAGCGCCATCTATCACAAAGCGAAAAAAGTGGTCGAACTAAAACATTCATATTTCTTTACATACTACACGAATATGTAATAAAAAAAATGGGGGTTCCTATTTTTAAAAAATGCAGTTGATATATCCGTTTGACCTATGGCAGCGCCATCTAGCGGGCCAACCATAGCGCCATCTGGTTTCCCCCTTCAAGCTAGACTAGAGGTTCGTGAACTTACACCACTTATTGTCTGAACTGCCCATTTCTGAGCCAAAAATATCCTTTTAGAATTGGAAGAGTTAGCCCAAAATACAATACCATATCACATAAGTGAAAGAAAATAAGGAAAGTAGACTATTTTTCGTGTCGATCGCTCACTCAGTCCAGATAAAGTTCGAATAGTAAAAATGGCGGCATTAAGTCTTTGAACAAGTTCCTGAAAGTGGGCTTTCCACAACAGTTTACTTTCTATCTGAACACCTAGAAATTTGAACTGTTCAGTTTCGCTAATCATATGTCCATTCTGTAAAATTAAAATGTCAGGTTTTGTTGAATTGTGAGTTGAAAACTAAAAACTGAGCCTTACTGTGATTGAGTGTTAGTTTATTTTCTACAAGCCATGAACTTAGATCATGAACTGCACTATTTGAAACTGAGCCAACGTTGTACACAACATCCCTCATTACCCAGCTAATGTCATCAGCTAACAGAGATTTTTTTGAGTTAACCGCAATACTAGAGGGCACATCGTCCATATGTGACTGCCCTGCGATGGACTCTTCAGTTACCAGAATCATTGCCATTAATTTTAGCTGACAATGCCTCATCTTCTAATTTAGTTTTACATTTTATACGTGATGGTGGGTTTTAGCATTCTGTATTAGTTTTAGTGCATGTCCTTTGCCCTTTTGTGCTCTGCACGCTAATGCTTTTAGGGTGGATGTTTTAATGTGTTGCAGAGTTGCTGGCTTTCCCTTTTTATGCTCGTGGATGGCCAGCCATGGTCATCTGCTCTCTTGTTTTTACCCCTTTTACCTGTTTCTTGCTTCCCTCTGTGGTTTTGTTTTCCTGTTTTATCCATGGTAGTGTTGGTTGTCCTTCTGTCATTCTTCTGGTTCTTCCTTTCTCCTGTTATTTTGCTGTACGTCTCCTTTCTTTTCTTCTTTCCATTGTGTAATTATTTTACCAACCAACCAAAATCATTCATATAAATAAGGAACAGGACTGGCCCCAACACTGATCCCCGGGGCACCCCCCAGTTGACTGTACCTCACTCAGACCCCACATCATAGCCATTCTCAACACTGTGAATAATGACCTTTTGCTGTCTGTTACTAAAGTAAGAGGTGAACCAATTGTGAGCTACTCCACGTATTCCGTAATGGTCCAACTTCTAGAGCAATATTTTGTGATCAACACAATCAAATGCCTTAGTTAAATCAAAAAGTACGCCTAGCATTTGAAAGCTTTTGTTTAACCCATCCAGTATCTAAAAGAGAAAAGAGACTGTAGCATTTTCAGTAGTTAAACGACTTCTAAAGCCGAACTGTACATTTAATAGCAAATCGTGTGATATAAAATGATCAATTATCCTTACATACACAGTGTTTTCAATAGCTTTAGCAAACACTAATGGCATACAAATAGGTCTAAAATTGTCTACATTATTCTTCTCTCCCATTTTATAAAGCGGCTTTACTACTGAGTGCTTTAATCATTCAGCAAACTGACCATTCCTAAAGGAAAAATTACAAATATGGCTAAATGGGGGGCCTCATGTGCAGCACAGTACTTTAATATTCTGCTAGGCACTCCATCATATCCATGAGAGCCCATAGGCTTCAGTGATTTAATTATTGACTCGATCTCCCCCTTGTCTGTATCACAGAGGAGTATTTCAGAGATCAATCTTGAAAAGGCATTTACCAAGAAAGTTTTATGGTTACCTGTAGAAACTAAATTTTTGTTTAGGAACTTGTTCCCGGTTATAACTGGCAAGATAGTGCGAAGTAGCGGATGTTGGATAGGAACCAAGACACAGGGTATTGTCAGATTTCAGAAGTGATGCTGCTCCACCCATATCCATTTGCAATCGAAGGGGTGTGCAATTAATAAACAGATTGTTAGAAACAGTTGCAAGATTTGATGGACAACATTATTCCACCAGGCTGTTTTTAAAATATTTTATTTGCGCTACAGGTTTCGGGCTCTGCCCATCCTTGGATATATCGTCGTCGTTAAATTGAGAAATTGTTTGCCTTGCATATTTGTGCACAGTAGTCATCAGTGGTCATCATCGTTTTAATCTTGGTACATTGATATGGCAGTACTTTGCCCAATGCTAGACGCCGCAGTACATCAATCATGTATCCACATCTGTTACTGTAGGTTAATGGAGAATGGGCAATGCCTGAAGCTACTTGTGCCAATAAAATTGTTTAGACACAGCCTGTTGGAATAGTGTCCTTCAAATTTATTGAGGCTGTGGTGTCCACCGAGAAGAAAATAATAATTGCAAGATTGTCACATGCATAGCTAACAACATAAATGTCCATAGCCTCAGGGTTTGAAGTTACAGCTGGAACAGACCTAGAGTTGTACAACATTGCCATGTATTCTTTCTTTCGGCAGTGTTTGAAAGTAGCCCAATGCAGAGGGCAGGCCAACTAAACTAAAAAAACTAAACTCCTCCCAGACAGGCCATGAAGGCCCAATGGTACCGACTGGCCACCACCCGTAGGTGTCACTGGATGCGGATATGGAGGGGCATGTGGCCAGTACACCACTCTCCTGGCTGTATGTCAGTTTCCGAGACTGGAGCCACTACTTCTCAGTCAAGTAGCTCCTTAGTTTGCCCCACAAGGGCTGAGTGCACCCCACTCGCCAACGGCGCTTGGCAGACTGGATGGTCACCCTTCCAAGTGCTAGCCCAGCCTGACAGCGCTTAACTTCGTTTCTCTGATTGGAACCAATGTTACCACTGCAGCAAGGCTGTTAGCGGGCAGGCCAATTGGTCATGTTTAATAAAAGAAAAATAAAATAGTTCGGCAGGAAGATGGCCGTGTGGAAGTTTGTCCTCCATTGCCATGTTTGTGTGGAGGGCTGGGCTGTTGCACTGCCATGACTTCTGGCTGTAAAGGGATGCTGGAACATGTACATCTAGTGTAGTCTAAGTAAATAGTGGCCGCATCAGCCCAGGAATGTGAAGGGCCTACGGCCTGAGAAGCTTCAAATGCTTGCGCTACCTTAAGCACATTGAAGGAGGGGGTTTCAAACTGCAGTGTTCATTGGTGGACCTCTTTGTTGGGGGCAACCTAACAACAGTGTCGTGAATGATGGTGTCTGTAAGATTCCTTTGACTGAACAGTAACAAAACGACAGTTTCAACTACAACCTTGCAACCCTGCAGCCAAAGTCCAATAACATTGATGGGGCACTGCTTCGTGCACTGATCAAACTCCACTCTCAGGAAAATTACATTAGTATGTTTATGATAATAGGAAGTCAGCAAACGACACGTTTCCTCATATGATAGTGACAGGACCTTGAAGGGGGGCTAACTTCCATACAAAATTGTACATTTGGGACGAGATCCATAACAGAACGAGCACTTCAAGAGTGACCGCACCAGTTTCTTCATAGGCTGCAAAGTGTGTTGCTGTAGGCATTTCTCACATGGTCCACTGTCTACGGCAGCTTCATTGTAGGTGGTGGATAGGCTGCCAAATACTGAGGCTGCATTAACAGGCCTGTCGACACTCTTGTCTGACATGCCAATGTATTCCTGCTGCTGCTTTCCAGCTGGAGCTGCAGCGGAAGAACAACCTTCAAGAATGTGCAGTTTGACATTGCAACTTCGAAAAACACATGAAAATAATAAACTGAACTTGTCATCACTTACTAGTAACACACATGTATAAGTATGCATAAAATAACTGAATCACTTTAATGAGAACACAGTTTATAAGTTCCACACAAAGTCTGTGTAAATCATTAGGTAGAGTCCAAACAAGTAACATATATCCTGAGTGCTGAGTCAACAGAGCATATGAATTAACTACAACAGAATGCAGAAGAGAGTGCCCTGCTCCAGGATTATAATAAATGGGTTACTAGTCAGTCTTGATAAGTGAAACTGTCTGTTAACTGCATGCACCGAACACAGCATGCTGCTACTGTTACCGTTTGATTGTACCACTAGGTGCTGGCAGGAGTGAGTTGAATAGTAACAAGATGACCCGCCGCCTTGCATCTTTATCTTCACAGTGGATAGGTGCCGGTGCAGTATATATGGTAACATGGGGTTACCACAGTTATCACCTGTTATGTCTAGCCGTTACACATTCTCTATTTTCTAAACATTAATATGGTCCTTTGTATAATAACTGGCGTGTGTGTAAGCCAGTGAAGTGAAATATTCTTTTTATTACACTGTAACTTCACCAGAAAGCAGGCGTAGACCGTTGATTCTGTAAGTATTCAAGGATGTCACTCAAAAAATTTGTATGTTCTGTGTTCTGTAGGAAAATGAGTATAACATGTAGAAACAGTGTGCACACATTAAAATACTAATGTGGCTTTAAGGCCGAGCTCCCCACCAATCTGTGTGTGAAATTAATTATTACAGTCTTCCTAGTTCGCTAAATCCAATCTGCTGTGTTCTTGGGTCACAGTATATGTCTGTCTCATGTTTATTTTAATGATCTTTTGTTTTACCTAATAGACAAGCTTCTGTTAAGCACATTGTATGACAGCTCTTAGGCCCAAAGGGCCGTTACATCAAAATAAATACAATATAACTGCTTTCGTATAGATTGTGGTTGTGGCGGCGGCGGTATACAAACTTCAGATTCTAATTGGTTCAGTAGCTCAGGTTCACTTGAGTCCATGGCAAGCTACATCAGTGAACCCTCCACTTGTGCAACTGATACAGACCTTGATTGGTAGCCAGCATTGTGAATAGATAATAAGGGAAACTAAAACCAGGGCTTCATAAACAGCTGATAGATGGCTGTTGCTGAGATGTGATTGTGTCCATGGGCAGAGCTCATTGTCGTAACACCATGGCATATGAATAGCTACATAGGCAAGTTGGACCACGCTGGTGGCTGTATGCCCCCAGAAGTCTCATTAGAGGCTGTTGTACCAACAGTTATTACCAGTAGAAAGGGTAACTAAAGTAACTAGAAAGATGTAGGTGTTCAACAATCTAGATAAAGGGGTAGTTGTGTCATCTATCAGTTAGGAACTTGACACATTTCTCTCTGGACAGGAGTACATAGAAGAGCTGTGGATATTATGTTTAAAATAATAATTTATCATGCACTGGATGCAGAGCAATTCATGACGAAAGGGTGGGATCCTCCATGGTGTAAATTCACTGTAAAGGAACTTATAAAGAAACAGGGGCTGCTACACAATAGATGTAGAAAAAGGCATAAGAATATACAGGGTGTTACAAAAAGGTACGGCCAAACTTTCAGGAAGCATTCCTCATACACAAATGAAGAAAAGATGTTATGTGGACATGTGTCCGGAACCGCTTAATTTCCATGTTAGAGCTCATTTTAGTTTCGTCAGTATGTACTGTACTTCCTCGATTCACCGCCAGTTGGCCCAATTGAAGGAAGGTAATGTTGACTTAAGTGCTTGTGTTGACATGCGACTCATTGCTCTACAGTACTAGCATCAAGCCCATCAGTACGTAGCATCAACAGGTTAGTGTTCATCACGAACGTGGTTTTGCAGTCAGTGCAATGTTTACAATTGCGGAGTTGGCAGATGCCCATTTGATGTATGGATTAGCACGGGGCAATAGCCGTGACGCGGTACGTTTGTATCGAGACAGATTTCCAGAACGAAGGTGTCCCGACAGGAAGACGTTCGAAGCAATTGATCGGCGTCTTAGGGAGCACGGAACATTCCAGCCTATGACTCGCGACTGGGGAAGACCTAGAATGACGAGGACACCTGTAATGGACGAGGCAATTCTTCATGCAGTTGACGATAACCCTAATGTCAGCGTCAGAGAATTTGCTGCTGTACAGGGTAACGTTGACCACGTCACTGTATGGAGAGTGCTACAGGAGAACCAGTTATTTCCGTACCATGTACAGCGTGTGCAGGCACTATCAGCAGCTGATTGGCCTCCACGGGTACACTTCTGCAAATGGTTCATCCAACAGTGTGTCAGTCCTCATTTCAGTGCAAATGTTCTCTTTACGGATGAGGCTTCATTCCAACGTGATCAAATTGTAAATTTTCACAATCAACATGTGTGGGCTGATGAGAATCCGCATGCAATTGTGGAATCACGTCATCAACACAGATTTTCTGTGAACGTTTGGGCAGGCATTGTTGGTGATGTCTTGATTGGGCTCCATGTTCTTCCACCTACGCTCAATGGAGCACGTTATCATGATTTCATACGGGATACTCTACCTGTGCTGCTAGAACATGTGCCTTTACAAGTACGACACAACATGTGGTTCATGCACGATGGAGCTCCTGCACATTTCAGTCGAAGTGTTCGTACGCTTCGCAACAACAGATTCGGTGACTGATGGATTGGTAGAGGCGGACCAATTCCATGGCCTCCACGCTCTCCTGACCTCAACGCTCTTGACTTTCATTTATGGGTGCATTTGAAAGCTCTTGTCTACGCAACCCCGGTACCAAATGTAGAGACTCTTCGTGCTCATATTGTGGACGGCTGTGATACGCCATTCTCCAGGGCTGCATCAGCGCAACAGGGATTCCATGTGACGGAGGGTGGATGCATGTATCCTCGCTAACGGAAGACATTTTGAACATTTCCTGTAGCAAAGTGTTTGAAGTCACGCTGGTACGTGCTGTTGCTGTGTGTCTCCATTCCATGATTAATGTGATTTGAAGAGAAGTAATAAAATGAGCTCTAACATGGAAAGTAAGCTTTTCTGGACACATGTCCACATAACATATTTTCTTTCTTTGTGTGTGAGGAATGTTTCCTGAAAGTTTGGCCATACCTTTTTGTAACACCGTGTAGATAATAGAGAGGTGCTGAATGCAGCTTGTTTGGTTGTTAAGAGAGGAATGTGTGAAGCGATCAGTAATTACTGTAATGTAATATTATCGAAAGATGTCTCTCAAAACCCAAAGAAATTTTGGTCATTTATAGGGTAGCAAAGCAGAAACAGAAATGCTGAACTCCATTTTTATGTTCCTTTACAAATGAAAACCTAAGAATATTACCCCAGTTTACCTTGTGCACCACTGCACAAATGAGGGGTATATGTGTATGTTAGTGTCACTGGCATTGAGAAACAGCTGAAATCTCTAAAATTGAAGAAAACTCCATGGTCTGATGGCATCTTGGATCAGAATGTGCAGCTGAATTAGCCTCTTTTTGTACTATAATATATTGTAGAATCTCTTGAATAAAAGACTGTCGCCAGGTCACACCCATCTTCAAACTGGGTAGCAGAAATGATCGACAAAAATCTTGTCCAGTAACTCTGACATGCATCTGTTGTGGAATCTTAGATCATATTCTGAGCTCAAATATACTGAGAGGTATCTTGAACAAAATGACCTCATCCATGCCAACAAGCATGGATTACAAAAACACCAGTCATGCGAGATCCAACTTGTACTTCTCTAACATGCATCCATGAAGCCATTGATTGAGGTAGTTGGGATGACACAGAATCGCTATACTTCCAAAGAGTATTTGACTCAGTGTTACACCTATGCTTATTGTCAAAAGTACAATGTTATGGGGTATCAAGTGAAATTTGTGACTCAACAGAGAATTTCTTTGTACACTACAAGTTTATGTGGATGCTGTGTCATTGACATACATAAAATTAATACAAGACCCAGGGAAGTGCATTTGGACCTCACTGTTACATTGTATATTAGTAGTCAAAAGACAGTGTTAATAGTAACTTCAGAGTCTGCAGAATTTGCAGTTATATATAATGAAGTACCATAAGAAAAGAGCTGCACAAATATTCATTCATATCTTGATAAGATTTAAAATTGGTTTAATTTGATCTCCCAGCTCCCCATGCCTATTCTTTTACTGTGTGATTTTAATGCTTGTAACTCTTTATGTAGAAACTCGGAAGCCACTAACACTGATGACTTCTTAGAGCTGTTGTACTAAAGTCTTGAAATTTGTATACTGAATAACAGCTCCCACACTCATTTTATTACAACACTTGGATCATTTCCAGCCATCGGTCATATGGTCTGTATATCTAATTTTTAGTAATCTAGTTAATAGAAAGTTGACCATGATCTTTGTGATACTGATCATTATATTATTGTTTTATGACCCCCACATTGATACTCGGATGGATGTCCCATGTTGGATTTTTAAGAATGCTGACTGGTACACTCTTAGCATTTCCCTAACAGTGGATATGCCTCTCCGTGGATCTATTGAGAATGCCATCAGACACAAAACCACCAAGAAATAACTTGACAAAACTAGCAATGCCATGTTCATTAAGGTTCCCCTCCCCAATTGGAGGCCAGCCCCGTGTGCACATACATCATTCTGACCATTAAATGCCGCAGAAGGGTACTTCAACAATGTAAGCACCACCTGTTGAAAGACACTCTTTAAAAGTCTCTGAGCCAGAGCCTGTTTATCAAAAGGGGCTGCTGGAAAAAGTTTCATATCCACCATTGGAACTTGTATTTACCTCCCCCCCCCCCCCCACCCCACCTCCAAACCCTTCTCTCTCTCTCTCTCTCTCTCTCTCTCTCTCTCTCTCTCTCTCTCTCTCTCTCTCTCTCATGGGCCAAACTCCAGTGTACTCATGGTCAGCACAAAGGGACTGATATCCACGTATGTGTAACACTGGAGTAGTGAAGTCTTACCTTAGTGTCATAACTGATCAACTGGCGATTACTTCATTAGAGCATCAGATCTTGACAAGTGTTGATCACCTCGTGCACCAGGAGTTCACTGTTAGTGTGGTTTCTACCTGTCATCAGCACCCCATCAGATCCTTTTCAACCTTTTAACCCTATATTAGTTAAAAGTTAATTTCCCTGTGCGTGGAAGTAAGTTACTTAAATTCTCCTCCTTGAATCTGGAAGGACCATATGCGTTCAAGTAACTTGTGTAGTGTTTCTCCCACCAGCTGCATGGGAAAGATCTTGGAGTGCCTTGTCTTGCTGTTTAAATCTGTACAGCTCCTCAATCATTTTGCATGGATTTAGAAAATATCTTTCCAACATTAATAACCTGATACTATTGGAGGCAGCTGTACAGCAGTATTTCCTGCATGTGCTATACCCAGTAGGCATTTACTTAGCTTTACAGCAGGCTTACAGTACTATTGGAAAGCACAAATCTTCACAGCTTCATGCATGAAACTTCTAGGGATGTTCTCTCTTGTGTTTTTATGAGCCTTCATATTTCCACATTATTTTAGATACAAAGTCATGAATGCCATGTTTAATCACTTCATACAACAAAACTGCCTGTCAAGGTAATGTTTTAAGTGTCACTGTTTTGCAGTGGCTATCATCAGTAACACATCCGTGGTTTGAAGCCTGCAATTGTTCCATATTCATAGATGCCTTTTCAATTTTTTATCCATACTCCATCCCTGCAGCAAGCATGAAGCATATGAAGGTAATTAGATTGTATGAAGGCCAGACAGTGAAACACTTTTTACATTTTTGAAACCGGTTTTAAATTCTTGACAGAAAAATCCCCGTCCATTCCTTTTGACCATTCTGTGAATTTGTAGTATTGTATGACTTGGAGTGAATACATACCACTTCAAATGTTAAAATTTCTGTGAGGTTATTGAGCATACTTTCGATCAGAAAGTTGCACGGTACCATGCCAGTGTGACTGCTGAAATTGGTTCCTCAAAGTATTTGATATTTTAAGATGAATTGTGCATAGGTCAGGGAGAGGAGACCAGTCGTGCTTGGTTCCGTTCTGTAGAGCATTTGAATGATCCCGATTTCATTAAGGAAGCATTGTGTCTAACTCTACTCCATCATCATATGTGAAGGTACTGGACACAGTCCACCATGAGAAAATTAGACTTGCAGCAGAGGAATTTTAGGAGTAGCTCTATTACCAGCTTCTTTGCTGAGACTGGCAAGTCACCATTTCAAATCAGGTGGTTAACTCTTCATACGGCAAAGAATATAGAAAATATACTCCATACCCCAGGTGTCTGTACACTATACTACTGCTTGGTCACCTAAGGAGTAACTTTATGGTAATTGTCATCCAGCACTAAGGGCCTTAAGGATTTATTTAACAAGCTATCTTATAGGCATGGATGTGGCAACTATTGATATTTATACCTGGATGGAATAATCGTCACCTTGATTTTGTAAGCAGCTTAGATTTTTTTTTTTTTTTTTTTTTTTTTAATTTGCACATTTTTAGAAAAGAAGGTACTGTAAATGTGATTTTTAGAACTGTTTTATAATGTTGCAAATGAACATTGTCATTTTAATGTTAAAACAGGATGGCTCCCTTTGTTCATCGTGGCTTTCCGTGATAGTGGCGAAGAATCTGCCTACCATATCTAGGACACCCTTTTACCAGAACAACATAGAAAAGAGGTTGAATTCTGCTGGGCATGTCGAAATTAGGGGAAAAAAGTTGATTTAGTTAAGGACGCCTGGGAGAGTGACGACATTTGCTATACAGGCAGTAATCTTACTGTTGAATGTCCTGCACCAATGAAATGAAGTAGTATGGTCAGAGGTGAGATAAGAGAAATTGTCAACTTTGAAACTCCTTGTTCCTACTTCCATTTTATTGTGATCATAGCAAACCCTCCCCCCCCCCCCATATGACTTTGCTCTGGTGGAAGATTCCACATGTTTCTAGTGCCTCTAATGTAAGAATTTCAGTATATCTCTCTTAATGAAGTTTGCCATATAGTCAAACAAGGGAGAGCTGTAAATGTAACTACGGACATGCCCTCTGTATTAGTTTATTATGAACTGAATGTGGTGCCCATTATAAATTGTTGGACTTCCACCTTAATTGAAAATTTTAGTGACTGTGTTATCTGGTTTTTCAATTAGTGTCCAGCCAGTGATGCATTTGTACTACAGTTGGTTAGTATTTCCTGTTGTAGTATTATCATCATAATAATATTTAGTAGTTGGCATAGTTTTATCGCAAGTCTGAGTTTTTGTACATATGTGTGATCATATGTCTTCTATTAATTATAGTGAAATTTTAAACTTCTGCCTCTCTCAATCAGACTGTTCTCCATGAACTTATTTGTGCTAAGGACCTTGATGTTGAACATACATCAGCAGCAGCACCACCACCACCACCACCACCACCACCACCACCACCACCATGAGTAACAAGAAAGAAAAACTGCTGGTATAACCCCAAATAATTTTTTTCTTCACGGAGAAACTAAGATTGATATGTTAGCCTGCTGGTATGTGTGATAACACATTTATTTGATTGACCTATTGCTGTGAGCTGTGGTGAACTCGGTACGGCATAGTGGCTATTGTCGTTGGCATGTTATTGGTTGCCAGTTCAAATCCAATCACCAGCAATTTTTTGTTATTTAGGATTTATCATTTCTGAAATGTTCTTGAAATATCTTATGTTTGTAATGTTTGTATATTCTAGAATATTCTATACTTTTATAAATATTTACACACTCAGTCCAGGAGTTCAGTTTTGTTGTGGCTGTATGTTGGTTTCAGTAAACGTGCTTTGATTTCTAAGTGTTGTACTTTACTGATGACCTTGCTTTGGGCTTTGGACTCGATTGTGTTTTCAGCATGATATTGTTATTTCACGTTTCCTCTTCCTGTTTGCCATCCTGCAAGATTTATCCGCTGAAGTGCCAAAAAAACTGGTATAGGCACGGGTATTCAAATACAGAGATATGTAAACAGGCAGAATATGGTGCTGTGGTAGGCAATGCCTATATAAGATAACAAGAGTCTGATCCCCTATATTTAGATGAGTGTGAAGGAGCTCTTAATGTGGTACAGTTTTTAAAACCTACAGTGATGTATTCCCATTCAGTTAAATATCAGATGAATAACACCAATACTGAAAATATGGAATGATGGAACATCAAGATCATTCATTGATATATACTGTCATTGTGAATAAATCTACATTAGTCTGTAATTTCTACCAAATTAATAGCCAGTTACCAATTGCAATAATACATTGATAACTTAAATTTTGTTCTGACCTCATGGCATTTTCTATATACTAATGTGAAATTCCTTTACAGTATGTGAAATGCCAAACCCTATTCGCCAGCCTCTAATAAAATCTAAGAAACGGAAACAACCATTATCGCACAATACTGAATCAGGACCAGTGTATCCACCGCTGATTGAATCTACATATGAGATGGGACCGATAATTGGCGAAGGGAATTTTGCCATTGTTATGCAGTGCCGAGAAAGGTATCTGATTTAACTTATATGTAATTCAGAAAATTATTATCATATGTAAATTTAACTTCAAATGAATTTAGACCATAATTAAGATCTATGTTACATATTGCTAATATCACTATTCAAATAGCTTATCATCTTCATTATAGAAATACGATTTATACAAGTACTTTATCTTTCCCGGTTTGTGGCTTACAGGACAACTATTATTTCTGTACAAATAAAAAATGAAAGTGTTTTCTGTAAACACAGTTTGGTTTTGTTCGAGTTTGTTAATCTTCCAGTAATATTCATGAGATTATACAGAAAAACTATACAGCTTGTACCCAAAAGTATTTGCCACTTACACTGTTCTCTTTGTGTGTTGTATTCGTAGCAACCTCTTAACAATTTTATTACTTTCATAAGAAAACTTATTCACTTTATTCCAGATAATATTTGGCATTTGCTTCAATTTTAGCCGTGTAATCCAGTTATTTTGTTATTGAATAATTGATATTTAACATATTTGATCTCTCTCATTGTTTTATGTCATTATCCTTCTTGTTTGTGAAGTGAGCTAATAACAGTAGTTTAAATAAGTACAAAGAAATGTGTGATGTAATGTTTGGTAGCTAATTTTTGAGTAAACTGAACATATGGCTGTTAAAAGAAACATTGGATGGGTAAAATATGTGCACATGTTAAAGCAGTTAATAATAAGGATAACTGTAATAACAGGGACAGCTGCCAGATTCTGGCAAACTATCCCCAACAATAGCACTTCACAACCAAAATTTGTTTTTAAACAAACCAAACTCAGAACTTCATGCTCATGTCCACACATATGAAGTATGAAATGAGGGAATTCATCTACTAACTAGAAAAAAGGGAGTGGGGTCTGGGAGGGGTAGCTGGAGGAGGAAATGAGCTTAAACAGAGTTAAATACTGGAAGCAGACAGGCAAAAAGGTGCTTGATAAGGTAGTTAAGATCGTTCATGAAATTTTGGTGTCGGATAACTTTAAAGTTGATAAAGAGTCCATTCTCTGCAATCGGTCTATAATACAAGTGACTTTTACTTTTTTTTAACTAATGAAGGAATCAAAGTAAATCTTTTTGCACATTATTTATTGATTCTTGGAAAACATTGAATTTCTTTCTTTCTTTTTTTTAAGTCACCATTAAGCCCTTAAAATGTGAGGAGTTAAAGTTGCTCTGGCCAAAATGAGGTGTATCCGTGATGGAAGTCCTGCAGTCTGCAGATCTTATCTGAAATAAAAAACACACAGTTTCCTTAACATATAAAATACTTTGTGTGGATTAGAAGCACAGTTTTTTTTCAAATTTATTGAAATAATAAAATGGCAGGTGTATCAAACAAAGATGTAGTTTTGTTGTGTGTTTTTGGTCACATGTTTTGCAATAATTAATGAAAAAATTAGCCTATTATTCTTGTAAACAAGCCCGAAGAGTAATTCACCCAAATTTCAGAATTAGAGAGGCCACAATCCGTTCTGTTAGCCTAGATACCGCGTATTTTGAGCTGAACATGCATCAGAGCAGTGTATGTATACACAATTTTGTGTGTAAGCCACAGTTGAGGCTCAGTTATCCTGTGCTTTCCAGTATGGGTTGTTTTGTATTATAACACTTAAAGATATCTCAGATTGTGCACAATATTGCATTTTATGATGTCAATATGTCAAAATCACCCATTAATGGTGTAGGGAAACACAGACCCCATAGTGGAAAATATTTCATTTTCCCCTCTAACTGTATTGCTTCAAAAATATGAGAATTAGAATGAGATTCAGCAATGCACCTTTTGTTACTGTGTGATAAAACTCATATTTGTAGCAAAAAGTTTTGTTTTGCTTACTTAGTTGCTTCCTCTTTTATATGCCGGTATAAGTTGCCAAAGATTGCTACAAAATAAAACAGTGGATCAAATAGAAGTGCTCCCTTATGAATTCTCTTACCTTGCCATGTTCCTTCCCAACTATTCAGACCTTGCCTGGGGGTGGTTTACCATTTTATGTTCAATTATCTATTTTAATAGAAACTTCTTCATTTAATGAAGCTCTGTGACTAATTACTCTTCATGAATTTTGAGAAATTCCAGAATGTATATTTCCTAATAACTATATGTTATTGCTGAAGTAAAATATACTGTAGTTGTGCTGTTCTGCATAATTTCATAGCCACCAAGTGACAACAACCCAGGTTGCTTGTATTGCTCTTGGATGTCCAGCCAGGTACAGTTGTTGAAACAAGTGAAAGAAATGTATCTTTTGGTCATCTTCAAGTGACACCTGCAGACTAAGCATCTTTGGCATGTCTTGCTGCTTCTTCTTCTTCTTCTTCTTCTTCTTCTTCTTCTTCCCGTTATCAATAGCCACTTCTTCCCTTGCTGCCCAACCACATGCAGCATCTGGTAGAGTATTGGAGGGGACTTGGGATCACAGAATGCTGGGCACAAACTCTGGTCCATAAGTGCTTCTACAGTCCCTATATGGCATGATGGCATGGAGGCCACTCTTGCCCAGTGTTATGAGTACAGTTCACATAGTGCTGAGCTCCACACTTTACTGAGAGTGAAGCCACTGTCCCTATCAATCAGACTGTTGGCCTCTCGTACTTCAACAGACTCCTTCAACACATTATTGAAAAATATTTATTTAACACTTCCATTTGTTCATATTTTATTCAGTCCCCAGTAGCTGTATAGTTTTATGCAACTGTGGATTTTGTGGTTTGGTCGAGTTTGGCATATCTGCTGTTTTTCTGACACCTTCCTTAGACTAAGTGCCCAGTCTGCCCAATTGATACAGTACTACATTTACATTGAATATGGAAGATGGCCAGTTTACGAGATCCCAAATCACAATAGTGCCTTCTAGTGCTCATGTTTTTGGAAGTGGGTGGTAAACACATTTAATGTTATGCTGAGTCAAGATTTGGCCAATTTTATTCAATATTTTACTGGCATATGGCAAGTGTGCCATTGTCTCATTTTCAACATTGCATTCTGTTTGTTAGGCCCCACCCTCTGCCTGGAGGTACATTGGATTTGTGTTTCACTATGTATGTTTTTCTTGAATACATCCTGAAGGTGTTTGAGCTTTGTTGGTAAACTTTCATTTTCGTCGGATATTGCATGAGCCTTGGGGGCAAGTGTACATAGAACACACACACACTATGAAAGATGATGGCAGCTGCAAGTGTATTAATACAAATCTGTGTATGTGAAAGGGGGAGGTGGGGTTCTGTACACTCTGTGTCCCATAATGCCATCCACTTTGTGTTTGATCAGGATATCCAAAAAGAGAAATTTGTCATTCTCTTACTGGAAGTTCAGATGTTGGAGGAACTCTTGAAATACTTCACACCTTTGTGGCCACACAACAGATGTCTCATCGCCATACCTGAAGAAACTGGTGGGGTTCAGTGCAACTTCTTTCAGACCTTCCCCTTCAAAATCCTCCATGAATAAGTTTGTTGGTACCTGTTATAGAGAGCACCCATGGTGATGTCATCCACTTGTTCATAATAGCCACCATTTGAGAGAGAGAATGTAGATGTGTGGACAGGTTTGAAGAGGTTAATCATTATGGGGCTGAACTTACCCCAGATAAGCTTGAGGGGATCAGAACGTGGCACCCTGGTGAAGAGTGAGACTGTGTCAGAGGTATCAGTCAGATCCTGATTACAAAAGTGTAGTTCTTGCAACCATTGAATGAAGTGTACTGAGTTTCTTATGTGGTGCTGACATTTACTGACGAAGGCACTTAATACTGCTATTAGATGTTTTGCCAGCTGATATGTAGGTGTGCCTTTGTTGCCATGGAGCAATAAAAACTGTTGATTTTCTGGGAAAGCTTAAGATCACCCAACAACCTAAGTTTCTTTCTCAGTGCCAAAATATGTGGGCAACACAATTAATGTACAGATGGTCACTATTGCACATGAAGCATACACTGCAAATTGTTACTTTCTGTCAGTCCTACATGCGGAACTACTTTGATGTGTATGCAGTTCGTATGTTCCTGAGTGAAGGATCTCACAAGATACAGTTTAAACACCACTTGGGAAGATCCTCTGTGTTTAAACTAAACTGATATTTTATAATGCAACACTGTGTGTGTGTGTGTGTGTGTGTGTGTGTGTGTGTGTGTGTGTTTTGGTGCTTGGTAAGGTGTTACTTTGTCAGTGGGTGTAAGTAAATGATTCTTTTCTGTCTCAAAAACTGGTAATAATCATTTTTAATTTAATTTTAGTAAATTTAATTATGTGTAGTAATTTATGTTGCATTTTTATCATAATTGATGGTACTCCATATACAGTGCTTTCTAATATTGAATATTCTGTCATCT
Source organism: Schistocerca piceifrons (assembly GCF_021461385.2). Lineage (NCBI taxonomy): Eukaryota > Metazoa > Arthropoda > Insecta > Orthoptera > Acrididae > Schistocerca > Schistocerca piceifrons. Next base: position 481,413,284 of record NC_060149.1, on the reverse strand, counting down.
TTACAGGGCAACAGGTCAGGTGTATGCACTGAAAGTTATTGACAAATCCAAATGTGCAGGCAGAGAACACATAATTGATAATGAAGTAGCTGTTTTGCATAAGCTATATCACCCAAACATAATACATCTCGTTACTGAATTCTTCACTGATTCATTCTTATACCTTATCATGGAATATGTTGAGGTAATTGGTTTTTACATTGATTTATAAGAACTGTTCATTTCAGTTGCCACAAGCTTGACACATTTTCTTTCTTTTCAGACAAAGAGTAATTACAATTAGCTGGCATAGCATATGTGCTAACTGTAAACGGTGTGTGTGTGTGTGTGTGTGTGTGTGTGTGTGTGTGTGTGTGTGTGTGTGTGAGAGAGAGAGAGAGAGAGAGAGAGAGAGAGAGAGAGAGAGAGAGAGAGAGATTCTTTAATATTAACAACTGTGATCTATTTTTCACCATAACTTTCTGACTTTGGCTACCTTCATAGAGTGCAATATTACAGTTTTGCTGAGTAGACTAAAATTGAAGGACATAGCTCTCAGTGATTTCGTATACAGCAGTCATTTCTAGCAATTTTTTGTACGTACATGCCCAAGAAACACAACATGGCCTCCTTAAAGTGTGGTCTTCTGATTAGTGCTATGGTCTCCAAAGCGTAAAGCGCATCACAGTTATGTATTTAGTACCATTTACCACGGGAAAGTTTGTAATGAATGAAGTAGTTGTAATTGATGTTCTGAATGGAAAGGGAAATAATGTTAGTAGGACCTATCCACCATCCATACTCAAGATGAAGTGCTAATATTATGTTCATGGGAGAGTCAAAATTTGTTAGCTGTTCTACAATGTATCTACATAAAATGGTGGGTGGACAAGTACATTATTTTTCACCATGTTATTGTACATCAAGCTTGCATATTCCTGCCAAGAAACTGTTCTTGTGAAGCCACTTGTGACAACTTTCTGCACCTCCACATCTGAGGAAAATAGATCACCTCACAAAACATCCATGAGTAGTTCAGGCAAACAAGCCATTTGCATCTTCCGACATGCAACATCTGAGCTATATGGGTTTGCAAGCTTCTGGGTGAAGGCCAAAAATGGGAACTGGTTTAATGGCTGCTTCCTTGTGCCTTAGCAACAGGTACGAGGTACTACTCAGTGTTGATAACAAAGTTATATCAGCATGTCATGCCACTCTTGTTGAGCTAGTGCCAGATTTTTCTGCACAGTCCAGACAAGCACAGGCAGTGGATATGCTGGTCATTGGAAACACCAATGTCAGGCGGGTAATGGAGCCAGTCAGCAAAACTGCAAGCATGTCAGAAAAGAATGGCAGTGTGCACTCGATATGTTTTATGAGAGGTCTTGTCAGAGACATGGAGGAGGCTCAGCTGGTGGGTGTCAAATGCACTGGGTGCAAATCTTGGTTTATTTTAGCACAAATGATGTCAGCTGCATGTGTTCCGAGACTTTCGTTTCTTTTGAAGTTGACTGGCTTGGTGGAGGCATCTGTTGGCAGTCCTCTGGTTTAGAGCAGAGTTATAAGTCTAACCCAGAGGTTTAGATGATTCTGCGATAATATTGGATGTGAATTTCTAGGCCAAAATCCAAACTAGCTCAGCCACATTATTCCCAGAGAATGTTTGTTCTCATGAACAGAAACAGAAATGGTTAATACAAGGGAGGATCAGACAGTAATGCACAATGGTGTTTTTTGATAGAAGCAAAGTGTAGTTTGATATTTGTAGGCCAAAGTGCATAAACAGAGTGAAATTCACAAGGACATAAGGGGCATGTATGGGGATGACTGTATGGACCGTAGCAATGTCTCCAGAGGGCCGTATGATGCTTACTGATTCACCACACACTGGGTAGCCAGTCTCAGCTGCAACTCTGCAGAATGTTGGAGCAATTGACACGGCAATTCTGAACAACCAGTGTGTGCAACTGCAAACATTATTGCAGCAGTTAACCTTTTCCTATGGTACAGTATTCAATATTGCTCACAACATTAATTCTGACAGTTTCAAACTTCTTCATGATGATGCTCACCTCCATGTTGCTGCTCCTGTTCATGAGAAAATTGCCGAATCTTGGTGGAAGTTGCTCCAGCATCCACTATACTGTCCAGATCTTGCACTATCAGACTTTCATCTCTTTTGATCCCATGAAGAAATTCCTGTCTGGCAAATGCTTTGCAACAGATGCGGAAGTGAAATCAGCAGTCTGCAGATGACTATACTGCAACCAAATGGACTTCCATGAACAATGCATATTGACACTGGTACCACGATGGGAGAAATGTGTTGAGAAGGTTAGTGACTCTGCGGAAAAGTAGGTAAATGATGTACACTATGTGATCAAAAGTATCCAGACACCTGGCTGAAAATGACTTAAAAGTTCGTGGTGCCCTCCATCGGTAATTCTGGAATTCAATATGGTGTTCGCCCACCCTTAACTTTGATTACAGCTTCCACTCTAGCAGGCATACGTTGAATCAGGTGCTGGAAAGTTTCTTGGGGAATGGCAGCCCATTCTTCACAGAGTGCTGCATTGAGGAGAGGTATCAGTGTCAGTCGGCGAGGACTGGCACAAAGTTGAAATTCCATAACATCCCAAAGGTGTTCTGTAGGATTCAGGTCAGGACTCTGTGCAGGCCAGTCCATTACACGGATGTTATTGTCATTTAACCACTCCGCCACAGGCCATGCATTATGAACAGGTGCTCAACCGTGTTGAAAGGTGCAGTCGCCATCCCCGAATTGCTCTTCAACAGCGGGAAGCAAGAAGGTGCTTAAAACATCAATGTAGGCCTGTGCTGTGATTGTGCCACACAAAAGAACGAGGGGTGCAACCCCCTCCATGAAAAACATGACCACACCATAACACCAATGCCTCCGAATTTTGCTGTTGGCATTACACATGCTGTCAGTCAACACACGAGGTCGGCCTGTACACTTTTGTGCTGTACGTGTCCCTTTATGTTTCCAGTTCACTATCACATCAGAAACAGTGGACATAGGGATGTTTAGGAGTGTGGAAATCTCATGTACAGATATATGACACAAGTGACACCCAATTGCCCACCACGTTCGTAGTCCGTGAGTTCCGCATAGTGCCCCATTCTGCTCTCTCATGATATCTAATGACTACTGAGGTCGCTGATATGGAGTACCTGGCAATGGGTAGCAGCACAATGCAACTAATATGAAAAATGTATGTTTTTGGAGATGTCCAGATACTTTTGATCACATAGTGTAAGTTCATTTTTAATTTTTTTGTTTTGTTGTCTATTGAAGTTTTTGGTAATAAAATCATTGTGTGTTACTTTCTGATCTCCCTTTTTATGATATTAGTAAATGCAGGAGTATGTATGGGAAGGTATCAGAGTTTTGTCTCTTATTGAACTGGTTGTGGATAGCAATGATATCCTAAATACTGATTGGAATATATGTTACAAGGATACATTAGATGTCATTGGTGGCAAAATATTCTTTGCAGTAAAGCGTTTGGTAATATCTACTGAGGTTCTTAGGGGTGCTGAATATAAAATAATCTAAGTGAAATTACGAAACAAAGATGGGGCAAATGTGGTAATTCAGTGCTTTTATAGACTTCTTTCATCAGGAGCTGCAGTGGCAGAGTGCCTCAAAGAGAACTTACAGAATGTTGTGAATTAGTTCTCTGCTCACTCTATTGTAACAGAGGGAGACTTCAATTTACCATCTATAGGATGGGAGAAACATGCGATCATAACTGGTGCCTGACATGTGACTTCATTGTGAATGTTTGAGCAGGCATGTAGTTAGACATCCAACTTGTGAGGCTAACATCTTACACTTCCTAGGAACAAATAGACCTTCAATTTTCAAACCAGATGATGTACAATTGGATATTTTTGATCATAATTAAGTGTGTTGTAAGGAATGTTTAGAAAGGTAGGAAAATAGTTTTCCTTAGCAAAAGTGACAAAATACTAATGAGTATGTGAAGTCAGCATCAAATATTCAGTTCTGAGGATGATTATGTGGAGCACAAATAAATAAAATTCACAAGCATTAGTTACTACACCTTAGACAAATATGTTCAGAACGAGGTTTCCAGGCATTGGAAGACCCACCATGGTGTAATAGCTATCTTAGATAGCCCTAAAGAAACAAAGATAACTTCATCACAGGTTTAAGCAAAATCAAAACCTAGTTGACAAACAAAAGCTGAACGAAGCAAAAAATGAACGTAAAAAAGAGAAATGAGAGAAGTGTTCAATCAATTTGAAAATTAAATTTTGCCAACCAATCTGACTAAAAGCCCTAACAAGTTTTAGTGTTTTGTAAAATTGGTAAGCCTATCAAAATCATCGACTCAGCCACTCAGTCACCACACAGGCACTGAAACAGGAGATTAGAGAGAGCAGGCCGAAATACTGAATTTGGTCTTTGAAAACAGTTTCACTACAGAAGATCGTAATAAGGTCCGTATTTTCACTAATTGCACAAATGTTGAAATGGCACAGATTTAGGTAAGTAACTGCAGAATGGAAAGCAACTTTAATTGCTTTGTAGTGGAAAGGCATCTGGATTAGATGAGACACCTGTAAGGACACTACAGAAATCATGCAAAAGAACTTGCTGCCCTTACAGCAACACTTCAGCATTGGTCAGTGGAACAATGAAGGGTATTAGTGACTCGGGGGGGGGGGGGGGGGGGGGAAGCACAAGTCATTCCAGTTTTCAGGAAGATTCATAAGAGAGATGAACATAATTACAGGTCTATATTGCTGACATTCATGTCATAGAGTAAGGGAACATCTTTTGTGCTTTTGGAGAAACAAAATCTCTGCCATAAAAATAGACATTGATTTCACAGATACAGATCTTGTGATACTCGGCCCTGTGTCTGTTGTCAATGAAATCCATAGTGCTGTTGATAATGGTGCTCATGTTAATGCCATGATCCATGATTTCAGGAAGGACATTTAGTACAGTTCTGCACTGTTGTTTAAGTTGGGGGTGGGGAATATGAACTTACCGAGTATTGGACCATATTTGTGAATGGATTCAAGACTTCATAGCAGATAGAATTTAACGTGTCACTTTTAACAAAGCTAAATAAAAATATATGAAGGTAAATTCAAGATTACCCCATGGGAGTGCAATAGATCCACTGCTGTTTACAGTTGAAGTTAACGTTTTAGAGGATAATGTTGAAAGCTCTGTGAAGTTGTCTGCAGATAATGCAGATGTCTATAACAAAGTAGCAATGCCAGAAGACTGTAACGAACTGCAGGACTGGCTCAGGGACTGGCAGTTGTCGCTAAATGCAAATAAACTAAATGTAACATATTTTACAAATGAGAAGATATAAAATTAAACTCCACTAATGGAAAAAATTCCAACACCAAATAATAATTCATGTGGAGTAATGAAGTTTTGGGAATACATTTGTGTAGATAACAAATTTAAATGATTAATATTGCAAGATCACAAGTTAGTGTGCTGAGATAAGCCACTGCAAATGTGATATGTTGGTATACTAATAACCAGTGTAACTGCCAGATTTTTGAACACAAGCATGCAAATGTGCATGCATTTGTTGCATAGGTGCTGGATTTTATTTGTGGGATGTAGTTCCATGCCTGTTGCAGTTGCTCGGTCAATACAAGGATGATTAATGCTGTTTCTGGATGACACTGGAGTTGTCGTCAGATGGTGGTGTCAAGTATGTGCTTGATTGGAGACAGATATGGAGATCGGGCAGGCCAAGACAAAATGACACTCTGTAGATCATATTGGGTTACAACAGTGGTATGTGGGTGAGTTTTATCTTGTTGGAAAACACCCTCTGGAATGGTGTTCCATGAATGAATGGCAGCACAACAGGTCCAATCACCAGATTGATGTACAAATTTGCACTCAGCAGAGTGCGGCGGATTTGCTGGCGGATCTGCCATCTATTTTATGTAATGATCAAATGAATGTGGTTAGGGTTTTAAAGTTTTATGACTTGTCCAACGTTTTTAAGATGATTTTAGGGAGATGTTCCTAATGTGTCAAAGGATGGCTGGCTCACCTTAGTTTTTTGTAAGTGGTCAGCCAGTCACATTTCCCCTGTGCTTTTCTTTTAGTTCTTCTGTGTTGTGTTTTCTCTGTGTTTTAATTTCTTGATTAGCACTCTTCCCTCCTAATTGGTTTTAGTGCATGTGAGAGTGATGTGATACAGTGTAAATGTGTGGTCATTTTGAGTGCATGTGTGTACAACACTTTTAGTTCATCTCCACATTCATTTGTTTTCATAAGTGTAAGGGGGTGATGACCTCACCATTGGGTACCCATCAGATCCACACACACACACACACACACACACACACACACACACACTCTCTCTCTCTCTCTCTCTCTCTCTCTCTCTCTCTCTCTCTCTCTCTCTCTCTCTGTATTTTGTGGACCTTTCTCCAAGAAGTCCTTGTTCTTAGCTGCCTTTCCTCTGATCGCTTGGGTTTAACTCCTTTTTTTGTATTAGTGGTCTAAGGTTCTGACATGGGTGTGTATGATCTTAGATGTTTTTGCGGCCTAAATCAAAAATAAACATCCATGAATGATATTATCGGGTGTGCGTCACCAAGCCACTGTACATCCATTCTAATTTCATACTATTTCAGATGACATCCTGCTTATTGGCAAAGAGAGAAATTCTGGATTCTTTTGCCTGTATTATGCTAAAAACATTAATGCGGGTGTCAGTAAGTGTAATTTGAGCTGAGGACAGAACCCCCTCTCTGACTGCAATAATGCTGTTGTGAGCAGGCCTAGAAATGTAACTGAGGCAGTGGCAGAGCATCTCTCCCTAGCCCAGCCAGATGGACTTGATATTTGATGACTTCTTTGGATCCATGTAGATGGAAAAGAGGAAAAAAATTACAACACTAAAAGATAAATAACGTAGAGTAATGAAATTTTGAGAATATATTTGTCTAGGTTACATATTTGAGTGATTAACATGGCAGGATCAAGGTTAATGTAAGCGTGAGCGAAGTCATTTCAAATGTGAAATGCTGTTACATTAATAATGGTGTAACTGCCAGAATGTTGAATGCAAGCATGCAGATGTGCATGCATTTTGTTGCAGTACAGGTGCTGGACGTCTGCCTGTGGGATAGAGTCCATGCCTGTTTCACTTGATTGGTCAATACAGGAATGGTTAATACTGGTTTTTGATGATGCTGGAGTTGTTGTCCGATGATGTCCCATATGTGCTTGATTGGAGACAGATCTGCTGATCAAGCAGGCCAAGGCAACATGTTGACACTCTGTAGAGCATGTTGGGTTACAACAGTGGTATGTTGGTGAGTGTTATCCTGTTGGAAAACACCTGTGGAATGCTGTTCATGAATAATCACCAGATTGACATACAAATTTGCAGTCAGGGTGTATGGGATAACCATGAGAATGCTCTTGCTGACATACAAAATTGCATCCAAAGAACATAACTCCAGGTGTAGCTCCAGTGTGTCTGGCACATAGACATGCTGGTTGCAGGCCCTCAACCGACCTCCTAACCAATGCACACCCATCACTGGCACTGGAGCAGAATCAGCTTTCATGAGAAAACGCAATAGACGTCCACCCTGTCCCCCAGTGAGCTCTTGCTAGACACCACTAAAGTTGCAGATGTCAGTGGTTTGGGGTCAGTGGAATGCACACTACGGGGCATTGGGCTTAGAGCTGCCCTTGAAGTAACTGGTGTGTAAGGGTTTATTGTGTCACTACGGTGTCAGCTGCTTCTCAAATAGCTACGGCAGATGCAGTATGATGCATCAGAGCCGTATAACAGAAATGGTGGTCTTTCTTCTTAGTAGTGCTGTGTGGCCATCCAGAGCCATGTTGTGACCGTACATTCTTGTGATCACTCCTGTCAGCAGTCATCTGCTGTGTGCTACATTCCTTCTTTCTAAAATATTGCAGAAGGAACATCCAGCTTCTCGTAGCACTATTACATTAGCACATTGAAAGTGCATGTGGTGTTGATAATGGCATCTTTGTCACCGTAAAGGCATTTTTGAATAACATCAACTCAGCATGTCCCTATCTCAAAGATAACTAATTCTCGCAATCGTTACAATGTGTATTTCAAGCAAACTTTATGTGTATCTTCATAGTGGCACTACTAGCTCTGCTCCTATGCAGCTGGCATGATATTTGCATAGACATCGTATTTCATGTGTAAAAACACATCTACCAACTTTTGTTCATGTCTCACAACTCCTTATAGGTAGTGTTTTTTTCTGCCATTTTATTTGTAACAAATTGCTGGAAACAGTAACTACTGCTAAATACCTAGGTATCCATCTGGAGTGAACTGATGTGCAATAACCACATAAAACAAATAGTAGATAAAGCAGATGCTAGGCTGAGATACACAGGCAGATTCTTCAGGGAATGTAATTAATCTTCAAAAAAAGTGACTTAAAAAACTCTTGTTTGACTATTTCTGGAGTATTGCAGATCAGTCTGGGACCCTTACATCATTGAATTACTAGAAGGGACAAGCAATATCCAGTGAAGAGTAGCACATTTGGTCACAGGATCATTTAATCAATGTGGGAACATTATGGATGTGCTCAACAAGCTCCAGTGGCAAATGCTACAAGAGAGGCATTGTGCATCACTGAGAGGTTTACTATTGAAATTCTGAGAGAGTACATCCCAGGAAGAGTTGGGCATCATATTATTTCCTTCCACATATGTCTTATAAAAAGACCACAATGAGAATATCCAAGAAATTAGAGCTAATACAGAGGTTTACCAATAATCATTCTTCCCACACGCAATTAACAAATGGAACAGGAAATAGGGGATTAGTTAGTGGTACTAGAGGTGCCCTCTGCCACATACTGGAAGTGATTTAAGAGTGTAGATGTAAGTATAGGGAGTAAGATCTGAGCTGTGGGGAAAGTGTTCCAATAGCTCAAAACCCAATTTCTTAATAGTTTCAATGGTACGGTGGGCCATGCGCAGATGGGCATTGTTGCGCAACAGCAACATTTTCTTTCACAATATATCTCATTGTTTGATGTGAATGGCTGACTTCAGCTTGTTTTCCAACAATTCACCATAAGACTTGGTGTTGTAGTCGATCCCTCTGTCATGTACCTTTCCAGTATGGGTCCATTTACATCCCAAAAAATGATTAGCATAACCGACCTTGTTCCCTGTTGAAATGGTCAAGCAGTTGTTGGCAGATATCGGCATATCGGCATATTTGTCATAGTTCTTAAGTAAGCTGGCTTGGTAACTATAGTGCAGAAACTTTATGGAAAAAAGTTCATCATGATTAGTGTGATAGGCAGAACCAGGACTGATGTCTAGAGAAGATGCTACTGTATCAGTCGTAACTTGAGTCTCCACTAAAACCATCTCTTGGCTGTGCTGAATCTGGTGGTGGATGTTGATGTGCATCCAGCTCTCTCTGTATGTGTCAAACTTCTTTTGCCACCTATGTTACGTGATATGTGATACCCCGTATAAAGTCTATGATGAATTTCAGCCCCTTCATCCCTTCTGACCATAGAAATATAATTAATACATGTTGTTCCTCTTTGGTGCAAACTACTAGTGGAATGGACATGTTAATTCTTGACAGAATCCATCTGAAGTGGTCGGGGTTGAATGGTGTGTATGCATGTGCAGAAGGCAGGTTAAGGATTTAAAGGTGTTTTCTGATGAAAGTTTAGCTTAATTTTTGACTCTTCCTTGTACATTTGTGTCACCACACTCAATTGTCACCATACTCCATATACTACTGTATCAAGGATAATGAATTGTTGGACCACATGTTAGTACTACAGGCTTCCTGGATGAAACTCACCAGCAGCAGAGATTTGTACTCCAGTGTTATTCATGGTATGGTGAATCCATAGTGCAGCTATTGCTAGTCACCAGCCAGCAGTGCGAGTTAAACATTGGCTGTTTTAGAGAGATCTAAGTTGGACCTTCTGTCTGCAGACAGTTTTAGCCCATTGTCTCAATGATTCATTTCAGCAGTACGTATTACTAAGAAGTAATAATAATTCTAGAATATTCACAATGTTTATGTGAATGGTTTGTTTTTTCCCAGTGCATTCATGTTGTGTGTTCAAGTGAATAAGTCCTATATGATGGGACAGATCAAGGTGGGGAGGGGCAGGGGTGGCACTTGTTAGAGGCACCCAGCCTTCTCAAGGACAGCAGACAGTGATGACAAGTAAATAGGTTGTGGGGATCTTGGGGCTTAACTGTCCAAATCAAAAAGATGGTAGACAGTTCTATCTATAAAAAGAACCTCAACTGCAAGTACAAGTGGCATTCCATATTGTTTTACACTTTATTTTATTCATGGTACGTCATTTGACTCCTCATTACAGTTGCAAGTATGTAGTAACTCGGTCTAACCATAGATGGCAGTACAATTACTAGAAGTGTAATCCCCTGCACAGTACAGCCCATTTTCGAAACTGTGTCATTACGTGAGTGGACAACATGCAGTATGATAAACAAAAGAATGGAACTGGATGATATAGTTTCTGTGGAAGGAGGATGTAAACAATGCAGATACTCACAGGCAGTTGGTGGCAGTGTATGGAGATTATGCCCCATCATGTAAAGTTCTCTTGCAGCACGACAACACTTGTCCCTGTATGAGTTGGAAAACCACAGCTGCCATCACTGAAAAGGGATTCCACGTACGCCACACCCACCTTATTCTTCTGACTTGGCCCCCTTCTGATTACCAACTATTGGGGGCCATGACAAATCTTCTGCATTAGTGTGATTTCACAGACTTAAAGGAACTGTGAGCAGCTGTGTGTAATGGGTGTAATATGATCCATAGTAGTAGTTCGAGGAGGGCCTCCAGAAGTTAAAGGGGTCAAGTCAGGAGAATACAGTGGGTGTGGCAGTACCTGGAATGCCATTTCATCAATGGCAGCTGCAGTTTTCTGACTCATATGGGGAAAAGCATTGTCATGTTTAAAGAGCGCTGTACTGTGCAGGGATTACAAGTTTAGTAATTGTGCTGCCACTTATTGTTAGACCGTAGACCAAAGTACTACGTACTCACAACTGTAATGATGACTCAAGTGACAAACCAAAAATGATGAGAAAAAATAAAGTGTAAATCAGTATGGAATGACTCTCATGTATACTTTCTGATATGACTGTGAAATCAATAATGTTTCTTAAAGAAAAGTCATAATTCATCACCAAGAGGTGACAATAAATACTGCTTTATTACAGCCAGTCCATCTTCATACCATCGCCATGCAGTTCATAATTGATGCCATATCTTAATAACTGTGCTATCTTTTGTTACAATAAATAAACAAACACTGTCTGGGTAACAGCATCTTTTAGTAATGACTACTGGTTTCAGCCACCACTGTTGACAACGTGCACTTTGTGGCAGCAAAGCTAAAGGCATTCTGCAGCCTAGATTGAAACTGGTTGCTGTCAGTAAAAGAAGTTAAAATCCAGACAGTATTTGTTTATTCATCGTTAGGTATCCTGCATACCAGAACAGAGAATACGTTAAATGCATTTCTTATTTAACTGTCAATATAATGCTATCTGGTGTACATGCTCATGAAGACTCGCATAAATTTCACATGCTCACATAGTGATGTAAAAACTCTTTCATCAATTAACATACCACCCATCATAAACCACTGAAATGAAGTAATAGGACTGCCATAATGAAATATTTATGTACATTGCATTTAACAGTGGTAACTGTCATCGTGCAGTGAAATATATTACATTAGCAATAATAAAATGCACCAAACACTGTCAATCTCCCTTCTGCAATACAGTCTGGTCACAACATTCCATTTGGAGGCACTTGGAATACTGACATCTAAACAGCTGGTTAATGTTTACAAGTTGAAACAAAGATGATGCAGAGGCCCTGCATACATCAATATTTACACAAAAATCCCAGTGAATAATATCCTTAAGAATGTATTTTATGTACTATATGTACTGTAATATGACCATTTGTGACTGTCGTACATAAATTTAACGATCTGCATGTTGTATGCAGTAGCATATTATGTTGGCAATTTATTTGGATATAATATGCAAATAGTAACTTTCTACATTTTTATATGGTGTATTTTCTGTACCATTAACTAGTTTTCAAGCCACTGCAGGATCACCGGCAGATAGAGGCGTTACAAGAACGTAATCTGGACCATGTGGGACTAGATGCTGTGGTGATGGTGCTGGTGGCAATAATGGAAATTTAGTTACTAGTGACAAAAAGTTACAAAAGAGAAACAATTGGTATGTTTTGAGTACTTACAATGCACTGCTTCATCCAGAGAAAATCCATTCTATTAATGCACATTTTACATTTTGTACAAACAACCTGATTTAGCTGTGAAAATCATAGATATCACACTTTGCTATGTCATGATCTTTGACTTGAGATGCATTGCATTGCAGAGTAAATATTTAAGAGGATAGATAATGAATGCACATGAACTGTGCAAGCTTCAAATGCATTCGTATATTGGCAGTGCATGTATAATATGGAGTAAACATTACACAAAAGATAAAAAAAGTGAATTATTTACGACACAAAGAATTACAGACATTGGCTGAGAGTGATGATTGATTGAAATCAATGGGGAAAGCTGATAATTTGTGCTGGACTGGGAGTCAAACTTGGTTCCCCTGCATACTAAGGAGACACACTGACCACTAAATCATCTGGGCACTGTGATCATTGCAACTGCACAGACTACTCTAGCACGGCTCCCATCAGACAAATTCTGAACTTGTCCACACACTACTAATGTAGTTCTCCTTGCCCATTATCTTCATTACTCATGGCATTTTTCTGAGTCTTGTAAGAGTTGAGCCTGTTGTGCGTTCACACTGAAGAGATCATTGGCCGTTCTCATCTGAATTATATATATGTGGCTTCTGTTCTTTTGGACAAGTGGCGTGTCGTCTTTTGGACATGAATGAGTTACTACCATGTGTGACCAAACTTTTCTTCATTGGGCCATGACAATAAAAATAATAAAGAGCAAAACAGTTTTGAGTAAACAGAAAGAATGCTATAATTGTTACATGAATTGGAGAATATTAATTTATGCAGGAGGATGAGCATGTATTCTTATTGTCTTTTTTGGTATTTTGTGCCTGGATGTCTTAGAAATTCTGGAAGAAATAGTTCTGTGTCAATTCACTTTGTTTGTTAAGGACTTTTTGTGGTGATTTTAGCTTGTGAATGTAAATCTCTTACTGTTTTGAGATCCATCTGCAACCTTTTGTGAGCAATATGTAACACTGAAAAGTTATCATTGATCTCACCTGCAGACTGTTTGAAGGGCCATGTGTTATGTATAACTGGACTTGGTCAAGAGTTTGAGTCAGAGGGCAGCCATATATTGTTTGTAGCACTTTGCAAAGTTTCTTCCTGTTTGCTCGTTATAAAAGCAAGAACAAGAGCATGAACGTTTGTGTGTCAGACTTTGGTGCCGCTTTGCAGTGGGTATGTTATTGAAAACAATTTTATTTTCTGGTTTATGTGTATGGAGGATATTTTTATATTGTGCAATCTGAAAAGGTTTACAAATTCGATGACACTTTATTGAAGAATGGAGATCTGTCAGATTTTGGCATTACTTTTTTTTAGCATGCAATGATGATGGTTGTTGCTTTAATGTACATCGAATTTGTTCAATTAGCGTGTTTGAGGGGACGGATTATATCCATTATTTGTGTGCTATAGTTTTAAATATTTTCATTTCATTACATGCATCCGCTACGCTGATGTGGATGTGCAGTGTATGTATCACAGATGACCTAAAAAAAGTGATCTTACATTGTTTGGGTGTCAGGAGATTTTGTTAATGGCAACTTCATTGGTTGTGGGTTTTCTGTGTATTTGGAAGTTATGCTTGTTATTGTGACTGGAAATAGTATTATTAAGGAAGTAAATTCCTTCTGTTGTTTGATGTTTGATTGAATTTGATTCTTCAGTGCATTTATACACTTGACCTGCTAGGTTACGTAGTTCTTCTTGTGGGCTATTGAAAAGTACTACTGTCTCATAAACATATCTTTTATAATATAAGGGGCATTCAAAGAGAAACAAGCCAGAGGCATAATTACAGAAACCAGTACCTGTATGTTAGAGGTATTGACCGTGGCTGTTGAGACACTTGTCCCACTGTGACACAATGCAGTGAATGGCTGTCTTATAAAATTCCTGGGGCTGCGATGTTAACCAGTTCTGCACGTACAACTGGACGTCTTCACCCGAGGTGAATCATTTGACCAAGATGGCTGATTCATTTCCTGCAACACGGGACAACAGTGAATGCCCAGCGTTACTGACAGACCTTGACCACCCTTCGCCAAGCGATCAAATCAAAACAACCAGGCAATCTCACACGTGGGGTCATTCTGCTCCATGACAATGCAAAGCCTCATACGGCCAGCACAGTCGTGGCAATCCTGCAGAAATTCAAATGGGAGGTTCTCTGCCACCCTCCATACAGTCAGGACCTCTCTCCCTGTGATTAAGCCAATTTTGGTCCCCTTAAAAAAGCTCTGAGGGGCAAACAATTCACCTCAGACGACGACGTCCAACTCTACATGCGGAACTGGTTAACATTGCAGCCCCGGGAATTTTATGAGGCAGCCATTCGCCGCCTTTTGCAATGGTGGGACATGTTGAAAACCAACTGCAGGGTGCCGTACAAAAGGTGCAGTCCTGGTCTCTCATCCATGGCTTCCATACTTCAGCCGTCAAGTTTTGCATCATGCCCCCTTCTCTTAACAATTGTACTTTCTGACCACAACCAGAACTCTACCTCGAAAACCAATTACTCAATGTCATGGAGTCTTATAGCTTTTTGGGGCTGGTCTTCAATACCTCTTTGGCATGGCTTCCACATCTTTGCCAACTTAGACATACATGTTCATCATACCTTAATATTCTTTGCTGCGTCAGTAACAACAAATGGGGTGGGGACTGCTATACTCTTTTGTGGCTTTGCAAAGCTCTGATCCTGTCCTGTCTTGATTATGGGACTCTGGCAGATCCCATGGTATTGCCTTCAGCATTGCAGATACTGGATCCAGTAAACCATTGTTGGGTCTGACTTGAGCAGACCAGCCTTGTGACCAGCTGACTCACGGAGGATCCAGTCTCTTACCAAGTTGCCAACAACTGCTGCTCAAGTATGTGATGCACATTTGCTGCTTTCCTGAGCACCTGCACTACCAGATCCTTTTTCCTTGTAAGACGATTCCCCTTCCACAAGAGAGACCAAGGGCTGGAGACACAATCACAGTTTGCATATAGTGTCTCTGCTCTGCACTCCAATCTCCCCCAATGTTGCCTTCTATCAAGGAGCAATTGTCTATGCCTTCATGGTGTGTACCCCATCCTAGGATCTGTCTTGACCTATCCTTTGGACTGAAGGACTCTGTTGAACCCATGGTTTTTCACTGCCTGTTCATCACCGTCCTTGATGCATTTCCGGGTTTCGGAACTGGTATGCACTGATGGCACCATGGCTGAAGGTCAACAGTTGAACCAGTTCTGCCTACACAATGCAAGGTGGAGTGTACTACGCACCTTGCTAAATGAACTCAGTGTGTTCATTGCAAAATTGATGGCCTGGCTTGAGCCCTCTGTCTTGTTCATTCTTGCACTGGCAAGACCCTAATTAGCTTCAGTGACACCAATCAGGTGAAAGATGAGATCCGACACTTCTTCAGTAGCGTGGTGGCAGGATGGTATGATATGGGCATGCTGAAACTGCTACAGTGTTTACAAAAATGCATCCATTTAAATGATGTTTACATGAAAAAATAGAAAAATTTTCAACTTTCAAAACTATGTACAATTTATTGTAAAAAAAACGTTTCTTTTTATTTTTTAAAAATTGGAGACCTTGCTTTTGGGATCACCCTCGTAGTAACTTCATGTACAGGATGACAGTTAATGAGCCATATGAAATAAAATCGTCATAACTTCTGAATAGTTTGCATTAGGATGTTCAAACTGCACGGTTGGCCGCGGGGAATGATGGGAAGTAGTATGCACATGCATGGTTTGGTTTAGCAGTGAAGCCCACTTTTATTTGGATGGGTTCATCAATAAGCAAAATTGGTGCATCTGGGGTACTGAGAATCCACGCTTTGCAATCAAAAAGTCTCTTCACCCTCGATGGGTGACAGTGTAGTGTGCAGTGTACAGTCACGGAATAGTTGGTGCAATATTTCTTGATGGCACAGTGGTGAAGGTTTTTGAAGATGATCTCATCCCCATTATTCAAAGTGATGCTGATTTCGACAAGAAGTGGATCATTCAAGATGGAGCTCGACCCCATCAAAGCAGAATAGTGTTTGATGTCCTGGAGGAGCACTTTGGGGACAGCTTTCTGGCTCTGGGGTACCCAGAAGCCACTGGCATGGGCTTCGATTGGCTGCCATATTCTCAAGATCTGAACATGTGTGACTTCTTTTTGTGCTGCTATATTAAAGATGAGGTGTACAGTAATAACCCCAAAACCGTTGCTGAGCTGAAAACACTGTTCAGGAGGTCATCGACAGCATCGATGTACCGACACTTCAGCGGGTCATGCAGAATTTCGCTAGTCATGTGCACCACGTCATTGCCAATGATGGCAGGGATATCGAACATGTCATAACCTAAATTCTAATACCTGTAGTGATGTTTACATGTTGAATAAAGGGTGTGCACACCATAGTTCGTAACTAATTTACGTTTTTTGTCATATAGTTCAGTAATTGTTACCCTGTATTGTAAGTTGAAAGACATCTTGTATGTACTCGTATGTGTATTGCATTGTGGTTATCTGATGATGGGCCACACCCAAAACACGTTATGAAAATAAAGTAGTTCGATTAACATCTAGTGACTACTTTTTATGACCTATCAGCTGTCTTAGAATCACAATAAAAATAAAAAAGAATGAATTGGACATTTAATTTGTGTAGTGTCGTTTTGTGCTCATTGTCTATATAAGCAAGGAAACAGCATCTATTACATTTTAAATTCTTCAGTCAATTCACATTAGTTGTACACCGTACCCAACTGTTGTTTTAATCGGTAAGTGTAGTAATTTCCAATGTGTGTGCCTATTACCATTAACACTTTGCTGTCCACATGTCTCATACAAATTTATTCACTTTGTGCTGGCAGCACTAACTCGGACTACTTGCCTTGGCACCGGCTGTTCTTGACAGTATCGGGAGATTATAAATTGTTATATTTTAAAAGTTCTCAACCCCGTTCCCCTACTTTCATGAAATTTTGAAGATATACATATGTAAATAAATACAAACCTTGTTTGTTTCATATATTTGTTTATTTGCATTGTCTTTGGTATTTAGTATTTCTCGTTCACATGATATGAAGAAAAACAGTCTCCAAGATGTAATGCAACTGTGCAAGACTTGCACATTAAGTTTTGTTTATTCATTTCGGAAATACATAGACCTATTAGTTGGTATTGCTTTATGTGATAGGAAAGTTTGTCAACCAGATCGTGATGAGACGTATGCGATGTAGCGGCAACCTCCAAGTTTTGCTCTGTGCATTCATTGTAAATAATCATATTGTCTCTTTCGTCTGCCATGATGAAAGGGCACAAGTACTTATAAAAACAAAAAAAACTTGTTGATGTGTATAACTTACTGTTACCTAATCAAAACACCAACAGAATGCAAAAGATACTAAAGTGCTGTCGCCGGCCATGGCGCAACACTATGCTCATGACACCACTATGGTGTCGCAGGCCACTGAGCGATACCATGCTCACGACACTACTTTGGTGTTGCCGGCCGTTGGCCGCTATTTCGCGCACAACACCACTGTGGTGTCACCGGACATATTTTCCTGCATATTGCATATTGTCAGCCTACATATTATAGGTTCACTATGTTTCATATTTCCATTGAAGAATTAGAATGTGACTGTTATTCCAGGCACAAATTATGCTAAGCTAACGACATCCCATACATATAAAAATACTTTCTTGTATTCCACTTATATTAAAATTGAAGTGTATTGTATTCCTCGAAGGTCGCTGTAAATTGAAAACAATGCGCACACAAAACATAAGGTGTGGATTACTTCAAATAAATGAAATGCATAAATGTAAGTCGCAGCACTTCATTACAGTCAATACTAATTTTGTTGTTACACATATAATATGCTATTTCATGCGACTTATAAATCATTAAGTTTATGTATGATTTTCATGTATGCTTGTAGTTCCATATGATACATAACTTGTACAATCCAAAGGATATTATTCACTGGAATTTTAGTGTAAATATTGATATTTGCGGACCCTCTGTATTATCTTCGGTTCAATATATAAACTTTAATCAGTTTTGTAGATACCAGTAATCTGTGTGTCTCCACAAGGAATGTTAGAACCAGACTGCATATGTAGAAAGAAGATTGACAGTGTTTGCTACATTTTATTTTTGACAGTGTGATATATTTTAGCACATGACAACAGGTAACACTTTTACATGCATTATATCTATTTTGTTGTATGTATGAACACTATAAGTGGGCCACCACTCTCATAAAATACTATTTCTGTAAGATGGGTCACTGCTTAACTTTGAATTTAATCTTAAGGTGGGCTACAATGCCAGAAATCATTGTTCTTGAAAATTACACAGTGATCAACATGCTGAAAAAATACTTCTTCCACTAGAAATGCATTTCACTAATAACTCCTTAATTGTGCTTTACAATGTTTCATTGCTGCATAAATGCCCTATGGTATGAGGAATGATAATATTGCTTCAGAGGCAAAGTTTTGGGTAGGTTACCAGGTGCATATGTTTATATTGAGGAAAGGCAACGATAACATAGCTGTTCTGTTTCCTAAACCAAAATAAATGTGCAGGAAGTATTTAACAACAGCTGTTGTGTGTGGGGAGTCAATGTGTTATCAGATATTTTATAAAGCTTCATGACCTACAAGAATTGTATAGAACATGAAAAAGTTTTACTTTCTTTTCAAAGTTCCTCCAGTGTGTTTCTCACTGGCTCCTTAATAAATAATCATATTGCTTGTAGACAACAGTGTTCTGAAAAGGATAGATTGCTACTCACAAAAAAAAAAAAAAAAAAAAAAAAGACAAGTTGAATTGCAGAGAGGCACAATAAAAAGACTTTTACGCATTGAGCCTTCAGTCCAAGGCTTCTTCAGAAACGACTGCACACATATGTACACACAACTCGTACACACAGGACTACAATATCTGGCTGCTGCGGCCAAAATATGACTATTGCGTTAAATAAAATTAGCAGGAGTGGGACGGGGAAGAGGGAAGGATAGCAGGGTATGTTTGGGGGAGAGGAGAACACTGTATTGTGTGGTGGAGTGTGCAGGGACTAGATGGCAGCAGGAAAAGGCTTCCAGGCACAGCATCTGGAGGTTATAAGGTCGGGAGGGGGACAGAGAAGGGGAAAAGACAGGTGTGTGCATTGGCAGAGAGCAGTGCACAATAAGGGTAAGGGGATAAGAATTGTGAGGTGATTAGACAGAGGGAGCAGAAACTGTTGGGTGGCAGGTGTGGGGGCAGTAGGTTACTGTAGGTGGAGACCAGGATAATTTCGGGAGCGGGGAATGTGTTGTAAGGATAACTCCCATCTGCATTCAGAAAAGCTGGTGGTGGAGGGGAGAATCAGAGTGGCCCTGGTTGTGAACCAGTCATTAAAATCAAGCATGTTACATTCAGCTGCATGTCAAGCCACATGGTGCCCCATTTTGTTTTTGGCCACAGGTGGTAACCATTCACTCTGGAGGACAAGTGGTTGGTAGTCGTACCAATATAAAAAGCTGTGCAGCAGAACTGGTATGTGACATGGCTGCTTCTACGGGTTGTCCGGCCTGTAATGGGGTAGGATAACCCTGTGACAGAACTGGGATAGGAAGTGCTAGTTGTTCCAGTTCGGGGTGCTATTGTGTGACAAGACACATTCCTTTGTAGCTGGTTCTTGGCAGTTTGTGGGGTTATGGCATAACAAATCTCTGCGGACTAGGTCTGGGGGAAAATGGCTGTTTGTGAAGAACTTTGTGAGACCCTCAGCATTGTGGGCAAGGGAGTTCTTGTCACTGCAGATAGATTTGCTGTCCCCCAGGTGGCCAGGCTGCGTGGGAGGGATTTTTATGGTGTGGAAACGATGGCAGCTGTCAAAATGCAGGTACTGTTGGAGGTTGGGAGGGTTTAATGTGGACAGAAGTGTGGATGGATTCATCACAGAGGAGGAGGTCATTGTCCAGGAAGGTGGAACGAGTTCAAGAGGACCAGGTGAAGCAGATGCGAAAGAGGGTGTTGAGACTGTGAAGGACTGAGGATGTGGTATCTTGGGCACGGGTTCCGATCATGAAGATATCATCAATTATCCTGAACAAGACCAAGAGTTTGGGGGTTTTGGAGGCTAGAAAGGTTTCTTCTTGATGGCCCATAAACAGGTTGGAATAGGAGGATGCCATGTGGGTGCCCATTGCTGTGTCATGGATTTGTTTGCATACCTTCCCTTCAAAGTAGTTGTTGTGTGCTAGGAGAATGTTAGTATGGTGTCTGAGTAGTGAAGTAGTGGGTGTGGACACATTTTTCATCCTGCCAGTTCTGCTACAAAGAGTAATATGATTAAATTTTTTTCCATCCTTTTGGTTACATTCTATAAAATGAGGATTGGTCAAATTGGGTATGGAATTTAGCAAGTTGCAAGAATCCACTTATGTAAGTAAACAGATGTTATGTAGGGCAGACTGCTAGGGCTTCAACTCTCTTGCGAGTAAGTGACTGGTGAACACAGGGCTGTTAGCGTTTGCTGTACATCTTCCCTTTCAGTGTTATAAGTCTGAACCTCAACTGTTCTCTTTCTCCTCTCAGGGACCCAGCCAATGATGACTGGGTACGGGCCTGGCAATCACAGGGTTCCCAAGTTGTTGCAGTTAAATCCAATGGAATCCATACATGGAAAATGTTCACTGTCTGCCATAGAGTCAAAATGGTACCATTACTATACAATGACTTTGATTTTATAATAATTCTGTGAAACATATGAAGTCTAGTCACGATGTTGAATGATCGCTTTTAGCATTTGTGGGACTCTGTCAATTGCACAAGCGTCAATACAAACAAGAAATTCTTTTGAAGATGAAAGATCGTATTGATGCCCAGCAACGACCACAAAAATATCTATTCAGAGAATTCTTGCACTTGCACATTCAGCATTCTCTTGTAATTGTTTTGATGGCCATATCTGAAATCTAACTTAAGTGCTTGTATGTCAGGAAGGTTTGCAGTGCGAATATCTCACCACATAACCCAGTAACAGAAGGACCAGTGAATGGTGACCTGTCAAAAGATATTTTTAGTTGTAATTCTGGCTCTAACAACAGATATAATTGTAACACACAACTGTACTACATCAAACAAGAGACTAAATGACAGTCATTTGTAAGTATTTTTTCCAGCTATTCTCATTACAAATGAACAAAAAGAGTGGGGAGATTAAGGGGTGTGGGTAAAAGAAAGGTGTGAAATTTCATTGTTGTGTGTGGCTTCACTATTACAATCATACATAAAGAAAGTAACGTGATACCCACTGATACGTATACTGGAGTGTGCCGTACAAATTATACTTGAACAATCCATGAGAAGTAACCACATAAGGGCCTGAGTGAAATCTCATTAAACCTTGACAATCTACATGCTAATAAGGCAGTGACAACAGTTTTGCGTGAGGGGTCATGAATACAATTTCTTACCCTTACATATTATTGTCCTGAATGGGCCCCTTATTCATTACTCTCTGCTTTTTAAAATAAGAGAAACTATTGTTGTGCAGTTGATTTGAGTTCTCAGAAGTGGCAGTATATACTTCCAATGCTTTCCTTTAAAGCTGCTAGGAGGCGTGTTATGGAGTCTTCAGTGAGTGGTTTGCAAGTCTGTGTATGACGTCAAGAGTATGAGTTGTGAAACCTTTAATTTAATGGTAGAACTTGTAAGACATCCTGATTGAAAGTAAACTATGTAGTAGATACGTGCAACTGACAAGAACACTTCTCAGATATCAACAAACCTGGAATCTTCCTGAGAACTTATTTAAGGACACTAACACTATGCTATGGATAATCTTAATATAGTAGCAGAGTTTTGTACGGGTCCGGGGGAGATCTTTTGATAGAAATCTGCTACAGTAGTGATAGAAGGTTTCAAAAATTGAGCTTCTGTTAAGGTACGTACAGGCAACGCATCATTCTCTCATCTGCAAGTGCAGACGCAAGGGAACAAAAACATTAGTCAGAATTGGCACTGTAATCCATATGGGAAATGTCCCATCAAGATTTTTATGTTTTGTTTGAAAAATTGAGTGTTTGTATCCAGGCAAGGTATGGCTGTGCTGAATCCACTTTCTCCAGAGCTAAGACTGACAATAATGCTTTATTGCATGACAATTGATGATTCATATGAAAGTTTGAGCTGTGTACTGTGTGTTTCAAAGCAAACCATTTTAAAAGTCAGACAGCTACCCCACATAAGTGAGGGATGAGACTGTTGTTCTTGGACAATTATTTGTATAATTTTCTTGGTGTGTAAATTTTCATCTTTGAATAGAAGCTCAAGGTTTTGAGGAGGATTTGAACCAGCATCTGTGTCAAATGGCTGAATGCAGGGCTTATGCAGTTATTTTCTGGCTCGCTGTCACAAGAAAGTTTGCATAAAATATGTTCATCTGCTGCTCTAAACTTTCATATCTATACTACAGTAGTCACATTTTCTAATTGTGTGCTTTTTAATGTTTTTAAGAAAGTCTGTAGGGTTCTGTCTTTTGTAATTTCTATTAAGCACATGTTTTCATTCCATGTAAAGCACGGAAATTTGAGATAAACTCTTAATTTTTATGAAGGTAGCCTCAAGAAATACACAAAATGTTTGGAAAGGAAAGGGGAAACAAACTAAACTTCAGACTATTGGGATATTGCTACAATAGTGTCTGTAGAGAGATGCATAACCATGCCTGAGCAATTGGTTCTGCGCAGAGAGGCTGAGAACACAGTGTGGTATTACTAGTTTGCTCCATCTCTCTCTTACTGTCTTAGTCTCACAGCACTTGCTTCACTGTCCTCTCGTGGCAATCAAAGACACTGATGCAAAATCCATATTTAAATTAGTTGGTACTTCTGACAGTCTTGAAACAAGCAACCACAATGCATTACACAAGAAATGTATTCTCACTGTCACCCATGGTGAATACTGTACCAAATAGCTCCCATCAAATGCATACCAACATACAAATTATTGTTAAATGTTGGACCTACTCTTTGAAACACACACAACACATGGAACTAATAAAGTGATGCTGTTGGCTGTCATGACACACAGTACACTCACATCTGCCACTTCCCAGTTCCCCACCATCTGCCTACTTACGTGCACATTGTGAATGCCCTTTGATAATATATTTATGTAAAGATTTGTTGAGAAAACTGTATAGTGTTAAGGCTTTGTACTGTAGGTCTGCGCTAAAATAGATCATGCCAAAACTAGTTAACAAACATTATTTTATTTGTAATTTAGAGTAAGCAAGTACTTTTACTTGTTGTTTGTTTTTAGGCCAAGATGCTTGTAGCCCAAGCTCTAAATATTTGAGCCCTGCTTTTAATTTATAGGTTTGATTACTTTGTTCAGTTGTATTTGATCATTTACATTTGCCCTGTGTTGTTTTCAGGGAGGTGATTTATTTGATTGCATAACTGCTCAGAGAAAATTCAGTGAAAAGGAAGCTAGCTTCTTGTTAAAAGATCTTGCCAGTGCTTTACATTATATCCATTCAATGAATATTGTGCATAGAGATATAAAACCAGAAAATTTATTGGTAAGTTGTTGTTTTATGTACATAAATAATAAAGGCATTTATATACTGTTTATGAGGAATAAGGTAAACAAAAAGTAATAGTAGGTTACTTTTCTGTCCAGTTTTGGGTGACAGAAACATTATCATGGATTCTGAGGTGTGGAGTAACAACACATTTTTCTTGTACACAGAAATGTCTCAGAGTTAGAAATCATACCACCGAAATGTTCTGCCCAGTTAAAGACAGAACCCCAAAGCTTTGTACCCTGATCCGACACAGAGTTGTCAAGTCACTTCGGAAACAGAATACTGTGTCATTCTGAGAACACTAGTGATGGTCAGAGAACAGTGTGCGATTTGGAAAGCAGGAATTTTAGGTTATTTTGATTGTTAAAATAGATTGTAACTTATAAAATGAAAGAACTTTCCAGTGAAGTGGACATTTAAACAGTCAGTAGTGGATGGATACAAGTAATTGTATCAGATATAACTTACATTTAGAGGGGGCTTTCAGAAAATATATGTAGTGATTACAGTCAGTTAGTGGGCACAGCCAACACCCATTTCATGAACTTCCCGAGTTCAAGCTTCCTGTAAACACATAAGCTAAATGTATATCAGACCATTGAATGGGGACACAGGTTGTATAAGGGGTAATCAAATGAAAAAGGGCAGGTGGAAAAAAGTAAGTAAACTGTTTATTATTTCAAAAGTAATTGTGATAATTGTTGTTACATTTATCCCACTGTGAACCAAGATGGTCAGTGCGTAGTGGGTGGGTCCAAATGTTGCCAAAATCGTATTGAATAGGTTGCAGACGTTTCACTGGGAAGCTCTTACACATCCTCCACCCAGTCCCCATCTCTCCTCATTCAACTTCCATAATGACGGTGTCCTGAAGAACATCATTTGTAGCCATTGATTTGCTTTGGATAAAGAGGTGCGCACCTGCATACAGTCTTGGTTTTGTAGGCTACAGCAAACATTTTGCACTATGATGTCACCATTTTATGTCAGTGGGATAAATGTATTAACAGTTATGGCTATTACTTCTGAGATAGTAAACAGCTTACTTACTTCTTCCATCTGTCTTGTTTTCTTTTGACTGCCTCTTGTACTTGTCAGAAGAGAAGGAAATTTTCAAAACATTGTCACCTTTTCATCTTCAGAAAGACTTACTCAATATAACAAAAGTTCTAAAGTTGCTTGAAAGGCTAAGGATGAGGCTTTCCTGATAAAGACTGAAACTTTGTTCCCAGCTATGTTGCTTCCAGTCTTGAACGACCCAGTTGATACAGAGTTAAACAGCTTAAATTACAGCAAAGTATTTGTTACATACAAAGATATATTAGTATCAGTGTTGCAGTAGAAGTGGAAGTTTCAGGGAAGGTGTTACATTACTGGTGATGGTGCACCTTCACTGATCCCCTTAGTGGATGTGGATTACTGATTCCAGCTTTGCCAGACAATACACATTCACAAGCGATAGTGTACTATCACTAGTCAAAGTGTACCTTTACTGCTGAGAGGTATGGAATGTGAACCGTGGATGCAATAACAAAAGAGAATCATATTTTGAAAGTTGTTTTTTTATGAGCTGCAATTAGAAAACATAGTCATATTACACAAAATTCCTTCTTTGCAGCAAGGACCTGCTCCATGACACTTAACAGTTGCACAACACATTTTTCTTTCTGCAAAAAGCACCTCATAGTTTAACCTTTGTGCTGGCAGTTGAATTTGAAGACTCACTGGCCAATTTCCATTGACTGACAAGGGGAGGCCACAACGTTTGGAACGAGGATTTACTGCAAACTTTGTACTCTTGTAGCACTCCATGATGACAAAATGTGTAAGCAGTAGCGCGTACTTCTCAAGCATTATTGAGAAAATCGCAAGATAATTTTGGTCGTCAAATATATACCTGCGCATGGCTATTTTTACCATGAAGCGGTAGCAGCCGAGTGGTTTGCGTTCAAGCCCCGTAATCGATGGATCGAGTCCCATTCGGATAAAGTGATACTGCAAATGTATGCTTGTTTGTGATTTGAGAAGTCCCTTATACCTGGAAGGAGCCTGAAAAGACTTGTTACCTCCAAGTTTTGACCGGCACAGATGGCTTTCGAAAGATGTACAGTTAATCGTCACTTTCGACATTACGAGTACAAGTTGCAGGATGGTATTTTCGTAAAAACGTGGAAAACATAAAGTTAAATGGCACCAGCTGCATTGAATAAATGCTATGTTTCCGCATACGCAAGGTCTTTTGAGGTTTTCCATGCAAAAAGAAACCTCTCTTTCTGACAATAATTTGGAAGCAAACCATGCATAACAAAGCATTTCCTTAAATATCGGCACTGATAATTGGTCATGCAGTATCGACTGTATTTTAATAGCGTCTTCACGAGAAGCAATTTCTCATTCTCTTTCAATTAAATATGAACAATTTTGAAGACATTGACAAGCATACATTTTCAGCATCACTTTATGCGTTTGGCCGTTTACTAGTCGATAGTTATGAATATTATATTAATTATGATAATAAAAATTTGTTGACTGCCAAATAACATTGTAAATTTAATAAAAGTTTATCCAATTACACGTATTTTTCCCATTATATCAATTGTAATATAAATAGTAAAGAAAGTGACTGTTAAAAAAAAAACCTGATGAACGGTACTTGATCCAGCGATTATGGGCTTGAACGCTAACCACTCAGCTGGTGCCACTTCATGGTAAAAATGGCCACACACTGGTATATATTTGATGACCAAAATTATCTTGTGACTTTCTCAATAGTGTGTGAGTAGTACGTGCTATGGCGTAAACATTTTGTTCTCCTCATGGAGTACTACTGGTTGTCGGATCGGTCGCCACACAGCTGCCGTCAACTCGGCGCAGCATGCTACAATACGCGTGGCACACAGCGAGTACCACTGGCGCCGCACACGATGTCAACAACTGGCGCAAGTGAACGCGTTGTCGTGGGGTTAGCGGCAGCATACACACCACTATCGATGCGGATTACCCTGGCGGCACTGCCCTTGCCACCAGAGTGAACAACCGTATAAGGGTGCCATCTACCAACCACTCTGATCGGCTGGACCTGCAGATTTAAGCGAGCTCCCTGAGCCCGTTTATCCAGTTCAATCTTCGCCGTTGACTGTGTTACTACCCGGCTGCTGGATTCACGATGACCGAACCGTACTGTGGCCTCCCTGGCTGGAAACTTGCGACGCGTCGGTATCGACTGGTTGGCAGTGGTTTGGACCTGTATTCTCTACTAGTGACTCTGATTTCTCCTTGGCGCTACAGCCAGCGAAGTGTTGTGTAGTCGAACTTAAGTTTTGTTTTGAGTGACAGAAGGTCAAATAAATTTGGTTATCACGGAATATTTGTTGTGTTATAGTGCGGACATAACACTAGTGTACGAAGTTTACAGTAAATCCGCATTCCAAATGTCGTGGCCTCCCCTTGTAAAACATCACAACTGTCTTCAGGGCAACAGTTTTCTTTACTGGAACTTCCTCCATGAAAATTATTCTAAGAGGGTGAGTACTGAACTGGGACCTGAAACAAAATGTTGTCACAGTCACATATTGTATCGTCTCATTCCAAAATACTTAAAAACGATCAGTTTATTACCTTGTGTAAAGCTGGCTCATCACACTATCTCTCGACCTGATGTGGTAGAAGCCTTCAACTATTGTGTCGAGGACAACACCCAAGATCGATCTTGCATCACCTTACTCGATTGAAGATGGGAACTGGAACTCTAATTGTACATCCTTCTTCCACCGGTGGCAGATGACGATCTGAGCACTGCTGCATTCTTTGTGCTTGTTCTTCTAAGCACTAGTATGTATCAGTGGTGTGTCTTTTAACTCATCTAAATTAGTCAGGCAGTATACATTATTGTCTGGAACACATTCTTTCTCTCTCTTCTCGACCGCTGTTCCTGTTGGTATGTTATCCTCTTGCACAGGTGATCTGCTATGATCATTGTCCTGCAATGTTTCAGTCCCTTTCTCACTGCTAATGCTCACTTGATTAATTCTGTTTTCAAGATCTTTCTCAGAGTGAACATTCATCAATGTTTCAGGTGATAAACTTGAAGAAGACAAACCATATTTAGAAGGGTATCCAAAAATTCCTTCAAATGGAGACCTTTTAATTCTGAAATGTACAGTGCTGTTCTTTGTTAATTGCACAAACCTTTGTGCACAGCTGCACTCCATAATGTTGTGCTCTGGCATCCTTGTAGTTACGATATTTTATATGTCTTGATTTGCTTCCTCTGTGCTGCCTTGACTCTGGGTATATCTAGGTTTACCATGCACAATGTTAAAATTGGACAATAGTTCAATTCAGCTGCTCATTATTTTGTTAACAAACTCTCGGCCGTTGTGTGACTGAGCAAGTGCCTAACAATGTAAAAAGGTCAATAATGTTATTGCATACCAACGCAGCAGTTTTGGGGTTCAGTGGCCTGAGAACAAAGAATTTAGTGAAATGATCCTGATAAACCATTATGAATTTATAGTCTCCATCTGATTGTGATTGTAAGTTGATGAGATAAACTTTATATCTGCACTATAACTCTTTGAACAGCATGGGCTTCTCTACTATTCTGAACTTTTTATTTATATAAACAAGGGTCACATAAGCTAAGGTAAATCTAGAGGTCTCTGTATGTTATATTATGGTACTTTGATATTAAACATTTTGTTATTCGGTTGCATCCACCGTGGCCAGTCATTACATGAGCATCATGCAGAATATCGTAGTTTTTTTTCATTGTAAGCATAGTATTAATCTTGCCTTCTTCAGTAACATGTTGTATTAATTCCATTATTCCATTCATCTGAAGCACGTCCCCTCTCTTCAAAAACTTGCGGTCATTGCCATCCCTCATTTGTTAAGATTTTTGTGATTTAACCTTACTGATCAGTGACTCATACTTTCTTTGTCCACTAAGACAACATTATTATTAGGGTATCCCCATTCCACTCTAAGATGCTCGTAGAACTTCAGTGACTCAACCATAGCTGCATAACATAACAATAACCAACTGACAACAATTTCATTCGTGCCGATGCTTGGTACCATTGTCGGATGCACCATTAATAATCTGCTCCTCAACACATCCATTAAGTGTGGCCAGTGATGGTACACATTCATAATGCGTGTATGGTTTGTTTTTCCAGTGATAAGCTTTCACAGGTCATTTTAGTGATGGTATATATTGAAGTGACAGAAGTCATGGGATACCTCCTAATTATCATGTCGGACTGCCTTTTGCCCGGTGTAGTGCAGAAACCCAATGTGGCATGGACTTCACAATTCATTGGAAGTTCCCTGCAGAAATATTGAGCTGTGGTGCCTCTGTCACCACCCATAATTGCGAAAGTGTTACCAGTGCCATATTTTGTGCACAAACTGACCTCTCGATTATTTCCCATAAATGTTTCATGAGATTCATGTCGGGCAATCTGGATGGTCAAATCATTTGCTCGAATTGTCCAGAATGTTCTTCAAACCAACTACGAACAATTGTGGCCTGGTGATGTATGCTGTCATCCATAAAATTTCCATCATTGTTTGGGAACGTGAAGTCCATGAATGGCTGCAGATGGTCTCCAAGTAACCTGCACACTCATTTTCAGTCAATGATCAGTTCATTTGGACCAGAGGACCCACTTGATGCCACATAAATACAGCTCCTGCCATTATGAAGCCATCACTAGCTTGCACAGTGATAACCTGGGTCCATGGCTTTGTGGGGTCTGCACCAGACTCGAACCCTACCACTAGCTCTTACCAACTGAAATTGGGACTCATCTGACCATGCCAACCAGTATGGTCATGAGCCCATGAGGATCGTTGCAGGTGATGTTGTGCTGTTAGGGAAGGCACTCAGGTTGGTCATCTGCTGCCATAGCCTATTAATGCCAAATTTCACCACACTTTCCTAACGGACATGATCATTGTATGTCCCACATTGATTTCTGCAGTTATTTCACGCAGTGTTGCTTATCTGCTAGTACTGACAACTCTACGAAAATACTGCTGCTTTTGGTTGTTATGTGAAGGCCATTGGCCACTGTGTTGTTGAGGGTCTGAAATTTGTACTCTGGCACACTCCTGACTCTGTGGATCTTGGAATGTTGAATTCCCTAATGATTTCCAAAATATAATGTCCCATGGGTCTACCTCCAACTGCCAGTCAACATTCAAAGTTTGTTAATTCCCATTGTGCAGCCAGTGCACTGCCCTTTTATAGCTTGTGTACATGATACTACCATGATTGGTACATGTGTATATTGCTATTCCATAACTTTCATCACCTCAGTGTACATGCACTATTGAGGATTGACCTTCCGTGATCATCCACTTCCACTATAACACCAATAGCAACAAATTTTATGAAGACTGAGATGCTGATTGTGTGACACATGTGGAAAAATATTGTGGAAAAGGTGAACGGTAATCTTCAGGAAAGGCAAGTTGACTTTCAACAGGCTCGTACTTTACAATTACACACTATTGAGTAATAAAGTTAGATGCACGAGGGTTGACTGAAAAGTAATGCCTCCACTTTCATAACTCTTCAACAGTTGGCAGCATTGGTATGTGGCAGGTACTGGCTTGTTCCGTAGCCTCTTCTCTACAGCTCCAGGTGGCAGGAATCCTTAGCATTGAATGGTTGTGTTGTTACACTGTAAAGTATGGAACCCTGCGCAGATGGTCGGTCAATGTGATTTAAGCAACATGTAGTCATTGAATTCTTGACAGCAGAACCTGTCACCCTGAAGGAGATTCATCAGAGAATGAAAGCAGTTTATGGTGATTGTGTTGATGTAAGTACTGTACATCGATGCGAGTACTGTGAATCATTGGGCAAGTAAGTTTAAAGATGTTGAGACGGGAACATCTGACCTGTGTGACAAACAGAGAGTTGGACGGCCTGTGACGGCAACCACCGAGTTTCACAAGCAAAATATTGACAGATTGATTCAGGACGATTGTCGTATCACTCAGAAAGAAATTGCAAGCACAATTGGCATTTCACAAGAACGTGTATGTCACATTATTGCTTTGCTTGGCTATCGGAAGATCTGTGCACGTTGGGTACCCCAGATGCTGACTCCTGAAATGAAAGCGCACAGACTTGAAATTTGCCAGGAACTCCTCTCACATTCTGAGAATGAAGCTGATGCCTTTCTCCATTCAATTGTGACATCATTATGCTTCTGACGAAGACATTGAGAGAACTGTGAGACTGTGGTAGTGGAAACAATGTGTCGACTTCTTCCGTGACAGCTTCAGAAAACTTGTTCATAATTGGCTGAAATGTATCCAATTGGTTGGTGATTATCACATTCTAAGGATTATTTCTGCATTTGATTTATTAAAATATTCTCATCCAAATCCAATTAACGAAGGTGGAAGCATTGCTTTTCATTCAACCCTCATAGCATGTAATACCTTCTTACTCCCTGAAGACAATGACAGCATGTTGTGGCATGGATTTCGTGAGATACTGAGTGTGTTGGGGAGTCATCCTGATTCATGGTAACTCAACCGCTACAACCCGTGGCTAACAGTGATTACTCAAAGGTCCATCTAAAGTGCATATATTTGGGTTCATCCATATTCATTAATTTTGTTCCATTGCATCCCATCTTCAGGGATGTGAAATGAGTGAAGGTGTGCATAAAGAAAAGACAAGGAAACTATAGGAACTTTACTGCTTAAGACTATTCATGTCATGCATATGCCAGCTAAATTAGAATCTAGTTCATTAACAAGAAACCTGCTATTTTGAAAATATCTTTTGCGACATGAATTATATCTGATAGTTGCTGTTTAATGGTCATTGATAGATTAATATTTGCTTGATTACATTGATATTTTGTGGATAAAATAATTATCTACATCTCTATATAATAAGTGTTGTTTACAGTATATTATTACTTGTCTTACAGATTTACAATGAACATTGCTACTTACCATGTAACTAACAGCGTTTTTAAATTCTTTGATCTAGATATTTAAATAATTTGTAGAAAGAGTGGCGTATGAGTTATGTTTTTAATTGTCCACATTTTGTTGGCCTGTCCCCTTTTGACTGTGCTCAGGCAGATGTTTACGCCGCCTGTTACGCTCCCTGCCCATCTAACAGATGACACTGCTATGGCAGGTTTAGTTTTGCGTTTTATTTGGGCAGGGGCTTTTATCACTTGATCTAAGTGTTTGTCATTTTTTTGTGTTGAGTCTGGCCTTTGGTCTATGATTTTAGACTGGTTTCTTTTTAGTGTGTTTCAGGGCGGTTGGCTTTTCCTTTTTTGTCTCTATGGTCGGCCAACCACTGTCACACTCTGTGTGATTTTAATTCCTTTTGTATGGTCTCTGTCTGAGTCTTTCTTGACCTGTGTCGTATGTTGTTGATCGTTTTTCTTCTGTGTGGGTGATTGAATTTTTTGGAAAAAGGGACCGAGACCATAGCAATCTGGTCCCTTCAATCCCAGAAACCAACCAACCTAGATATGCAGCATGATTCCTATTGAGAAATCCTCAGTCTAGTCACAAATTTTGCTTGATACCCCATACTATCATACTTTTGATAATGAGCGTAGCTGTGGAACTGAATCACATGGTTTTCTGCCTCTAATTCCTTCCAAAAAATGCCACCTTATCTTAAGATGCCATTCACAGGGCTCATTAAACAAGCAACTTGTCCCATGACTACTTCACTTGCTAATTGTATGCTAAGATCGTCAGCCGCTCTTCACCTTGAAAACCTCATGAGGCAAGTGATATCAACCTTCTAGACTGTCTTAGGGCCTCTGATTACATTAGCCTAGAAGATCAGTTACTTGTTCGTTGAAATGGAGAAGTGCAAGGAGATTATGAACTGTCCACAGTTAAACACGTAAAATCTTAAGGAACCAAGAGCATGCACTAACTATTGTGGTGGAAACACATGAATAGAGATAAAACCACAGAATAAGCAATATTTACTGTAATCTAACTGGTTTATCACCTGCTTCCCAATCCCTACTGTCAAAACCACAAAATTCTCAGCCCCAGAATAGTTACTAACAATGTTCCAGGATTTATGTCAATGTTCTCCTTCTCTGCAAAACTTTGAATATGTCAGCTCATCAAGTTATCTTGCCTTTCCCTTTATTTAGGTCCTCCTGACCATGAAATCTTTGCAGTGATGTGGAAATGGAAAAGCTACAGTAACCAAATTATCATGTCGTCTGTTATCATGTTAGAGTTCTCTGAACTCGCTAAGCTTCCACAGTATGCTGGCAGGAACATCTGCAAGCCCTCATGCCCAGCTTATCTAAGAGTTCCTATGTATTCTTCACAACAGCAGCCACCTGCAAAAAATATGGAGCCAACTTCCTCTCCAATTCCTGTCAGTAGTTTCCTCTCAGTTCCCCAGACATCAGTTGCTTTGCCTCCTATGTGGTGAATCATGTATTACACTGAGAGTCCTCTAATTGAAAGAATGGATGCACATGATGCAGAAGTAAATTCTTGCATTGTCAGATGGTAGTAGTCAATGGCAGATGGATCAGGGACCCTATTTCATCCCATGTAAACCTTCTACCATGAGAATATCTCCTGCTGCTGCCTGAACCAAGCTTTTTGGTAAGCAAGTTGCATCACCTCATGCGGTGTTTCACATACTCTCCCACCCTGCCATCAGCATGTACCAATATGTACTGTGGCTCATTGGTGTAGGCAATCTTTCTCCATGCTTGGAGCTTCTAATTAAGATATTCTGAACCAATGCCAGTTTCTGTCACCTGTGACATGGTGTTCAGAGATACCCACGTGAAAAGCAAGAAAATAAAAATTTAATTTCCCGTCAACAACGGAGTCATGAGAACTGGTGCACATCTAGGTTGGGAAAGGATAGAAAGGGAATTGGCTGTTTCTTTGTCAGAGGAAGTATCCTGGAATTTGCCTTTGTAGATTTAGAAACATCATAGAAAACTTAAATCTGGTTGGCTATTTTGAACTGCCGTCCTTCAAAATGCAAATCTAATATCTTTCCACTGCATAAGCATATGAAGTGGTGGCTTCTGTACATCATAGTGGAATGTTGCCTAATGATAGGGATGCTCGCCGGCTGTTGTAGCACAGCATAAAATTTGCTAGTAACTTGCTATACTGTGGTCCATCTATTCAGTAGAGTAATCTGTGATATGAATATTTGACAGTGACCCATCTTCAGCACATTGTTGTCCATGACAGTGAATTCTGATGAGATGATTTTCTTTGATTCAGATGCTTTTGCACCATTCTTCAGATGGTGCTACGTGAAGAGCCTAGTGCCTGTATGACCTTGGTGAGGTAATGTTTCATCTGTATGGCACTCGAGGCCCTTGACCTACTTACTTGACTTATTTTCTTTTGCTCAAATGCAGAGCTTAGGGCTTCAGTGAGGCTCCACAAGTGCTCTCAGTTGTGGATGGAGGATCTTCAACTCTAAAAATGTTTCACCTTCCTTCCTGATGCCCTTGGCCTTCCACATTTCCTTCTATTTTGTGGGTTCCAGTAGAAAGCCTGTCTCTTTAGAGCATCCTGGCATATTCGAAGGGTTTGTCCGATCCAACACCGCTTCTATCTCTTGATTTGAATGGCAATAGGTTCTTCTCTCACTGCTTCAAGAAGTCTTAGTTGTATATAACATTTGACCAAAAGATTTTAAGAATTTTCCTAAGACATATATCAAGGGAGACTCGCAAGCTTTTGGCGATTCTAGAGGTAATCTTGAAAGTTTCACATCTATGCAGCTGCATTGTTTTCATGTTTGCTCTAAATATTTGTAGTTTCATAGGTATGGATATCTTTCTTGCTCTCAATAATGAATGAGGGATTCTTGCTCTGGCGTCAGCAGCTTCTCCTCTTTCTTCAGTAACTACACTCCCAGTGTATGTGAACTCGTTCACCTTTTCAACATCCTCATTGCTCACTCATAGCTTTGTCAAATCTCGTGTATTTATTTTCGTATTCTTTGTCTTGATGGAATTCAATTTCAGCCCAACAGTTTTGGCTTCGTGTTAAAGACCCTGCAGCTTTCCTTGCATGTCAACATGGTTCTGCAACAAGAGGCAGATATCACTGACAAAATCGAGGTCTTCCAGTCAGTCACACTGTCCACATTACATCCTTCTCTTCTTCTCCACCACTTCACTTCATTCAGTACCAGTAAAACTGTAAGTCTCCCTAATAACCTCTACTATGTTTTGTGGTACTGTGTACTTTCTCAAAGATTTCCACATATGACTTGGAGTCATAAGTCGGAGACCTTTACAAAGTCTACTATAAGAATCTAAAGACTAGTGGTGGATTTATTTGCATGTTCGTTTGTAGCTAAGAGTGTTTGTGACCTGTACAAGAATGGTTACTTCTAAAACTGGCTTGCTTCTTTCTTACCTGCATTTAAGCTTGCACTATAATTCTATTAAGGATTATCCGTGCCCACACTTTGCTTGGCAGTTGACAATGTCTCCGTTTTTGGACAGTTTGGCATGGAGTCCTTCTCTCCACTTCTGTGGCACACTTTTCAAGGTCCAGATCTTTGTGAAAAGAGGGTGAAGAAAATAAGTGGTTGTGTATGAATCAGTTGTCAGAAGTCGTGGTGCAATGTTATTTGCCAGGCCTTACCATTCTTTAGATGCTTCATTGCTGTCTTGATCTATTCTTTGAAGGTAGCTCTGAGCTAATCATATTTCCTACCATTTTGAGATCATCTTCATTTTTGGATTCTCTTTCTTGTTCAGACTTTCCCTCATCATCTGTATCCAGCCCTTCCATAAAGTGCTTATGTCATCTTGGAAAGTTGTGCATCATCATTGGTGAGGAGATGCCCTTGTTTGCTCCTTACAGGTCGACTGCAGGTGACTTTCTTTTTGCCAGAGGTCACGACTGCAGGTGACTTTCTTTTTGCCAAAGGTCATTGTGACATCATAGATATGCTTCTGTTGCCAGAACTTGCTGCTATCTCTGCCTTCTCAGCCAATTCTGAGACCCACTTCCTGCAATAGTTTTAGTACTCTCACCTCTGTGTCTTTAGCTTTATATTCATCCTGTAGATTAATCGTCTGGAGCCATGTTTTGCTACACTTCAGTTTCAGTTTTACTTCTCTTCATTGTTTGATACAATTCCAGGTTGCTTCTGACATCCATTGCTTTCCTCTTGGGTTCATCACTCCAACAATTTTTTCAGCTGTGCCTGTAAAGACCGTTTTTGCCTTCTCCCAGCATTTGTTGATAACTAGTTTTTCATCCATGCAGAGGCCCTCAAACCAGTCCTACTTCTGTTTTTCAACTTTTCAACATCAAATGCCTTCCTTTGAGTGTGGAAACATTTTCTCATTGCAGCTTTCTTGGTGTAGTTGTGTGCAGTCATATTTGGTAATCACTGCCTCTTTCTGCTCCCCTACAGTTCCTCACACGTATAAGGGATTTCCTCCACTTCATGCTGATAGCTAGATGGTCAATTTGATTCTGAGTGTGAAGAGTTGGAGACAGCCATGAGATGTTCTAGTGAGGGAAGACCGTGCACCAATAATTAGATCATTATTGGCACATAATTTACAAGGAGTTATCCATTATTATTCATGTTGCCTGCTCTGTCTTAACATTTTTCAAATTGTGGCACGTGTAGAGCCTAGTGCCTGCATGACCTCAGTGATGTAATGATTCACGCATTGGGCACTCGAGACCTGCTCATGATGAAGTGTGCTGATTTCTATCTGCCTGGTCCGTTTTCCATCCAACCGCCATGCTGATGGCCAGCGCACAGTCTGTCAACATCGGTCGTGTAACTTGCTGTACTACTCCATTTACCATTGTGACAGGAGATGCTCCAACACTGACTATTTTGTCAGTTCTATTGCTCACAATTGTATATAGGATGAATTAATCTGTCTGGCTCTTAAATTGTTTCAGGTCTGAATTAACTGTTGTGTTAGCCACTCAGATTCGAGAGAGAATGGCCCTGTGTATTGAGGAGGAGGAGGAGTCGCAAGGCAGTTACCTTAACAGTGAAGTTAGAAATATTTAAAGGATGCAAGAGATCCTTACTCTTCAACTTGTTTCCAGCAGTCTGGTGATCAGTCAGTCATGGGAAAGCAACACAAGCACCACCACATGTAGTTACTAATGCAGTTCTAAAGAGGCACCTGTGAGGGTTATACCAAAAGTAAGGTTCCCATATTTTTTACAAATAGAAAACATTGTTTATTGTTATTGATGTGTACATCATTGAAAAGTGTACACTTTTGTCTATTTTTCAACATAGTCTTCATTTTTTCCGACACACTTTTGAAGACGGCACTCCAGCTTTTGTATTTCTAAGTTGAAGTAGTCTCCCACCAACACATTGAGGAAGCGTGTGCTATGACTTCATCATCACTCTTGAAGCCACCTCAGTGTTCCTTTAGCTTGGGGAAGAGGTGATAATTGCTGGGGGCTAAGTCTGGGCTCTACGGGGGATGGGGCATAACAGTCCATCCAAATTTCTTCAAAAGCTCCTGTGTTTGACAAGCAGTGTGGGGTCGAGCACTGTCGTGAAGAAGCACTACTCCCTCATGCAGTCATCCTCTCCAGTGATTCTGGATTGCTTGGCAGAGTTTGGTCAATGTTTCACAATATCTGTCTGAGTTTATTGTCATCCCAGATTGCATGAAATCGATGGGGAGTACCCCCTTCCGATCCCAAAAAACAGTCACCATAACCTTTCCTGCCGACTGCATTTGTTTGAATTTTTTTGGTGGCAGTGAACCGAAGTGACACTACTGACGAGATTGTTGTTTTGTTTTGGGGGTGTAATGAAACACCCACATTTCATTTCCTGTGACAATAGAGTCCAACAACTTCTCTGTGTTGCCTCCTCCCTCACATTGTTGAAGAAACTTGCAAACACAGTCAATGCATTGCTTCTTGTGTCCGTCAGTCAGCAGCCAGGGCACCCAGCGAGCACACACCTTGTGATAACCCAATGTTTCAGTTAAAGTTCTTTCAATTGTGCTGTGGGAAGCTTCAGGAATGCATTCAACAAGTTCACAGACAGTGACCCTCCAATCTCTGAGCAGCTCACTGTTGATCTTCAAGAACAATCGAATCCGAAACAGGTGGTCTTCCACCCTGTTGATCATCGTGAACTTCTGTGCGACCCTCAGCAAAAGCCCTGCACCATTTGCGGACGTGCTGAATGGACATGCACTCTTCACCATAAACCTCAGTCAGTTGGCAATGAATCTTCACGGACAGTAATTTCCTTGCGTGGAGAAACTGGACTACTGCTCGAACCTTGCACTTGTCGGGAGTGGCAATCAACACTTCCATCTCTGATGGTTGCGAAGCCAACACTGAGTGATGTAGCAAATCACAGACAGGCAGGCTTGAGAGTGGGGGAACCACTGTGCATGGCGCTGTTGTCGGATTTAGCCTAGCACCTTCCCCTGAGGCTGTTGCTCATTGGGAACCTTACCATTGGTACAACTGTCGTACTACAAAGCCTAAAATCCCCTTCAGACTGTCAACTGTAGATGTTATTAAAGGTGCTACACATAAACTTCCCAGCCGATGGATATTGAGTTTACAAAGAATGAAGAGATTGGGTGCAGTGCTGTTTGTGTTGAGTTGTGAAGTCGTGCACAGTCTATGGGTATAGATGTCTGCCTGACACAAGCATCACAACATTGAAGCAGTTCAGTTCACCACAGTAATAGGCTTTTCCACCTTACTGAAAACGTAATGTGAAGAAGAATGTTGTCATCAGTCTGTAGTAGTATATAATGGATCCAGGATGTATGTGATGGAAGTGAAACTTCGGGCACTGGAAAGACCTGTGTGTGGGTTTATATAAATAACATTTGAAGAATTCTTGTGCCCCTTTGTGAAGGGATTATAATCTTCACAAAAAAGATTACATAGGGTGAAACGGCTATATTTGTAACCGACCCACGCCATCCTCTCTTCCGCCATCAGTTTCACAGCATTTACTCGTACAGTGTTTATATGTGCACAGAGTGGTAATATGATCTCTAGATGCCCCCTCCCCCCCTCCCCCTCTCATGAGTACATTTACTTATTTTCTTCTTACACAATTCACCTTGTAAGAGATTTTAATGCACACAGTGTGTTTTGGGTTTCTGTGCGCCACCCCCCCCTCCCCCCCCCCCCCCTCCTCCTCCTTTAAGGTGTTGGATGGCTTAGCCCCCCTACTTTGTTATAGTATTTGTAAAAAGGAATGAAATTAACATTGTAATTTAATATCTTGCCAACAGTAAGATATTTAATGCCATAAGAATATTACTTTATCAGGAGGCACTTCAGAACTGTTTCTGGCTTATTCTCTGCCGATTATTATTCTCTATTTTGCATCAGAGTCTGTCACAAACTATTCAGGTCACACTTGCAAACCACATAGCATGTGGAAACAAAGATTTACATGATTTTAAAAAGAAACTAACCAATGTGTGTTAATTGTTACTAAGGGTGAGATGCAGGTGTAATTCTTTGTGTGAAATACAAAATAGCTAAAGTGTTTTCTGGGATGCAAAAGAAGTTTTCTTCTTTATCACTTTGAAAGGATAAAACGACGAGTGATAGCTGAGTGGTAAAATATGAGAGAAAACCATTAGACTTCCATCACATTTCAACAGGGCGATGCATCTGCTCACAAAGTTGTTTTGCGAGTGGGAAAACTGGGGGATTGGAAGTACTAAATATCCAAGCAGTTCTCTGGATTTGGCATTCTCTCCCTTTCATGTGTTGGGGAGGGGGTGGGAGCAGCTGGAAAACACTTTGGAGGCTTTAGACAGTTGCAGTTCAGTAATTGCATCTACTCAGTGCAGAAATGTGAAATGAATTCATTGACCTACTAGGAGGTTGTGTAGAAAAATAAGTGTATTTTTCTCCTGAAAATCAGACTTTCATTGTCTTTTTCACCTGTCCCAAGTACACACCACACTCTCACTGTTAGAGGTAGTCAGACTCGAATAGGGAACTATAAGTGAGGATAAGTAAAGTTAGTAAGAAACCTTACACATTCCTGAACACTCTGTCTTCATATAGGACACTATTTTGTGGTGCATGGGTTTGTGGTCAAGTTAGGTGAACCTTTGCCATGAAAGGTAGGTGTAATAAAAGTAAAGGTTTAACTAGTTATGTGTTACTGGTGTCCCATTGAGAGTCACAGTAACAGAAGTTGATTCATATCCTCACACATCTGGGCAAATCTAACACAGATGAAGTTTAGCAGATCTCTTTTAAAGAGAGCTATCTAATGTTTGTCACTTAACTTTTATTCATATGCTGCATATGCCATTCAAGTGGTATTAAATTGTGAACACGTCCAAGACTTCAGTATGCAGTGGCAGAGTTGGAATTGAAGTTCGGGGAACTCGTGGTTCCAAAGCTGGGGCCTGATCAATGTGATCACTCCGAATATGTTTCAGAAGCGACTGCAGAATACAGTGGGAGTACAATAGGTGTGTTGGAGAGCAGGGAGCTTCCTTTAACTGCATATATCACAGTGATCATACAGAACTCTCTAAAAGCCCCAAGTCAAAAATTAGCTATGCACAAGTGAGATAAAATAACTATTGAGGTGAAACAGTCACTAGTGGGCTACATCTGGGTCGGCCCGAAACACTAGAATTGTATTAGATTTGCTCAAGTATTAGAGGCTGTTGTCTGTGTCAACTTTATCTACATAGTTACTCACAGAAATAAAATGTATGATGCAAAAGTGGGTGACTGTGTGTCGTAACTATATTCTGTACCAAATCTCAACCTTAGGGAAGGTGTTGTCTCGTGCAGATACACTACCTGATCAAAAGTACCTCGACACACATTAGTGGGCATTAATACAGGCTTGTGTCTGCCATTCATCTTGACATCTTGAACTCTGCTTGGGACATTTTAAGTGAAGTTTCTGAATGCTTGTGGAGGAATGGCAGGCCTTAGTTCCTCAAGAACCAAACCCAGAGAAGGTAGTGACATTGAATGCTGAGGTCTGGAGTGAAGTCAACATTCCAACCCACCCCAAAGGTGTTTTACTGCGTTCAGGTCAGGAGTCTGGGCAGGCTGGTCCATTTCAGGTATGTTCTGCCCACAAACCAGTGCCTCATAGTTGATGTTTTATGACAGGGTGCAGTGTCATGCTGATACAATTGATCATCATCTCCAAACCCTCTCTTACTGTACATGGTACCCAATACTCTAAAATGTGTTCATATCGTTTTGCATTTAGCATTTCCTTAACAACAATAAGGTGGACCACACACTAACCACAAAAAGCACTCCCATACTCGACACCACCTCTGTACTTCACTGCTGGAACTACACATAATGGCGTGTAATGTTCTCCAGGCATTCGTCAAACCCGAACCCTACCATTGGATAGTGTGATTCATCACTCCAAATCACTCGTTTCCAGTCATCTGCTGTCCAGTGGTGTTGCTCTTTACACCATCTTAACTGTCGTGTAACATTGACTTCAGAAATGTGTGGCTTATGAGGAGCTGCTTGGCCATT
This sequence comes from Schistocerca piceifrons, assembly GCF_021461385.2. Taxonomy (NCBI): domain Eukaryota; kingdom Metazoa; phylum Arthropoda; class Insecta; order Orthoptera; family Acrididae; genus Schistocerca; species Schistocerca piceifrons. Next base: position 481,371,792 of record NC_060149.1, on the reverse strand, counting down.
GTACCCCATTCTTTTTAACTAACTACACATAGTCATTGTGCTAGCTGGACTACTGTTAGCACTTTGGAACACACGAATGATTCCTTCATCTGATTTCACATGATTTTGTACAACCACCCACTACAGTGCATGAGGTCTGCCTGATCTTGGTTTAAGTGGTTTCTTCACATTCCCACTTCAGTAACATGGCCAACAGTTGACTTGTGCAGCTGTAGAAGACTTGAAATGTCCCTGATGGATTTGTGCTCAGATGACATCCAATGACTAGTCAGTATTTGAAACTACTGAGTTCTTCTGACCAACCCATTCAGCTGTTACTGCTTTTCTACTGACAACATATGAGGGTCATTTTTAAAGTAAGAACCGATTGGTCGTGGAGTAAGAGAAACTTTATTGACGAATGTAAATTGTATCACAGTTTACAGTAAGCGAATTTTTTCACTTTTCAACTTAGTCACCATGCATATTTAAACATTTGTCAAGTTGTGGCACCAGCTTTTATGTCACAGCATCAAAGAACTCTGCCGCCTCACTATTAAACCAGTTAGTAACAGTTTCTGCCAACATGTTGTGATTTTCCAAGCGCTTTCCACCAAGGAATTCCTCCAGTTTTGGAAACAGATGGGTCTGATGGTGCTACATCAGGGCTGTATGGTGGATGATTTAGTAATTCCCAATTAAACTTGTCCAGCTGCGTCTTTGTTCTTGCTGCAACATGAGGCCAAGCATTGTCATGAAGTAGAGCAATGCCACCAGGGAGTATTTCCCACTGGCAATTTTGAATAGCTTACCTGAGCTTTAATAATGTTTCACAGAACCTCTCAGCATTTATTGTCATTTCTCTTGGCAAAAAGGCTAACAGAGGAATGCCTTTTCCGTTCCAAAAATCCGTTGCCATGATTTTCCGTGTTCAAGGTTCTTGTTTGAATTTTCGTGGTTTCGGGAAGTTTGAATGGAGCCACTCACTGCATTGACGTTTATTCTCTGGAGTGTAGTGCACAATCCGTGTTTCATCACTGGTCACAATGTAACTCAAGAGCTTGTCACCATCCTTGTGATAGCACTTCAAAACAGACAAAGAATGCACCGTTGACTTTGTTATGCGTTCTTCTGTCAACATTTTCAGCACCCATCTCTTACACATTTCTTTGTAGTGAAGTTTGTCACTAAAAATGTGAAAAACAACTGATCTAGAAACTTCTGGAAATTTCTGATGCAGGTTGTCAATAGTGAAGCACCTGTTTTGGCAAATTGCCTCATCAACTTTTTCGTCAAGCCTTCATTGATGACAGTAGGCCATCCATATCGTTGTTCTTTATGAACATATGCCCTTCCTTCATTAAACAGCTTACACCATTTACGCAAATTTCCATCATTCATTACACCTGCACCATAAACTTTGACAAGCTGTCAGTGAATTTCAGTGGGACAAACCTGTTTTGTATTTAAGAACCGAATAACCGAGCACACTACACAGTCGATGGTATTATTGATTGACATAGCAACAAACAAAGCAGTATAACCATACAACCAACACGGGCAGAGACATGAAATGTAATGTCGGTGTAGTGAGAGACTGGTCAAGAGTGGCCAACAGTGAAGCGAAGTCACATTACAGGATGTGCGAGCGTGGTGCACTATCGATTCTTACTTTAAAAATGACTCTCATAATATTTCCTGCCTTCTTTTATACTGGCGGGTCTGCCTCTTGCGCCATATAGTAGTCAGTTACACATTGCATATGGGTGTCTGGATTCTTTTGATCAGATAGTATACTTACTACTTACTGCACATTGCCTTATAACTATTTCATGCAAGGGATAGGTGCCTTTGGAAAAATTGGGAGAAATGCAGAAAAAATGCACACTGTACTTGTCCAGTGCCAAAAAAAAATGGGTAAACTGTTTGGGCACACAGCCAGTCTGTAGTCAGAATAATATATATTTAGGAGAAGGGCACAAAGCAAGTATCCTACTCCAAATCCAGGAAAATTCACCAGCTCCAAAAATATTATATGTTTATATCCTTAAATTCGTGGTCAAAAAAGATGTATGATTGGATGATTGCTCAACATGAACTGTACCATATGAAGCTTTTATGAAAACATACATATATAAGTGTTCTTCTTAGTTAAAAAAATAAGTGATGAAATTATCACAGCTCAAGGTTTAAGACATGCAGGCAGACGGAGAACAAGCAAGTTGATTACCACGAGTTGCAGAGATACCACAATGCCCAAGGGGAAAACAAAACCTAATCATAAAACAACTGAGCACAAAAAGAGCCAGATTCAAATGTTGACAATTATTCAGTGGTCTTATTAAAGTTAGGAGAAGACCAACATGTTGATAACATGGAGTGTGAAGTCTGCTACTTCCTCCACCAATCCTTAAGCCTTCACAGTGTAACCACCTCAAGGTAAAGAGGTTTAAAAAACGAATAAATAAATAAATAAATAAATGCAAATCCTCAATAGGATGGCATTCATCATTCAGTGTGTGCATCCCCAGAGTTGTCATCCCCCACATTAGAGAGACCACTCTTGAAGTACTTGAGAACATGATTTGCAGTCAGTTGAAAATTGTACCTTTTGAGGACACCAAAAATTCTGTTGCCTTAGATTGAGACCGTTCTCAATTTATTCTGGAGAGTTGTGGAAATGGTGAAGGCAACTAGTCTCACTTGTGACATCATTCTGAGGACTGATTCGGGTCTGACGAAATACCATTCGGTTTCCAGCTGGGAGGCAAAGTTGTGATACCATGACCCAAGTGTCTTACTTTGGAATTTTTATCAAGTTGATAAATAGAATTTTTTCCTTTGAGTTTGTTGAATGCTTCATGCATGGCTCTTGATATGCTTATTTTGGTTTTATTCAGCTTTCGTTTGTCTCAGAGGCTTTGTCACACTTAAATTAACAATGAGATTCTCATTGCTTTCATAGCAACTTTGTAACACATCTGTTAAACCATGGCAGGTCTTTGCCATCTCTCACAACTTTGCTCAGCACATACCTGTCTAAAGCATATCATAAAATACTCTTGATCTTCTTCCATTTATGCTCAATTCAAGATTGGTAGTAGGAGTAATCCACTTAATTATTGGCCCATATCATTAATGTCGATATGCAGCAGGATTTTGGAACATACATTGTGTTCAAACATTATGAATTACCTCAAAGAAAATATTCTATTGACACACTGGCCCATATCATTAATGTCGATATGCAGCAGGATTTTGGAACATACATTGTGTTCAAACATTATGAATTACCTCAAAGAAAATATTCTATTGACACACACAGTCAGCATGTGTTTAGAAAACATCGTTCTTGTGAAACACAAGTAGCTCTTTATTTGCATGAAATATTGAGTGCTATTGACAAGGGGTTTCAGATCGATTCTGGATTTCTGGAAGGCTTTTGACACTGTACCACACAAGCAGCTTGTAGTGAAATTACGCACTTATGGAATATCGTCTCAGTTATGTGACTCGGTTTGTGGTTTCCTGTCAGAGAGGTTACAGTTCGTAAGGGCGCTGATGACCTCGATGTTGAGTGCCCATAAACCCCAACACACACATACAGTTCGTAATAATTGATGGAAAGGTATCGAGTGAAACAGAAGTAATTCCCGGTGTTCTCCAAAGTAGTGTTACAGGCCCCTTGCTGTTCCTTATCTATATAAACAATTTGGGAAACAATCTGAGGAGCCGCCTTAGGTTGTTTGCAGATGACGCTGTCGTTTATTGACTAATAAAGTCATCAGAAGATCAAAAAAAATTGTAAAATGATTTAGAAAAGATATCTGAATGGTGCGAAATTGGCAGTTGACCCTAAATAACAAAAAGTGCGAGGTCATCCACACGAGTACTAAAAGGAACTCGTTAAACTTTGGTTACACGATAAATTGATCAAATCTAAAGGCCCTAAATTGAACTAAATACCTATGAATTACAGTTACGAACAACTTAAATTGGAAGGAACACATAGAAAATGTTGTGGGGAATGCTAACCAAAGACTGCATTTTATTGGCAGGACACTTAGAAAATGTAACAGACCTACTAAGGAGACTGCCTACTCTATGCTTGTCCGTCCTCTTTTAGAATACTGCTGCACGGTGTGGGATCCTTACCAGAGAGGACTGTCGGAGTATATTGAAAAAGTTCAAAGAAAGTCAGCACTTTTTGTATTGTCACAAAATATGGGAGAGTGTGTCACTGAAATGATACAGGATTTGGGCTGGATATCATTAAAAGAAAGGTGTTTTTCGTTGCGACATAAACTTCTCACAAAATTCCAATCACCAACTTTCTCCTATGAATGTGAAAATATTTTGTTGACAACAACCTGCATAGGGAGAAATGATCACCACAATAAAATAAGGGAAATCGGAGCTCGTATGGAAAGATATAGGTGTTCGTTCTTTCCGTGCACTATACGAGATTGGAATAATATAAAATTGTGAAGGTGGTTCGATGAACCCTCTGCCAGGCACTTAAATGTGATTTGCAGAGTATCCATGTAGATGTAGATCCTGAAGATGTATTTGTCATGTTGATTGTTCAGGTAACATAATCTGTTTTTTATCACTCTTCCTGAGTGGAAATATCATATTACCTTTCCTTCATTTATTAGTTACAGCAATATTCACTGTTGCTATGATGGCCTTATGAGCTCCGATTCCCTGATCTGTGCCAACTGAATCTAAAAGTTTTGGTCTGTTGTTGACCAGGAGATATGTTACCTTCAGAACTCATTTCTCTGGCTATCTGATCAAGGTAATTTTCAGATAAGGCATTTAGAACAATTTTACATGATACCTTGTGCCTACTACCCACATCAATTGCTCAAGTCTCTCAATGTTATGTGGGTAAGATGAAATCTCCGCGTAATACTGTAACATGACCAGGAAATTTACACATGACCTTTCCCGAGTTTTCCCTCAAATGTTCCACCATTATTGCTTCTGATTCAGGGGATCTATAAAGATGTCTGATGACTGAGTTTTATACACCTGTAACATTTACATTCACCCACATTATTTTGCATTTCTAATATTTACTAAATGATGTACATTCCCTTCTTAATTCAGAATTTCATTGCTATTAATATCTGATTTCAGCCTGCTTCCTATTCCTGCTATTGTGTGTTCATAGTTACCACTTATAAGCAAGACCCAATTTAGGACTTTTCCATATACACTCCCACAGTTAACTAATACTTATTAACATTTTTTGTCTGTGATGTCCAATAATGCACATTATTCTCTTTAATTATTGGAAACAGTATTATTCCCTGTTTGAAATCAGTATATATCTTATCAGGCCTGTGGAGGGATTTCTCTAGCCCAAAACACCTGCAAGTGTGTGCCACATGTATTCCACTGCTGTAGTAGCCATTTCCTGTGTGTAGTGCTAGCATGACCTATTAAGGGGGTCCTACAAATTATTCAGACATAGCAGAGGTTGAGAAATGTGAATCCAGGGTAGTCGCAGAATTATCTGAGCCTCTAGTTCAAGCAGTCCAATTGGTTGCAAACCAGAAGCCTTACGATCAGTTCTGGGAACAATTCTGCAGAACATTAGCTGGGTTTCCATCCTGTGTGCGAGACTAGCAGTAGCGGATCATGGGCCTAAATTCTGGAGAGGCCAGGAAACATATTGGAAAATCCTTTTTCCATCCCTTTTAATGTTTATATACCCAGCATTTCTAACAATTGACAATGTCCACCAACAGAATCCTTGCTGCTGCTACTACTACTTCTAAGATGATGACATTTATTACTACAGTGACTGTTTATTGCTAATAATAATAATAATAATAATAATAATAATAATAATAACGATGATGACGATGCCGATGATGATTACTACAATGACTGTTTATAGATGATGATGATACTCACATTTATTTACAAATGAAATGGTAGACTGGACATTTGAGCATTGTTACTTGAAAACAAGTTAACTTGATGATCCTTCTCCTTTCTGAAATTTTTAGATGACATTGTCAAACCATATGTTTCAGCTTTCAAGTATGCACAGTAGTTGTTTTTCAACTGAGGTACAAGCTAGAGCTGATAAGCAATCTAGACCCATACTGTTCCTCATATAAATTTTTACATGTCTAAGACAAGAAAAACTCCTTTCAACTAAAGCACTTGGTGCAGGAATGATAGCAATTAGACAAAATAGTTAGAAAGCTTGTGGAAGAATTTAGTCTGTTTCATTCTCGGTCATTCTTTTGATTACATATTCAAAACTGACAAAGTGAAATGTTTCTTTATGCTGGATAGAAAATAAAGTCTCCAGTTCCACACACAACTGCTAGCAACTGAAGGACACACCACATGTTTGTGGTAAGATATCCTCACTGGCTACAGGAAAATGCTGAGAGTAATTAGTGAACTGAGTAGTATCACATAATTTACGGAATAGCAGTTTATCACAACGTGAAAATCTTGTGTCCAGTTGTGTTATAGTATTATCCAGTATGTTGGACCTTTTTGTATTTTGACATCAGTGGAGTGCCAGGGGTATTCAACTATCATCTCAGCTCTATTCAGGGAAGCTTCAGGTTGCATATTAGTTGAAGTGTTTCATGTAAGTTATGCACTCTGAGATGGCATCGTTGCAAAACTGTGCATCATTGGTTTTTTTCTGAAGAATTTTGAACAGCAGTTCAGTCTTTAAAAATGTGATTTGAACATCAGAGAATAGGGGGGAAAAAGTCAAAGTCAAGGTTAGGAGGCTAGTTTTGAAACCACAGGCTTCTCTTGTTGTCATTGCACAAGAGTCTGGACTTTCAATCAATTAGTTTTCGTGGGTGGCAGATATTATTTTGGCAGAACAGTTCCATTTCATTTCACTGTTTGAAGGAGTGTGTTTACCAACAATACTGTCAAGAATTACTGTGCATTTGGAGGACCGGTGGAAGAAAGCAGGAATACCTGGAAGCGTGGAGAGAAAATCCTTATTGGTTTTATGCAAGAACTAAATTTAAACAATGTGTGAAACAGTAGGGCAATTTCATGGACCAGAATGGAAGCATCATCACAGTTCTGGGCCACCAGCTTGTTCTTCATATCATAATTCTGAAACACATGACTCAGCACAGTGAATAAAACAGCAGCAGTTCTATCTTGGCTAATTTGTGGCAACCAAGAAAATGTTCTTGAAGGTTGCCATTGTAGTCCACTAACCTCTAAACAATAGAGCATTGCGACTTGTCTGAAATGTCTGTTGCTTTGTCTGTAGTGCATGCCTAAAATGAGGTTCTATCCAAACTTGAATGTATGTATTCACAAATATTCTCATTTATACATTCAGTCAGTTTGTTCTGTGTAGTTTTTTGAAAATTCCTGGAAACAGCCCATTTTCTTTCAGTGTGCTTTCAAATCTTTATTTCTGTTTATTGCAAGTTTAGAAACAGCTGTTTACTCCAAGTTTAGAAACGGCTCTGAAATTTCCAGGATTCAGGGAATCTTCTGTCTCATGATGATCTCTGAAAGTTAACTCCTGCTTTCACAAAAAATTTGTGATGCAAATTAGAATTTTCAGGATCTCTCTATTTGGTTACACTTCATTGATGTGTCTGATTTTTATCAGTTTGTGATGCTCATTAAGTAGCTATAAAATACTAAAAACTTGTTTGGGTAGTTCTTTAACCCTCGAGCAGACGTGCCTATTTATAAAGTGTGCCATCCACAAATAACATTGTCCTGTACTGTTGTTGTTGTTGTTGTTCAACAGTGAGCCTGTAACTATTCCTTCATTATTGCTTCAAGTAACAGAGGGCTAAGTTTTGCTGTCATATGTCCAAGTGAGCAGCAGTAATATAAAATAGAGAGAAAGCTAGGTGAGAAAAAATTCGCAATCTGTGCAAGAAAAGACCCAAATTCCAAACTACCTGCACAACCCCTGATGGGGCAGTTATCTAAGAGATAATTAGCAGTTAAATGAGCATTTTGTTCAATGTTTTGAGTAGGCCATTAATGTGGGATAACACTTGTGCTCGCCAATAGTGATGTAATGAAATACTATTTTAGTATCATTTCATTAAAAAGTGATTTAGCTCATAATATAAGTTTATTTTACCACTGTTTAAGTAAACCAATATTAAACTGCTATTTTGCCCGTATAGGTTTACCTTGGTAACATAAAGACAGCATATTTTATATGTGCACAAAGTACGCTGTGTGCTCGCTTGTGATATAAAAAAGATGTGCTCACTCTAGAGTTAAATGAAATAAAGCAACTTAGATGATCTTCAGAAGAAGCAAGCCATGCTAAACCTTTACACAGATAATCGATACCCTCAGCTGACCATACAGATTTTCTTGCACTTAAGAGAAAATATGGCCAGTAGAATAATTTTCCCCTTGTATGGCTAGCAAAAAGCCATCTGTGCTGCACATAATATGAACTTTGGAATGCACGTTTGAAATTCATTAGTGTATCTTTTTTGATTGACTCAATTATTTTCGAGAATGTAGACAGTAGTGAAACTGATCTCTTTTTTTTCAATACCGTACGCATTACCTTTCTTAAGTAAAGCACAACTTGCGTATGCTTTAGGAACCCTGAAAAAATACCTGAATTCGAGTACTCGTTTATTATTTTTGTTAATAGGGCTTGTATCTCCTCTGTGCACATCATCATAACAGACATTTTAACATGTCTGTGCCTGCTGGCTTCTTATTTCTTAATTTCCATATTTTCTTCTTGGCTTTGAGCTGTGTTATGGGAAATATCATCACTGGGCTTACTGAGTAAGTCATTATGGTGGCTACATGTGTTGCAGGAAGATTTTGCTGCAGCTCCTCTGCAGTTCAAGAGGAAAAAAATTACAAAATTTGTAAATTCCTGAGGATTTTCTAGTGTTCTACCCTCAGCTTTGTTTTGTATGTTTTTACACTTGTCTACCTTTTCCAGTTTCTTGCCATGTGACATCCCACACTGCTTTGATTTTATTTTCTACATTATATATAATTTTTCACTGAATGATATTTTTTGGCAGCAAGCAGCACCTTCTGGAGTATATTTTTTATATTTGTGATAGTAATCCAAGCACTGCGAATTAGCGCAGCACTTTAGTAAAGAATAGAGAAATTTAATTTTGTGGGGAGACATTTTAATACCTGCAGTTAACCATCTATTTTCCTTAGCTGCGGCTGATTAAGTGGCTGCTTTTGCAAATGTCTCCTCAAAAATTAATTTAAATGACATCCAGAATTTTGAGAATTTAGCATCTACATTCTTTTGTATATACACTTTTTACAGGTTAGATTTGCCAATGCCCTTGAAAAAGTATGTATTTTTCATTCCGGGAAGATCATACTGTAGGCCTGCAGTTTTGAGAGTTTTACCAAGCTTGTCTTTAACTTTGTTATCTGACAGTAACAATCAGAAAGGTCAAGGTCCCTTAAATATTTCAGTTTTCCCCTGTAGAAATCTGCAAGTACATTGTCTGAAATGGAAGCTCAAATCTCGTAGCCGTGTTTATCATTCGTGCAATGTCAGAAGTGTTCAAAACATTATTACAAATTTCACTCTTCACACCTATGTTAATCCCCCCTGCGGGTCCGGGGGTTAGAATAGGCCCGCGGTATTCCTGCCTGTCGTAAGAGGCGACTAAAAGGAATCCCTCCCCCTCAAGGGGGTAGTTTGCACCTGCGTCCAGAGACTGACTGTTCCACGACTTATATTTGTGGTCATTTTGGTTTTTCACTTATTCTGGTTTCATCCTTCCTTTGTTTGGTTCCTTTCTTTGTCCTTCTCCCTCTCACTGTCTTCCTTACTTTTTCCCTTGCCTTCTTCTCCTTGCCTTCTTGTCTACCCTCTGGTCTCCGCCTTGGCGTTTGAGACAGTCTGTCCTTTCTCTCCCTTCTTTTTCCTCTTCTTCTTTCCTCCCTGTGCGTGCCTGAAGGCCGACCCTCGCATTCGCACGCATAGCCGGTGACGGGGTAACGCGTAATTCCCCACCCTGGGTAGACAAGTAAGGCACGCACGTACCTCCTGGTAAAGGCCAGGCCCAGGGAGGGGTGATTGCCTGAGCTGACACCTTCCGACCATGCCGATTGGTCCCTCCATCCAATTCTAAGGAGGTGTGACCTGAGGTGTAAACATTCACCGAAGGCGGGAGTGCCCTTCCCTTCCCTACAAGGAAGGAGCACGCCATCGGAGATGCTGACAATCATGGGGGATTCCTCCGCAATGGATTTCTCTTCTTCTCTCTCAACTCCTGCCCAAAAACGGAAACTTGACCAGCCACCAGTGACAAAAGTACTACCGCCTGCCCCAAAGTTCCTCTTAGTTTCTCGATCTGAAGACGGAAAGGATTTTTCATCTGTCAACCCTTTCGTTATCCAGAAGGGCGTAGATGCCATAGCCGCATCTGTCAAGTCTTGTACCAGGATGCGTAATGGTACCTTGTTATTAGAAACTGAGAGCGCCTTTCAGGCACAAAAACTGCTTTGGGCAACACTCCTGTACACGTTCCCTGTCCGGGTGGAGGCTCACCCCACTTTGAATTCGTCGTGTGGTGTGGTATATACTAGATCACTCGACGGATTGACTGACGAGGAGATTCAGTCTTTCCTCGCTGAGCAGGGCATGACGCCTGTCCATAGGGTCATGAAAAAGGTCAACAATGACCTTGTACTGACCCGGACACTCTTCTTGACCTTTGATAGTGTTCAGCTGCCGTCACGCATCAAAGCAGGCTACGAGGTTATTTCTGTTCGCCCCTATATCCCGACACCTACGTGCTGCTACCAGTGTCAGCGTTTTAATCACACTCGCCAGTCTTGTTCTAATGCAGTTAAATGTGTCACTTGTGGCAGGAATACCCATGAGGGTGACTCCTCGTTGCGTGAACTGTCAGGGGGACCATGCAGCGTCCTCTCGCGACTGTCCCATCTACAAGGATGAACGCTGTATACAGGAAATTCGGGTCAAAGTGAAAGTGTCCATCTCGGCTGCCCGCAAGCTTTTTGCTAGTAGGAAGCCCATGCTGCTCCCAGCGGGGAAATACAGTACTGTCCTTGCCTCTCCTTGGACTACCAGGGAGGTGGCGACGCAGACACGCGATCTGACCTTCAGCACTACAGTCGTTCGTTCGGCCAATGCTAAGATCGCCCGGTCAACGTCTCCTCTTCCTCCCGTCACCCCTAAGACACGAGCACTTTCATCAGCTTCTGCCAAGACGAAGACTCAGAAGTCAGATGCACGGGCCTTCAAGAAGGAACCGTCCTGTGCAGACTTCCTACATACCTCAAACTCCCAGCCATCGACCAGTACTTCCACTAAACGACCTTCCAAGAAGGCTCATAGGAAGCAAAGTTCTCCTTCTCCGCTACAGCGCATTTCTTCTCCTGCACCACCCAGTGGTTGCCGCCCCAGGCCATCATCCATTTCGCCTGGTCGTTCACCGGCGGAGGAAGAGCTCCCCCTCCTGACAATCTTCACAAGATGGCCGACGAACCTATTGAGCCAATGGACGATAACTCTCCGCCTATTGATAGCGGTGGCAGTGCTCGCTCGAAGCCAGGCCCTCAGCGGCCTTCGAGGTGACCCCTTCTTGCTTCTCCTTTTTCTTTTTCTTCTCACGATGGCACTTCTTTATTGGAATATTCGCGGCATTCACTCCAACCGAGAGGGCTTACAGTTGCAGCTCCGCTTGCACTGTCCACTCGTCGTAGCTCTCCAGGAAACGAAGCTACGCCCATGCGATCATATTGACTTGGCACACTATACCTCTGTGCGTTTTGACCTACCCCCTGTGGCAGGTATTCCGGCTCATGGAGGGGTTATGTTGCTGGTCCGGGATGATATTTACTACGATTCCATCACATTGCACACCGGCCTGCAGGCAGTTGCCGTCCAAATTACTCTCCCCACTTTTACATTTTCCATTTGTACCTTTTACACTCCATCGTCGTCTGCCATTACCAGGGCAGATATGATGCAAATTATTGCTCAGCTACCTGCACCATTTTTGTTAACTGGAGATTTCAATGCCCACCATCCCCTTTGGGGCTCTCCAGCATCCTGCCCGAGGGGCTCCCTGTTAGCAGGCCTTTTCAACCACCTCAATCTTGTCTGCCTCAATACTGGTGCCCCTACTTTTCTTTCGGACACAACTCACACCTATTCCAATTTAGACCTTTCTATATGCACTACCCAACTTGCACGCCGGTTTGAGTGGTACGCACTTTCTGATATGTATTCAAGCGATCACTTCCCGTGTGTATCCATCTCCTGCCTCATACCCCCTCTCCGTGCTCAACTAGTTGGAACATCTCAAAAGCAGACTGGGGGCTCTTCTCTTCCAGGGTGACCTTTCAGGATCAAACCTTCGCAAGCTGCGATAGTCAGGTCGCACACCTCACGGAAGTCATTCTCACTGCTGCTAAATATTCCATCCCTCACACTACTTCTTCTCCACGTTGCGTACCGGTCCCCTGGTGGACCGCAGCATGTAGAGACGCTTTACATGCTCGTCGACATGCTTTACGCACCTTTAACCACCACCCTACGGTGGCGAATTGTATCACTTATAAAAGATTATGTGCGCAGTGTGTTAAAGAAAGCAAGAAAACCAGCTGGGCTGCTTTCACAAGCACCTTCAACAGTTTTACTCTTTCTTCTGTTGTCTGGGGTAGCCTGCGCCGGCTATCTGGCACTAAGGTCCACTCACTAGTTTCTGGCTTGACGGTCATGAATGACGTCCTTGTGGCCCCTGAGGATGTCTCCAATGCCTTCGGTCACTTTTTCGCAGAGGTTTCGAGCTCCGCTCATTACCACCCTGCCTTCCTCCCCCAAAAACAGGCAGAGGAGGCTAGGCCACCTAACTTCCACTCCTTGAATCGTGAAAGTTATAATGCCCCATTCACCATGCGGGAACTCGAAAATGCACTTGCCCAGTCACGGTCCTCTGCTCCAGGGCCTGATTCTATTCATATTCAGATGCTGAAGAACCTTTCTCCTGCGGGTAAAGTTTTTCTTCTTTGTACTTCTAATCACATCTGGATTGAGGGTCATGTTCCCACATGCTGGTGCGAGTCTATTGTTGTCCCGATTCCTAAGCCGGGGAAGGACAAGCACTTGCCTTCCAGTTATCGACCCATCTCGCTTACCAGCTGTGTCTGGAAGGTGATGGAGCGAATGGTTAACTCTCGTTTGGTTTGGCTGCTCGAATCTCGACGCCTATTTACCAATGTACAATGTGGATTTCGTAGGCGCCGCTCTGCTGTTGACCATCTGGTTACCTTGTCGACCTTCATTATGAATAACTTCTTGCGGAAGCGCCCGTTCTTTGATTTGGAGAAGGCTTACGACACCTGTTGAAGGGCGGGCATTCTCTGCACCATGAATACATGGGGCCTTCGTGGTCGCCTCCCTCTTTTTATTCGTGCCATTTTAATGGATCGACAGTTCAGGGTATGTGTGGGTTCTGTCCTGTCCGACGCCTGTCGCCAAGAGAATGGGGTGCCACCGGTCTCAGTTTTGTGCGTCGCTCTATTCGCCATAGCGATCAATCCAATAATGGATTGCCTCCCAGCTGATGTATCAGGCTCACTTTTTGTGGACGATTTTACCATCTATTGCAGCGCGCAGTGTACATGTTTCCTGGAGTGCTGTCTTCAGCATTGTCTTGACCGTCTTTACTCCTGGAGTGTCGCCAATGGCTTCCGTTCTTCTGCCGAGAAGACAGTCTGTATTAACTTCTGGCGCTGCAAAGAGTTTCTCCCACTGACTGCCAACCTAAAATATTTATCTGCACTAATTGTGATCAGATCTTCTCCAGGGACCACACATGACGTCTCTTCCACTTTCCCTTTTGGTTGAAACGATGATGTGTGTAGGCCAGTCTACTCAGCACACACACCAGAAAAGTGGTGTGATGTATTAACATACTGGATTGAAGTGACTCTGTCCTGAAAGGCAGGCTGAGATGTTATGTAGGCATTGTTGAAGTTGTACGGGGAGAGTACTTGAAAGATTCAATGAAAAACATAGTTAGAAATAAATCCCTAAATATTCCTCGACTGGCTGTCACCCTGTATACATGTGTGGTCCCACATCCATCTGCTATACCCTCGCTACGAGTACCAAACTCCCTTTCCCAATACTATAGAGGTGCTGATCATGCCTAGTATAGCCTCACATTTTGCGGTAGTCCCCACTGGCACCAGTGCAGAGGATGCCCGATCAGCAGTCATCAACAGTACCTCCAGCTTCACATTGGCTAGCAATACAGCACTGTGAAGATGAAGATGAGGTGAATCATGCTGCCACAACATCTCAGTCGTGCTCACATTGGTGCCACCAGTTGGGGAAGCTATCTTACTCAGGACACCACCTGTGTAGTAAGCCCTGTTTTCTATCCAAGCTGTTTCCTGTCACACCTGCTATCAACTTTCACAAAATCGTTATACAAAGACCTTAAGTTCTCATATAATGTGATTCAGCCCAGCACTCAGCTTTAAAATGCTGGTGACTTGTTACTCCTATTGTCATGTGTCCTGTCACTGAAGCCTTACACCTCTGCCATGACTACCACCTAGCATCAGTACTATCTTCTCCCTAACATTTGTGCTTTTCCTATTCTTCCTACTCACGGGCAGAGTTTGTTGCACATTTCCCCTACTCCTACACTATTGTGAGGCACTTCTCTTCTCAATTCTGGCAGCTGGAACCTGTTGCTGATAAACGCAACAAAACTGTGAGACCTTCGAGACTTCTTACCAACTGCCAATTCCCAAAACGACCCCCCACCCCCCCACGTCGCTGCCTTCCTGCATCCTCATTAGCTGTCTCCTAACTCGATTCAGTTCTACCTAAATGGCACAGACCTTCCTTTCCAGCTCCTCTATTATCCTATTCCCACTGCATGTTTTGTGTTCTGAGGAGAGGGCCTGAGTGACCACCCCAGTGTTCTTCCCCATTACATTCTCCCCAGCTTACAGAACTCTACATATTTTCTAACTTGGGGAGATCAGTATGGTATGTAGCCCCTATGTACTGCAATCAAAACATCTAAACATTGTGGTGTGGAATCTGTGTGTGTCTATGCATTGCTAGAAAATCTCCCTATGTACAAATTGTGAGAGTCCAGAAAACAAAAGTAGTTCCTGATGGACCACTATATGGAAATTGTTGACGAATTTTATTGCAAATGTGTTTCATGGGTAGTCATATAAACATGCAGGTCTGATAAGTTGGCTTGTGCATTCCTCAAAGTGCCTGGGTATTGTCCTGCTGAAATAGGGCATGTGGATTTGCCTATAGTTTTGACAGTACTTAGGATTATTTAAGCTCCTTAATGTTGTTGTTGTTCTTGTAGTTGTTATTGGTTCAGCTTGGTATCAAAATAGAGGAGTGAAGATATTATATCTCTCCAGTCAATGGTCCGTTTGTATTAACAGAATTATTTTTGCTGCATAGTTTGATATTGACATGTTAGAAACTTCATAGTACAGGAGGAGATGAAAATTAGCTATGGTGAGTGTATGAGGTATACTTGGATAAAATATTTTGTTAATGTTTATTTGTTCCTGAAACACTGATAGAAAGTTAAAAACAAAAATCAGAAACTTATTATTGTATTAATTATTTTACAGTCTGACTTATTGAAATAATATTTTTGTAGGTGGCAACAAATCCCAGGGGGGAAAAGGTACTGAAATTGGGAGACTTTGGACTGGCATGTCACGTTTCTGGACCATTGTACACTGTTTGTGGGACACCAACATATGTAGCACCAGAAATCCTTGAGGAAAAGGGCTATGGATTACAAGTAAGTAATGTCAAATGATTATTGAGGTTAATTATCACAATAACATTGTTTGTTGAAATGTGGTGCTGCAGGTGTCACATCATGTTTCAAAACTGTACAATTGATTGAAGTTTTTAATATTTGTAAATCTTGTCTCTGCTCTTTGGCATGTTTATTGAATAAAACTTTCTTAAAAATACTTCAAAAAACAGTAAAAGGGCATCTGGTAGTAGCAAGCTCACAATTTGAAGTCAGCGTGGAATACTAAAAGTGGTGCGCACAAGGACTCTTTCATAGTAGGCTTCTGATATAGATACCTCTGTCCAAAGACCCGATGTGAGTTCTTTTCTATTCTGTGTGTGGATAATTGTCAAAAATATGTCTGCATTGTGAATAAATAAGCAGTTACATTGTAACTGAGGAAACATGCATCCATGGCCCTCCAGCTTGTGCATTTCTATGGGTTCCAGACTATGTTGATAGAGCTTTCAAAATGACGACAACCTAAAGTTAAATAAGAAATAACCTATTAGAAGTGTCTGACATGGCAAGGGAAGCTTTCTTTGAGGTCACTGAAGGACTCTTTTCAGCAACAATTTTATGATCCTCAGTTGGGTTTTAATCTAAAGTCACGTGAAATATAGATTGAAATACAATGAAACTAAGCAAATTTTAAATGTCCTTCAACTAGTTTCACGCCAGCATGTTTCAGTACGATACCTTTTACTCTTTTTGTCTCCTATTTGTCTCAGCATAGTTAGCAAGTTTCCCTATTCATTATATCATGTGTTAAAAGGGGGAGGGGCTATTGTTAATATGCAATATTTAGGGAAGCCTTAAGTGAGCATAAGGTTTGTTATTCATATGTTAACATCTGTTTATTAGATAACTAGTTCTTAAACCTTGATCATTATGTTTAAAAACCCAGTTAGTCAGTCCTCTGTAGCTGTGTGGTAGCTGTAGGTGTGACAGTCATTAATTTGCAACTGATGTCTATTTGTTATGTTTGTATGATACGGTTTGTGCAAAACTGTGATTTAAATGGATATGTTTAGTGTACTCATGTCCGCTAGTAAAGTTTAAATTGCTGTGAATGTCACATGTGAACACTATTTCACTGACACTTGCACAAATTGTTAAGACATTCAACTTGTATGCTATCTTGGTTATTGTGTGTGATACACAGTATTTAAGTACTGAAGTGGAATTCTTGTAATTTTTGCTCATTAGATATTTATTTATATTTTTTGGCACATTTTGAGAAATGATTCCCATTTTCGACTGCATTTTCTGTGTGACAAGTGGTTAGTAATGTAAAAGGAATAGGGATTGGCCAGAATTCTGTGAGAGTTGGGTGGCTGGCAGAATACAAATATGTGAGGGATGGAAAAGATTGTGAGAAGGATATCCCTAATCTTCAGACGTGATCATAGTCAAAGCCGTGTCAAAAGACATGGTTCAGTTGCTCCTGTGTGCAGTGATACTGGGTGATGGGGAGGGGATTTTTTTTTGGGTGGGGGTAGGGGGGGTTATGTTTCCCTTTTGTTTGTAGTGGGGGTGGGGGGGAGCATTAGGGATTTGTGAGGATATTGTATGGGAAATCTGTTGGCAGCTTAAGTTTGGGGAATAGTGCTGTGTGTGAAGGCCTTAGTGAGACTTTCAGCATATTGGGCAAGGTAATTCTCGGCACTGCAAATATGCCATCCACAGGTTGTCATCCTAAATGGGAGCAATTTCTTACTGTGGAAGAGATGACAGCTGTCAAAATGCGGGTAGAGTCTGCGCAGGATACGGTGGTCAATGCGTAGTGGCCAGTTTTCAGTCAAAGCACAGGATGAGGGGTGGATGTTTTTTTAAGGGGAGGCCGACAAGCGTTTTCAACCTTTCAGGTGGACAACGCTGACAGAGTTGAGGCACATGCTTTGTAGTCTTTCTCAAGCGATTTTACTGAAACTATTGGGTAAAAAAATTGATTTTACTTACAGGTTATACGTCAGATTCATGATGATGTTCCCACCAATTCATTAATTAAATTACAATGAAATCCAGACCTTTAGCTGGTGACAGGTGTTGATAAATATCAACGGGGACCGATACCATCTTCATAATTCATTAATGGTCATAGTTACTGTGATATTATGTGGAAGTAAGACGCGAAATTCGGAAAGGTTTGCAATGAAAAATAGAGGTCATTATGATTTTGCGTTTGGTGCACATTACATAATGTGTTGTTGAGTATGAAATTTAGCTAAGATATTGAATTTTTCTTTAGACTTGGGTGGCAATATCTATCTGTCTCCAATCTCGAGAAAATTGATCTAACGTAGCACACTTATTTGCGATCGCACCTTGCCAGTGATAAAGTCAGGGTGAAATATGCACAACATTCCTCATATTTCATAAATGGTTTCAGATATTGAAATGAAATTTTGGCACATGACACCACGCAAAGAAGATAGTATTTTGTCATATCTTTAGTATGTAAAACTTCATTATCCACCATGTTATTCCAATAACTACAGACTTTTTCAATTAAAGAATGTAATTTTTAAGGGCCACAATAGCTGGTGAAATGAGAAATGCTCGGGGTTTTGGAACAACATAAGTGAAGACACTACACCTATTTTTGTACTGAGGATGTCAATTTTCATAAGGCACTGAGTGTCTGGCTGTACTTTTCCTCAAATCCTCACTAAATAAACCACGGTTTCAGAATTCTCTTGCAGTTGTGTCTGCACACCATGTTAGTGAGGTGAGACTGTGTAAACTCCACTGTGTTTTTGCAAAAAAAAAAAAAAAAAAAAAAAAAAAAAAGGGGGGGGGGGGGGGCAAATTTTAGAATGGCAACCACAGAAATGCGTAGGTTTCAAAATTCTCCACACATGACACTTCTCTGGAAGTTACAAGTGGTTAACAAGCCATACGAAAATAAATTGCTATATTTTTATCAGAATTCTTTTTAGATACCAACCAAAGCAGAGGTGACAGTAGAACTTTTTGAATGGTCATCATGCAAATGTAAACATGGAGGAGCCTGACTTATTATTTACAGAAAATGTGAGCATAGGCTTCGTTTAGAATGGCACTTCCCCTCCAGGGCTCAGCATTTCCCCTACAATGTCTGCCTGTAACCCCAACCACCATGACTCTCCACAAGCATCCTTTGGTGTCTGAGCAGCATCTACTGGCCACGGCATTCTGTGCTGACTATATTCTGATTTTTAGTGGGCTTGGTATGGACTAAGGTATGGATGCAGTCATCATGGTGGTGGAGGACGATGTCCAAGAAGGTGGTACGTTGGGCTGAGGAGGACCAGGTAAAGTGGATGGGAGACAAGGTGTTAAGACTCTGGATGAATGAGGATAAGGTCTACCAGAACTTTCCGTATCATATTTGCATTGGTGGATTTATTTGATTTGTCACAAACTGTTTCAGAATTCATCAGAACTGAGTTAGGGAATCCCACAAGACTCTAAAGGAGTGTGGAGGAGCAAGGGCAGAGCCCACTCTTCCCAGTAGTGTGTCCAGTGCTTTAACAGCTGGATCCCTTCATTCAGTGAGCATCTTACAGGATATATGGCGTAAAATAATTTTGTCATTATTTAGGTAGAAGGAGTGCGTCCAATAAATTACTCATTACATTAGTAATAGATAGATTGTTATAGTATATTTGCAGAAATGATATTTAGGGAGCAAGTAGGTAAATATTCCATCATGTATACTGGAAGCAGTTTCTGGAAAAACAGCAGCCAAATGAAGGTGTGAAAGTATATGTAGCTGGAAATGTGGCATTGAATAATTGTTCCTTTATAGTGCAGTTAGGGTGAAATGAACAAGAATCATCGAAGGAATATTTGCATTTCCATAAGATAATTATGTAACCCATTATAGAAGAATTTTTTAAAATTGTTATTAGCCATCTGTGTAAAACTTAACCTTTTAAATAAACAAGATATGATTTTTCTTTGTTAGACTTGGAATGTTTTGAAGTATAATTAGATATATATTTTTTCCTTCTTTTTAACCCTTTGACTGCTGTTGACGAATGAACTTGTCATGCTCTTCTGCTTCTCACGGTGCTGCTGGCGGGTTTAAGCATAGTCTTTGGATGTTCTTTGAGCACTGTCGACTGGGGTCTCCTTGCCATTCCATGAGCACCAATGATGAGTATCATTGCGTCTCCACAGAGGTACCTGTGTGCTGTCAACAAATTTAAGCATACAGTGAATTCCCAACCTACATGTCAGCATTTACCACAGTTCTGGCTACTAAGTTCTGTTAAGGTACTTCGTTGTGATCTCATTTTGCTACATTTGACTTAACTTTGTCTTAGTGTTCATCAGGATTGGCATCACAATGTTTGTCTAATCAACTAGACTGCTAAGGAAGAGAGCGTGGAGATATTGATGAAGAGCAACAGTGTGGATGGATTATTTGATGTGCAAGTGATATTTCCTCCACAGATTCTAAAAGCAACAGTCTGAAGCAATCTATGTCAGAAGGTGCAACACAAACAGTCTTATGTTCCAGCAAGAGGTATAATTGATAGTTCATCTGAATCCAAATAATGTAGATGTGATAGTGAAACACTTAAGAGGAAAACACAGTTGAGTGACAAATCTGATTGGAAAGAAAATTATTTCTGACTGCATAATCACACATTTGATGATTTGCCTTCAAGACCCAAGTGTCAATATGGGAATGATCAAACCATTATATCATTCTTAGTGTTATATTCAACAGATGGTACTGTGCTAAGAAATACACAGACTGGAAGTTTGAAATGCTGTGATATCCATTTCATTTGTAATGTACACAAGAATAAAAATACAGTGTCCGAATAGACAAAAATAATAAAGGATCATCTGTTTATGATGAGGAACTGTTCATATAACATCAGAAATGGTTCATACACCTTTATTTCCATTAATGGTTTTATTGCACAAGTGCACACAAAATTACAATTTTTTGTAAATTTCTGTAAACTGTTTGGGCCAATACGCATCTTGTCCTCCATGGCTGCCTACGGTCAAATTTTTGTGCCCATAAACACACAGGAAGGGATGAATGTTTCGGATTATAAACAACTGATTTCGAAAGCTCAATTGAAGTTACGAAATATTACCAACTGTACCACAGAACTATATCATCCATTTTCAGCAGACAGGAAGTTGCCAAAAATTAAAGAAATGCATTAGCAAATTTCCTAAGAGGATGAGAGCTGTTCGGTAGATGTACTGTCTATGTAGTATTCATACTTCAGACAGACAGTCTGTCCTCCTCCTGCCATTAAGTAAACAGTTAGCTAGCAAAAAAGTGTTCCTTAAACTACCAAATAAGTTGCATGACACAGTAAAAGTGAAGTTTAAAAGGTTTCAGTGTGGTTCACAGTGAACTCCAGTAATTGAGAACGATGTCCCCGACAATCGGTGTATTTCACTCACTGTATAGAATAACAGGAAGCTCTTGACTACATAATAACCTAAAAGCAAGCTGTGTCTCTGATAGCTTTAATCCATCACACATGGCAACATAGTATAATCTGCACACAAACAGAATGTAATCATGAGTGTGTGATCCAAAAATACCCAGTTAACTAAACTCGAATGTGTGTGTTTCTTTATTTTGTGGAGCGAAGAATATACGCAGTATAGTTGGTAATATTGAAGAGTAGCTGTGAAGGAACACACAACAACTGATGTGTATTGAAAGCAGCACATATCTATTGGAATGGGTTACCAAATCACATTAGAAACTGTTGAAGGAAAAGCCATCTTTAAATCTCTGCGAATTTGTAATAACTATTACATTGCTGACAACCCTCAAAGTCGGAACCTAAATTTTACACTTACAATCATTTTCATATTGGCTACGACAAATCTTAGTGACAGAGAAATTGCAGCTAGCACTTCAGAAATAGTCAGCACATGGGGAGGCAGGTCATCCGGGTGGCTCTAGCACAGGCAGAAGCCCAGATGCAGCCTACTTAGTGCAGTTAAACACATAAGGCAATAATGACACACTGCTCAGCTCAGCATATGCCAAGCATGTCTGCAGCAGCCAAAGGGTTAGTAAAATATAGAATTATTAGAAATTATGAAATATTTGCTATTTTATTTTCCAGATTGATGTTTGGGCAGCAGGAGTGATATTGTATATTCTGTTGTGTGGTTATCCTCCATTTGCGAGTCCTACAGGTGATCAAGAAGAACTCTTTGACCGTATACTGTCAGGAAACTATGAATTTAGTTCACCGTATTGGGATGATGTATCAGAGCTTGCAAAAGACTTAATATCTCATATGCTTCAAATCCAGCCAGAAGTGAGATTTTCAGCTGAAGATGTATTGGATCACCATTGGATAAGAGTGAGTATCAACTTTTTAGATACAGTGAAAACCATTTATCATGAAACTGAGGGTTTCAAAATATTTTTGTATGTTAAAAGAAATTTGTATAAAAGAATACATGTGGTGGAAAAAGTAATAATTATACTGTATTTTCAATCTCGTCATATTTTATCATAATACAGTAATTAGATTTCCTGCTACAATTTACTCTTGCAGGTACGCACTGTACATTGAAAGTCTACATACAGTGTACTGTTGTTTTGGGGGGAAAAGTCTGTTGTTTTTGGCGAAAAGGTCTGTTGCTTTTTGTAGTATCTTTTTTCAATATGAGATTTTCGCCAAATATTTCAGTATGATCCAGTATTTTAATTAGCTGCACCCCTCTGTTGGAATGGGTTACCAAAACCACATCAGAAACTATTAAAGGAAAAGCCATCTTTAAATCTCTGAAAATTTGTAATAACCATTAGTTTGCTGGCAACTCTCAAAGTGAGAAACTAATTTTTACATCTACAATCCTTTTCCTATTGGTGATAACAAGTCTTAGTGACAAGGAAATTGCAGCCAGCACTCCAGAAGTATTCAACACAGGGTGATGCAGATCATCCTGCATTTCAGATGTAGCAGGGACAGAAACTTCAATGTTGATTTCATCGTCAAATTTGCATCATTGTCTATGCTGTTCTGAGCTCTGAATGATCACCAAACCTTGTCATTATCGGCACTGTACACTTACCATCATAGATTGCGATAACTTCATCCAATGGCTACCAACTAATGTAGAAACCTTACCATATACTTCATTTAATATCGACTCAGTTTCAGTATGTTGCATTTCTGGAGGTGCCAAAGAATGTGCCATTTTGAAAAAGCCTGCATGGAGGAAACATGTTTCATTAGTAGTCATATTCCATGCTGAATTTAACATGTGGCTAATAAACTAACAGGGAAAAACTTCCTGTGCCTAGATTCTGAGTAAATATTTATAGAGCAGTAGCTTTGTTAGGAATGTTAGTAGTCTTGATCACAATCCAACAGTAACTAGATAGCGGGTTTTGTTGACTACCAACCATCTTCTGATCTAGATAACAAATAAAAAAATTCCTATTCAGCTTGGCAACAGTTTGTAAGAAGCTACTAAGATTTTTAAAAACTTAAAATTTTAAGAAATATTAAAAAAGTGAATTCATTAAAACCTTTGTAATCCTCAGTTTAGATTAGTTAGTTTGATGTTCCAGTGATCATTTTGCACAATAAATTGTAACGGTGTGGAACGAGTCATTTTACATTTACATTGCAATACATTCACGTTGCAAATTAATTTGTAAACATGGGTGGATGCTGAACATTTATAAGTGAGTTAATCATTCCTAACCACCACCTTTCTGTCAGACTTTTATATCACTGGGTAAGTTATCAAAATTTTTTTTAGCAGCATTGTGCACCCCCCTTTTTGTGCTAGACAATCTTAATGTGTAGTAACGAAGATCATTTTCCTCCTGGTATTGTCACCTCAAGTGTCCCAGAGCTCTTTTGTGGACAGGTGAGTGGCACACACAGGGCCCCGAGCTATTGCAACCCATTCTTCCTTCCCGGGCTGCATTTCCTTCACCGTGTCCCTTCCTCCCCATCCTTGCTCCTTCTTCACTGCCCCCTCCTTCCCCTCTCTGTGTTCTACTTTATGTTGACCAGGCGATTCACATGGTTCTCTTTATTCCTTGTGAATTTGTTTATCTTTCCTGTCCTCTTTCATCCTTTTTGGCAGTTTGGTCCCCCCTTGGGGTTTGACCTCCACTTTTAAATTTTCTGTCTTTAGTGTGAACCACTTGTGGAAGAACTCCATCCCTAGCATTTACAGCGTGGACTCTTGTCCCCAATTTCCTTCCCCTCTTTAGCGCCATTCCACGCTGCTAGGTCACTAGCATGTGTAGCCAGTCCATGTCGTGGAGGCATTATGTACCCATCTGGCTGAGCTTTCTGACAACACAGGGATCAGACTACTGATACCTGATCTGTTGCCTCCCTGCGTATGCCAAGGAGTGGCTGCTTGTCATCCTGGAGCATCGGAACTCCTGGCAACAGCTGCCATGCCAGATGGCCCTTGTTGTGGCTGGGTGGCACCCATGGGGGAGAGCCTCTGACGATAGTGGAGGTATCAGGGCAGATTCTTGGTGCATGAAGCATACCAAGCTGCAGAAATTTGGGCGTTCTCAAACAGTCGTCTCTGAGTGGTAAAAGATCATTAAGTGCTGCCTTGTATGGCCCTGCAACCTTCCCTTCATTGGCTACATCTTGGGAGGAGAGCCAGGATCACCATCTTGGGATGAAACACTTTACCAGCTACCTGGTCTGTACTAAGACAGAGGGGCACACATTCACGGCTACAAAGCCATTGTTTTCTGTGGAAAATATAGAGGACAAGTTTGGCAAAGTGGAGTCTCTTGATAAGATGCAGTCAGGCTCCCTGTTGATCAAAGCTGCTTCTATCACCCAAACAGCAGCTCTTTGTGTTTGTGACATCCCAGTGTCTATTACCCCTCACCAGTCTTTGAATGTGACCCAAGGAGTGATTTTTCATAAGAACCTTATCCTGCAAACTGATGACAAACTCCAGGCTAATCTGGAGCAATGTAGCATTCATTTTTAGATGTATACAGAAGGGTTGTAAAGGCAACTGTATTGATAGTGGTGCCTTTATTCTGGCTTTCAAGGGAGATACCCTCCCAGAGAAGGTCGAGGGTATGTGTTATCAATGTCACGTGAAGCCATATGTCCCACCACCCATGAGTTGCTTTTGGAGTGTTTTGGGCATATATCTTCCCACTGTATGGTGGACCCTCTGTGTGGTGACTGTTGACTCCCACCCCATGAGGGAAGCCCTGTGTTATGCCACCTGTGTTTGTACATTGTCATGCCCACCACTCTACCCACACGTCAGATTGCCCAGCTTAGATGTGAGAAAATAAGATCCAAAAAAATAAGAGTGACTCCATGCAGTTCTCTTCCTTACCCCCTCCCGCTCTCCCTTCCCTCTCCCTTGCGGCTCCCACGCCCTCCCCTCCAGGTGCCGCTCCCCTTCCCCTGCTGAAGACGTGGCCCCCCTCTTCAGCATCCACTGGTGATGGGGCTCCCTCTCCAGTCTCCGAAAGAGGAGGAGGAGGAGGAGGAG
The DNA here is from genome assembly GCF_021461385.2 of Schistocerca piceifrons. Lineage (NCBI taxonomy): Eukaryota > Metazoa > Arthropoda > Insecta > Orthoptera > Acrididae > Schistocerca > Schistocerca piceifrons. Next base: position 481,346,491 of record NC_060149.1, on the reverse strand, counting down.
CAGAAGAAACAAAAGTCCCAGGACAGGCAGTCTTCTCCTCCCCCCCCCCTTTCCCCCCAGTGCTCCCAGAGATGCTATCTCCCCCCTCACAACCTGAGTCTGACATCTTATGTGTGGATATCACCCCATCCTCATCAGTGACGACCAATGACCCTGTTACATGACCTCCCCTCAGCTTCTTTATGTTTAACCTGGACATTCGCCACACAATAATCCAGTGGAATTGCAACGGATATTACTGTTACCTACTGGAAATACAACTTCTTTCCTTTTATTCTGTGTTCTGTCTTGCTCTTCAAGAAACGCACTTCCATGATGAGCGCTCTCCAACACTCCATGGTTATCGGGCATTCTGTCGGAACTGTGATGGCCCCAATATAGCATCTGGGAGGGTGTGCACTTTGGTTCACACCGATGTCATTAGTAACTGTATCCCATTTCATACCAACCTGGAAGCAATAGCGGTATAAGTACAAATGCTCCAGCAATCACCATTTGTATTGTGTACTTCCTTATGTTGACCTGCCTACTTTAATACAGTAACTCCTGCCCTGTATCTCCTCCTCAGGGACTTCAATGCATGCCACTCCCTGTGGGGAATGCCACTTTGACGGGTAGGTTTTCTAACTGACCAACTTATTCCAGACTTTGATTTCTCTCTCCTCAATGACAGTTCCCCTACCCACTTCAGTGCTGCTTGTGACACCTTTCCTGCTATCAATTTCACAATCTCCTCCCCTGCTCTCGTGGCTTCTATACATTTGTCACCACATGATGTTCTTTATGACAGTAACCATGTCTCACTGATTCTATTGTTCCCCTGCCACCGCCAGGCAGATAGGCCCCCGTGTTGGGCATTCCGCAGAACCAGTTGGCCTTTATATACGTCTGCTGTGCATTTCGACACCTCTCTCTCAGGTTGTATTGATGTGGTTGTGCAAGACGTCTCTGCCACTATTCTTCATGCCACTGGCACTTCTATCCCCTTATCCACAGGTCACCCTCATCACTGGCCAATACCGTGGTGGACCAAGGATGTAGCAGTCACTATTCAGGACTGCCTTCACTTTTAAGTGTCTCTCTGATGAGGTTTGCTACCTTATTAAGCAGAGTAAAAAGGAATTCTGGGAGAAGTATCTTTCCTCCCTGGGTAAGTATGCCTCTTTGTTGCAGGTTTTGTCCAAGCTCCTTAGCTTTTTTGACTGCCAGTGACAGTCAACTTTCCAGGGTCGTATGCTACAGGGTGCTCTGTATGCTGATCCATTGGTCCTTGCAACATTTTGTGACATATTTTGCGACAGCATTGGCATCCTCGTCCTATCCTGCTACCTCTCTCTGGCACAAATGGTGAGTTGAAGAAACCCCCTCTGTTTAAACCCCCACCAAGCTGAAACGTATAATGAACTCTTCACTGGAAGGGAAGTGATGCAGGCTCTTACCTCTTTACATGACAAGGCCTCAGACCAATGTTCTATCCACAACCAGATGATCCAACACTTGGATGTTACTTAGAGGCAACACCTACTCAGGGTTTTCAACTGCATTTGGCTCACAGACGCCTTCCCCTCTGATTGGTGAGGCAGCATAGCTATCCCCAGTCTTAAGCCCTGAAAGAACCCAACGTTTCTCAACAGCTACCGACCAATTAGCCTGGCCAATGCAGTTTGTGAACTGTTAACTTCCGATAATGTTTGGTACTCAAATCTCGGGGCCTTTCTTCCCCATATCAGTGTGGCTTCCAGGAAGGACAGTCTACAACTGAACATTTACTCAGATTGTAAACAGCAATCCAAAAGGCTTTTACTAACTGCTGACATCTTGTTGCGATCTTCTTTCACCTACATAAGGCATATGACATGGCTTGGCACCATCACATTTTAGTTAACCTCAATGGCTGCAACTTTCGCGGCCTCCTTCAGAATTTTATCCACGAGTTTTTATTCCACCGGCTCTTCTGTGTTCGAGTCGGCGCTTCACTCAGCACCACTCGGATCCAGGAGAACAGTATCCCACATGGTCCTGTGTGAAGTGTCACATTCTTCATTGCCGTCAATGGACTTGTAACCTTTGTTGAGTCTCTGGTTACTCTGGAGTTGTATGTTGATGGTTTTTGCATCTGGTGCAGCTCCCACTTGGTAGCATCTGCTGAACGCTAGCTCCAAGGCTCCATCCACTGAGCTCTGCATAGTCCTATTCCCATGATTCCAATTTTTTCCCTCCAAAATGCAGGTTTTGCGTTTTGGCCGTCGACCCACAGTACACCACAGTCCAGAACTTTATTTAGGCAACCAGTGCCTAGATATTGTAGCACTGTCATGCTTCTTGATCTTATTTTTGATAAAAAGCTGATGTGGCTGTCCCATATTCACCACTGAAAGACTGCCTGCGTGCAGAAGCTCAATGCTGTCTGCTCCTGACCCGTACATCTTGGGGTGCAGACCCCAGGCTGGATTATGGTTGTCAGGTTTATAGCTCAGCGGCTCCTTTCACTGTGAAACTACTTGACACTCTTCGTCATTATGGGATGCATCTGGCTATCGGTGCAGACTGTTAGCTTGTATCTCATATGATATAATATAATATAAATATAATAGAATATCTAATAATGAATCAATACTTAAATATGCAGCTATAAAACTGGCAGTGTATTTACAGTGTGCAGCCAGTGTTTTTATAGGTGAGTGCATTGATATTTTTTCCATCACTGTACTGAGAAAAAATATCGATATAATAATGGAAAAAATATCAGTGCACCAGCCTATAAAAATATCTGCTGCACATCTGGACAGATAATGATTTTTTTTTTTAAATATCAGTATATTGGATTCCCGATACTTTTAAAAACAAAAATTGATTGCTTATGTGTTACATGTCCGCTGCTCCCCGGAGCACCCAAACTACCATCTCTTCTTTCCAGATACGGAGAGACACCTCCCGCAACGATGGCCCAAGTCTGCGATATGATCACCATCCTCATCCAGTCCCTTTTTCTCTGAACTCCAGCTTTCCCCTATACCACCTCTTCTCCATGCCCACTCACATACACTTCCAGGGTGCATTCCTCATCCACAACTCTGTCCTCACCTATCACAAGGTCTGAAAGACTCGGTTCATTTTGAGGCTCTCTGCCGCCAATTCGTCTCCATTCTCAGTGCGTTTTGGAGTTCAGAAGTAATCTGTACTGATGGCTTGATAGTTGCTTGTCACATTGGCCTCGCTTACATTCACGTGGAATGTAATGAACTCCTCTTATTGCTGAATGGCTGAAGTGGTTTCAGTACAGAGTTGGTAGCCATCTCTCATGCTCTTGAGCTTATCCATTCCTGAATCGGTGAATCCTTTCTCATCTGTAGTGACTCTTCAAGCAATTTACAAGCATTGAGGCTTGATCAGTGTTACCTTCACCATCTATTGATCCTGACTATCCAGGATCCCCTTTTTGTTCTCAAACAATGTGGACACTTGGTGATCTGGACCCCAGGTGGCGTTGGGATCCTCAGGAATAAACTCACTGTCAGGCTGGCCAAATCGTCTACCAGCAAGTTGCCTCTTGATCTTTATTCTGGAATCTGACCTTTGATCAGTATTATGCTGTCAGGTTCTAAGGATTTGGGATACAGAGTAACATACACCATCACTTCGAAACAAACTACAGGCAGTAAAGGAGACCATGAATTTGTGGATGTCCTCCATGTGGGCCTCTCACAAGGACTTCGTCCTTTCCCGGCTCAACTTTGGACGTACTTGACTGACTCATGGTCGTATCCTCTGTTGCGAGCATCCATCCCACTGTTGTTGTTGTGCCTGTGTGACGGTGATCCACATTTTGCTGGATTTTCCCAACATAGCCACCCTGTGGTTCACTTTCTTATTCTCCTCACTCACTACCCCTGGTGTCAGCAGACGATGCCTCAATGGCTGACCTGGTCTTACAGTATATTTGTGAAGGGAGTTTTTATCAGTCTCTCAAAGGGAGAGCGCCTCAGCCTTGTCGGCCCATTGAGAGGGCGGTAGGATGACCTGTTTCCACCTCTGTATAGATAGGCAGCGGCTTTTTAGGCTTGGTGGTCTGCCTCAGTCCCCTGTTGTTTTGCTCTTCTTCCCCCTTCTTGCATGTTCTGTCTGACTTGATATTATTTCTCTGTTTTCCCTCTGCTAGTCTCTTCTGGGTATTTTTGGGTGGTTTGTTTCTGTTAAGTGGCTAGGGTATGTCCCCCATCGCACTTATGCCTATGGAGCCTCTGGATTCTCCCTGGATGGGGCACCTCACTTTCCTTTCCCCAATTTTTTATCCCTTGTTCTTTTCAATAGGCTTTGTTGATCTTCGGTAGAGACCTTGGGGTTTTCTTTCCTTGGCTTTCAAGCACTGGGCTCTTCTTTGGCATGTAGTTTTGTTGACTTGCCTGTTCCAGGTAGGAGGGGCTGATGACCTCGTAGTTTGGTCCCTTTAATCATCAGTCCAACCAACCAGCCTTCTGTTATTGTAATTATATACAGCATAGTTCCTTTTTAATTGCAGTGAGTTATTTATAACAAACTTCATGAGGGAATAAGTATACTGCGAAACAGAAGTCAGAATGGCCAACTCCTTAAGTAGATGTCTACAAGTTGATCATAGGTGAGCACCACATATTACTATCACAGCACTTTTTAAGCAGTGAAGACTGTTTCTTAAAGATCAATTACCCCAGAACATTATTCCATATGTTGTTCTGGTCTTCAGTCTGAAAACTGGTTTGATGCGGCTATCCATGCTACTCTATCCTTTGCGAGCCTCATCATCTCTAAATAACTGCTGCTACTTAAATCCTTCTGAATCTGCTTATTGTATTTGTCTCTTGTTCTCCCTCTACAAATTTTAGCCTTACACTTCCCTCCAGTACTAAATTGGTGATCCTCTGATGTCTCAGAATGTCATGTCAACTGATTCCTTCTTCTAGTCAAGTTGTGCCACATATTTCTTTTCTCCTCAATTTTCTTCTGTACCTAATTAGTTATGTGATCTACCTATCTAATCATCAGCATTCTTCTGTAGCACAACATTTCAAAAGTCTCCATTCTCTTCTTGTCTAAATTGTTTATCTTCCGTGTTTCATTTCCATGCGTATCTATACTCAATAAAATACTTTCAGGAAAGACTTACTAAAACTTAGGTCTATATTGGCTGTTAACAAATTTTTCTCCTTCAGAAACACTTTCCTTGCCATTACCAGTCTACATTTTATATCCTCTCGACTTCAGGCATCATCAGTTATTTTGCAACCTAAATAGCAAATCACATCTTGTACTTTTAGTGTGTTTGTTTTGTAACCTAATTCCCTCAGCATAACCTGATTTAATTCAACTACATTCCCATTATCCTTTTGACAAGTCCTCTGCTATCTTTGACAGAACTGGAAGGTCATTGTCAAACCTCAAAATTTTTCTCTCTTCTCCTGGACTTTAATCCCTACTGCATATTATTATTATTCAGGGTGTGTACGACCCGGGACAACCGGGAGATCCGGGAAAAACCCGGGAATTTTTTCATCCAGGAGAAAACGGGGAAAAACCCGGGATATTTTTAGAATTCCAGGAATTTTTCATTGTTTTAGTTTTCAGTTAAATTTTTGTATATTGACTGGTAAGAACCGATACTCTAACAAAGAATATTACTGTATCCCGCTACTGCAGAATAATACTTCGACAATAAAACATAAACGAGAGAGAAAAATGAAAATAACTAGAAATTGCAAAGGAAATGCCCCATATACAACAACAACAACAACAACAACACACAGTGTTCATGCAAGCGTCTGTCAATTGAAAATATGTCGAAGGCTTTAGGAAGACTAAGCAGTGCTTCATAACAACAAATTGCTTCCAATGAGCGTGAAGTCACAACTGTTTACATTCAATTTGTTTTAGCAGTTACGCGCAGGCGCATGTGCAGTTGAGTCACGTTTGAGTAGTAGATTCTCCCGCTTCTGGCCACAGGAAGGTGGCTGTTGGCTGTGCAAGCAGTCGCAGCAAGCAGCTAGATGCTACTGGGAAAAGGGGGCGCCAAATTCATATTCTTGAGGGAAAAAAAATTGTTTCATAAAGCCCCTAGCACCCAGCGCACGTTTGTCTATCGATTATTCGTATGATTTTGAAATGCTTCCCTGTTGGTTTTTGAATATTTTTGAACACATTTTAAGTTGAATTCTGAATGAACTTATGATTCAACTTTTGAATGCATGCATAGTGTACGTGATGTCTCTGTCAGGAGAATCCTCGTTGCATCTAGAAATAAACTTTCCGCAGACGAAAAGGGGACGGGGCTATACAAGCTGAGGGAGTAAAGCCGAAAGGATGGATGCCAATCGCTGTGTGATTAAATGGTTGATTGGGTTTGCGAATGATCAGCATTATTATAATTACTACCGAAATCCGTAGATTCAGACTACCAGAATGGAAATAAATGACTGACATTCCTGACAATGCTGATCTCGGTGTGTCCAAGAAAATGAAATTTTGACAGAAAATTTTGGGCCAGATCGCTACACTAGTAAGGACCAAAAGGACAGTCCCCGGCTAGCAGCCGTGTATGTTCTATTCAGGAAGTAACGCGGAAAACGTGTTGTACGAACACGTAATAACACCTAACCGGAAAATAATCGCGGAATAACTAAACCTGTGATTCTGGCAAGGTTAGTGAAGTTAATCGGCGAACAAATGTTGACAGTGGCAGCAATAGCTACGGAATTGGTGATGACAAGACTGTTTGTTAGAATGAGGAAGGAGAAGAAACAGGGACATCACACAAATTATGGAAGAATAAGACGATTCCAAATTTATATAAAAATTTCGTAATACTACTTTTCGATCTCATGCTTGAGAAGCTGGTGCGTATGAGTAAAATGTGAAACTATTTCCTAACATAAAGCATTTTGCTTGTAGTAGGCCTTATAGGCGTTTGACATTGGTACTTTGTGGATTATATTCTGTTGTGTTATAGAAATGGCCATTTCTGCCAAAACAGTCTTGTTTATTTGGTGTGTTACAAAATTGCTGCCATATTAGAAAGGCCTATTTCGTTTTATCTAGCAGACAGTGACAAAATAGACGTAATCAGATCGAGAAACCACACCAGTCTTAGCTATTATTTGTATTAATAGCTTTTTCAGTATTAGATAACAACATTTCTATTTTTCATGTAGCAAAACGTTTGATGAACTTCGATGAGGTAATAGATTCTTTCACAGAAAGCTGCAGCAAGATTAGAGAGAAAAAATGCTAGGAGCTAAGGTTTGAAGAAATGTGTAATTTCTTGCTTATTTCTTGTCAGTATTGGTTTTATATATCCTATATTTAATTTTATGTCACACAAAACAGCAAGTTATTAACTAATAGGCAATAGAGAGTTCAGATTTTCTGAAGAGTTCTTGTTCTCTCGATTACAAATAATCCCATCCGCTATTAATTGCGAGATTTTTTTTAAAAAAAAAAAAAAAAAAAAAAAAAAAAAAAAAAAAAAGAGGGGCAGGCTGTCAAACCGACCGACTGGGAGCAGGAGAGGCACCACAGGACATTTCAATTTCCACTCTCCTGAATGTAGTTTGGACGTGCGGTAGAAAAATGCTTTATGAAGAGGCATGGCACTGCACTTTGGCATACTGAAGACCAAATAATGTGTCTTATATTTCCTCGAGTACATATGTTTTATGTTTCAGACTTTTCAGAAATATGTACGTTACAAGATGAACATATTTTGAAAATTCGATTTTTTTTAGTATTGACCCAGTTCGCAAGTGTCGTAGATCCGGGATTGATGTGCAGAGCAGTCTGAGTTACAGTGGGTAGTCTCCACGTGGCTCGTGTTTACATTATGTGATTTTGCTGTTTTCCCTTCGTTTACTCTCACGTTAAATGAAAACAAAATGGATATCTGTGGTCGGGAGCTATCAAGTGAATTAACACATTCACATAATTACGGAAGGCTGAAATATTTCATTAGTTTTAGATTTTATTTTATTTCCACCTTTTTGACAGTCAAGCATTAATCGCTTTGTGGAACAATTACGTTATCTTTGGCTGTTTGCTAAAGAAATTTGACTTTTGTTAACCTTTTCTGCAGAGACAGTCAATGTATTTGAAACGAAGTGTTTAATTCCATACTATGGGCTAGTTTCAACTGTTCGCTGCATTTAAAGTGTAAGTTTTCATTTTGTAGCACGTATGGCATTATGCCATAATAAAGAACCAAACATGATGTAATACAGTACTGGTGCTCCAAGAAAATTTACACCCCGAAAACCACACTGAAAAGCTTAATATCAGGTCGAGGTCTAATTCATTGGGAATCTGGACATACGAATTTGCCCTTTAAGTATGCACTTTAAATATGCACATTTTAGTGTGGTCCACAAAATTCCGATGCTCTTGGAGTATCCTCTGATGTCTTGTTTCTTTTATGACATAATGTATGATCTTTCAATGTTTTACAAGTACTTACATACAGGCTTCCTATGTCATGATAGCTACCCAAGCGCGGTGTTGCCTGTTATCTGCGCTCTCTGTCAACTGCTGAAACGAACCTATTTCTTAACAGGTCGCGGGAAAATATAGCACATAGTGGTTTGAAAATCGTTACTTTCAAAGTAAATATCCTTTTACGTAAGTTGAACTATGTGGAAGAATGTATCATGAATTTATTAAATCACAGAGCATTTGACTCTCATTTAAAAATCAACTCTTTGATGACGAGCCATTTAGAATAATTTCGAACCCTGAAGATCAGACATTAATCTCATTATTAAAAATTTTACTGGCACATATGTGTGATACATGTTAAAGTGTAACACGCACAAGAAAGATCAACAGTATATGCAAAATCTTAGCTTCTCTTGCAGCTTATTAACCTTAGAGACCAATATTATATGTGACAGCTTTACTTTTCTTGTAGCAACACTATGTATATTAATTTAAACTATTGACTTTCCCTGTTTGTGTGTTCGCACTACTTAACAGTGATGTTGCTGTTGGCTGACTATATCACGTGTCCTATGCTCTGAATATCTGCTGTCATCGGCTGGAGAGATCACATGACATGAGCTACAAACAGCTTACAAAAGCGCATCGAAATCTCGATTTCAATGATTCGGAAAGTAACATGCGGTGTTTGGTGGAATTCCAATGTATACTTTCGTAATATGAAAATACGCAGCGTACATGTTGCTACACATCAAAGATACTTCCAAAATGTGTATTTTTCCATGAGTTTCGTTTTCGAAAGTGCCGGGAAATTGTACGGCCGTGTATAAAACCATAACCATTCAAAGGATTGATAAGAGAAAATATACTGTCACCCGGGAGAAAGTGTATTTTTAACCAGAAAATCCAGGAATTTTTTTTCCTTGTCCACATATGCACCCTGTTATTATTATTATTATTATTATTATTATTATTATTATTATTATTTTCCCATTACTGCTCGCTCAGATTGAATACTGTCAGGGATAGGTTACAACCCTGTCTCACTCTCATCTCAACCACTGCTTCCCTTCCACACCCCTCAAGTCTTATAACTGCCATCTCATATGTGTACAAGTTGTAAATAACCTTTTTCTCCCTGTATTTAACCTCTATCTTCTTAATTTCAAAGGGAGTATCCCAGTCAATACTGACAAAAGCTTTCTCTATGTCTAAAAATGGTGTAAGCTTAGGTTTGCCTTTCTTTAAGATACGTTCCAAGGTAAGTTTTAGGGTCAGTATTGCCCCAAGTGTTCCTGCATTTCTCCAGTATGGAATCTGATACTCCACCAGGTCAGCTTCTACAAGTTTCTTCATTGTTGTATAAAGAATTCATGTTAGTATTTTGCAGCTGTGATGTATTAAACTGACAATTTGGTAATATTCACACTTGTCAGCAATTGCTTTCTTTGGAATTTGAATTATTGTATTCTACTTGAAGTCTGAGGGTATTTCACCAGTCTTATCCTTCTTGCATACCAGATAGAAGAATTTTGTCATGACTGGCTCTCCTGAGGTTATCAGTAGTTGTGACTGAATGTATTCTACTCCTGGGACCTTGTTTTGACTTAGGTCTTTCAGTTCCCTGTCAAGTTGTTCTCACAGTATTGCAGTCCCGTGTTCTCTGTTTATATAGTACATTTCGTTAACAAGATATTACTAAGTGAGTGGTACAGTGTTTTGCTATTCTTTTTGTGGAATAGTGTGTCGTGATTTGAGGGTCCCTCTGGCAGTTAAGTTCCTGTGACCACTTCTTAACTGTGCAGCATTCTGGCAGTCACACCAACAGAGGGCACTGGTTACTTATTATAGCTTGTTGTTTCATCCATGTGGCTTCTTTCCCTATTTGTTTTATGATTTTAATATTGTTCTGTTTGCTCCATAAGCATTTTCTTATGTATATCATTATACCGTATTTTTATCTAAAATTCACCCCAAGACCACATAGGAAATATTGTCACTTAGCTACCATATTTCCTTTTTAACAGTCTAACTTTAGTTGTGTTTTTAATTTATTGCATTTTACTATTGGTGAGCTCACTACAGGCTTTACATAATGTATTCTTTTTATTCCATACCGTACAGTTATTTAACTGACAAATATGTGTACACCAACATTAGCAGCATCTAATGAGCTTACGACACAAAAATTTTGTGGTTACTGTATAGCAGTTTATGAACAGTACTGCTGTTACCAGGCCGACTCCGTTGACACTGTGGCCTAGTGTATACAATATTTTAAATGTGCTAGGCTGATTTTGTGTTTATCTTTTGATGATGCCACTATGACTCCATTGTATTAGGACATGTTTTTAAAACAGATGTTCCTCATCATGTTTAAAGCACATTTTCCTTGTGTATTCATTAATACTTTTCATTAAGACCAATTTTATTGTTTTAAGATGCAAGCCTCCCCACCAGTGGCAAGTTCCGTGGTTCATGACATTATTGAATTAAAATATGCTAAATATATCAACTTACTGATATGTCTCCCCTAAGATTTGCAGTGATTTGAAATGCAAATGTGTCTGTACTGAGTTGTTTTTGGAATTCGAAGTTTCCCAGTTTGAATTCTCATCAGTATCCAAGGCATTTATTATTTCCTCACTTTACGTTACACTTACCATTGGTGTAGTTCTCATAGATGTGCAGAACTGAATATGTTGTGTCTTTTTAAATTTGAGAGTGATACCATTAGCAGAAAACCAGTCACTGATACTTTTAAGAACATTTTTTACCATTTCTTCTGTTTCTGTATTTATGCTTGGATTGATCCCCAGTCAGAATAATTTCCCTTAACTACAGTGATTGATTTACTAAGTACAACTTTACTGCATTCATTTGGTTAGGTATGACGTTATCCATCTATCCCATAAAACTACATTTTCTCTAGGAGAATACTGTGATTCATGCAATCAAATGCCTTAGATGGGTCCCAGAATATACCATCCAGTGCTATTTTATTATTTAATGCTTGTAAAATTTGGTGAATGAACATATAAACAGTATTCTCAGTAGAGAAACTCTTCTGAAATCCAAACTGTGATTTGCTCTGGATGTTATTGTTGCTCGGGTGAGATACAGTTATAGAATACATCACCTTTTCAAAAATTTTGGAAATTGATATCAGCAGTGAAACAGATGGGTGGTTATTGACATCTCTCATGTCGTCTTTCTTAAATAGGGTTTTGACACTGGCGTATTTCAGTCTCTCTGGAAAAATGCCGTGAGTTAGTAATGCATTACATATTTCAGATAAGATCAGGCTTGTTTTATGGAAACAAATTTGTAGTACTTCATTGGAAACACCATCAGAACCAGATGAGCATTTATTTTTAAGAGAATATATATTTTCCTTAATTTGACAGGGAGAAGTTGCTGATAAGTTCCTTTGATTGAATGTTATGAGAATTGTTTTTTCAGTGTGGTACTGTGATTTTTCTGTTGAACTGTTTGTCTCTGTACTTTCTACTGTACTTAAGAAATGATTGATAAATATATTTACTGCATGTGACACATCATTTATAGTCCTGCCATTCAGTTTAATAGTGCTGTTATCCTGATTTGTGGCTGGTTGTCATGTATCTCATTTTGCTGAATGCCTTATTACTGTTTTCTGGCATTATGTGCATGTTTCTTGATTTTTAATAATTTTCCTTAGTACCTTTGAGTAGTTTTTGTGTGTGCTACTACAGCAGGATCTGTACTTGTTCTTGCCAACAGACACATTTCTATTTTCCTTTCACAAGATGCTTTAATTTTTTTTTCTTTTTTACATGGCTGTTTAATATTTTTTCTGATTTTCTTATGTGGAAAGCTATTTTCAAATAATGGGATAGAGTAAATTTTGTGTTGGCATTTGGTTCATTACAAATTTAAACCCAGGTCATCTCTTGTGAACTATTCTTAAAAACATTTTTCCTGGAGTCATTAATTATTCTAACTGATTTCCACTGAGGAGTAGCCATGCTGTAAAACACTGTTATTTATCCTAACCAACTGTGCATCATGATCAAAGAGTATTTGTTGCTATTTTCTTGCTTTGAGCTTCACCAAAGGAAACATTATCAATTTATCCACCCCTGTTGGAAAGTTAATTACTGAGCTCAAATTGTAGGATCTAAATAATGTTTCTAAATAATTTTTCCTGTCTGAATTCTCTAGAAAAATCTATATTGAAGTCACCGCAGACTATGAACTGCTTGCTGCTGTCTGACAGATGTCAGCAAGGAATCCAGATTCTTCGTAAACAGCACATTACACATGATCTACATACAGTTATAATTAAAAACAGACTCTTTTTCGGTCTTACTTCAAATCACACAGTTCTATCTCTTGGTCACTACAAAATTTACTTGTCTCATTATCATTGAACTTGTGTTCTGTGAGAACATAGTAAGAACTCCCCCTTTTCCTGTATTAGTTCAACACAAGTAAGCTGCTAGAGTGTAATCTCTTATATGTTACTTATAGCCAACAATATTTATAGAACGTATCAAATGAAGACTGTCTATAACACTGCAAACTAAATGGTGTAGTATTCATGTGAACCAGAATAGAAATAAATATGAGACACGTCCTGATTAAGTTGAGTAAAGTCCAGGCACTAATGGCCAGTAAGTATGTGTTCAGTAATCAAAGTTGTTCCATTAAGTGCCAGGCGCGGTGGTCTCGCGGTTCTAGGCGCTCAGTTCAGAGCCGCGGGACTGCTACGGTCGCAGGTTCGAATCCTGCCTCGGGCATGGATGTGTGTGATGTCCTTAGGTTAGTTAGTTCTAAGTTCTAGGGGACTGATGACCACAGATGATAAGTCCCATAGTGCTCAGAGCCATTTGAACCATTTTGTTCTATTAAGTCAAACAATGGGGGAAACAACAAATTCACAGTTGATAGCAGTACGCACACAGTAAACAGTCATGGCTGTTGGAGTCCACAGCTAGAGGCGAAAGATTTCCCCCTGAATATGATTACAACTTGGATGACAATTTTATTGGGTAACTAGCAGTAAACCAGCCAGTTTCATTGGCTTTGGAGACATCTTTCACACCACATTGTCCTAGTATTATGTGCAATATAGATCACAACAAATCTGTAGTCATAGTCTGTAAAACTTTGTCAGCTTCACTACAAACATTTCTTGATACTATACCATTCCTTTTTTTGAAACATCTTTCAACCAGCCTGAATTTGCAGAAAATACAATAGCCATTTGTTTTGAAAGTTCATTAGCTCTTACCAACAATAAAGGTTCTGATGATAGAGCGTTCTGAGACTTGACTTGTTACAACGAAGTAAACCAAAAAAGCAATTAAGTCTCTACATCTTGGTGTTTGGGCCTTCTTATATTTTTCTTGGACATACTGCACTGAGATCTTGCCATAATTTGATCTCTCTTTCATTATTGTTGACAGTGTAGTGTTACCAATGCCAGACATTTTAGAGATTTTTGTTAATGATCTCTACTTATCACCTGCCTGAGTTTCTCCATTTTCAGTTTAAACAAAATAGTTGTTTATTTTTGTCTTTATTTCTCTCCCATTGTGTGAAAAATTACGGTATCTCTATTTAAAAACAAAAACTACAAAACAATTTTGATACAAAACTCACAGATTTCAACACACAATGCACCCATAACTGATTCCGAAAACTGGTAAAGTGTTTTGACTATGGCAGCAGTAACGGCTCAAGAGTATACATGTTCACAAATTTTTCAGATTCATATAAATATGAGAGAGTGAAATTAATAGCGTCTGCTGTGTAACAGTTATGTTTATCAACATATTTATACAACTACAGCCACTTGCAGCAATAATAATAATAGTAATAAGCATACCTTGTCTGAAGAAAGAAAGAATTGTTGTTGTGGAATTATGTTGTTTTGTACATAATTAAGTACAGTTTAGGGCAAGAACAAAATAATGTTTAAGTTTTCGATATTTTCTGTTTCATGTTTTTGTGTAAGTTGGAGCGTGTTTTTTTAAGCACACAGTCATCGATCCCACATTTAAGTGAATATCAAGTAAACCAGGGAGACAGCTTTTCAGGATTGTTCATATATACAATGTGGGCCTACAGCATGTATAAACCTGACCCACCATAAGATTAACAGATGTCAGAAGCACGAATAAATTGTACATGTTCACAATCAACAATGGTACACACCATGGTTCTCAGTGTGTCGAATGGATTACTGTATGATAAAATCCAAATCTTAGTATACTGTATCTCATTCAGAATCCCACAAAGTATGTTTTTCTATCAGTATAACTATAACACATACTGATGTTCGATCTAATTTTACTATATAGCGAGTAAATTGGTATATCTGAGGAGTGTGGTACCATCTAGCCCAGGTCACATCACGTCTTGTGGGATTTATGCCAAACAAACAGAGAAAAAGTCTGCTGCGCTGTGCAACCACCTGGTGGCATTGACCTAATCTTGTAGGGGCTAGCTGTTCATGCCGTAACCATCCACATTGTTTCCAAATCTGTATGTATTTGGCCCATAAGGCAATTATATCATGCCAGTTGCGCTTACGCAAAAGCTCCTTAACACATGCACTACTGAGGGTGTGCTTGCGACAAAAAGGCCAGGTTTCACACAGTCTAGAGGAGTAGCCGTGCAGCATAGCGCAGTAGATTTTGTGCTGTCTATTTCAGATTACAGCATCTACATTACATTTAATAACACTCAAAGAACAATAACCAATAAATACGCAAGGTGTCAAAGTTAGGGTGCTTGCATGCTCTTGTGCTCTTACACAACAGCTACTACCGAATGGCAGTACCCAAAGACCAGTGGTAACGTAGAAACAGTAGAAACCCTGTTTACTTTGTTTGGTGTAAAATAAATAAATGAATGTTGACGATGTTGAGATGATGGAAAGCAGCTATATTTGTTTATCTAATGATGTTTGCTTTGTGTTAAAAGAAAAAAACAGTGTGAAAAATTAGACAGTATTTCATTGGGACCTCAGCATTATTTTCAGGGTACCTGATTTTTCATGTTTAGCATTTTGTGCTAAATGTTTTTCATTGTTTATAAAGCAGGGGCAAGTCACTTGAACCCTAAGAGGGTCCCTCTCAACCTGAGGTCTGGGTCACATGCCTCTCTTTTTCTGACTCAGTCTATCACTCTTTCTTCCCTGACGAAGGAACTAACAATATTGAAAGCTAGATATCTTGTTACACTGTGTCAGTCAGTATACTCACCTTGTAATTTTGCAAATTTCTTGTGACATTAATGACTACTGTTTTACAGGTTGCACAACTAGATGAATGTGTTGAAGAACTTCAACTTGATGACGGTGTGGCTGGGGCTGTCAGTAGGTAATGTCATTCAGATAAATTTCTTTTTCTCATCTCTCAGTATTTGTGACAAATTATTGTATAATCAAGTTATATGGGAACTTGTTTTATTGATGTTTACAAACTAGGTAATAGATCTGAATGAATGTAGATTAGAACATTGGTTTGGTTTGTTTCCCTCCAGCTCAGCTGAATAGCTATTATATGGAGAACAGACCCACTCATCATAGAGAGAAACACTGTGAATACTAAACTAAAATTACTTAAGAGTTGATCTTGTAAGCTAGTTGCTTTCACAAATTGCATAGGTATATGAAAATTGTGTGTTTCTTGTACTTAACGATGTTTTGTTAATTCTTATTTTGTCATTTTACTGCAATCAGAATTATCTACTATAAGTTCCTTGTTCCATGTATCTTAAATTAAGCACAGTTAGGGTATGACTGTTAAAGTTATCTGAACTGTGCTGCAGTTGTTTGAAATATGAAAATATTGCATCATTCATCCTATTATATATGTTCAGTACCTATATACAACCTCTGACAATAAAGTTCAATGAATGGAGTCAGAACGGTCGGTTGGGCAACACTGGCGACACAATGCAGCACCTGCATCGCGACCGGTGTTGACAACCTGCCCCCACCATAGTTCAGATGAGCATCGTGTGTGTTCCATGTTAGACCCAAGCACAGCTTGGGACACAGCCATCGGTAGGTTGATGTGGATGTGCAGTGAAAACATGACCATATATGGCGCTGGTGTGGACACAGGCAGCAGTTCATTTGTGTAAGGATGGCAGCAGCAGTCATATGAAGTCACCATGTGGCAACTGCATAGGAGCAGTGAGCTGAAATCTCCTGGACATTTAATCACATGATGTGACTAGAAGTTTGAGAAAATTTTATTACTAATTACATTCTGGTAAACATTACTAGCTCCCCTCCTTCCTTTTTTCCCCTCCTCCAATTGAGATCATGATTCATATTGGAAAACACATTTCTGGGCCAGCATAATGACCCTCTGGTGCTTAAGGAATGGTCATTTAATTGGTTTCGTCAATATTACTTCATAGAAAGTACTGGCACTTGATTCCACAGTTGAGTATGTTGCTTTAAATCTTTCATCCCTCAAGATCCAAACAATTATTGAGGCTGAATGAGGAAATAATTATTCTTCTTGTCTGTCCCAGACATACTCCGTGCCACCTAAGCAGTAAAAGTTTCTTTTTTACTCAGTTAAAAATGTTCTGTATGATCCCAGTTCATTTGAAGTGAGCTAATGGCCTACTGTACATAAGCCATGTGACAACTGCACTGAAGTCACCAGAACATTTTTACTACACGAATTGAATGTTTGGGAGACTTTCCTGCACATACTATTAAGTGCTATGTTCTTCCCTGCAGGAGCTCCACATACAGTCTCATTTCATTAGGCTTTTGATCTGGGAAAACAACCCAATTTACAGTTTGCCTGTGACATGAAGGAACATGAAAAATTGATATTCAACCCATTCAGAATTCTAGAGATTGATCTGTTGTTTTCATGCTACTGCTTGTCAAATAACTTTTGCCCCATATAATATCTTGTGTACATATACTGTTCCTTGTGAAAAACCATACTCTGGTGTTGATAAATAATTGTTTGCCAACAAGCACTGCTCATGGTAACACTTATCTGTGATGATCATCCTTATTTTCAATGTCAGCTGATATGCATGATGCTCATAAACAGTCAGAAAAGTGTGTAAGTGTTTTGCAGGGTAGGTTGTGCTGAGAAACAGTTGTTCAAAAAAAAATGCCTTGCACTGTTTTAGAGTTAATTAGCACTGACATTATCCAATCCAATGCACAAATTCAGACCGACAGATATGATTAGTGTCAGTTAGTCTCATAGTGTAGTAGATGGTGCATGAGACTGCTCAGCCTTTGGCTTGGGTTCAATCCTTACTATATCGCATGTCCAATTTTTGTATCGCTCTCTTATTGGGTTTTTGAATATGAAACAAAGAACATGTTTGGTTGCACTGTCTCTGGTGGGCCACTTGAATTTTTGTGCACAATGCCCTGATTGGCTAACTTCAATGCTAATTAACTCTGAAACACTGCAACATTTTAAACTTTTTTGATAACAGTTATTTCTCAGCACAGCCTACTCTGCGGTACCCTTACAAGCTTGTCAACCTGTTCGTGACCACCCTCTATGAGGTCTGATCAAAAAATTCCAAAACTTTGTCTACAATATTTATCTGTGCTTACCTTTTACTTGTTCTGCATTATCTCCTTCGAAATAATCTCCTCCACAATTGATACACCACTCCCAATGCCATTTCCACTTCTGGAATCAATCTTTGAATGCCTCTTGCTGGATCACATGAAGCGCTGTATGAGAACTTTCTTTTATCTCATGTGTCGTTCCAAATCTTCCTTTCAGCAGGGTTTTCAACTTTGGAAATAAAGTAAGAGTCCACAGTGGCCTGGTCTGGAGATTATGGAGGATGATGTAGCATAGCGATTTCATTTTTTGTGCGATAGTCACACACCAACAAAGATGAATATGTGGGTGTGTTATCATGACGCAAGAGCCAGTGTATTGTCTCACCATGTTTCAAGCCGTTTCCTTCTCACATTTTGTCACAGGCGTCACAAAATATCCCAGTAGTACATCGATTTAACAGTTTGTCCCTTTGGGATGAATTAACAATGAACAAATCCTTCAGAGTCAAAGAAACTATTGCTTGGCTTTGACATTTGATCTTACCTGAGATTTTTCTGGTCTTGGAGGCCCTTTCCCAACCAGTTGTGAAGATTGAACCTTGGTCTCAACATCATAACTGTAGATCTTCATCTTGTCACCAGTTAAGATTCTCTTAAGGAACATCCCATCCTCATTTACGCAATCCAAAAGCTCTTCACAGATTGTGAGGTGAAGGTCTATCTGGTCTTGACTCGTGAGCCAAGGGACGAACTTGCGGCAACATGATGCATTCCAAGATGCTGTGTCAGGATTTCAAGACATGATCCAACTGAAATGTTACATTCTTCTGCAATCTCTTTGACAGTCAGTCTTTGATTGGCATGCACAATTTGACTGTCATTCCTGACATGAGCGTCATTGGCAGACATCGAAGGGCGTCCTGAACAAGGGTAATCTGTAACTTCCATCTGGCCATTTTTAAACCACCAATAACACTGAGTACGGCTTAAGCACTCATCACTATAGGCTTCCTGCATCATTTTGTGTGGGGTTTTCTTGCGTTTCACAGAAAATTTAATACTGACGCATTCCTCCTGTAAGTCTGCCTTCTCAGAATTCACAAATTGTGTGACAAAATGTTCTACTCAATGCAGCACTGAATAATAACTAATAGACATACAACAATGAAACTTCCAGGAATTACACATCACACACAGGTGTGTGCAGGGATGCCAACTGCATTTCGCTCCAACACACCATTGGCACGAAATTACTAATGTTCCTGAAGTTTTTGAACAGATCTCGTATATCTCCCCGGGTACTGAACCAGATGACACTATTATCATATCTGTAGTGTGTGTAGCCATGTATGGAAGTGAAACATGGATGATAACTAGTTTGGACAAGAAGAGAATATAAGCTTTCGAAATGTGGTGCTACAGGAGAATGTTGAAGATTAGGTGGGTAGATCACGTAACTAATGAGGAGGTATTGAATAGGATTGGGGAGAAGTGAAGTTTGTGGCACAACTTGACTAGAAGCAGGCATCGGTTGGTAGGACATGTTCTGAGGCATCAAGAGATCACAAATTTACCATTGGAGGGCAGCGTGGAGGGTAAAAATCGTAGAAGGAGACCGAGAGATGAATACACTAAGCATATTCAGAAGGATGTAGGCTGCAGTAGGTACTGGGAGATGAAGAAGTTTGCACAGGATAGAGTAGCATGGAGAGCTGCATCAAAACAGTCTCAGGACTGAAGACCACAACAACAACAGTGTGTGAAATTTTCTTACATTTGTAGACATGTTTAAATTTCAAAACATCTGTACAATATTCTTACCTTCAGTGTGAGCCCCATATCAAAGGAACTTGCTTTATATCTTGAAGATGGTGCATTATAGCATGAATTCCTGGTGCCGTAATATCCATACACTTGCCTATTCTGTGGAAAGTCGTGTATGTCTGCCTCAAGTATATATGTAACAACAGTAATGTTTGCTGTCATAGATGAGGTTGGCTCCTATCACGTGTATACCAAATATTTGTTGTTTGGTTGTGTTCCAAGGCTAAATTGTAATTATGTGACTAAGGCATAGACAATGATCTAGAAAGTACAACTGACACTTCACACTGCTGATTCTTCACATCATTAAAGTGGAATTCTCTTTAATATATTTGATAATGATGTATAAATAGACATACATGGAAGGTGGTGTTGGATCTTTCTTTCAGGTATAAAGCTTATAGTGTGTGTGTGTGTGTGTGTGTGTGTGTGTGTGTGTGTGTGTTTTCATTGCGCTCTCTCTCTCTCTCTCTCTCTCTCTCTCTCTCTCTCTCTCGAAGTGCTTCTGTATCTCGGTGATGTAATAAGGAGAACCTATATCCTGGTGTTCTAAAGTGTAATCTAACGTGTTTTTTTCTTCCAAACAGGGTATTTGGAGAATGTCAGGACAAGCAACTACAGGCAATGACAATTATTACCTATTGACCCTTGAAATAGGCTTCTCAATTAAACTAGACTGCAGTATTGCTTACAGACAGGAACACAACATGGAAGATAGCCCAAATTTTCCACACCGATCTTCATGGAGAAGCCTCTATGCAGATAGGTCAACGGTGTGTGTCCCATCAACAACATGACAGTATTAACTGATTATGTTATTTGATCTGATGTTTTCCCAGCATATTTCTAACTTTTAGAAGTTTTGCGTGCCCACTTGGGTCACATTGTAAGTTTCCATGATTTTTTAGCCACCAGACTTTTTGCTATCTAGTAGTGGTTTCAGATAACTACTGCTCCACTTTTGTGGACATCCTGTACATGATGACTATTAATCTGCTATCACTCCACTAGTGTCACTGACCACCAGGGCTTTCAGGCACCAATCAGTAATCTCAATGAACTGCTTGCTGATCTGAAATTGTGCTGACTGTGTTGACAAAATATAGTATTGATTAGTAATCATAGTTGTTTTCCTTATTTTCAAGCCACTCCAATGGTGCAATTGTAGGTGTGCTGTAATTGTCACGTCTGTAAATTAAAGCAATAGACTCAGTATATTCAAGAATATTATGTTGTCTGAAATTCTATCCTCATATGGATGATACAGTAAAAGTTTGTTAATCTGGCATCTGACAGTCAAGCACATTCAGTAATCTTGCTTCATGAGTCGGACAGCTTCTGTTATGCACCAGTTGTGTACAGCTGATTAAAAAGTGATGTTTTAAAGTTTAATAACATTTAGTGCTGTCCTATGCCTCAACTACAGTAGTGCTGCATATTGTTGTGGAGATGGTTTCTCAGCCAAGCACCTCTCATGACAAAGTGAAAGTCAAACATAAATATGGTAGCTTATGATACACCAAAAGCTTGTAGTCATTAATTGGATCGAGAAAGGTGAGAGTAGAAATAGGATTATTGAAGAATTTCAGGCTGGTTCTTCAATAATCAATGGTGTTAAAGTCAACTTTAAAAGGTTGCTTTCTAGACAGCTGCTGTAAAAGACATTGAATCACAGAAGACTTTGAAAAGTCCCAAACTAGATCAGTTGGATGGAATTGTGTACTAGTGGTTGTGTGCCGAAAGGTCTGAAGGGAAACCTATAACTGGTGCATGATTATGGAAAAAGGTAAACAGGTCCATGGTGATTTGGGGTTATCAGAATCTGAAAGTGTATTTTCTAACAGTTGGATATACTGATTCAGAGCTCGTCCTGAAATTCAGAAGTTTGATGCAATGCATAGATGACTTCAGAATTGTTTAAGGACAATTTTTTATAAGAAAAGTGTATTTTCCTGTTGCTAGGTAACGGTACAGCCCACCCTCCTGCATCTGAATTGATCTCGGGCAATATATTCTCCACTTATCTTCCAGCAAATGTTACTTCCCTGATCCAGCCAACGAATTTATTTATTTATTTAATTTTAATGTTAAAGATGTTATTTTTGGAACCAGTTTGAGATGGAATAAAGTTAAGCCTGCTGCTCTGTGGAATGCTTGGCGAAAATTATGGCCAAAAGCCTGTGAAGAAGAAACAGACTCAACTATTATAATCGAAAATGATGCTGTTGTTAAACTATTAGATATTGTTCAAAATAAAATGAGAAATTTACCACAAGATGAAGTTTTGGACTGCATAGGCATTGACAATAAAGAACTCGTAGTCAAAAAAATATCAGATGAACTGATAGTAGAAAGTGTGATAGGGCCGCAACAAGAACGTCGATCACCAGATATCAAATCCGATGAAGAAGAAGGGGATGATGCAACAAACTCAATACCTTCACTTACTGGGAATGAAGTAGCTGCCGCTATTGATACATTTATAAGATTTACTGAAAGCAGCAAATCGGACAGTATTGCAGAACTCATGAACTTGTGTACTATATGCAACGAGTTTTTGAAGGAAAAATTGGACACAAGAAAGCAAAAGACATTAGGTCTTATTTCAGTTGAATAAAATATAGAAGTACTGCATGGACTGTGGTATAAAACATACATAGTACTGTACTGCAGTATAACCTTATTGAACCATGAATTTACTTTCAAAACTTTTTCTTAATAATTTACTTTATTTACTAGCGATTCATCAAGAACATTAACACATTTAATCACACTGTGTGAGTGTGGAAGTAGTTGCCAGGGAATAACTGATGAAATTAAAATGAAATTGCTTTTAACGAATGGGAATTTATTCCTAAAAGGCCTTTTTTTTTTAGAAACAGTTGGAAAATTATAAGCTGAAAATCACCCTCTAAATATCAAGTTACAATTTATTCAGAGGCAGAAAGGTACAAATTTTTGAGTGTATGAGCTTTCAGGCTGAGAACCTTGCCACTCCCTTTTGACACGGCCATAGTCATGACCGCTCACAACAACCTCTGAAGGACTACACAGGTGTAAACCTGCAACACACCAGATTACCTTAAAGTAAAAGTTTTAACAATTTACACAAACTATGCACCCCGTAGGAGGGATGGAAATGGTCCCAAACATTAAAATTAAAAGATTAACTTGCCACCGAAGGTGCAACTTGATTTTAACTTGTATGAAAAGTTTTACGGTAGAAGGGTGGCAACTTTATATACTAAAGTGACCATTTAAGTAAAAGCCCATGAAATGCAATCTTACATAAAATTATTCAAGGTTGGCCAAACATGCTCTACAGTACACATATACCACCTCTCAAGATGATAGGCAAGATAAAAACATATTTCAGGAATTAGGCCGTTACACTTCAAGCAATAAATTCGTTAACACACGAATCCGACAAACATGATAGAAGCAGCTATTAACATACGGCAGATTGATAGGGAGATTACCGAACAACCCGAACTGCAGGTTGCTCTAACCCACCCCTACTCCACAAGGGAAAAATGGGCCACCCAATTCATAAATAACCACCATCCTGCGGGTGGGCAAACGGAGAAGAATGGTGGGACGACCCCAAAACAAAGCGGCTGGTGACCTCACCAAGAAAACAAGTAGAATTTGACAAGTAAATGAAACAACATATCACCCATCACTTAACTTCTAATAAACTGCGATTTCTGGCGAAGACCTGGTGCAGCACCCCCAAAACGCTCTCGCGAACCGTCCACTGCCAGCTGCTTCAACAGACGCAGGAAGGTGCGCCGCCAGACCGATGTCATGGGTTGACTCCTGTTGCTCTCGTGTCGGCCACGAAGCCACTACCCCTCGCTTACGGCGCAGCCCACTGGACTCACGTGGCGACTTCACATGCGCCGACGCTCAAGGCGACAAGTCACCTTGTGTCTCAGTGCGTGACTGACCAACCGATTGATCCAACCGCCAATGACCATTGCCTGAGCAACCGGAGCAGACTGGCGGCCCAACGCGCAGACTCAGATGCAGGAACTAAGCCCCCGACCAGGTGATCACTCGTTGAGTTCTCTCACTGCACCACAAATTCGGACGAGAGACAGACTAGCAAGCTGGGGACGAGAGACTGACCCCAGACTGACTCCAGACTCACCCCAGACTCACCCAGACTCACCCAGACTCACCCAGACTGACCCCCTGGCGAGCTCATAGCGCCCCTTAAATGCACATTAACAGGCAACCTTTCCCCTTTCCCACCAGAGGGAGACACCAAAGCTGCGATTGCCACAGCGGCACCACCACCAGAAACGGAGGGCGACTGCTTCACACAACGTGCTGCGGCGTGCTCTTCAAAATAGCAATTTTTACCACAGCTCACCTATGCTGTCCTGAACTTAACATAAAACCCTAAAATTACATTACAGGATGTATGCAATAAAATTTTTTATTTGTTCTCTAAAATGTTGTTTTGTCTAGTATTATACACTTTTTGTTGCTTTAATGGAAGCAGACTCTGTGCTATAAACAATCAAAGATTGGTAACCCATTGTTTACCTTGGGTCTCACCCTCCATACACTGCTTTTTTTACATGGCCGTCAGTAATCAGGCAACGTCGAGGTCCCGAAGGTATTGGATTTGCGATTTTCTATTGTACCAGAGTTTCTCATATCCTTAAATTTATATAATATGAGACATCTTATGATGTAATTCCACTACACAGTTTAAGATGTGATTATGTTATGGTGATACAGCAGTATAAAAATAATGTAAATTGAGGAAATATTTTGCCAGAGAAATGCAAAGTGCTAAACTGAAAATATTTAGTGATGAACAAAAAAGTGACTGTGAGGCCCACCAGTGACATTAAAAATTGAGAACTTTAGAATTCAGCAGTAGCTGACCAAAGCCGCATGTATAAGCACAGAACAATGGTTTGCTGAAACTAAAATCTTGTATCATGTTTCTAAAGACTGTGATTCTGCTATTAAAGAGACTCTAAAAATTAGAATGTGTGAGAACACTTTAAGCTGGGACAGAGGATATAATGTTAGTGGTTGCATTGAAGTAAGGTCTCAGCACTATGAAAATACAGAGATATTCACCAAATAGTTTACATTCATAGGGGAGCGGAGGTGCCACCAGTTCAGACATTATTTGTGGCAGCGTGGCATAATAATGAAGTACACTGACCAATGAAAAGCTTTCTGTGGGCTATTAAGAGACACCACAGCAGCAACCATTGCAGTCGTTTGCTGCTGACGAAAACAATGCTGGTGAGTGTCGAAAACTTGAGTCTGACCAGATTTGTCTCAGCTATAAAACCGAAAATATTTTCTTCAAAAATGTCATCGTGAGAAACTTCACTCTCACTGTATAACATCTTTATTTGTGGTTGTCTCGTATACATGACTATCCTGCAAACAAATTTTAATTCATTTCTTCAGCTTCAATCAGTATTGTAGATAAAGGTGAGAGACTTAAATGTCTCTGGAAAAACTTTATTATAAAGTCTATAAGACCATCTGTGGTACAGGACTTCCCCATTATGTCCAACGCTGGGGTGCTGTTCCAGTGCTGAAGAGCCCTGATGATAGTGACAATGTAGGGGGAAAATAAGCTGGAGATAGGAAATTAAGTTTGTGTAGGGGAGGGTACTCGACTTGGGCAGTTTTTGCAGCAATGTTAAACATAAGGCTTGAAAACTCTTCATCCACAAAGTGCATTTCATTCATACCAACAAGTATATGTTGATAGATCATATGTCATACTTTCTATTTAGTGAACATCACATGCATGGAGATCATCAGTATTCATAATGGCCCTTCCCTTTGGGTTTTCATAAAATATTTTCAATAAGATTTTTGTTGTGCGTTTGTGGAGTGGATCCAAGCAAAGAACTAAGTGAAGTTGTGCGCTGATCGGACACTGTACTCTACTGGAGAGGACAGCACTTCAGATCCACATCTGGCCATTCAGATTTAGGTTTCTGTATTTCCATAAATCACTTGCAATGAATGCTGGGGTATTTCCTTTGAAAGGACGTGGCCACTTTCCTTCCCCAATCCAAACCGTCACTCTGTCTCTAATGACATTGTCGCCAATGAGATATTAAAACCCAATTTTCCTTCCTTCCTTCCTTCCTTCCTTCCTTCCAAACAAAACTTGCTCTTTGAGCAGTAGACTTAATACTTACTGTCAACATAAAATGTAGTTGTTTTTCTTATTACAAACATTGTCGTTTCAGGCACAATATTGTGTGCAGAATTAATAGTTTCTAAAATTAGTGTGACCTTCCATCCTCCCATCCTCTCACTTGTGCATGATGTGCTTTTCTTCTGTTGCAGGTAGCAGAGTTTGAAAGCACAAGGAAAAAAGTTTCACACTGCGTATACATCTTAAAGGAAACCAATTACGTTTTACGTACATGTCACATTCGGCTGTACACAAGATATCAAAAGACAGTACTCCGTAATTGAAGATAATAAAAGTGAAAGAAAGGAGAATAATCTTCCAGTGCTTCCAATCATTTTGATATTAACAGTCTTCTGGTATTATATTGATTATGAAAAATTTGAGGAGGTGGAAGATGACGCTTTAGTCTGATGGCTGATCAGGATTATAAGATACAGGCAAACATGTGTAGAGAAAAGTGAATAAAATTCAACTATCTTGACATCATTCTCCATGAACATGACACGTGAAAGAAAGAAAGATGGGAAATTAGTAAACATTTTTAAATAGTTGTAACAAATTTATGATTATTTCTTAAAGCTTAAGTAGTGTGTAACATTTTAATGATACACTGATTACTCCAGTAGTAACACTTTAATTATTTCCAGATTGTGAGGCCCAACTATGATGTAGAACAAGTCAGTAGTACAATTATATTAAACTTTCTCAGTGAAAAATATGACACTATGCTGAATGTGGTTGTCGTAAGTTTTACATAAAGTGATTGAAAAGTTGTGCCGTGGCTGGATTAAATGAATGGGTGTTCACTACCCTTTGGTTTTGATATTTGTATATTCTAAAAACATTGATATTCATCACTGCCTGCAGAAAGTCACAATCTTTTTATTATAAAAAGTAATTGCCACATTCTATAGTAGACTGATTAGACTTTAATAATGGAGAAGCTAATATGACTGAAGTTTCCATGTTAAAAACTGATGTTTTGAAGGTCGTGAAATGGTAGATGTTATATTAAAGTGATTGGAAGCAGCACTGATTTTGTAAGTTTGACTTCTGCTTTTTTATATAAAATATTTTAAAAAGGAGCCTAAATAATAGACTGGTATAACAGTGAAGTTACATAACTTCAGTGTTAAGTGGAACTAAGGCATAATAAAAAGTTGCATGTTTAAAATGCCATTTACATACGGAAATTTAAGTGTGCTGTCACTTCTTATTTGTATTCATTTAAGTGGACTGACACCTCAGATACATTTACATTTTAATACATTTTCATTTAGGTACATTTTAAACAATCGGGTGAAATTTATTTCATTATGGACAGTAGAATTTAATTATTTTTATACAGTTAATTAATATATGAGCAATACTAAATATTGGCTGTGTGAACAATGTACAGGGTGATTCAAAAAGAATACCACAACTTTAAAAATGTGTATTTAATGAAAGAAACATAATATAACCTTCTGTTATACATCATTACAAAGAGTATTTAAAAAGGTTTTTTTTCACTCAAAAACAAGTTCAGAGATGTTCAATATGGCCCCCTCCAGACACTCGAGCAATATCAACCCGATACTCCAACTTGTTCCACACTCTCTGTAGCATATCAGGCGTAACAGTTTGGATAGCTGCTGTTATTTCTCGTTTCAAATCATCAATGGTGGCTGGGAGAGGTGGCCGAAACACCATATCCTTAACATACCCCCATAAGAAAAAATCGCAGGTGGTAAGATCAGGGCTTCTTGGAGGCCAGTGACGAAGTGCTCTGTCACGGGCTGCCTGGCGGCCGATCCATCGCCTCGGGTAGTTGACGTTCAGACGATAACCTTTTTCGTAGGACTCTCCATACAGTTGATTGTGGAATTTGCAGCTCTCTGCTAGCTCTGCGAGTCGATTTTCCTGGGCTGCGAACAAATGCTTGCTGGATGCGTGCTACATTTTCATCACTCGTTCTCGGCCATCCAGAGCTTTTCCCTTTGCACAAACACCCATTCTCTGTAAACTGTTTATACCAACGTTTAATACACCACCTATCAGGAGGTTTAACACCATACTTCGTTCGAAATGCACGCTGAACAACTGTCGTCGATTCACTTCTGCCGTACTCAATAACACAAAAAGCTTTCGTTGAGCGGTCGCCATCTTAGCATCAACTGACGCTGACGCCTAGTCAACACGCCTCAAGCGAACAAATGTACAACTAAATGAAACTTTATAGCTCCCTTAATTCGCCGACAGATAGTGCTTAGCTCTGCCTTTTGTCGTTGCAGAGTTTTAAATTCCTAAAGTTGTGGTATTCTTTTTGAATCACCCTGTATATTGAGTGTTCATTGAGATGTGTGAAATACCGTGTGTTGTACTGATTGTTAACTTGGCGCCAGCTACAATAGTGCTTTATTTAATTTATGATGTGTAAGGTAGAAAATAAGAGTAGTCTTTAATAGCTGTTGAATGTAAGAAATTAAGCATGAAAGAGGAAAGCTGTTGTTACAGGCAAAGGCTGGTGGTTATGCAGCCGTTTGCTTTGGTGATGTTTGTACTGAGCTATTTGACGAAGCACGTGAACTCATTGGGGAAGCTCATAGAAATACTTTTGACATTTCAAATGGTGTAGCATATTCTTTTGCCCAACTGTTGCTAGAGATTAACATGTATGTAACATTGAACATACTGAGTAAAGTGCTATTATCACTTTTTCACTGATTGTATATCCAGTCAGTGTTTCGTTCCTGTTAACCAAACTGCCATTTCAGCTTTTGCCTTATGATTATTATTATTATTATTATTATTATTACTACTATTATTATTATTTATACTTGTATTTATCTCTTCGAATATTAAACCTGTGATAGTTTTTTTGCGTAATGAATAGTATTAAAATTATAATTTTCATTCATGTTACTGTCTTCTATCCATTTTTATGTATCTTGAAATTGTAATCATGGTTTGTTATATCAACTTTTTATGATTTTGTAACATTTTTTACAGTATTAAATTGTTTATTATTAGCTTTATAGTTACATATTATGAAATGTGAAAAGTTTTGTCATAAAGGAAACTGTCTTCATTAAACTATAGCAGAGAAAAGTCCAGAATTGCCATCTAACACCATATATCTTCAGGGTATAGTCAGTCAGAATATACTATCTGTTCATAGTGTCATATTGGTAAGACTGTGGTTTATCCTAATTCTGTTTGTCCCAGATATGCAAAAGAAATATGAAGAAATAAGTAAAACTAATAGCATTTTATTCACTACAGCATATATAGTAAATGAGGGGGGGGGGGGGGGGGGGGGAGAAGATGTCAGAAATTAGGGTTTGAGGTGAAAGGAAATTAAAGTATAGTTTTTATGTGTGAAGCCATTTTTGGCTTTCAGTTAATTTATTTAATTTCTGTCTGTCTAAAAATTATTTTAATGTTCATTTTTGGAACTTTTATAATGTCCTTACACTATAAAAACAGTTTTCATAAATGCAATTTAGGTAAAAGAAATGTAAATGAATGTTTGAGAGTGGTGGAGGGATAAATACATTTTCTCATTTCTTTTCATTTTGTTTTGTACAAATTATATTGATCATGCACTATTTAATTATGAGATGTTGACCCTCCAGAACAATGGAGGTTGCGAAATACTTGTTTCCTGTCTTCCCCCCTCTTTCATGCCTCTATAAAACTGCAAATCTGAATCTACAGCATGTACTTTCATCTTTTTTGTCATCTCCAGAATGAAACACACACAGGCTAAAGGAGTCAGATAAAGACTGTGTGGGTAATTGGGTGCTATAGTTGTCATCCTTGATCTTCCCTTTTTTTGCCACTCCTTTCCTATTTCATCTTCCTGTGCCCATCTTCAGCCTTCTGTCCACTCATTTTTTACAATGCACCTGTTTCTTCATCTTTGCTTCCTCTATTTTTCTAATCACTTCACCCTCCATCCATCTGTTCTACCACTGTCTTCTATCTGCTACCCCACACGCTCCTCCACTCTTCTTCCACTCACTGTTTCCTGTCTCCTCCTCTGCAACTCTTCTTCCATTCATTTGCTTCCTCTTTTTCCTGTCTCCTCATGCTGTCCCCTGCCTGATTTCCCCTTCCCCCTGTCCCCTCACTCCTCTCCCCACTCTCTTCTCACTTGTCCCACCCCTTTCGTCATACCTGTCTGTGCTCTTTCCTCCTCTTTTTCTATCTTGTACCACCTCCTGTCTCCTCTATTTCCCAATCATTTTCCTTCTTTTCCAAACTCCTTGTCACCCCCCTCCCCCCCACTCCATGTGTGTCTCCTTCCCCATGCTGTCCTAGTGCCGTGTGTCCCCTGCCCTATTGTATCCTTGCCATCCTCTGTCCCTCTCGTGGATGCCAACCACGAGCTTTCAAATTAAGGTTGCCTTGCCTTTAAATGCAGGTACAAGAGTGTCATTTTTCTTAAAATAAATAAAAATAAAGTCTGTGGCACAAGCCTGTGACTGGGCTATTGTCCTGACTGCAGGTGCAGGGTGGCAGGCCCATCACCATAGCTGCCTTTTACCCCAGGAAAGAACCCCTGTACTCATTTGATAGCAAGCTGGGTGGATCCGAGGCTGTCCTGGAGGGACTTCTACCTGAAACTTAACCCAGGAGCTCAAGGGCTGAAGTCTAGTGCCCTATTTGCTAGACCATCTCAGCTACCTCATTTTTGGTATACATTCAAAATCTTGGAAGTTATAACAGAAAATAATGATTTAATAACTCTAATATCCTCTTCAGCATAATTCAAATGTCAAAATATATGCAGTTTTAAAGCAATCAGTGAAATCCTTTTAAAAGCTTGTATTTTAAGTACGCATGTCTATGCAGCCTAGTGACATTGATTTGTGTAATGTAAAACAGAAAAAACTGCAGACACTCATATAGAAATGATAAAACATAAAATTTGTTATGAAAATTCCTGGCAGATTAAAACTGTCTGCCAGACTGAGACTTGAATGTGGGACCTTTGGCTTTTGCAGACAAGTGCTCTAGCGACTGAGCTATCTAAGCACGTCTCACGACGCATCCTCACAGCTTCAGTTCAGCCAGTACCTCGTCTCCTACCTTCCAAAGCACTTGGCTGCGAAAGGCAAAGGTCCCGAGTTCAAGTCTCAGTCTGGCACACAGTTTTAATCTGCCAGGAAGTTTCATGACAGTGCACACTCCACTGCAGAATGAAAATTGCATTCTGATAAAATTTGTTACCCTTGAAAAGTTCTTATATCTTCAGGAAGGTCACGTCTTAAAAAAGAAAAATTGTTCCCTACATTTTGTTTTGCATACGTATGAGAATTAATCATGTACTTCAGCATATATGCAATTGGCCTGAAAGTTCTTGAAAAACAATCTTTTGCCTCATCATATTCAATCCCTGACAATATACTGTTCCAAGTGGACATAATTAATGCATTTCTGTAACAGTTTTGATTAAGATCACTTTAAAAAAAAAAATCCTTTAATAATCAGCTTTAAAATGAGGAGTGGAAAGAACATTTAATCCAAACATAGGTAGTGCATTAAATACACTCTCTCCATTACTGTCTTTGTGTCTCCGAAACTCGTGAACATAAACAGAGTTCATGGCATTGTGTAGTATGATTATACTATATCACACCTTTCATTGTCTGCCTTGAAAATTTCTTAGTACACAATCACTGAGAAAACCTAAAGGATACATTTTCTGAAGTATATTTGTGTTTTTATGGTTTTGTTTGTCTGCGACCCCCTGTTCGTGAAACTGGGAAACCATGGGTTCCCCACAGTGTAACCATGAAATAGACTGCTATGTAAAGGATTCTTTTGTGTTGTTGCACAGTAATAAGTAAATGTATATTAAATAATTGTAATGAATTTATTTTATTTTGTAAGTGTGAGTAATGTGGAGTTCAGGTACATTTGCATACCTAAATGTCTTCACTTGGTTACTGGGTGTAATTGTTGTGATTCTGTCATATGTACCTGAATTTGGGTATGGTTGGTAATACTGAAGTCCCCAAGACTCCTTCCCAGGCCTTGCTTCCCTCACCTGTTTATACTGTTTCTCTCCCTCTGCCCCTGCTCTGCTCCATATGCAGTCTGTGCTCTGCCGTCTTTATTGTACAACCTTTACCTACCAAGGTTACTTTAGTGTGAGGCACTATACATACCATATGAGTCTGTGGCCAGTGATGTGTGTTAGAAATGATTTTATTGCTGAGGAGAGAACACGGTATTTCAGTTTCCTCTTTGGAATAAAATAGCTGAATAGCTGTCATCCCCCCCCCCCCCTTGCCACGTCTCTCTCTCTCTCTCTCTCTCTCTCTCTCTCTCTCTCTCTCTCTCTCTCTCTCTCACACACACACACACACACAGCTTCCCCCTCTCCAGGTAATGCCTTACACTTGCAAATTTTTAGGTGTTGAGATGAAAGTTCCAATGGAGGCTTTGTCATCCACTCTGATATGTATATATCTCACAAAGTGTACTGTGTTTATTGAAATGTGCCTTAAAATTGTAGTGGGAACTTGACTTGTGCATTACATCTGCAGTGAACTAATTGTTTTATTTCTCTACCTCGTGATTTTTAACATATCTTGACAATCTTTTTGCCTGTTCATGCATTATTTTATGAAACCATCGTGTCACTAATGGTCATTCTTATTGTAACTACACTGGAGAAGATACAGCAGAATTTAAATGTTGTATCCCTTAATTTTACATTGAGTTATATGCATTCTGTTACTGCTTTGTTTATAATGTAGTGTAATTTTTTTAAAATATGGGGTATGGAAATTTCTGAAAGAATGTAAATAATTTAGAAATGAAGGTAACAACCCACAGAATAGTGGAAGTGTTGTTGGCTATTTTTTTAGCTAGAGCACGTGGATGCGCCCCCCCCCCCCCCCCCCCCACACACACACACACACACACACACACACACACTCACACACTCTCTCTCTCTCTCTCTCTCTCTCTCTCTCTCTCATATATATATATATATATATATATATATATATATATATATATATATATAAAAGGTTGACAGAAATCTCACCAAAGCATAGTTCCTTTTGCAGTTTTCCTCATCGGTATTCACACTACATGCTCCTACATGGAAATTCCCAGCCCCATAAAAAATAACGATCATTTATAATTGTGAGTTTGAACAAAATTTCAGTTTAAAGAGCACTTTATTCGTATTTTCACTCTTGCTCATGATATTTCAGTTAAAGTTTACTCATTGAATCTTCTGTACTAATTTTCCTTTCCATGTAGTTCTCAGGGAAATGTAAAACTCAGGTTTTACGGTATTCATTAATCTTGCCATAATTTATCACTCATGGTACAGGTGTGTGTGTGTGGAAGGGGGGGGGGGGGGTGGTTTAGTGTGGGAAGTGGTTGCTTTCAAGACATAACTTGGCCAGTTTGAAAATGTATTGTTAAACATATCTGCGGAGGCAATAACCCTCACCACCAGCCATGCCCTTGTGTTGTGTATTTAACTGCCCATATTTTCCATCCAGCTACTTGGAATATTCGCTATTCATTGTAACAATACTCTTGCCGCCTGTCCCTCCCCATCCCTTCGTGCAGGTGCATAAACAATGTAGTCAGCATGTGCCTGTTCTACCAAATGCAAAATGTGACTGTTGGAGGGTTAACAATTAAAGTTATATAGATAAAATTGGATTAATGTTTGCCATGATATGTACACGTAAGGAGTTGCATACGCACAGTACATGTATTATCTACTAACGGCTAGCTGATTGAGTTGAAATGAAATCCATTTGTCAATTTCACATCCCAGTGAATTGTTTTAAACTGGCAGTTTTATGTTAAGGGGTATCATAATGGGGATGATCTTTCTTACAAAACATTTCAACTTGCAGGAACAGGAATTACTTATTTAAGTGTGCTAGTGTGAAGTTAACGTAGTACACTTGTACTCTTAAATTTACTTATATGGGCTTCTCTGCACTTTCTCTTGGCTACCAGAAATCAAATTGCAATAGTAAGGAAATTAATGCATGAGATTTTGTACTTGTACACTTATAAGTGTATAACACATGAGCAACTACAGTTCTCAAATATATGGCATAGTTGTCAAAGTTCTTTGATGCAAAGGAGATGTGATTTTCAAGAACTAGAAGGTGTACATTATGCCTGAGAAACATTTATAGATTTCTGTGCTTCTAACTGCCCAGGTCTGTTTTTATGTATTAATGTGCACTTCATTCTTCAGCAAAAATAGTATCAGAACAGGTGTCTTCCAGAAAGTGATTTGATATTTACAACAAAGAAATTGATGAGTGAGGAGGAAAATTTGTCTGTTGTAATGGCAAACATAACTCTTATTGGTAAATTTTATTTGAAAAAAAAAATTTAGTTAAGATGTTGCATGTGTCGTAAATGTTAGATAGAGATCTGAATGTTAATTTTCTCAACTTCTGGCATTACCTGACTCTTAAAATTCTATTGAGTGAAGTGTATTAGGTAGAGCATGATACTTTCTGGAATTTTATGTTTAAAAAGAAGTGCAATTCATCATATTCCCTCCAGTGTGTAATGCAGCATTTGAAGTTCCTCAGACAATCCATGAGCTTAGCTGCATTATAATTTTGCAGTCTGAAGCATACTTTTAGGCTCATCCTAGTGCTTTTATATGATGAATCTCTTAATAAAAATCTTGTTGTTAAATCTTAACTAATGAATGTATTACTGTTGAATGTAAGTAGGTTCTAATGTCTATGTGCACCTGCTGCAATGTGAAGGACTGAATTTTTGAGTCCCATCTTACCCATGAACACATAAGATTATAAAGAATTGCGTCCTTCCATTTTGTAAATATTATATCATTATGGAAAACTAGACATAGCACTGTATAGAGTGAATTAATTATGACATTTTCCCTATTTTAATTACCAATAGTTGTCAACTAATTTGAAATTCTGACCAGTATCATTTGAAATATACATAAAACATATTTTCTGTTTCTTTTGTGCACCTTTTTGTAACATTTAGGTTATAAATAAACCTTACTGATTATGATTGTAACTAATTAGCTTTAAGTTGGTATTCCACTGTGAATTTGTGTTTGAACTAAATGTGTATATGGTACTCACAGCTTACTACTAAAAGTAAATTCTATGGCTATCGTGCAGCTTTGGCTGGAAATATAAAACTTAGAACACACAAAAAAATTTGTAATCAACGGTATTTCCTATTACATGACAGTTTTTTAAAGCTTTACAGATGACACAAGTATGTTACAGTATTTTATTATTGCCTTGACAAGTTATCGTGCAGAAACAGTGCTTACTGGAAACAAACTAACGAAATTACTGGCTTTTTTTTTAAAGTTATTGTTGTTGTGTAATAATAGCTGTTTACTTTTTGAGCACGTGCACCCAAATTAGGACTTAAGCTGTTTTTAATTTTTTGCAGCATGTGCATTGACCATTGTGTGGAACCATTTTGTATGACATATCACATTTATATGCCTGTAAGACAAGTGATATTATGTTTAGTAATGGAATACTGTGCTTTAGCTTAGAAAACCTTTGTCATGTTTGTACATTGAGAAAATGTTAGTTTATTTATGCTTAATTGAGAGTTCCTGTAGATCTGCTAATTATTCTTGCTGCTGTTCGTGAACTCATTAGTACAATTTGTACACCAAAGCTAATTCTGTCTAGTCACATTATTCTGTCATTGTTAATGACCAGATCTTCAGGAACTAATGAAACTTATTTTGAATGAACTTTCGTGTGTGTGTGTGTGTGTGTGTGTGTGTGTGTGTGTGTGTGTGTGTGTGTGTGTACACTGAAGCATTTAAACAATATTTTGGACATGACATTATCTGTATTGCAATAAACATATTGTACACTATTGTACAAATAAAAGTTTATATGCCTTCTTTCTATGATAATTGTCATTAATTATTTAGTTTTTAACCACTCTTTTTGTTATTTTAAACCTTCTGTCAGTGATTGTACATAGTCTTAATACATTAACGGTAATATGTTTAAATAGAAAACTCTATATACGAGATATATTCAAAAAATTCTGGAACTTTGTCCTCAAAACTTTCTTACACTTACCTTTTACGTATTGTGCATGGTCTCCTTCAAAATACTCTCCGCCACAATTTATACACCATTCCCAATGCCGTTTCCACTTCCAGAGGCAGTCTTGGTATGTCTGTTGCTGGATCACAGAAAGTGCCAGTTGCAAATTTTCTATTATCTTGCCTATGATTGTCCTTTGTATGGGGGTTTCAGCTTTGGAAATAAAAGAAACCTGCATGGGTCAGGTCTAGAGAGTGCGGAGGATGAGGCAGCACATCGATTTTGTTTTTTGTGCAATATTCACGCACCAATATGGAAAAATGTGCGAGTGCGTTATTGTGATATGAACTCCATGAATTGTCTCACCACATTTTCAGGCTGTGTCCTTCTCACATTTTGTCGCAGACATCAGAATATGTCCTGATAGTACCATCGATTAACAGTTTGCCCTGTGGCATGAATTCATGATGAACTAATCCTTCAACAGACGTCCAAGGGCATTCAGAATGAGGTTCATCATTAACTTCCATCTGACCATTTTTAAACCGTGTGAACCATTCGTAACACAGAGTACAGCTTAGCGCTCATCACCCTAGGCTTCCTGCATCATTTGGTGTGTGTCTGTAATGGTTTTCTTGCATTTCACACAAAATTTAATGCAGACGCATTTCTCCTCTAACTCTGCCATCTTGAAATTTGCAAACTGTTCGACACAACGTTCTACTCATTACAGCACTGAACAATAACTAACAGACATATAACCATGAAACTTCCAGAGGTTACACATTAAACACAGACGTGTGCAGAAATGCCAATCGTGTTTCACTCCAACACACCATTGGTGCAAAATTATGATTGTTCCAGAATTTTTTGCACAAACCTTGTATATCAGAAAAATTGATTTTTATAAAATTTAATGACACAGCTGTCTATGAAAATACACAAAAAGGTTGAAATGATATACAAAAACTTCATAAATCTAAACTTAAATACCATCAAGAGTCTAATGCTTGTTTTGAGCAGAAATAAAGTGGTTTATTTGGTATGAGAAGTTACAGACTAATAGGCAGTGTCTCTCTCATGAAAGAATGAAGAAAAGAAAATAATGATATTACAGTGTCTCTGCTACTTACTACATTTGTAAGGAACTAATCAATTTTGTAACAATGCCCAGAATTAAGGGCTAGGTGATGCATGAATAGTGTGTGAATCATGTTACACATTGTATATTGATTTATTTACCTGGGCAAGATGAACTGATGGGCTATAAGATCCTCTATTATATCTAACCAGACATTCTTTGTATTTATCATTACGATCATAGGTCACACGTGTTATAAGAGGTATTACATCTAATGGGGAATCCAAAACTTCTAAATAGCTATAACGTAAATAGTGAAAATAGTCGTATCTATAACAAAAAAAATAGTATTTGTAGTTCTACATCTCTAAAGTGAATATAAAGACACATTAAAGGCAAGTAGATTGAAACAATTAGCATGTAGCAAGAAATTTGATAGAAGGGTTAGGAGAAGGAAAGAAAAACACGATCAAAAACAACAGTGGGTGAAAGAAATTGGCTAAGCAGACAATAGCAACAGAGTAGTTCGCAAACATAAATATAGCCAAAGCCTTGCAGACAAACAAAAATTATGCGAAGCGAAATTTAGTGTGAGGAGGGCTATGCAAGAGGCGTTCAATGAATTCGAAAGTAAAGTTCTATGTACTGACTTCGTAGAAAATCCTAAGAAATTTTGGTCTTATGTCAAAGAGGTAGGTGGAGCAAAACAAAATGTCCAGACACACTGTGACCAAAATGGTACTGAAACAGAGGGTGACTGACTAAAGGCCGAAATACTAAATGTCTTTTTCCGAAGCTGTTTCACAGAAGAAGACTGCACTGTAGTTCCTTCTCTAGATTGTTGCACAGATGACAAAATGGTAGATATCAAAATAGATGACAGAGGGATAGAGAAACAATTAAAATCGCTCAAAAGAGTAAAGGCCGCTGGACATGATGGGATACCAGTTCGATTTTACACAGAGTACGCGAAGGAACTTGGCCCCTTTCTTGCAGCGGTGTACCGTAGGTCTCTTAGAAGAGCGTAGCGTTCCAAAGGATTGGAAAAGGGCACAGGTCATCCCCATTTTCAAGAAGGGACGTCGAACAGATGTGCAGAACTATAGACCTATATCTCTAATGTCGATCAGTTGTAGAATTTTGGAACACGTATTATGTTAGAGTATAATGACTTTTCTGGAGACTAGAAATCTACTATGTAGGAATCAGCATGGGTTTCGAAAAAAATGATCGTGTGAAACCCAGCTCGCGCTATTCGTCCACGAAACTCAGAGGGCCATAGACACGGGTTCCCAGGTAGAGGCCATGTTTCTTGACCTTCGCAAGGCATTCAGTACAGTTCCCCACAGTCGTTTAATGAACAAAGTAAGAGCATATGGACTATCAGACCAATTGTGTGATTGGATTGAAGAGTTCCTAGATAACAGAACGCAGCATGTCATTCTCAATGGAGAGAAGTCTTCCGAAGTAAGAGTGATTTCAGGTGTGCCGCAGGGGAGTGTCGTAGGACCGTTGCTATACATAAATGACCTTGTGGATGACATCGGAAGATCACTGAGGCTTTTTGCTGATGATGCTGTGGTATATCGAGGGGTTGTAACAATGGAAAATTGTACCGAAATGCAAGAGGATCTGCAGCGAATTGACGCATGGTGCAGGAAATGGCAGTTGCATCTCAATGTAGACAAGTGTAATGTGCTGCGAATACATAGAAAGAAAGATTCCTTATCATTCAGCTACAATATAGCAGGTCAGCAACTGGAAGCAGTTAATTCCATAAATTATCTGGGAGTAGGCATTAGGAGTGATTTAAAATGGAATGATCATATAAAGTTGATCGTCGGTAAAGCAGATGCCAGACTGAGATTCATTGGAAGAATCCTAAGGAAATGCAATCTGGAAACAAAGGAAGTAGATTACAATACACTTGTTCGCCCACTGCTTGAATACTGCTCACCAGTGTGGGATCCGTACCAGATAGGGTTGATAGAAGAGAGAAGATCCAACGGAGAGCAGCGCACTTCGTTACAGGATCATTTAGTAATCGCGAAAGCGTTATGGAGGTGATACATAAACTCCAGTGGAAGACTCTGCAAGAGAGACGCTCAGTAGCTCGGTACGGGCTTTTGTTGAAGTTTCGAGAACATACCTTCACCGAGGAGTCAAGCAGTATATTGCTTCCTCCTACGTATATCTCGCGAAGAGACCATGAGGATAAAATCAGAGAGATTAGAGCCCACACAGAGGCATACCAACAATCTTTCTTTCCATGAACAATACGAGACTGGAATAGAAGGGAGAACCGATAGAGGTATTCAAGGTACCCTCCGCCACACACTGTCAGGTGGGTTGCGGAGTATGGATGTAGATGTAGATGTAGATGTAGATGTTCTTGCTTTGTGGATGAGCACAACCGATTTACTACTACATATAAGTGGGACGTTGTGTTGTTGTTACAGTGAGATGATGGGTGCATCATCTCTAATGTGAGGTATTGGAGACAACACACGCTGATGAAACAATGAAGTAGACATAGCAAACAATAGTAGGGCAGTGTGTCTGGCTGCAACCATTCCAACTAGGCCTATGAAACACAGACTTGGCCAAATAGACGAATGTTGCAAATGCAAGGCACACAGCAAGTTGTAACATAGGCAGTGCTGAATTAGATTGTAATAGTGAAGGTTGAATAAAACTAGTGATTGCTCACATTTGCATTTCGCATTCTGTGTAAAATATGTTCTGAAACCTCTGAAGGGCATAAAGGCAAGCAGAAGTCTTCTCCCACATGGTGATATTTTTCTTTGCAGATGAGGTGCTCATTTAAAGCTACAGCCCAGTTCACTGTTTTCTGATGTAGTATTGGGATACCATCAAAAATAGGAGATAATTGTTTGCAGAATTCAGAACTTACCAGTTTCTGATGGGATAATAAAATTACTGGGGACTTCTTCACATTTAGTTTGCCCAAGGTTTTGCAACCACCTGATCACTGAAGGTAGATTCTCATTCATCTGGATGATAGCGGTATTGGTATCCTCAATTCTGATACTTAACTAAGGTTGGAGGTCATCAACAAAGAAATGATATTTACAGAATGGAACTGACAAAATGTTGTTGACATAAACTGAGGTGAGGCGACAAAAGTCATGGGATAGTGATATGCACATATACATATGGCGGTAGTATTGCTTACACAAGATATAGAGGGGCAGCACGTTGGTGGAGCTGTCATTTGTACTCAGGTAATTCCTGTGAAAAGGTTTCTGATGGTACTGTGGCCGCACGATGGGAATTAACAGACTTCGAACAGGGATAGGTAGCTGGAGCTAGGTGCATGGTACATTTGATTTTGGAAATCATTGGGGGAGAATTCAATATTCTCTGATCCACAGTGTCAGAAGTACTGGGAATGGCAAATTCCAACCATTACCTCACCACGGACAATGTATTGGCTTTCACTGAGTAACAACATTTGCATAGAGTTGTCTGTGCTGACAGATAAACCACACTGCATGAAATTAACACAGAAATCAATGTGAGACAGTGGTGTAAGCTGTGTTTACATGGAATTGACTGGGTTGTCTGGTCCAACTGAGACCATTTGCAGCCATTCATGGACCTCATCTTCCCAAACAATGATGTAATTTTTATAGATGACAATGTGCCATGTCACCCACCGGGCCACAATTGTTTGCGATTGGTTTGTTTGAAGAACATTCTGGACAATTTGAGTGAATGATTTGGTTACCCAACTCACCCAAAATGAAACCCGTTGAACATTTCCAGGACATAAACGAGAGGTCAGCTGGTACACAAATTCCTACACCACCATCACTTCCGTAATTATGGGTGGCTGTAGATGCAGCATGCATCAATATTTCTGCAGGGAATTCCCAGTGACTTGTTGAGTGCATGCGACATTGACTTGCTGCACTATGCCAAGCAAAAGGAGGTCCAGCATGATATTAGAAGATATCTCATGACTTTTGTCACCTCAGTATACAAGGGCAACATAGTATACCCTGTGACATCTCTGAGATGCTGTGATTCTAAGATGACTTCTCATTCCCACCGACACAGTGTTTTTTAAGTAGCTTACAAACCATTTCAGTGTACAATTAGAAAATTTTAGCTGACACATTTTTCAGTGGTAGTTCGAAGCTGACTGTATCAAATGATTTGGCAGAACCCAAAGCTCCAATTGCATGACACTCTTAAGGTTTGGACCACTTTAGCAGCGCCTCAAGTGTATGTTTGGAACTGCAGACTGGTTCATGTTGACTGATTATATGATACATGTGGTATATTTATAGTGTGAATCTGTGCATGCACGCTAGATGGAAATTATGCATAAAGTTGGAAGCAGGGTGTTTAATTCGAATAATTGTCTTTCAAGAAACCAAAAACTTCTGATAGCTCAAGGTTCCTATTTATTAAATAAGTGTTGTCGTATGTAGCTATGACAGAATTAATGTTATTACTGTTTTATATTATGGCATATGTTTCCCCAATGATATTTTACTAAATTTATGTTTACACAGCATTTTGCATATGGAGGACGCAGTTGCTTTTGGAGCTACTGGCCTGACAGTGTCTAGCATGGAGATGACCACGAAAAGGTAGAAGTTATTGACTTCAATCCTGGATCAGAATAAGGGAAGATGACTCGGGATACATTCTCTATTAATGAAGGACTTTAGGCCAGAATATCTCCCTCCTAGAATGGTGAAATAAAGCAAGAGAAGAAATGAAACGTGAACGTTAATCAATTAAGGTGCTACATATACAAATCGAAAATTATATGTGTAATCAAAAATAAAAGATTGTTAACATACCTTATTATGGCACAATATAATGAGAAGGAAAGTTGCTACTCACCATATAGCGGAGATGCTGGGTCGCAGATAGGCACAACAAAAAGATTTTCACACTTTAAGCTTTCGGCCAGTGGCCTTTGTCAACAACAGACGCACGCGCCCCCCCCCCCCTCCCCCCCCCCCCCCCCCACACACACACACACACACACACACACACACACACACACACACACACACACACACACACACACACACACACACACACACGCACGACTACAGTCTCAGGCAACTGAAACCACACTGGCAGTGTGTGATTACTGGCAGTGTGGTTTCAGTTGTCTAAGAATGCAGTCGTGTGTGTGAGAGTTGCGTTTGCGTGAGTGTGTGTGTGCGCGTGTATGTGTGTCTATTGTTGACAAAGGCCATTGGCCGTAAGTTTTAAGTGTGACAATCTTTTTGTTGAGCCTATCTGTGACACAGCATCTCCGCTATATGGTGAGTAGCAACTTCCCTTCTCATAATATTGTTACATTCTATCCTTGATTTTCAATTGTTTGATCTTATTATGGTACAGTGAGTCATGAGGATCACACAGACACCTTTACACGCTATGTGCCTGGATTAGGATGCTAAATGCTTGCACAGTCCATTCCATTCCTAGAGTATGAAGCAGTTATTACAAAGAAAACTTCTCACAAACAGCTTACATAAAAGAAAGACTGCTGGTAAAAAAAGGCATTTTTTTTAAATTACTGCATTTATGAAAATTTGTTCACTGAAAGATACGCAAAAATCTCCTATATGAAAACCTGAAGTTAGCTGCTGGACACAGATGCCAGCTGTAACAGCAAATTGTACACTAACAAGCACAAAACATAAAATGACTGCCCCCTCCTGTGCATGTTCCCACTATTGTTGTGAAGGAGTTAAGAACTGGTGTCCGTTAATGCACGCACATAGTGCATCTGCTAGAGAATTCAATATCTCGAGGTCCACAGTGTCAAGAGTGTGCCGAGAGTACAAAATTTCAGGCATTATGTTATCTATGGGCAATGCAGTGGCCAACGGCCTTCACTTAATGCCCAAGAGCAGTGGCATTTGCGAGAGTTGTCATTGCTAACAGACAAGCAACACTGCGTGAACTAACTGCAGAAATGAATGTGGGATGTATGAAAAACATACCTGTTAAGAAGTGCTGGGACATTTGGCGTTTATGAGCTATGGCAGCAGACAACCGACGTGAGCGCCTTTGCTAACAGCACATCACCTGCAGTGTCTCTCGTGATCATATCGATTGATTCCTAGATGACTGGAAAACTGTGGCCTGTTCAGATGAGTCCTGATTTCAGTTGGTAAGAGCTGGTGGTAAGGTTAGTGTGTGGTGCAGACCTCCATAAAACCACAGACCCAAGTGGCCAACAAGGCACTATGCAAGCTGATGGTAGTTTCATAATGGTGTGGGCTGCATTTACGTGGAATGGAGTGAGTCATCTGGTCCAAATGAATAGACAATTGACTGGAAATAATTGTGCTGGCTACTTGGAGACCATTTGCATCCATTCATGGTGGACTTGTCACCCGACATGAATCCCATCAAACATTTATGGGCCATAAATGAGAGGTGAGTTCGTACACAAAATCCAGCACCGACAACACTTTCGCTATTATGGACAGCTGTAGAGGTAACATGGCTCAGTATTTCCGCAGGGGACTTCCTATGATATGCTTGTGCTTGCCACGTTGAGTTGCGGAACTGCGCTGGGTAAAAGGAGGTCTGACACAATATTAGAAGGTTTCCCATGACTTTTTGTCACTTACTGTAGAAAGCAGCTCTAAACTCCTGTGGATCAGCACATGCACACTAGACGGTGATAACTCACTCTTGTGCAGAAGAGGGTACTCAATGCACTATGTTT
Organism: Schistocerca piceifrons; assembly: GCF_021461385.2. Classification (NCBI taxonomy): domain Eukaryota; kingdom Metazoa; phylum Arthropoda; class Insecta; order Orthoptera; family Acrididae; genus Schistocerca; species Schistocerca piceifrons. Next base: position 481,302,583 of record NC_060149.1, on the reverse strand, counting down.
TCTGTTTTTTGTGGTGGTTGTTGTCATCTGTGTCCAGCAGCTAATGCCAGATTTTCTTATTGGAAATTTTATGCATTTTGCAGTGATTAAATTTTCATAAATGCAGTAATTAAACAAAAGCAATATTTTTTGCCAGCAAAATTCTTTTTCATACACGCTGTTTGCGAAAAGCATTCTTTGAGCTGATTGCATCTTATCCTAGAAATGGAAGGGACCAAAGAAGCATCAAGTGTTCTAATCCAGGCGTTTAGTGAGGAAAGGTTTCTGCATGGTCATCACGACCAGCTGTAATACAGTAAGGTATGTCGGCAATCGTTTGTTTCTGAAGAAATATGCATGTAACTTTATATGTGTGATTTTGAATTTGTATATGTAGTGCTGTGATTGGCAAAAGGTTTCATTTGATTGCACGTTTTTTTAAAAATTATTATTATTATTATTATTATTATTATTATTATAACGATTGTTCCCCTTTAGGAGAGCGATTGAACTTGAATTCATAATTTCATCTTCGGATGTTTTTCTTCTTTGCTTCCCAAAACCTCCTCATCCTCTCAGAATGCTCCTTCTTCTGTTCCTCTGTCCATTTTTTACCAGGCTGATGCAATGTTCTTTCCCCAAACTTCACACTTGTGATTTTATGCCGGCACTCGGTGCGATCTTCGAGATTTTTTTATGTTGATCTGCTAGATCCCTCTGGACTTCTTTCAGCCATTATGTGCCAAATTTACTCCTTGTTATAATATTGAATAATTTCTTTGCTGTTCTGAAGTCTTCCATCCTGTAGATTATTATTATTATTATTATTATTATTATTTCTGCTATTTCAGCAAGCCAAGAATGTGAAACTGACTATAGTTGGGGAGAGAGTCCAGTCACACAATGAATAAAGAAGTGGTGTAATTCTTATTTCCGACCTGAAGAAACTGCCTAAAACATTACTGTGTCAGTCGAGTGAATTCTTTCCTGTATGATCAACCGTAGCTTGTCGAAATTACCCTCCTCCATTCTTACAAAGTTCAGTAATTCCTGCATATTGCTTCAGTTCCTTATTGATAGGGAGTACATGCCACTACTTTCACCCCTTGTTTCCTGCCTGGACTGGACCCAATAATGTTGGTTTTTCGTCGTCGTTATCCTACCCTAATCCTAGGTTTTATAGATGCTGCCAGGGCAATAGCTCCAAAAACAACTGCATACTCATTGTGCAAAATGCTGTATAAACATAAATTACAATGAACATATTTTTTGCCCATACCGATACCAGTACTTCAGAACAGTAAGAGATCAACAATTACATAATAAAGAATATTAACAAAAAATAAAAGCAATTAGTTAAAAAATAGGGACCTTGAGCTTCGAGAAATTTTTGATTTGAGCGACCAGTATTACAAGAAATCAGACAGTCCATTTTGAGATTTGTATTGCCTTCTCGTGAGCACGTGTGGATTAGTGCCAGGACTACCCTGTGAGCATCGTGTAATCGGGTGATGTTACAAAGTCTGCGGTAAATGCGATTGAAGTCTTTCTCGGCATATTCCACTGATGAATTCTTCTCGGGTTATAACCCGAGAAGAATTCATCAAAGTCTGCGGTTCCAAACATGTACACCAGGGGCACTGCTGCATAGGTAAACACCTGGTATTGCGTAATGTGAATATACCTGTATTGTCTTATTGTCTACATTATTGTATTACACTGTCTTTATAACCTGAGAAGAATTCACCAAAGTCTGCGGTTCCAAACATGTTCACCTGGGGCACTGCTGCATAGGCAAACACCTGGTATCATGTAATGCGAATACACCTCACTGCCTGTTACTTCAGAAATGGTTCAAATGGCTCTGAGCACTATGGGACTTAACATGTTACTTCACAAGGGATTCGTATTACTGATTATCTTTGTTGTCTTTATTGCAACATTTTTAGTGTGACAGAGTCTGAGTTTGAAGGTTCTTGTGGACGATAGTTCTTTGCAGTATGGGTGCTGACTGATGCGGGAAAAATTTCATTTGGTGCAACAACCGAAACCTGAAAAATAGTTTTTGATTTTTGCCTTTTCGACACCCAAGCTATGGAGAGAGGCTTCCACAGAGTTGAGAGACTTGCACTGTTGCACTTCACAGAATGAATGTAACTGACTTTGGCATTGCACACATAATGTGTCCTTTCTGTTGGTGCTCCACATTCCTCCTCTTTACTATCACAGTGTTTAGAAATAGAAACCTTGTCACACTATTTAGATAGCTACAGATATGATATTTTCTAGACTCACAGCATATTGTGATTGTTCGATCACCCTATACATATGTTAGTTACTGCTGTACGTCAACAGTATGTTTCTGGACATTGGTTCATATTAAAACCATTATTTACAAAATGCCTTTTCCCTTCTTTATATCTGCCACATAACTAACTTTGTTGACCAAAGCTTCGAACATAGCTACCCTTGTAGATACCACAGTGTATAATCCATTGGATTCGTATTCCACAAGAGTGGGATGCAAATTCCCACCCAGTTATATAGATTTTTACTTAATATAAATACCGGAATAGTTTCTTTGAAAAGACCATGGCTGTTTCTTACCTTAACTTTGTTTGACAGGACTTACACTCTGTCCTTAAATGACCTTGTCATCTGTCAAGCCTTAAATCATAATCATCCGTCTTCCTTTGTTATGACTGTAACATGTCACCAAACATAGGTGTCAAGCTGCTTCATTACACAGGTCAACAGTAAAAATCTTTCTGACATGAAGAGAAGTAATTCTGATTCATTTTATCATACGAAATTTTCCATCTGGAGATTGTGTTGGCCCATCTGAACACAGCAGTAAGGGGTCATGCGTAATTTTCATAACTAGTTGGGAAATTTGAAACCTAGAGATAATTTTAGTGCAGTTGAATGCAAGAATCATCAGTCATGTTTATTAGTCCGTTAGTTCATAACATGTTCCATCGATCATTTTGCACGATAGATCGTAATGATGTTTACATTCACATCGCAAATTATTTTCTACATATGGTTACATTCTGAACATTTCCATTTTTTTTACAAAAAGAAAAAATATACAGATGTGATTTAGTGTCCCTACCCACCAATTTTTACACATTACAATAACAGAAATTCTTCTACAGAATAGATGACGGTGTCAAGGAGAAACTTTCTCACTTTGCTATCAAATTTTAGTTTGGTGCCTGTCAGACATTTTATATCACTGGTTAAGTTATCAAAAATGTTTGTTGCAGCATTGTGCACTCCTTTTTGTGCTAGAGACAGTCTTAATGTGGAGTAATGAATGTCATTATTCCTTCTGGTATTGTAATCATGTACCTCATTCTTCCTCTTGAACTGCAGTGGATTATTTACAACAAACTTCATGAGGGAATGACTATACTGTGAAGCAGTGGTCAGAATGCCCAACTCCTTAAACAGATGTATTCAAGATGATCGTGGGCGAGCACCACGTATTCTCATAGCACGTCTTCCCCCCCCCCCCCCCCCCCCCCCTTAAAGAGCGGTTACCTCAGAACATTATTCCATATGACTTCATTGCATGAAAATATGCAAAATATATCCACTTACTGATTTGTCTCTCCCTAGATTGCTAATGTTATGTGAAATTTATCATTCTTGCAAAAGTCTTGTGACATTCAAGGTGCATACCTGTTTCAGGGATTGAATTATATTGAATTGCTCTTTTCATTTCATGTTATGTGCAATCCAAGGTGCCACGTAATTGTCAAAACTCTGCTGACAACTTTGTCGTGAATGTCAGGTGACATTTTCTCACCAGAAACATTGAATTATTCCAGTGATAAAGACAGCATATCATCACTATTTTGGGATGCAATTAGATCTGGGAAAGTCCTGAGCACAGCATACAATCTGCAATACATGAACTGTGAACCTATGTGGATGGTTAAATGAAAAAGTTTTGTTAATGCTGCTTGTTGTCTCAATGCTGTGGAGAGAGCCTTCAAATCACATAAACAGCTGATGTTTCTGCATGATACCCTCCCTCCAGCATGGGATGTCCAGATAAGAGAAGTGGACTTAGAGTAGGCCTACCCCACTGTCCCATCAGCCATTTAATAAGTGCCACATGGAGGCAACCTGCCTGTACCACTAACTCCGTAAGAGTACACTCATCAGTCAGAAACAAATGAAAACTGTATAAGGGAGAAATGACCTCATTCTTCATATTCAAAGGATACTGAAGTTGTGCCTGAAAATGAGTTAACCAGTGAACCACAAAGGTTTAGTTAAACCAAACTAAATGATTTAATGAGAGACTGGGAGCATTCAAAAGACAACGCACAGCTTCTGGCATCAAGGGTTCAAGAACTTAATCTTCTACAATCTGATGTCAAAGTGTCCGTGTACACTTGCAAAAAGACTTAAGTCAGTACTGTGGAAAGGAAAATACTCTTGTTGTCTTTTGTAGTGTGAGTTGTATTATGACAGCTTTACATTTGGTGTACAATCCAAATGACTGAAGCCTCTTCAAAGCTAAATTTAAAAGCTGTACTTTTACACAACAATAAGTCTCTCCCTTCAGTTCCTACAGGTCATGCTGTCCATACGAAAGAAACCAATGAAGAAAAGGAAATCAATTCTGACAGCAGTTAAGTACACCGACCATCAGTGGCAGATCTGTGGAGACCTGAAGGTCATTGCAATGTTGTTGGGCATGCCATTGGGGTACACAAAGTATTGCCGTTTCATGTGTCAGTAGGACACTTTGGCTCGGTCAGTGGTCATCAAACTTCTTTTCTCAACAGATAATACTGACATTGTGTTAGGAGTCCGCAATACACCAGCTACACTGATGATCTAAAACATTACAATAACCTGCTCAATAGCTTGTTTGTCCATCTTTGGAACGAAATACATAACTGATTCTCTGTCAGGAATCTGACCGTTTGTTGGGAGATTTGTGGAGGTCTGTGGCATTAGATGTCTACGCACAGGTCGCATTACTCGCGCAAATAACAGGCCGCCAATTTATGTACGCTGCGATGACTCCCAATAGCAACCCAGATGGGTTCCATACAATTTACATCAGGCGAATTTGGTTGCCAAAACATCAACGTGAGTTCACTATAATCCTCCTCAAACCACTGTAGCACGGTTCTGGCTCTGAGACACAGTTATCCTGCTGAAAGATGACATCACCGTCAGGGAAAACATCAAGCCTGAAAGGATGCAGGTGGGTCACAGCTGTCAGCGTGTCTTTGATTACTACCCTACAGGTCCCATTCAAGTGGAGGAGAACGTCTCCTGTAACATATAATACTGCTCCCACCAGCCTGCATCCTAGGCGTGCTGCATGTTTTGACCTGTCGTTCACCTATTATGACTGCGTTTGTGAAGACAACCATCAACCTGTTGTAGCAAAAATGTAAGTCACCCGAAGAACCAACACGTTTTCATTGATCAACAATCTGATCCCAATGGTCGCATGCCGACTGCAATCATAATTGTCAGTGTCGTTGAGGCAACATGTGAATATGTAGGGGTGGTCTGCTGCAGAGCTCCAAGTTTAACAATGTACGATGAATGGTGTGCCCTGAAACACTTTTGCGTGCACCAGCATTGTGCTCTTTCAGCAGGGATCCCACGGATCACTATCCATCCTACTTTACAGAGCAGACAAGCCTCCAAATCCCATGTTCTGTGAAGACTCATGGATGTCCAACCATTTAGAGCCTAGGGAAAGTTTCACTGTCCTTCTTTCTGTAGATGCTCATGGCAGTAGCATGTGTACATTCAACCATTTTGCCATTTTCGATATACTCTTTCACAGGTTCTGCATAATAATAATCATCAGCAATTTTGTCAAAGTCGCTTATCTCAATGCATTTCTCCATTTGCTGCCCATATCTTTGCTAGGATGATGATCCCCTGTCTGTGTCTGCACCGCTTACATAGTTTTGTTACCGCATCACATTTCCACAATGCCACTAGGCGGCATCCAACATCGCAGTGGACTGTGGTCGTAATGTTTTGGCTCACCATTTTATAATGAAGGTGCGATAAGTTGGTCACCAACCCAAGACAGCTTCGGTTTGTTGGGAGAATTTTGGGACAGTGTTGTTCATCTGTAAAGGAGACTGCATAGGTCACTGCTGCCGCCTGTTCTTCCATACTTCTCGAGTGTCTGAGAAATGTACCAGGTCAGCATCATTCGGAATACTTTGTGTCGACTGTTCTCTCTTTCACATTACTTCCACCCCCATCTACCCCAAAGTTATGACAATGTAATTTAATAACTGTAATTGTTCTTATATTCAAAAGCACTATGCAATATGATAAACGATCACAAATGTTTACTAAATGTTTTGGATGCCGCTTTTCTTCTACTCAATGTATTTTATTACAACAGCCTTAATTGCAACAAATAAGTACCACATTTAAAGCTGACCATCTCTGTAATGCGTATTCACAAATCTACATTACTTCCATCTCAAAATCTATACAGTAGCAGCTCATCACTATGAGTCATGTACACCCATGTCAGTACTGAAAGACTCCCTCCCCTCTCTGTGGCCGCGCTACTTACCCCTCTGCCCATGAGGTAAATGACCATCTTTACTTAGCACACACAAAATTAATCATATCTTAAATTATTGTTGTGTCTGTAATTATTTTTGTTTGTTACTGATCAGGAAAACTACGCTCTTAAGAAGCTCTTAACGTTAGTTGACGTTTTTGAATTTAGCTATTATTAGATACAAATTATTATAAAATACAGCCGAGAACTCCAGGTCGCACAGATACTTGATTCGGGTCACATGCAGTTTGACGATCACGGGGCTAGGTCATCTCACCTCAGGGTAAAGGCCTGTTACCCAAGGAAGAATCTCTGCCCTAGAGAAAAAAATGTCCAGCATGATCATCTTGTAAAAAAAAAACCCTTTGTCCCATCTATGCATAAAACTCTGATTAATGAAGAATTTTGTAAAGGGGATGGAACAGGGCAGAGAAACTTTTAAGTACCGCTGGGGACTATTTGCACAAAACAAATGGTTCAAATGGCTCTAAGCACTATGGGACTTAACATCTGAGGTCATCAGTCCCCTAGAACTTAGAACTACTTAAACCTAACTAATCTAAGGACATCACACACATCCATGCCCGAGGCAGGATTCGAACCTGCGACCATAGCAGCAGCGCGGTTCTGGACTGAAGCATGTAGAACCACTCGGCCACAGCGGACGGCTGCACATAACAGTGATGCTAAAGTTAAAGACGGTATCTTCATTGACCTGCAGATTCATTATCATCTTAAAGATAACGATTTTCTTCAAGTTCTCCAGGGCCATGAGAAAGCGGCATGCGAAGCATTTAACGAAGCAGTGAGCTGTAAATGTAGAAAAATGTAAGTTTATGCTGATAAGCAGGAAAAACAAACCTGAAATGTTCATGTACAGAGTTAGTAGTGTTCAGTCACAGTGTTTAAATATACGGATGTAACTTTGCAAAGTGATATGAAATAGGACAAGCACGTGAAGACTGTGGTAGGAAAAACGTGAGACAGCTTTGGTTTGTTGGGAGAATTTTGGGACAGTGTTCTTCATCTGCAAAAGAGACTGCATACAGGTCACTGCTGCCGCCTATTCTTCCGTACTTCTTGAGTGTCTGGGATATGTACCAGGTCGGATTAAATGAAGACAACGAAGTCCTTCAGGGGCGGCTGCTATATTTAGTGCCATTAGGTTTGAACAACAAGAAAGTGTTACGGAGATGCTTTGGGAATTCAAATGGGAATCGTTGGTGGGGAAAGCAACATTCTTTTCGGGGAACACTTTTGAGAAAATGTAGAGAACTGGCATTTGAAGCTGACTGCAGATCGATTCTACTGCCGCCAACATACATTTCGTGTAAGGCGCACAAATATAAGATACAGGGTGACAGTTACTGAATTATATGAAAAAAAGAATCTTAAATTAGTTACAAACTATGGCGTGCGCACACTTTATTCAAGATGTAAACATCACTACTGATATTCGGATTCAGGTTATTACATGTTCAATATGCCTGCCATCATTGGCGATGACGTGGTGCAGATGAATAGCGAAATTCTGCATGAACTGCTGAAGTGTCAGAACATTGATGCTGTGGATGACCTCCTTGGCTGTTTTCAGCTCATCATGCACATACTAATTCCCATAATGCCCCGTGGCCAACCACTCACTTTGAACGTCCTAACGAAAAGCGTTCTGAAGTTATGTTGATTTTCTTTTATATAGTTCAATAACTCTCACCCTGTGCGAGAAGTTAGGGCTTATACGGAGGTATATACCTGGTCGTTTTTCCCTCACTATTTGCAAATGGAAAGGAAATGAAATGACTAGTAGTAATACAGAGTACCCTTTGCCACACCATACGGTGGCTTGCGGACTATGTATGTAGATGTAGAAGTATGGGAGATAGGAGGGACACATACATATAAGGCTGCAGTATATTCCTAGATTCATCAGTTAAAGCTGGTTCTTGAAATATGGTAAGCAGGCTTTCACGGGATAGTTTGAGCCTATTTTCAAGTGTCTGCCAGTTTAGTTTCTTCAGCATGTCCGTGGTGCTCTCAGACAGGTGAAATTAACTTGTGACCTCATGTATACATTCAATATCTCCTGCTAGTCCTATCTGGTATGGGTCCCACACACTTTACCAATTTTCTGGAATAGGTCATGAGTGATTTGTAAGCAGTCTCTTTTATAGATTTACTGCATTTCTCTAGCATTCTATCAATGAACCACAGTCTGCCACCTGCTTTACTTCCAACTGAGACCACGTGATCATTCCATTTCATATCCCTACACCCTACAGAGTGTTACACCCAGGTATTGGTACAGCTGACCAATTACGATTTGTTGATATTATAGTCATAGGATACCACAGTTTTTCGTTTTGTGAAGTTGTAATGGGACACCCTTTTCTAACATAACCTTTTTTTATAGAAATAACAGATACCATGTATATTATCAATTCTTGTGTATGACATTCTCGGCTGTTTCACTGAAAGACTTTCATTTGCTTTTGTATAAAGTGTACTATATTTCAGACTAAAATGTATAAAAAGAAATTAAGTTGTTGCAATCGATACAGCTAAAATTATTTTTCCTTTAGAAATATCTAGCATACTTAAAATTCATATTATTAATTGTACAATCAAATGCTAATTAATAAATTCATTTCTGGATTCATTTATAAAATAATATTATATCTTGGCAAAGATTCTTCTTTTGTCAAGAAAGTTTGTAAACTCTTTTGCTTTGTAAACTCTTTGCAATATTGTGAGAACCGCAGAATGTAGTAGTAGTGGCCATGTGTCTGATGCAGACAGACGTATTTCTTTTTTATGATAATCACTAACGATGTAATTTGGAATATTAAGTGGAAATTGTAAAAATGGTGTGATATTTAATAATGTGACAAAGAAAAAAATTCAAGAAATATAAAGGCAAATCTTCATCAGTTATTTAGTCATCAGGAACCCACAACGTTAAATGAAAATTTCAGCTACAAGAATGTATCCCTAGATGCAAGACTTGGAGCCAACAACAAGAGAAAATGAAGAAAAATATAATGTTTTTCTCTTGTATATCTTACCCCTCTCGAAGCTTTTAAAAATAATGAAGGGAGTAAGCGAAATGCAATGGTGTTGTGTGGGAGAGTGAGATTACAAAGTGCATAATTTTACATTTATGAACATCTAAGACAAGCTGCCCACCTTGACAGCACTTTGAAACCTTATCAAGAAGTGATGGGATATTTGAAGATTTTTTTTAGGTTGTACCTCATTATAGATAACAGCATCATCTGTGTAAAGTCTGAGGTTACTATCAGCATTGTCTACAAGGTCATTAATATACAATATGGACAACAGAGGTCCCAATGCACTTCCTTTGACCACGCCTTAAGTTGCTTCTACATCTGTCAATTAATCTCTATGCAAGAAAATATTGTGTCCTCCATATCAAAAATCCTCAATACAGGCACATGTTTTGTTTTTATATCTCAAATAAGTGCACCTTTGTTGATTATCATTGGTGTAGTACCAACTCAGTTTTTTCAGAAGTCAAGAAGTACTGCACACATGTGAGAAAAGTACACATTAGGTTTCGCATGATCGATGTGTTTAGAATCCATGCTAATTGGCATGGAGGAGATCGTTCTGTTTGAAACACCTCATTATGTTTGAGCTCAGAATATGTTCTAGGGTTCTACAACAGATGGACATCAATGAGATAAGATGGTTGTTTTGTGGATCACTGCCGGCTGGAGTGGCCAAGCGGTTCTAGGTGCTACAGTCTGGAACCGCGAGACCGCTACGGTCGCAGGTTCGAATCCTGCCTTGGACATGGATGTGTGTGATGTCGTTAGGTTAGGTAGGTTTAAGTAGCTCTAAGTTCTAGGGGACTGATGACCTCAGAAGTTAAGTCCCATAGTGCTCAGAGCCATTATTATTATTATTATTATTATTATTGTTATTATTTTGTGTGTTATCCTTCTTGGAGATGGGTGTGACTTTTGCTTTTTTTTCCATCACTGGGCAGAGTTTGTTGTTCAAGGGATCTAGCTAATATTATAGGTAAAACTGGTGCTGACTCAGCTGCAAATACCGTATAGAATCCGACAGGGAGTCCATCAGGCCTTGGATCCCTGTTTAATTTAGCAATTTTGGCTGTTTCTCAATACCACTGACATATCACTCTCCTTCGCAGTGGTGCTAGATGTCAACTGGGGAAGTACATCTGTATCTTTCTTAGAAAAAGTACATCTGAAAATGGAATTCAGAATTTCTGTTTTTGCTTAGCTACCCTCGAAATCCTGTGTCTCCATGAGTGTCTGGACACTAACTTCAGTGCCAATGACAATTTTTATATATGACCGAATTTCTTAGGGTTTTTTGGGAAATCTTTCTATAAGATTCCACTAAGGCTGTCATTGAAGGTTTTATGCATTAGCCTATTGACAACCAACTGTGTTTCATGTGTGATCTCTCTATCTATGACCCTATGCTTTTGTTTACACATACAGTGATCAGCCAGAACATCATGAGCACCTAGTACCTTATAGCCAGTATGTCCACCTTTGGCATGGAAAACAGAGACAACGCATCATGGCATGGCAACAATGAGGCCTTGGTAGGTCACAGAAGGGAGCTGGCACCACATCTACACATACAAGTCACCTAATCCCGTAAATCCCAGAAAGTGGGTGATGAGCTCTGACGCCACATTCAGTCATCTCCCAGATGCATTCAATTGGGTTCAGATTTGGCAAGTTGGGGGTTTAGCACATCAACTGGCACTTGCCACTGCATTCCTCGAACCACTCCATAACACCTGTGGCCTTGTGACATGGCACATTATCTTGTTGAAAAATGCCACTGCCATCGGGAAACACGATGATACAGGATTTGGGCTGGAAATCATTAAAAGAAAGGCTTTTTTCGTTGTGACAGAATCTTCTCACGAAATTCCAATCACCAACTTTCTCGTCCGAATGCGAAAATATTTTGTTGACACCGACCTACATGAGGTGGAATGATCATCATGATAAAATAAGGGAAATTAGAACTCATGCAGAAAGATATAGGTGTTCATTCTTTCTGCACGCTATACGAGATTGGAATAATAGAGAATTGTGAAGGTGGTTCGATGAACCCTCTTGTCAGGCACTTAAATATGACTTGCAGACTATCCATGTAGATGTGGATGTAGATCGTCATGAAGGGGTGTATGTGGTTTGCAACCAGTATACGATACCCCTTGGTCATCATGGTGCCGTGCAGGAGCTCCACTGCACCCATAGATACCCATGTGAATGTTCCCCAGAGCATAATGGAGCCGCCAACAGCTTGTCTCAGTCTCTCAGTACAGGCGTGAAGGAGCTGTTCCCCTGGAAGATAATGGGTTCACGCCCTCTCAGTAACACCATGAAGAAGGTATCAGGATTCACCAGACATTGCAAAGCTCTGCCACTACATCGATGTCCAGTGCTGATGGTCACGTGGCTATTTCAGGAGTAGTTGACAATGTCGTGGTGTTAACATTGGTACGTGCATGGATCATTGGCAGCGGAGGCCCATTGTTGGGAGTGTTTGGTGCACTGTGTGTTCAGACACACTAGTACTCTGCCCAACGTTAAAGTCTGCTATTTCCACCATAGTTCTCCACCTGTCCTGTTTTACCAGTCTGCTCTGCCTATGAAGTCATACATTTCTGGGCGTGGATACCCAACCTCACGACTTATAGATGAGATTTCACTGTGATTTCGCTACGTGTTGAAGACACTCATCACGTCTCTCCTCGAGCACCCAAAAAGTTGTGCAGTTTCCGAAATGCTCATGCTGAACCTCCAGGCCATCACAATCTGCCCTTGGTCAAACTCAGATAGATCACGCGCCTTGCCCCATTGAACACACGGACAGCACGCTCATGAACTACATGCACACTGCATGTGTCTAGCAGTCATTCCTCGCCAGGTGATGCTGCTATCGCCTGGACGAGTTTATATTGATAGTAGATCGTAGATCGGTGGTCATAATGTTCTGGCTTGACAGTGTACAGCAGTCATCTCCTTAGAAATTTACCATGGAGGGACTTTCCTATCATGAACTGCTGTACTAGGTTGGTTACTTAGTTACATTTTCCATAGATTATTTGAACAATTCCTTAATTGTTGATGTGGAATGAGTCAGTTCATAGATATTTATACATTATTATTGCTAACATTAATGAATAAATTATTCTTTTAGTCCTACTCATGCAACTAGACTTACAAGCAAGGGTTTTTTCTTCAGGCTACCAATTTTTAAACAGAGATTTGTGCATGGAATAGAAGGAGCTCCCCAGAGGAAATTATTTTAAGTTAGACTCAAAATTTGCTTTGCTACCTGTGAGACATTTTGTGTTATTGGGCAAACGATCAAAGGTATTTTTGGTTGCATATTGGGCTCCTTTCTGAGCCACTGAAAACTTTAATAATGGGTATTAAGGGTCATTTTTCCCTTTAGTGTTGTGGGTATGGCCTTCAATGTTCTTCTCAGATTGCGATGGGTTCTTTATGACGAATTTCGTTAGTGAACGTGGGTACTGTGATGGTGCATTTAAAATGCCTAGCTCTTTGAAGAGGTACCTACATGACATCTGTAAGTGAACATCAAATATTACCCTTACTACCCTTTTGTGCAGTCAGTACTTTCTAGGTGGTGAGTTGCCCCTGAAAATTATTCCCTAAGATATTATTAAATGGAAACATGCAAAATGTGTTGAAGTTTAACTTATTTTTTTCCAGGATTAGCAGCTGTACAAAGAGCAATAGTAGCTGAACTTAAATGTTTGAGAATCTCAGTTAAAGTTTTCATCAATACGTACTGCAGTTCCTCATTCAACAGGAACCATCGACCCTCCAAGGCCTTTTTTAAGTGACTGAAGGTGTGATGGACTGTGCGGCTGGTCCCGGTGGAGGTTCGAGTCCTCCCTTGGGCATGGGTGTGTGTTTGTCCTTAGGATAATTTAGGTTAAGTAGTGTGTAAGCTTAGGGACTGATGACCTTAGCAGTAAAGTCCCATAAGATTTCACACACAGTTGAACAGTTGAAGGTGTGATAATTGCATGGGAGGAGGGGGGAGATCACAACTATAGGGTGGGTGCTCGAGTGTCTCCCACTTGAGTTGGCGTAACTTCTGCATCACTACATTTCTGATATGGGTACATGCATTATCATGAAGCAGCAGAGCCCATTGTCACATTTTTCGACATATATGCTGCCCCACACAACATTCTCCAATGGATGTGTCTACCGGTGTTTACCCTTGAGCAGCCAAGAAAAGAATAACAGCATGTTGGTCCTGTATGGACACATTTAACAATAACGTCACAATAGTTCACGTTTCCACATTTACCACACGCACACCACAAAAACACAAATGCCACACTAATCACTTGCCTACATAATTGCTTATATATCCATATCAGAGTCATGCTACATTGCATAAATGTTGTGGTAATGGCCTCAGATGGAAACATTTTGATTGCCCCTTATATTATAATATTATATAATCTAGTATTATAACACTAGTATCTAGGTACATATCTACCCATGGTTATTGCTAACTATTCTTTTAATTTTAAGAAGTGTGTACTTCTGTATGCTCCTTCCCAGACAATGGCATAGATGAGACTACCACATTATCAAAAGTCAGGGGTCACATGTGTTGTCCAACCACCACTAACAACTTCATGCATTTTTCTGGATCTCTTCATCTTATGTCAAACTGGTAATTTGAGAATAACCATCTACAGGATAATATCACAGCACCTGGCAAGGAAGACACATCACATGTATCCACAATACACTGAGGTGACAAAAGTCATGCGATATCTTCTAATATCATGTTGGACCACCTCCTACCCAGCATAGTGCAGAAACTCGACGTGGCATGCACTCAACAAGTTGTTGCAAGTCCCATGCAGAAAGATTGAACCATGCTTCCTCTACAGCCATCCATAATTGCGAAAGTGTTGCCCGTGCAGGATTTTGTGCGTGAAGTGACCTGTAGACTACATCCCATAAATGTTCGATGGGATTCATGTTGGGCAATCTGGGGGGCCAAATCAGTCGCACGAATTTTCCAAAATGTTTTTCAAACCAATCGTGAACAATTGTAGTCCAGTGACATGATGTGTTGTCATCCATAATTCAAGTCTATGAATGGCTGCAAATGATCTCCAGGCAGGCAGACACAATCATTTCCAGTCAATGATCGGTTCAGTTGGATCAGAGGACCCAGTCCATTCCATGTAAACACAGCCCACACCATTATGAAGCCACCACCAGCTTGCACAGTGCCTTCTTGACAGCTTGGGTCCATGGCTTCATGCAGTTTTGCAGCACACGCTAACCCTACCATCAGCTCTTACCAACAGAAATTGGGACTCATCTGACCGAGCCACGGTTTTGCAGTGATCTAGGGTCCACTTGATATGGCCACGAGCCCAGGAGAGGCGATGCAGATGATGTCGTGCTGTTAGCAAAGACACTCGTGTTGGTCGTGTGCTGCCATAGCCCAGTAACACCAAATTTCGCTGCACTGTCCTAACGGATATGTTCATTGCATGTCCCACATTGATTTCACACAGTGTTGCTTGTCTGTTAGCAATGACAATTCTATGCAAACACTGCTGCTCTTGGTTGTTAAGTGAAAGATATTGACCACTGCTTTGTCCTTGGTTAGAAGTCATACCTGAAATTTGGTATTCTTGGCATACTCTTGACTCTGTGGTACGCAGAATATTGATTTCCAAAATGGAATGTCCCATACGTCTAGCTCCAACTACCGTTCCATGTTAAAAGTCTGTTAATTCCCATTGTGCGGCGATAATCACGTCGGGAACCTTTTCACATGAATCACCTGAGGACAAATGACAGCTATGCCAATGCACTGCCCCTTTATATCTTGTGTGCGCAACATTACCACCATTTATATATGTGTATATCGCTATGCCGTGACTTTTTGTCACCTCAGCGTAAATCCATCTTGGAGGCTGTGACACACCATGCAAATTTCAACTATACAGAGTATTTTTGTCTTTAATAGAGCTGCTGTAAATATCAGCTCCATCGTGTACTCTAGACTTTCAACAGTGAACTCTTCAGCAGCATGTACCTGGTTTCATGAATGCGTGCCTCAATGCAATCTTATAAAGCAGATAGCTCATTTTCTTGATGTAAGCAACAAACACCACTTGCTAACAGCACCATCTATATGCTTACTGTCAGTGTTGAGGGCACTGTAGCTGTGATTGGACTCTGTTTCATCACACTGTTTCGTATGGTATGTCTTCTTCTTCTTTTTCTTTAACTTCCATTGAACTCTCTACCTGTAATAATTCATGTTCTGTTTATTGCTAGTTTCTTGGTTGCAGGTTTTACTAAGACAAAACCTGTTTTATACATTTGTCCTATTGTGCTCACGGTGTTCATTTACTTTCTAATTGTTAGCAATGTCTAGATTATCATGGACTCTGACTGAATAAAATTATTTTCCATTACAAAAGTTTTTGTTAGTGTACAAAATAACGTATGCGCAATGTGGATTTCAGTACTAAAAATGAAATAATGGAATGTGATCTCTGTCGGTATCTGTTGTACATACAGTTTACTTCTGTAACTACCATTTTCAATAGGAGAAATGTTTGGGAATGTGACGAGTCTCATGATTAAGCCTGGAAGTTGTAGTTGCCTGTTACATGTTGCTTAGAGGGAAGGAGTGCCATAAGAGAATTTTGTACATTTGTAAACATGTTATTACAAAATAATACAAATTTCTAAAATGAGAACATTCTAGTTCCATTTATTATACCACTTCTTCTTCTTACAGAAGCTAACAAATTTTTAAAAAAGTAAATTTTCAGACTAAAAAATCTGAAATATAAAAGCTGCATTTATGATAATCTCATGTTATTTTACTACACTATGTATTTTTCCTAATACGTAAAATACGAAGCCTTTTAAGTTAGAAAAATACCATAGTCTTCACAAGTAGTTTGTACATTGGTGAAGCAGTAAGTGGTGTTTCCATCAGTTACTATAAATTCTATATCTTTTTATTTTGTTATCATAATGTTTCTACATGCTTTAAATGGAAATGAGATGCACAGGTTTTATCAGTTTTTTAAGATGAGAATAAATGCAATGACCTTACACCATAAAAGTTCCTTACAGTTGGTAATTTTGCAGTTTTCTATGTGGAATACTGCAGTCATCAAACAGTCCAGACTTCAGTTCTTACATGGTGTTATAAGAAAAGAACCACTTTAAAAGCTTAGATGTGTGTGGTGCTGCTTCTTCACAGTCATAATTATCATACCTAACATACTGTGCATCTTGTAACAGGAAAGTACCATCAGACTCTACTATCTAAGAACTTTTGATTGGCTCAAAAGATCAGCTCTTCTTTCAATACTCACATGTTAATAATGTGTACCATCTCTCCCTACATTGCATGGACAATAAGACAATATTTATTCAAGGATGAAAACATATCACTGTTCAAAGTCTCCAGTACCTGTCGAATCTGGTACAACAAAACAAAGAAACTATTTTCACCAAAAAGGTAAGTGTCATACATGGAGCAGGCAAACACAAATGAAAACACACACACACACACACACACACACACACACACACACACACACACACACAAAGAGAGATAGAATCTCATCACACAGTACATGCGTCTAAAAGGCTATGGACTTGGTGTTGCACCAACAGTCAACATATCAGGCAACAGATACAGCTGTGGGCAAGGGAGTTTCCCCACTATAGGTGCTAGTACTTGCTAAGAAGCTTTGTAGAGAGAGAAGCTTTCTGGGAGCCGGCATCTGCCTGCGGATCCTCCTGCGTAGGCTGTTCCCACGCTTTGTTGTAACCTTCTCATGACTACAGTCTCTTGTAAGTGTAACACATGGATCTCCAGTTTCTGACTCTGTATTGTCCAAACTATTCAGTGACAGTGTTCCCCTGTTTGCCTCAGTCTCTCTTACAAGTAGTGGGTTGGAGAGATTGAGCTCTCCCTCTGGTACAGATCCTTCTCCCAATTCTGTTCCTCCCATGTCTCCACAACCTGTGATGAAGTTGCATTGTTTCTCTGAAGAAGCTCCAGCTGCTGTTAACTCATTCTGCTCCCAGTCACCGTCCAAAGATTCGTCACCAGTGGCAACCATTCTGGGGACCCTCAGTCTGCCAGTCACAGCTTTCTGTCTGGAGCTCTGCAGCCTGCGCCTGGATCCACGGCGGCGAGTGTTACTGGAACGCTTCGGTTCCCTGCCTCTTCTGTCCTGCAGCCACTGGAATATGGTTCGAGCATACTTTGTGATCCATTCTTGGTCCGCTACCAGCTCCTCGAGTGTATCAGTAACTACTGTATCATTTGGGTAGTTTCTTGCCAGCGACAGGGCCTGAAACAATGTGCAAAAAAAATTAAATAATAGCATAACGTATTTTCTATATTGTCAGAGCAGTGGTAAGAAGGAAGTTGCCTTACAGTGTCAAGTATCAGAAAATAAATTATCATCTGACTGGGTTACTGGAGCATGGTGTGTTCTACAAGGTTTCTTATTTGGGCCACTTCTCCCCCTGATGTTCACTGCTGGCCATTAAAATTGCAGCACCGTGAATGTCGTATGCAACAAACATCAAGTTGGTACAATCTGGCATGAAGTATGCTACATGACTGGATAAGTGAGGTGACAAGAGTCATGGCATAAAGCAGTTGGAAGTCACCTGCACAAATGTTCAACCATGCTGCCTCTATACCAGTCCATAATTACGAAAATGTTGCTGGTGCAGAATTTTGTGCATAACAGTGGCCCACAGACATGGTGCATTGTCATCCATAAAAATTTCATCACTTTTTGGGAACGTGAAGTCCATGAATGGCTGAAAATGGTCTGCAAGCAGCCGAATGGTCGGTTCAGTTGGACCAGAGGACCAAGTGCAGTACATGTAAACACAACCCACACCATTATGGAGCCACCACAAGCTTGCACAGTGCCTTGTTGACAACTTGGGCCTTGGAATACTCAACTCCCTAATGATATTCGAAATGGGCCGTCTCGTGCGTCTAGCTCCAACTACCATTCGGCGTTCAAAGTCTGTTAATTCCCGTCGTGCGGCCATAATCACGTTGGAAACATTTTCATGTGACTCACCTGGATATAAATGACACTGGCCCTTTACACCTTGTGTATGCGATACTACCGCCATCTGTATGTGTGCACTGACTCTTGTCACCTCAGTGTATAAAGAAAGATTATGCTGTGGGTTTCACATTCAGAAATCATCATATTTGAATGTTGATGATGTGATTGGAATTGTACTTCATGTAAGATGGAGAAACATCTACCAGTGTTAGAACTAACAGCAGCAGAATCACTGCCTATCAGACATCGTGATATTGCTGTCCGTGTTGATTCAAATACCATGTCCATCGTCCATATACGGAATCTATGGAGTCAGGAGGGCCGCACTCAACACCATACAGGATATCAATGACCACATGTGACCAGCATTGGAGAGGACAGACATTGTTCGCTCAGCCAGTCAGGGTACTACAGCAATGTTATGTACCTTGAGTCAAGAAATGGGCTTGTTTGGAACAAAACAAGTTTTCAAACAGACAGTGTGATGATGTCTGGGGCACTACGGACTGTCAGCATGACGATCATAGTTTCAACTTCTTTGACGTGGCAGCAGAGATGGAACCAACAACTACACTGAGTGTAGGAGTGGCACCACGACACTTCTTCAAATGAGTCACAGTTCTGGTTACAGTGTCTCGATGGAAGTGCACACGTGTGTGCATGAGAGAGAGAGAGAGAGAGAGAGAGAGAGAGAGAGAGAGAGTGTGTGTGTGTGTGTGTGTGTGTGTGTGTGTGTGTGTGTGTGTGTCAGCCGCTACACTTCTAATTCTCTGTATCAAAATATCAGGTCATGCATTGCCAAGAGTTTTGGCATGCCACCACTCACCAACCACTACGACTAATGAGCTCTGGCATGTATCTGAAATACCAATTGAATAACAAACCCATATCTGTCATCCAAGCTCAGATCGAATCAATACCCAACTAGATAAAGACATTGTTGCTGCCAGGTGCAAATTTCGCACCATTTATATCCTCGAATCAGCTACAAGTTCAGCCACGTAACCTTTCTGCTATGCTGTATATGCACAATGAGAAAATTTTCGTTATATGGTGTTCTACCTGATGTCGCGGTTATTATGGCCAACAGTGTACATTAATGATTTGATATTAACTGTAGTGGATAACTTTAAAACAGTTTTGCTTGCAGATGATGCAATGGTTGAACTGATGAAAATGCAGAAGTGATAATAACTTCTTTATTAACTGATCTAGTTAGTTCAGATTGCACAGATAGGGTGATTCTCCCTCTACAGGCTGCAGATGTTTCTGTTTTCTGTTTACTTACAGGTGAAATATGGATTTCTAGTAGATGTTACATTACATCATAGAGCCAGTGACAAATAAGGGCTGCAGCCAGATCGACAT
Source organism: Schistocerca piceifrons (assembly GCF_021461385.2). Classification (NCBI taxonomy): domain Eukaryota; kingdom Metazoa; phylum Arthropoda; class Insecta; order Orthoptera; family Acrididae; genus Schistocerca; species Schistocerca piceifrons. The sequence goes on along the minus strand of NC_060149.1, from coordinate 481,282,493 downwards.
CCACAGAAGACTACAGAACATGAGTGCAGAGATAACATCATCCACAAGAACAATGTACACATGGGGATGAAAAAAAAAATATAGGAGGGGAAGCCAACTTTTAAGACAAACAGTGCAATGTGAGAGCGGATGGATGTCCCACAAACCGTTATCTTAACACACAGTTAAAGTGTGCATGTTGAAGATGGTGAAAACCTTATCAGAATGTGATAGAAATGGGCTGTTGACTCCCAATTTGAGGGGAGGAAGGATGAGAGTTTGCTCTGATCTGTTGTACACTCCTTTTTTTTGCATCATCAATCTCCTGACTGGTTTGATGTGGCCCACCACAAATTCCTCTCCTACGCCAGTCTCTTCATCTCAGAGTAGCACTTGCAACCTACATCATCAATTATATGCTGGATGTATTCCAATCTCTGTCTTCTTCTACGGTTTTTGCCCTCTACAGCTCCATCTACTACCATGCAAGTCATTCCCCTATGCCTCAATACATGTCCTATCATTGTGTCCCTTCTCCTTGTCAGTGTGTTCCACATATTCCTTTCATCTGCTATTCTGTGCAGAACCTCCTCATTCATTGCTTTACCAGTCCACCTAATTTTCAGCATTCATCTGCAGCACCACGTCTCAAATGCTACGATTCTCTTCTGTTCCGGTTTTCCCACATTCAATGTTTCACGCGTTATAAACCAATAAAAACATTTCTAACCGATTTTGTGACAGCTGGTGACACTGGAGCAAATCCCTATGACCTAGAAACGAAGGTTCACCCCATGGGAGTGCGTTATTCCTTTTCTTTAAGGTATAGGAAGAGTAGGGCTAGTGATCAGCACAGAATGTTATGAAGACTCTTTTTGGGTCATATAAGCATCACTCTTCTTGATTTTCTGCAACACATCTGCACCAAAAATAATCAGTGGTATGCCAAAATATACATACATTTTAGAGAATCCAGTAAGAGGAAAAACGCACAAGGATGTGTTAACTATAACAAAGCGTGACAAATCTTAACTCGGACTAGCCTGTGGTTCCCATCCTTCATATACTCCGGATACAACTCCTTCAGACATCTATTTTTTGGGCCAGTTGAGGACTACCTCGAGGGAAAACTGCTTGATAACACAGAAAAGATGAAAGGGCTGCAATGTAATAGATACAATACACATGAGGGTTTTTTAATGAAAATTTTTATTGGCATATTGACCAATAAACACAAATACATTGTGAACAATGGAGGCTGCCATATAGAAACTGTATAGAGGAAGAACAATACAAGTAGTACATCACTTAATATAGAAGTTATGATCACTTTTGTAATACTTTTAGTAAAATATTCGTATTAGCTCAGTTCTTGCAGATAAACATCAGGTAGAAAATAACATAGAAAATCAAGTTCTGGAAAGAAGCAATTTCCAGTTCCATATAACACAGTGCATGTGGTTTCTTTGACACAATTCTGTTTACTCGGACATCCTAATATCAATCAATGGTGGCTCAATTATTGAAGTGGAAGAGACCAGAGTTCTATCGGTGAGAGTTGACGGAAAGCTTATATGAAACTCTCATATTCGAGATCTCTTGCAACGAATGAATGCAGTGACATTTTCTCAATCAGCACCTGTGAGATTCTACAACTTCGCTTTGCCTACTTTTATTGTCTGTGAAAAGTGTTATGAAAGTGAACATATGGCAGAAAAACTGGTTAAATTGTTAATTAAAGAACTAAAAGAGCAAACTTTTTTGTTATAAATGTTGAAGATAGTGAATATGAACTGCTTTCTTCAGTAAATATAATAGTTTGTTTAAGGCAAATTTTTTTACTGACAAATGACCATTTTGTAAATTTTACAATGCGCACCTGCTCATGTGACAAAAGTGACCACACCTGCCAGAGGGTTAAGGACATAGGGCCTAACCCTAAGTTAGAAGAAACCTGTCATGAAGCATTCAGGCAGCATCAGAGGACTGAAGGTCGCAATGAAGGTGGCAGTCTTTTCAATTTCTCCATTGTTCTTACATGTCCTTTGCTTCACATTCACTATCCCTTGTATTGCCCATTTTTGTTTGAGTTCAGCAATGTCAACATCCATAATGTCACAATAGGTGACCACACCTTTGTTGGAGTTAAGGGAATTATGCAACTAAATAATGATGTCATAATCACCCAATTTCTGTGACTTCCTTTGCACAGTCAGTCTCGACCAGCAAGGAACCATTTCGCAACTGCTTGATAAACTTTATGGTACCAGCAAGCCCTTCTAAGCCTTTATGGACATAGAAGGAAGACACTTTTTCAGATATACCCTCCATCCTCTTGATCGCTACAAAGATATTCTGATTCATGACTCATTGAGCCCTGTTACTAATGAAAAGTTGGTTGTCAGGAGGACAAGCCTTCCTCATTCTTTTGGATGAATCGGTTTGAGTAGGTACTCCCAGGTGGTACACCCATCATGCTGGGAGGAGAAGATGAAGATTTCAAGGGTTCCATCTCTGTCCCATGAGCAGCTAGGGAAATAAGAGTCCACTCACACAGAGTGTGAGTGCCTCTGTAAGCCTTATAGAACTGAGGTGCAGCAGGTTCCCAGAGGTTGCCCACTAATGACTATTCCACCTCAACAGCCATGTGTCTCATCAGCGCACAGCACACCTTGGAACTGACTTTTTTTTATAGAGGTTTTTGCCATACTCATGATCTGGGCAGTCAGGCCAAGATCTCCATTCCCTGTGACACAAAATGTGACAGAGGACTGGCAGCACTTACCAGTCTCCAACTCAGAATGCCAGGGTCATCAGACCCATACCCAGTAAATGAATGCTGATCCCCTGAGGGCAGTAATCACTCCAAAATGTTCTGTCTTCATCTAAGTAATGTCTCTGGGTGTTGTTTGGAGACAGCCCTGTTTGAGCACTGTTGCTAATGGTAAACAACTGTGGTTACTGGTAATTCCCTGGATGGCTTTCCATACTTTTGTAGAGCAAGTGTACTGATTGATAGAGCCCAGGAACGCTTACCATGACCTTTTCTTGTCCTCCTTAATTATGTACTGAGCCTTCACTCTTGCAACTCGAAAGCTGTGAGACTGTCTGCTGTTGGGCTGCATTTAAACCATCTAAGAGCCATACACCTGTCCCACATTGCTCAATGGCACTCATCAGTCCGTCAAGGTACAGGTTGCCTCCTAAGGTGACATGATGGCTTTGGGATGGATAATTCAGCAGCATGACATATCACTCATGTGAAGTGGTCCACATATTCCTTGGCACTGTCATCATGTTCAAACACAGCCAGCTGGCTGAATAGTGTCCAGTTACACCTGATGACCATCCATTTTGGTGACTTCTGTCCAAGCAATCCTCCATCCAATAGGTGGATCCTCAGTGGGAAGTGGTCACTGGAATGAAGGTCATCAGTTGCTTCCCTCTATGTCAAGTCTGCAAGGGCTGGAGAGCATAAAGAGAGAGGAAGAGATGGCTCAGGATGATCCATTATCAGACAAGAAATGAGTAGGGCTGCCAGTGTTGAGGATGCACAGCTCCTGAGACATCATGAGATTCTCCAAGACTCTGTCCCAGGTACAAGGATAGTTCAAACCTAGCCCCATAATGCAATATGGGCATTGAAATCACTCAGTAGGAGAAATGGGCGGTGGAGTTCTGCAATAAGGCCTGTAAGAGCCTCAGATTCTATTGCATCTTGCAGAAGTATATACAGAAAGCAGATAGTAATCTTCTCAGCAATGCTTATAGCTTTTAGGTCAGTAACCAAGGAGAGGGCAGAGGACTGAGGTGTGTGTTACTTACACACAGAGGAACCTCTCTGTTAGCTCTGTCCCCAGTCAGATCATCCTTCTGGTGAAGGGTATAGACCAGTAGCACAGGGACATCAGTTGCTTTAAAATGTGTTTCTTGTAAACACAGACACAGGGGAAGTTCCTGTGCTAGCAGTTTCAGTTCCTCCACATGTGTCCTGAACCCATTAATGCTCCACTGTAATATGAGAGCCATCTACCATGGGGAGTTGCATTTTCACGCTGTCTTTCTACCAGGGAGGTGAGCTCATAATGGGTGGAGGCTCAGTCTTGGGGCACAATGATTGCCCCAGTCTGACATCAATGTCCATTGGCTCTAAACAATAATCATGAGAGACATCAGAGAGGATGATGTTGAGCTGTTTGAACTGCTTACTTCCTGATTCCAGCAGTGGTGGATGCTTGACCTTTGATTTTTTTGCCCTGGATAGGCTTCGGAGCCACAATGGTGGCAGTGGACCATACTGAACCTTTGGAGGAGCAGAGAGCTCCACATTCTCAGATACCATGGCTTTGTCTGATGTTTTGGGAGGAAGTATGGGCTTCGAAGTAACTGCAGCAGCACATGTGCGCTGACAAACACAAGTACTAGTGCTGACACTAGCAACCTCCATTTGTATAGCAGCATTGGTTTTCTGCACCGGCTATTTAACAACTGAAGCAAAAGAGGCAGCCAACATGGCGGGGGGGGGGGGGGGGGGGGGCAGGGGGAGGGGGGGGGGGGGAATGGTGTATACATTTTTTTGGAATCACCATAGGGGATCAGTTCTTCAAAACAGACACAGTAGTCCCTACTCCATACAGGGTGAGCCCCAGCCACTGAAAAATTCACACCTTTGGAAGAGCTGAACCTCCAACACCTCAACACCTTCATGGGCAGCCTTACCACATTTCCCACAAGAGGCTTATCCCTTACATCTAAGAGTAATGTACCCAAATCACTGGTATTTAAAATGGCACCTTGGATTAGAGCATTGGACTGCACAGTTAGCTCTGGGAGTTTCATGCTATTAAAAGTGAGGATGAACAAGTCAGATTTGATTAGATCACCTTCTGCCCTTTTCATTATATTTTGCACGTATACAATGCCTTCTTGGGCTCACCCTACTTTCAGGTCTTCATTGGGGATGTTTGCCAGCTCCCTGCACATCACAACACCATTATTGTAGTTTAAGGTGGCATGGAGCTTACTCTCAGTGGAATATTCCCCAAGGATTTTGGCGTGCTGCAGGTTTATCAGTTGTTGGAAACTTGAGGTTTTGACAACAGAATCCCATTCTGCACCCACTTAACAGTTTTTAATGTACCTGCAATTTTCTGTAAACCCTTTTGAATGTAAAAAGTTGAGACTTTTTCAAAGCTTCCCTCTTTCCTTTTAACTAATAAAAATGCTCTCTGATTATCAACATGCATTCTGTTACTATAGATACTAGAATTTTGAAACATCCTTGAATCTGAAGTACTGGCTACATGAGCCCTCTCATTTGATTGAGTGTTGGTACCTACTAGCAGCCCACCCATTCTACTGGGAGGAGGAAGAGAAAATTTCAAAGGATCTATCTTGGTCTCACGAGCAACTATGTAAATAAAAGTCCATCTAGACAGAGCCCTGTGTGCCTAGGTAAGCCTTATACAACTGAGATACAGCAAGTTCTCCGTAGGTTGCCAGCTAACAACTGTTCCACCTCAATAGCTGTTCATCTGAACAGTTTGCAGCGCACATTGAGATTGAGGGATTTTTTATAGATGTTTTTACCATCCTCACAATTTGGGCACTCAAGCCAAGACCCCCATTCCCTGTCACACACAATGTTCTATCACCATGCCACATGGTCATTGCTAAAGCACGTTCTGAGCTTATGGTTAGTCCCCAACTCAGGAACCCCAAGGTCACCAAATCCATACCCAGCAAGTGAATGCTGAGCCCCTGAGGGTGTAGTCTGGTGTTGACTTTACCCACTTCTATAGATTAACATGGCTGTTCCATGTTATATTGGTTCATATGTAATATTCATTTTTGCTTTGTAACTGGTTACTACGCATGTGTACAAAGGGCTTCTGGTTCTTCATTATCTTATTGCACAGCAGAGAGAAAAGGCAGGGTTAAGTAAACAACCAAAGCAAAGGATAAGAAAACAATACACACATACAGACTATATGTAAGACATTCAATAACTTTAGGGGAGTTTGGGGTTAACTGAACCGCGGGATTAATTGAACCATCACATTAATTAACAATTTGAGAGGTAAAATTATCCTTTGGTGCCATTAAGTTGTTGCCTTGCAGATGCAGGTTTTTGTGTGTGTGTGTGTGTGTGTGTGTGTGTGTGTGTGTGTGTGTGTGTGTGTGTGTGTGTGTGTGTGTGTGTGTGTGTGTGTGTGTGTGTTAATAGACAATTTTGTTTAAGTTAAGTTTAGTGCTTATTGCTTTATGATACTCCATGAAATATAAGCTGTGCATGGAGCCATTTTCCCATTATTTTGAAGGTTTCTGACAAAATGAAGGTGGAGTTAACTGGGGTGCTAGCGTGCTGGAGTTACGTGGAGTGATTCAGTTAACTCCAGAAAGTTGCTCTTGAAGGAATATAATGAATAATTTCGTAGGAACACCTGCCTGTGCCCTCAAAACTACCATATAAGACATTACAGCCTTGTAGGGATAGTGTATCCTTGGCTTTTACCATCTCCACCATTTTGAAAGACTTTAGTGTCAGTGGTATTGAACTTCAACATATTTACTCAATAAGATTTTTTTTGTCATTATACATAACAGACAGAGCTCTACCAGTTCAGCAACAAACAGTAGATAACTCACTGGCAGAAGATACAAGCAAACCTTCAGATGACAATACTGAAAATTTTGAGACTCAGACAAGATTAGCTAACAGAAATTACACATCCTGTACATGTTTGGTCCTATTCTACGATTGGTGTAAGTTGGTTGGTTGGTTGATTTGGGGGAGGGGACCAAACAGCAAGGTCATTAGTCCCTAAGATGACAGAAATCAAGGGAGGAACAACACAGAACACAGTATAGTAAAGGGGAAGGGATAATGTGCAAATAAAGAAGGAAAAGGAATGTCAAGGGAGCAGGAAGAGGAAAGAACAGGAGGGGTTGGGTTGAAATGGGGTGCGCTGGGGTGTCATAGAAATGCTGCACACAGTGGGGCACCAACACCACCAACAACCCGTCCCAACACCCACACCATACCATTATCATAATACAGTGGGTACAACACCAGAGGAAGAATACACAAGAAATGAGGAAATAAAACAGGACAATAGGCCAGATGAAATGTAGGGAAAAGGTGGGGAGAACCTGGCTGGTGGGGAGGTGAGATCAAGGTCTCCATGACCAATGCCTACACTAACTGAGAGATTCAAATTCCAGTGTAAAATTCAAGGATTTTTACCTGAGAGTACATACCACTTTCACAAAGAAAATCTAGCACAGACTTAAATTTGCAAGTGTCATCCACTAATGCCTGGGACAAGAAAGGTAGAAAGGTGGGAGGGCATATTTAGTGCAAAGAACCAAAAGGGGGGGGGGGCAGTCCATGCAAAATATGAATCAGCATGATGGGAACCCTACAAAAGGAACCGGGGGGGGGGGGGGGGGGGAGGGGAGGGGGGGGGTCTCATTGCATGGTAAAAAAAGTAAAAAACCATAGGTCAACCTAGTACGGCCAATACAAAGATGGCAGAGGATTTCTCACTGGGAAGGCAGAGGGAAGAATGTCACATGGTGGAAGTCTTCTTCATGACCCAAAGTTTATTAGACAGAGGTGTACCCTCTCAAGAGTCAGCCCACAATTGAGAAAAATGGGATTTGATATTTGATAGCCTGAATGACACTCATTGTGTCCATACATAAAAAACTCAAGTGATTGAGGGCTTTTTAATGAAGCAGAGGGCCCAGTGGATAGCCATCAGTTCTGCAGAAAACATCCCATGTGTGGCAGGCAAGAGATGGTGTTCCATACCAACAAAAGACGTGATGGCATATCCCACATGATTGCTTGATTTAGGGCCATTGGTGTAAAAAACAATGGCATCCTGAAACACCTGTAAGAACATTCAGAACAAGCAATGGAACACCATTGGAGTGACTGAGGCTTTTGGACCCCGGAAAAGATCCATCCAAATACACTCCTGGAAATGGAAAACAGAACACATTGACACCGGTGTGTCAGACCCACCATACTTGCTCCGGACACTGCGAGAGGGCTGTACAAGCAATGATCACACGCACGGCACAGCGGACACACCAGGAACCGCGGTGTTGGCCGTCGAATGACGCTAGCTGCGCAGCATTTGTGCACTGCCGCCGTCAGTGTCAGCCAGTTTGCCGTGGCATACGGAGCTCCATCGCAGTCTTTAACACTGGTAGCATGCCGTGACAGCGTGGACGTGAACCGTATGTGCAGTTGACGGACTTTGAGCGAGGGCGTATAGTGGGCATGCGGGAGGCCGGGTGGACGTACCGCCGAATTGCTCAACACGTGGGGCGTGAGGTCTCCACAGTACATCGATGTTGTCGCCAGTGGTCGGCGGAAGGTGCACGTGGCCGTCGACCTGGGACCAGACCGCAGCGACGCACGGATGCACGCCAAGACCGTAGGATCCTACGCAGTGCCGTAGGGGACCGCACCGCCACTTCCCAGCAAATTAGGGACACTGTTGCTCCTGGGGTATCGGCGAGGACCATTCGCAACCGTCTCCATGAAGCTGGGCTACGGTCCCGCATACCATTAGGCCGTCTTCCGCTCACACCCCAACATCGTGCAGCCCGCCTCCAGTGGTGTCGCGACAGGCGTGAATGGAGGGACGAATGGAGACGTGTCGTCTTCAGCGATGAGAGTCGCTTCTGCCTTGGTGCCAATGATGGTCGTATGCGTGTTTGGCGCCGTGCAGGTGAGCGCCACAATCAGGACTGCATACGACCGAGGCACACAGGGCCAACACCCGGCATCATGGTGTGGGGAGCGATCTCCTACACTGGCCGTACACCACTGGTGATCGTCGAGGGGACACTGAATAGTGCACGGTACATCCAAACCGTCATCGAACCCATCGTTCTACCATTCCTAGACCGGCAAGGGAACTTGCTGTTCCAACAGGACAATGCACGTCCGCATGTATCCCGTGCCACCCAACGTGCTCTAGAAGGTGTACGTCAACTACCCTGGCCAGCAAGATCTCCGGATCTGTCCCCCATTGAGCATGTTTGGGACTGGATGAAGCGTCGTCTCACACGGTCTGCACGTCCAGCACGAACGCTGGTCCAACTGAGGCGCCAGGTGGAAATGGCATGGCAAGCCATTCCACAGGACTACATCCAGCATCTCTACGATCGTCTCCATGGGAGAATAGCAGCCTGCATTGCTGCGAAAGGTGGATATACACTGTACTAGTGCCGACATTGTGCGTGCTCTGTTGCCTGTGTCTATGTGCCTGTGGTTCTGTCAGTGTGATCATGTAATGTATCTGACCCCAGGAATGTGTCAATAAAGTTTCCCCTTCCTGGGACAATGAATTCACGGTGTTCTTATTTCAATTTCCAGGAGTGTATGTGGCTAAGGAACTAACAAAGGGGAATGGCCATAGGTGTAAAAAAAAATTGCATCCTGAAACTCCTGTAAGAACATTCAGAACAAACAAAAGAACACCAATGGAGTGGTAGGGGCTTTAGGACCCTGGAAAAGATCCATCCAAATCTGTGACCAAGGAACCAACAAAGGGGAATGGTCTGGAGAGAACTTGGGGAAGAGTACAAGAAGGGGAGATGGAAGTCACGGCAGAGAGAAGTGAGGCACAGCCCAAGTGGTAAAGCCACCTGAGGAAGGGCAGGGTGCAGGTGACAGCCCAAAACTGTGAAAACAATAGAATAGCCGAGTTAGGAGAGGTTAGCAGTGGAACAGCGCAGTGATGGCATAGGAAACCAAGAGCTGAGAACGTTGAATTGGAAGAGAAGGGATCCCCATGTCAACCAGACAGGCTAAATGCATACCATGATAGTGAACGGGGTCTAAGAGGTGCAGTGTGGAAGGGATAGCTGATCCATAAACTTGACAATCATAGTCCAGATGAGACAGAACTAATGCCCAGTTGGCACTCCAAGAGGTATTGGCAAGGAAACAAAGATCATAGAGTTTATGAAAACAGCCAACCTTCAGATGGCGGCTTTGGGGCAACCAAGTAAGCTTGTTGTTAAAAAGAAGATCCAAGAAACAGAACTGGGGGACCACAGTCAGGCATTGAGGTGGATCAAGATGAACTGTAGTATGGCAAGCAAAATGCATGACTGTCGACCTAAGGGGAGATAACTGAAAACTGTGCAAGAGTGTCCAAATGGAAGCACATCCGGTGACAGCCTGAAGCTGTTATTCCACAGGGGTCACTGAGTGGGAGTTAGCTCAAATACATAAATCATCCACATAGAGAGCAGGGGTGACCAATGATCCACCAGAGGCCACAAGTCCATTAATAGTGATGAGAAAAAGAAGGACACTTAACATGGAGTCCTATGGAATGCCATTATCCTGGGTCTGCAGAGAGCTGATAACAGTGCTAATTTACACACTGAACGATGAGTGGAACAGGAAGCAGCAAATAAAAACTGGGAGTGGGCCCCAAAGACCTCACTCATGGAGCATAAGGATGATGTGATGGCGCCAAGCTGTGTCATAGGCCTTATGAAGGTTGAAGAAATCTGTGACAAGATGGCCATGCTGAGAAAAGGCCTGTCAAACAGCAGTTTCCCACTGAAGCAGATGATGGATTGGAGACCGTTCCTCCAGAAAGCAACACTGGTAAGGAGATAAAATATCCTGAGATTCAAGGACCCAATTGAGCCAACAAGCCACCATCTGTTCTAGTAGCTTCCAAGGGACATTGGTCAGGCTGACTGAGCAGTAACTGTTAAGGGGTGATAGATCCCTGCCAGGCTTAAGGACAGGAACCACAATATTGTCTCTAAATTGAGAGGGGAAAAGTGCCTTGGAGTGAAATATGGTTAAATGCTTGGAGGATATATTGGGGTTGAGGAGGATTGAGGTGTTGAAACAATTGTTTATGGATGGAATCAGGGCCAGGAGCTGAATCATGGGAAGAAGAGAGGGCCGGAAGAAACTCCCATTCAGTAAAAGGTGCATTGTAGGATTCAGCTTGACAAGGGGTGAAACATAAGCATGAAACTTCAGCCTGCTGTTCCCAGAGGAGCAAGGCAGCTGGATATGAGACTGATGCTGATGCTGTCACAAAATGGGTCACGAGGTGTTTTGTGAGAACTGATAGATATGTACAAAGGCCACCTGGAAGGGCAAGGCTTTGAATGGAAGACTGCCACTGACAACCTTGGAGGCTGCGAAGTGTAGCCCGCTCGTGGTGAAGGGACATAAGGACCTAGAGAGGAGACCAACTGTTCCCAACACACCTGTTTGCTCTGTTTGACTAAATAATGGGTTTTGGCTTGAAGGTGTTTAAAGGTAATAAGACTGGTGGAGGATAGGTGCCACTTCAGATGTTGTGAGGCATGATGATGATCACTGATAGTGGTGTCAATGGCCATGCTCCACCACAGAATTGGCTGACGGTGAACGGGGCCAGTCAAATGGGGAACGGCAATGCCAGCAGAGTGGATTACCTTATAGGTCAGATCAAGAACGAATTCATCAATACAACATTACAAAAAAGGTAGAAACATGACCTGGGAGGTATACAGAGGCTAATCAGCATGATGGAAAGCCCAGCAGGGTAACCTAGACACTGGGAGGCAGGAAGGGAATGAGAGAATCAATGGTAACTGGTCACTACCACAGAGGTCACTGTGTTGTGACCAGTGTAAGGAAGGAAGAAGGGGAGGGGAGGGGAAGAAAGCGAAAGATTAATGGATGCAAAAGTCCCATATGTGGCACTAAAATGAGTAGAGGGACCATCATTAAGAAGGTACAGGTCATGGTCTGCAACAAATGGTCAATGTGGAGCATCCAGCTAGATGAAAAAGCACTGCCACACAACGAGTGATGGGCATTAAAATCCGCAAGGAGGAGGAAGGGAGAGGGGACTTGCTGAAGGAGGGCAGGTAAGGCAGCAGATGTAGGTGGCCTCCCTGGAGGGGGGTAGAGATTGCAAACTGTGACTGCAGAGTCCAAGCGGACCTGAACAGCAACTGCTTCCAATGGGGTATGAAGTGGGATCCATGTACTAACATTATCCATATGGACCAATGTGCAGACACCACCAGAAGGCCTCAAAGGCCTGACTGAATTCCAGCAGATAGCACAAGACCTACAAAGGGTCAGTGAGTGAGAATCAGTAAAATGATATTTATGGAGAATGACACAAGCGGCCAAGTAAAATGCAAAAAGGGATTGCAACTCTGGGAGGTGATGGTAGTAGCTATTACAGTTCCATTGAATAAGCATGGAGTGGGTATCCAAATAGGAGGTGTACAGGATGGAGCCAATAAAGCTGCCAGGCGACCATCCATCACCAATGAGTACAGTGTGACATTCATAAATAAAAGGTCAGACTCAGGTTTCAAGGGAGGAGATGAGACCTCTGGGGGCACGGTGTGTGTGTGTGTGTGTGTGTGTGTGTGTGTGTGTGGGTGACCTTGGGGCACACAGACTGAGTGTCCTGTGGCTGAATTGACTTAGCAGGCCTCCAGGGAAGGGGCTCTGGGAGGGAGCTCCATCACCTGTGGGTACCAAAGAAGGGAGGCATTTCTTTGGCCAGGTAGGGAGAGTGGCACCCTGAGGGGAAGGCATGGAAACTGCAGGCAAAGGGGAGAGAAGAGGGGGCTGGGCTAGGCTAAGGAAGAGGGGAAGAGGGGAAAAGGGAAGAGGGGAAGAGGATGTGACAGAGGCAAAAGTAGAAGTCATGGACACAGGGTAAAGTTGGTCATATTTTTGACGAGCCTCTGTGTAAGATAACCAATCAAGGGACTTGCACGCCTGGATCTACTTTTCTTTCTTGTAAGCTGGGCAATCTGGTGTGCAGGGATAGTAAAGACATGACAATTAACATACCAAGGTGAAGGATCACAGAGGCTCCTCTCATGAAGTGGGTGGACAGTCACCATATTGAGGGTCTGTTGTTCATCTGGAAGACATATGTCCGAAGTGCAAGCACTGAAAGCACTTCATGAGTGACAGGATGTACAGCTTCACGTCACACCAATAACAACAACATTGATCTTCTCTTGAAAACCAGAATGAAGGTGCCAGTAATGATGCAGTTGTCCTTACAACCTTTCTGCACACATCAAACGAAATGAACACCCTATCATTTCAGATTGACCTGGAATTCCTCATTAGTTTTAAGGATGAAAAATTACTCCCTGGACCATATTCAAGGACTGATGCAGTGTAATTTCTTATTTATTTATTTATTTATTTACATGTCAAGTTCTGTAGGACCAAATTGAGGAGCAAATCTCCAAGGTCATGGGACATGTCAGTACATGAAACTACAACATAAAAGTAATAACAGATAAAAATAAAATGTTTATGAACCCAAAAAAAGTCTATCAATTAGTTGAAGTAAACGCAATCAACAATACAACAAGTATCAGCTTAAGCTTTCAAGGAACTCCTCAACATAATAGAAGGAGCGACCTATGAGGAAACTCTTCAGTTTAGATTTGAAAGCACACCAGTTACTGCTAAGATTTTTTAATTCAAGTGGTAGATTATTGTAAATGGATGCAGCAGTATACTGCACACCTTTCTACTCAAGAGGTAAGGAAGTCCCATCCAAATGCAGGTTTGGTTTCTGCCGAGTATTAACTGAGTGAAAGCTACTTATTCTTGGGAATAAGCTACTATTGTTAACAAGAAATAACATTAAAGAATATATGTATTGAGAGGCCAATGTCAAAATACCCAGACTCATGAATAGGGGTCGACAAGAGGCTCATGAACTTACACCACTTATTGCCCGAACCGCCTGTTTCTGAGCCAAAAATATCATTTTAGAATGGGAAGAGTTACCCGAAAATATAATACCATATGACATAAGTGAATGAAAATAAGCAAAGTAGACTCATTTTCACTAATGGTGACCGGGATGTCCCAAAGACAACCACAACCACAAAGAGCTGCAGATTGAGCAGCAGAAGCAGCTTTGATCAACAAGAAACCTGACTGCATCTTATTGAGAGACTCCATGTTGCCAAACTTGTCTTAAATATTTAAAAAAAATGACTTACTGGTGGTGAATGTGTCCCTCTCTGTCCTAGTACAGACTAGGTAGCAGGGAAAGTGTTTCACTCCAAGCTGGCAAGCCTGGCCCTCCTCCCAATGTGTAGCCAGTGAAGGGAAGGCTACAGCATTCAATGATCTGTTACCACTCAAAGAGATGGCCATAGAACAGCCAGATTTTTGGAGCTTGATACACTTCATGCACAGAGCACCTGCTGTGGTATCAGCAGCAAAGCACCCACTCTGATCAGGGGCTTTTACCATGGGTACCACCCAGCCAGAGCAAGGGCCATCTGGCACAGTAGCCATTACCAGGAATTCTGATGTTCCAGGATGACAAGCAACCACTCCGGGCATACATGGGGAGGCAACAGCTCAGATATCAAGTAGTGTGATCCCTGTGTTGTCAGAGGGCTCAGCCAGATGGGTACATAACAGCCACACGACAGTAAATGGCTATATGTGCTGGTGACCTACTGGGGTGGAGGGGGGCTACAGTGAGGATAAGGAAGAGGGGAAGGAAGGGGGAAAAGGGAGCCACACCATAGGTGCTAGGGAGGGAGTTCTTCCCAAAATGGCTCACACTACAGTCAGAAAATGGGGAAGTGGTAGTGAGACACCAAAAGGGGACTAAAAATACCAAAAAAGATGAAAGAGAAAAGGCAAAGGGAACAAAACTGCAAGAAATACAGGAAACCAGGTGGATAGCCAGGTCACCATAAGTAAGAACACTGGGAGGAGGGATGGAGGGGGCAGTGGGGAAGGAGTGAGGATGGAGAGGGAGGAGCAGCCCATGGAGGAAGAATGGGCTGCAATATCTTTGTGCCCCATGTGCGCCACACATGGACTTACAGATGAGCCATGAGCCCCCCGGGGGGATGATTGGTGTAAAGAGAACAACAAGAGCTTTAAATGAAGGAAAATCAACTGTCCTTACCAGTACATGAGCTATACAACTGTTAGCTGCAGCAGCAGAAGACAGAAAATCAAAGTAGTAGCCAAAAAGCATACACTCAACAAAGTGAAGCCTTCTGATAAACACCAAATATTGGAAGAGAGCAGCAGCAACTCTGAAGATGCTGATATTATGCTATACATTGATTCCTCCAATAATGATTTGTACACAAGTAGTGATGAAAACAGTGAAACCGTGAAGAAGGGGACTTCATTGTAGTCAAAGTAGAGGGCAAAACTGCCACAAGTTTTCACTATTATGCTGCGGAAGTCATTAAAATGTACAATGATGTCTGGGAAGTAAATTTTTTTAACAGCGTTGTTTCTACTACAAAATTTTAAGCTGCAGAAGATGATGATTCCTTAGTTGCTTCAGATGCTAGGGTATACTACGAAAACATGATTTTTATCTAGTTTGATGTCACTGGATTCATTGTGCAGTAATTTTGTTATTTCGATGATGTTTTCATTAATATAATTGTAAAGGTATGTTTAGCATTGTTACTAATGTTGTTGCTATGAATTTTTATGTTTATGGTCCTGTAATTCATTTGTTTAACTGAGCAGTCCTTTTAACCCTGACATATGGTCCAGTTAACCCAGCCACTGGAGTTAATGGGTCCAAAAGTAGTGTCCAAGTTCTTCTCCATTTCTGTAAAATCTGTGTGAGATACTGCAAAAATGAAAGTATCAGTAGTTTCTGTGTATGTTTTCCTCAAGATTCATGAATAAAAATTTAAAAGGAAATTATTCCTTAAGTAAAATTTCAAGGGAAGAAGAAAAAAGGTCCAGTTAACCCTCAACTTCGCCTACTACTGGACAAAGACAAGTAACACTGTGAAGGAATCACCAGAAAAGGATAAAATATCTGCCATACTTGACTACTGGTGAAGCAGATGAACTATTAAAGCTTCAGACCAATAAAGCATATCACTGGTAGAAAATTGATAACTCTATGCCTCTGCCCTAAACTATGAAAAGATCTTTGCTTGTGTTTATTGGAATAATGTGCTGGATGTGGAAAGAAAACAGTGATTCTTATAGTGCGCTTCTGAATTCTGAAAATGTAACATCTTGAAGCTGTGTTCTTTAATCTGTGCATACTCAAAAATGATTCCATGAGCTACTAGTGAGTGGAAAAATGCAGAACAAAATAATCTCATCATTTTATGTTATTTCTATCAGCAATTATTCATATTGGTACTGTAAGTCTAGCTTAAATAAGCAGTTTCATTAAGCCTGGTACATGGGTCTTCCAGTCCAGGTTATTGGCTTTTCAGAGCCACAAAAATGATCAGTATGTATTTCTTGGATTTCCTCATATGGAGATATTATTGGTATGACTTCTGGTGTTCTATTAAAATTACTTAACTGTAGACCTAGGTAATAAGGCATGCCAAAATTTGATGACAGTCACATGTTTGATATTTTCACATTAACTAAGAGTTTAAAATGGGAACTGGAAATATTTTTTGTTTATGTAAAAGTATTACCAGCAAACTTGACAAAACTGGCCTCCTGTGACACTGCAGGTGGAGGAGCATTAATATATATTAAAAATGAAGTGGACCCCTGATAGAACCTCGTCTTTCTAAAAGAGAAGACACTGATGGACCAGGTTGCAAGTGATCTAGGTTTTAATAGGTGATGTGCATGGACAACAAGCAAACAGTCAAAAAGAGTATAATATGTGCAGTGCTCTGGAGAAGGCATGCATTTTTAAGGCAACATATAACATGGCCGTACCAATATGTCCTGAGTAGCCTTGGGTATTGACAGCTTGCTGCCATTTAACAGTATGTGATCAAATGCATTATACTGGTGCGATGCTATGTGCTATCATCATGGGTTATCATCAATGACCATGAATGCTGTGAATTGTGGGTACTCAAAGCAGTAACCAGTACCTTCAGGAAGCTATTGAAGCCAAAGTGATAGCATTACTTCAGAAACATCTAGAAGCCACATTCTAGTATACTGTGATGTACAGGGCTATGTTTACAAAGCCTAGTCCTTATCCTGAACATGAAAAGTACCAGTAACTGACACTGAATGGACATTTATGGTGTATGTTCACTTTTTAGCTCTACCTCATTAATGTTGAATGAGCAATAATAATATACTATAAACTTAGATCAAAGCATAGTAGCAGGAAAGACCTCAGAAACATGTCAAAAGACAATGACATATTTCCTTGGTGTTATGTGGAGTGGAGGTAGAGGAGTCAAGTAATTTCACAGAAACTTTAATAATTTGCTTGAATTGTGACAAATCATATTTATAGGACATTAAGGGATAGTCAGTGATAACTGAATAAGTAGCTTAACTAACCAGATCAGTTTCATTCTTGGCTCCTGCCAGGCTGAGCATCATCGCCAGGAAAGCTGAAACTGCATCACTCCTCCTGAAACAAAGACAGACAAGAATATAACTAAACAGCACAGAATTTGAGTTCATATGACCAATAAAAAGGGCTGAAATGATGTTTATGGTGATCTCTATTCCAATTTTCTGTACTCATTCTGAAATGCTCAGAACCAAGGTGATGTAAAACTTTTTTTGATGTGTGTAAAATGACACAGACTGCAGAAATGTAGAAGAACACAAATCAATGAATTTTGAAATCTATGCAGTCCAGCTTGATGATGAATCAACCAGTTTGCAGTCATATGTAAATATCTTCTATGAGAACTTTCATTGAGCTGGAACATCATGACACACAGCCAACAGAAAAAGCACCACCCAAGATTTTTACAGATGCTATGCCTCAATACATAACAAGAACAACAACAACAACAATAACAGTAATAATAATTATAACAACAATAACATATATGACCCCATCATGATACATGCATGCATGGCTGTTTAAAAAGTAAGGTGACTTTTTTGAATTGTGCGGGCAACATACATTTGATTATTGATCTTTTTTTTTTGTTATGTTGGTTCACATGTCCCAAACATATGTTCACAGACTGAGGTGTACAGCATACTTCATTTGTTTTTAACAGATAGAAAGGTTAGAGGTGTTTTAGGGTGTTTGGCAATTTTGATTGTTATCAAAAATTGAGCAAAGAATTTGCATGAAATTTTGTGTGAAAAATGGAATCAAGTGCTCTAAAACACTTGAAATGTTGACAGTGGTATATGGTGAGTCTGTTCTAAGTAGAAAAAATGTTTACAAATGGTACAAGCTCCTCCAAGATGGCCAAGAAGTTGCTCTAAGTAAAAAAAAATGGTTACAAGTGGTACAAGCTCTTCCAAGATGGCTGAGAGGATGCCAATGTCAAACCTTGCTCTGGACACCCCAGCACATCAACAACAGATGATAAAATTGAAGCTGTGAAGAAAGTTGTTTTGGAAAATTGTCGAATTACCGTAAGAAAAGTTGTGAGGATGTTGGCATATCAGTCGGTTCATGTCATGCAATTTTTTTTTTTTTTTTTTGATGTTTTGGGCATGAGAAGTATGTCAGTGAAGTTGGTTCCAAAACTTTTCAATCCTGATCAAAAGAACTGTCACATGAGCATTGCTCAGGAACTCTTGAATGATGCCAGTAATGAACCTGATTTGCTCAAAAGGGTCATAATTAGTGATGAAATATGGGTTTACAGTTATGATGTCAAAACCAAAGCCCAATCGTCCCAATGGAAGCCTCCCAGAGAGCCAAGACTGAAACAAGTACACCAAGTTCAATAAAATGTCAAAGTCTTGCTCACTGTTTTTTCAATTACCATGGCATAGTGCATCATGAACTTTCGCCTCAAGGTTGTATGGTCAATGAGAAGTATTACCTTGATGTTGCTTGTGAGAAATTTTTTGGCCAGAAACAATATGACAATCATGCCTCAGCCAGCATGTTCACCGGATTTGGCCCCCTGCAACTTTTCCCTGTTCCCAGAACTGAAGAGACCTATGAAAGGATGAAGATTTTCAACGATTGAGAAAATAAAAACTGCATTGCTGGAAGTACTCAAGGCTGTACAAAAAAGTGCTTATGAGAAGTGCTTCAAGAATTGGAAGAAGCATTGATACAAGTGTATTGTATCTGAGGGGGATTTCTTTGAAGAGAAATATCATCACAGGATGGATGAAACAGTCTCTTTGCAGTGACTCCAAAATAATTTATTTCTCCCACAATAAAACAGAAAATAAGAAGAAAGGTCCTGTTCTGCCCAGCAATATTTGTTTGATAATTGTGGATCCATGAGACTGTGGCAAGATGAATGTTGTCATGTCATTGCTTACACATCTTGATGGTGTTCACTTTGAAAATGTAGATATATTTCCAAAACCTTGTTTCGGCCCAAGTGTTAGCTATAAGAGATTTTGTCAGGCACTGATGGTGTAACATACAAGGAATTCTGTGAAAGTGGTGATGTTCCACCACTGGGAAGGATAAATTTGAGTACTGTGTTTGTAAGTGATAATGTTGCTGTGGAAAACCAGGAACAAGATACAATATTATTGCTGTTTTGATAACCACATGGGTAGATTTTTTTTTTTTTTTATTTGAGGAGAACATACTTGAGGATTTCTAAACAGTTGGTAAGGAATAATGAAAACTTTATTATTGATTTCCAACAAGATAATATGAGGTTAAAACACATATAGGAGCTGACACGATGTTCAACAAATGTAGAACTATATGTGGATATTTCTGGAATTACACACAGTATGAGTTTTCAGTTACAGATAAAACACAACTAAATGAAGCACAATGTGGATGAAACACTCAAAATTTTTGAAAGATAATACATCAATATGTAAGTGATGTGTGTGTTGTTGCATATGAATACTGGCTGATACATACGAAGGAAACAAAACATGTCTTATACTATCTCAAAGTCCATTTACAGCACAACATGTTGACCACAATGATAAAACACTTAGTCATGGAGGCAAGCAAGGCAGTTTGACAGAAATTACAATTGCTAAGAGTGGGGCAGTTGGTGAAATCAGTCTCTCAGAACAACTTTTCACACTGTTACTGAAACTCTTGAACTACCCTTTCAAATGACCAATAATGAAAATGGGAGAGAAAATACGAGTGCTGGTTCATTCACTATCACAGCATTACTGAGCAAAATGGAATGAAGGATATGGAATATATGGAGTCAGCAGAGAAGAACTGCATTTGTAGGGTACATTAACCTTAAGTGTAACCATGCACACGATATGAGTTGGGAGTAGAGAATATGAATGAACATCTAGTTTCCTGTATTTAATAGTCTTAAAAAACTTCAAAATGTAATGAACATTTAGTGAAACTGTATGCAGAAGTATTTGGTATGACTAATGCGATAGGAAGAAAACAGTTCCACAACAGGACAAATAAAAAAGGCCATACAGTAAGAGATACACAAACATTATTAAACTACTGAGTGAGGCGGCACAGTGGTTAGCAGAGTGGACTTGCTTTTGGGGGGGATTTTTTAAAATTTATTTGGTATGCATATTCTGTGGATCTGTACATGTGATTAATTAACTTGGATGTGGAACGTATCAATACAATTATACAAATACAGTTAATACTATAGAACAACAACAACACAGTACAGTAATATAAATAATAGTTTGTATCAATTTTTATTATTTATTAGGTAACATTTATCTAGTATTGTAATTCACTGTCTACTATAAACACAATATTGTATCTTTCATGTAACAACTGAATAACAAGATATATCTTTTTACTCAAGTGGTGCAATAAGAATATACATGGGAACTTTTAATTATTTCTGGAAAAGAATTCATCTAAGGAGTTCAGTGGACGGTCAAGCAGGTATTTCTTTAACATACTGGGTGATCAAAAGGTCAGTATAAATTTGAAAACTGAATAAATCATGGAATAATGTAGATAGAGAGGTACAAATTGACACACATGCTTGGAATGACATGGGGTTTTATTAGAACCAAAAAAATACAAAAGTTCAAAAAATGTCCGACAGATGGCACTTCTTCTGATCAGAATAGCAATAATTAGCATAACAAAGTAAGACAAAGCAAAGATGATGTTCTTTACAGGAAATGCTCAATATTTCCACCATCATTCGTCAACAATTGCTGTAGTCAAGGAATAATGTTGTGAACAGCACTGTAGAGCATGTCCGGAGTTATGGTGAGGCATTGGCGTCAGATGTTGTCTTTCAGCAACCCTAGAGATGTTGGTCGATCACGATACATTGCGATTTCAGGTAACCCCAAAGCCAATAATCGCATGGACCTGGGAGGCCAAGAGATCTTTCACATGTCTGGCAATATGGGGTGGAGTGCCTCGTTCTAATAAAACCCCATGTCATTCCAAGCATGTGTGTCAATTTTTACCCCTCTATCTACATTATTCCGTGGTTTATTAAGTTTTCAAATTTATACTGACTTTTTGATCACCCAGTACATCTAAATAGCATTTCATTTTCTCTTGTACATTTAATATAATTAGGCAGTGCATTAACAGTCTTAATAGCAGCATACTTTACTCCCTTCTGTACAAGTGACAAATTTTTTAGTTCAAAATGGAGATCATTTTTACCTCTAGTCTTATAGTTGTGGTATGATAATTTATTTCATACTGAGCATAATTTTTAATGACAAAATTCATCAGAGAGTGTATGTACTGACTTCTTGTTGTCAGTATCCCTAACTGTGTGAAGATTTTTCTACATAGCTTCGTGGAGAAACCCTGCACGTAATACTGGCTTCTTTCTTCTAAGGTTTTGAGATTTTTTTTTTGAGACTGGTGAATTACCCCAGAAGATTATGTTATAGCTTATTAATGAGTGAAAATATCCAAAATAATATGATTTTAAAATGGTGATGTCCCCAAGGTCAGCAATGATTCTTAAAGCAAAAGTTGCTGATGACAACGTTTTTAGAGTCAGGGACATATGTCGTCTTCAGTTGAGCCTACCGTCAATATGAACACTAGGAATTTAGTGGAGTGCACCTGTTTTAGTACCTGGTTGTGTGCAATGACTATGTTTTCTGGACTTTTATGTTTAGTGTGGAACTGAATAAAGTTAGTTTTTTTAAAAAATTAACTGAAAGAGAATTAATTGTAAACCAAGCTGTAACTTCTCTGAGTATGACAAAAACATCAGGCACTAGGTCTGTAGTGGACATACTATTTACCACAATGCTTGCATCATCAGCAAACATTGTGAATTCACATTTTTTGCTAATAGACAAGGATAGATCATTACCATATATTAAAAACAGCAAGGGCTCAAGGACAGATCCCTGGGGATCCCCATGCTGTATTTTGACCCATTCAGAAGAAGTGTACAAAGAGATCCATTGTTGCAGCCATGTAGGACCATCTGTTGTTTCCCCATCTTCAAGATATGTTTTTAAACAATTGCCTATAGGCCCTTTGATTATATAATGATAGACTTTCTCTGAGAATATTTTGTGGTTTACACAAAAGGTCACAGAAGACTCCAACTGCTGACTTCTTACTGTTAATAGACTCCAAGATGTTATTTGTGAGTGAGTATATGGCTCACTCTGTGAAAACCCCATTTTGAAAACCAAACTGTCTATGGTTAATAATATTATGGTTATATAGGTGGACCAGAATCCTGTTATACACAGCTTTTTCAAGAACCATTGAACATTTTGTTAACAGAGAGACAGGATGATAATTTGTGACAGCTGTAGCATTGACAGACATGTAAATAGGTCTCACAGTGGCATACTTCATCCTCATCCTACCGAGCAAGGTGGCACAGTGGTTAGCACACTGCACTCGCATTCGGGAGGACGTTGGTTCAATCCCGTGTCGGACCATCCTGATTTAGGTTTTCTGTGATTTCCCTAAATTGCTCCAGGCAAATTCTGGGATGGTTCCTTTGAAAGGGCATGGCTGACTTCCTTCCCCATCCTTCCCTAATCTGATGAGACCGATGACCTTGCTGTTTGGTCTCTTCCCCAAACAACTCAACCCCCAACCCATCCTCATCCTCTCTGGAACAGCTCCTTCACAAAGAGATGTGTTGCAAATGTGAGCAAATATTACACTTACTTCATTACTGTAGGCCTTTAATGGCTTGCTTTTAGATATACCTGGTACTTCATCAGTAAATAAATTGTATTTTGTATTAGCATCATCTGCAAGATAGACATACCTCCAGTCAATCTCCCAAAGGTGTAATTTAAACTCTTTAATATTTTCTTCATTCATGTTTCTAATGGTTTTCCATTTAGCACCAGCATTACTCTGATGTGTACTAAAGTTGTTCACGGTGAGTATTTGCCCATCATGATCAGATACCATTTATGACTTTTTCTACTGTGGTATGATTAGCTCTACTCATATCTACAAAGATATCGTCAATTAGAGTGCTGGAGGTGGCTGTAGTTCATGTGGGGAAAATTGGCAGTGGAGACAAGATTGTAGGTGGAATGGCCTTAAGGGAGGATGATAGGCCACGGCCTTTGTCTGAGATTGCCTTCATCCGCTATTATATGATACTGTCTTATGAGACACAGATATGTGATAGTTGGGCAGAACTCTTGTGCTGGATTTATTCCTCACATTAAGCTCATAAATGTGCCACAAAAGCTGCTTAACATAGACAAACACATCTCAGTACTTACATGGATTACTTACAAATGGTGTAAATGACATTGTTTCCACTGAAACCTTAGTGTAAGGTACGAGTGAGTCATTAGGGAGGGCATCTGGTCAAGGGCACCCATATTATAGTTTGTAGGGGGGCGGGGGGTGGGGGAGTGGGGTGGCGTAGACCCGGGCATATGGAATATTTTTAATATTGTGGAAGATGAATGGTGACTAGTAAGTAGTTATAAAAAAAGATGAAAATCTATTAAAAATCTGCATAATACTGACTTTTAAATCATATTCCTGAAAGAAAAACACCTGACTGCAGTAAACCTTTTTTTCTTTCCCTGAGAGCTATTGGATGAGGGAGGAAGGGGGCTTGCTCCCTGGTATGAGTGCCCTCAAACCTGACCACAAAAGCAAGTGTTTCATGTAAGAAGAGTTGAGCCTATTCTGAAGACACTGCAAATATTGATTATGTCATAAAATAGTAATGATTTTTAGGAGATTTGGATGTGAACTACATGAAACGACAAGATAATCAAAGAAGATGTTTATGTTTGTACATTACATCATGTTGTAATGTGATCTGATATCATTTTCCTTCTGCCTAGTAAATATTTTGTGCCTACAGGGATGGAAATGAATCATGTGAGCAGTGTGTGAGACACATAGAAGTTTCACATCATCAAAATGGATGCACAATAATATATTTCAGTCATGTTGTGGCCAAACAAACATAGATGGTATGAAAATTATCATCTGTCATATTACAGATGAAGGTCAATCACCTTACCTAGCCAGAATAAATGATATCTTCAGCTGGAATCACTCCAGAACAGGGATCCTAATCAATAATTGAAGTCACAGCTCATCACATTAAAATTCTGATTGATAGTTGAGCTTTTACAACACAAATGAGCCTAAATTTGCACCACATTGGTACATTGCCCATAAGCTGCGAATCACTGCTGTTTATTTTTTCTTTAACCAGACTGTCATATGACTCATGGGATGTCAGGGTTATTGCCAAGATCACTTGCAAGCAATATATGAAGGGCTTATTTCAATAGTGGTACAAGTCCACTTTTCAAAAAAATGGGGTTATCCTCATGTCTGTACTCACACAAGTCATTTTTAATTTATTTGCATAGCAGGACACCTCAAGCTTCATCCTGCCACCAACAGAGTGCATCTCAATGCTAACACATTAGAGAAAACCAGCAGGAATTTATTTCAGTAGTGGTACAAGTCCGTGTGCTTTTGTGCAGTACAGCATGTTACTATTTCTTGCGAAGATGATGGATTCAGGAGCATTATCAAATGACTGTGATACAATTGATGATCCATATTTTCAAATGATTGCAGGTAAAAAGAATTTATTTACTTTTCTCTCAGCATTATAGACATTTTGTTCCAAAAAGGAATATGCGAGAATGAAGGTTACGTTGACAATAACAATAGAAAATGAGGGTGCCCATCTTAATGTATTTCACATATACATATGTTTTCAATCATCCGGTGCTGTATGAATCATAACTTGTGTTACTTTCTATCTCTATACCAGTATTGATGACAATGAAACTTCCAATGAAAGTGCAAAGAATGACAAAACACGAGACAGTGTTACTGATGCCTGTGCAAACATTGTAGCCACGTATATGCAGACAAAAAGGAAGCATACTCAAAGCAAGAAGGATTCAAGGAAAACTGACACATATGAAAAGAATATTCGAAAAAAGAAAAGGAACACTGGAGAGTTATACATCACAGCAACTGGTAAAATAATTCCTCCTGAAACATTTTGCAATCTGGACTGCAGGTAAATGTTTCAATAAAATTTCAGAGAATGAGAGGAAGATGTTATTTGACAATTTCTGGGCAATGGGTGATATTAATCACCAAAATAGTTATCTGAATGGTTATGCACATATCATTCAGTTAATTGCCGATGACCAAGAGATGGCTCTGGTTCTCAGAAAAGCTGTATTTATGAATATTGATTACATGTCAACAAAGACTGTGCAATAGTATGCAAGAAGTTTTTCTTGAATACTTTTGACATTTCTAATGGGTGACTCTCTAGGCTTTTAACAAAAAGCAAGGAAGTAGGTACACCACACCTTGGTGGAAGGGGCAAACATCAGAACAAATTCTCTGTACCGGAAGGTCTGATCAATAATGTAAAGGAACACACCAGAAGCTTTCAACTTTCTGAGAGCCATTATGCAAGCAAGGATAATCCCCACAAAAGATTTTTAAATCCTAAGCTGTGTGTGACCACAATGTATGATTTGCACAAAGATAAATGCATATCTCAGAATAAAGAAATTGTGGGGGTGCACATCTATCCAAAAATCCTTAACAAAGACTTCAACCTGTCATTTCAACCAGCACATAAAGACACTTGCTCTTTTTGTGACAAACTGAGCTTTGAAATGGACACTGCTACCAATGCAAAAGAAAAAAGAAAGCTTCAAACTGAAAAGGAGCTTCACCTTAGGAGGGCTGAAGCTGCAAGAACAGCAATGGCTACAGACACAGCATGTAGTAAAGAGGCAGATTCCCAGATATTCATGTTTACCTTTGACCTGCAAAAAGCACTTGCATTTCCTAAACTGACAACATCGATATTGTACTACAAAAGAAACATGTACATGTATAATTTTGGATGCCATAATTTAACTGATGGCAAAATCCAGATGTATTTTTGGGATGAAACATCTGGATCAAGGGGTTCACAGGAAATTGGTAGCTGATTATTGAAACATATTGAAAAGTGTGTCACTTCTCAAAAACAGGTAGTTGCGTACAGTGACATGTGGTGGGCAAAAAAGGAACATAAATATTGCCCTAACACTAATGAAAGTGACACAATCTCCTCAATTTCATGTCAACGTCATGGATTTAAAGTTCTTGCTCCCAGGTCACTCATATTTGCCAAATGACAGGGATTTTGCCTTGATAGAAAAACAGTTAAACGAGAAAGAATTTCTGTTTTCCCCAGATGATATTTTTGAAACAATTAGGAAAACTGGCAGAAACAATAAATTTGTATGCACAGAACTGAAGCATTCTGAATTTTTAGCACTCAAACAGTTACAAAATGCAGTGGTGAGAAGGAAGCAAAATGAGGAGTATGTTCAATGTAATTGGTTGAAAATAAAATGGATGCATTTTGAGTGGCAACAGCTGTACAAAATGCTCTACAAGCAAACACTGAATGATGACATTGACTTAGATGTCCTCAACCTTGCTCCCAAACATGGTAGAGGGAGACCACATGCACATGATACTATTGCAGTTTCAGAACTTTACCCACACACGAGAAAAGTGCTGAAAAAGAAAATGCAGAATATGCTTGATTTGCTCCCTTATATTCTAGCTATCAAATATAGTAATTTCCTTGTTCTACAAACAGAAGACAGATGTCTGGACCATGAAGAAGAAGAAGAATGTAATCCTTAGTTGTACAGAAACCAATTGACCTGAAACATATCTGACTGTGTAGTTTGATTATACATGTGAATTTAATAAGAAGGTGTACATTAAAACTGTAATAAAATTATTTGCAATAAAAGAATTATCAGGTTTATCTACAATTTTCAATTTATTTTATTTCAGTAGTGGTTCTACTCCATTACCTCCACTTTTCAGCATATAATGCTGCTGAAATCATCCAAACAAATAGAAAGAAAGGTTCATCTCTAGCAACAAGTCATATACTTTAATATTTTTAGTATCTTGACTGCAGATTTTTCAGTGCTCATTTAAATTTAGGACTCTGTATCTCAAAAATGAACAAAAATAGACTTGTACCACTATTGAAATAAGCCCTTCATATGTCGAACGTGCAACACTCATGGTGGCAGATATCGATTAGTTATTGCTTTTGTTTACAGCATTGCTAATAGAAAGTCTTTTAATAGTGAACCTTGTCAGCAGCATTCTACAGATGAGTGAACTGAAGCCGGTGCAGTGTTAACTTGCACCTCCCTTACCTGGTGGGAGTTAATTCTAAGATTGTGCACTGTGGAAAGTGATTTAGATTTCATTTAGTGCCGAATAATGATCTTAAAAATTGCATGGAGTGTTACGGAGAGACATGTGTCAAACCTAGTGAAAGATATAGCTAGAGTGTAACCCGATTCCAGCAAAACAGGATTGCTATTGGCTGCATACACAAAATGTGGAACCGTTGATGAAGAAGATCTGGATCATGAGTAAGGTAAGTTAAATTACTGTCAGTTACTTTGCTATGTCTTTTGTTGTTGTTGATATTGTCAATGCTGTGAACAAAATGGATTTCTGATGTCATGACAGTTGCATGCTCAACCATCATTGTCAGTGCTGTAAACAAAATTAGTATCTCGCTCCATGATAGTCATGATATATATCACCTGGAAGTGATCTTGGAAATTACCTATGCAGAAGGTAACAATCAGGTATATTGGTCTGTCTTGCACCCATAACTTATTTGTGCAGCTTTGTGCTAATGTAGAATTTTAACATTGCTAACAGTCTGCTTGAGTTTTTTAAAAGAAAGGGCAGTTTCAGCTTCACAACAAAATGACATGGTTTGGATAATCACTTTTATTTGCCTTAATGGAGCAAACAAAGAACTATGCTATGTGTAATACACTGATTCTAAGGTGTGGCTGTAAGTGTGAACATTAAATATATCTTCAAAGAATTTTTGAATAATCTATGTACCTGGTGACATCAAATTTATTTATTTTAGTGTTATTAAATTTGATCCTTGTGTCAATCATGAGAAGTTATAGAATGTGTTGTAATGAATAACAGAGCTTGTTAAAGAAGTGAAGTCAAAATAAGAAAATATTGAACTATAAATTTCCAAACAATGGAAATTATAATGTAAAAACACCACTACTACTACTACTACTACTACTACTACTACTACTACTAATAATAATAATAATAATAACCATGCTATTATAGTGGTTTGGTCCCACAGTGGTAAAGTGCCAAACTGCAAATCCTTCAGTATGGAGTTTGATCCCAACTCAATTCTAGGCGTTTTACCTGTCACTTATCATTTCTTTCACCTCTGTGTGTGTTTTTAAGTGTGAAAATACTGAGTTACACCATAGTTCAGAACCACATTAAGCTATGGGTTCCCCACATAACTGGCTGGCTAAATAAGTTCAAAGGCTACAGCACACCACCTCTAAAAGCACCATGCCTATTAGAGCACTGTGGTGTTAAAAAAACCTCTGCTCTGTTATACCGGTCACAAGCTCATGGCCGCATCTTGCAAAGAGGAGCTGGAGGAATAACCCATCATAAAGAAGGACATTGT
The DNA here is from genome assembly GCF_021461385.2 of Schistocerca piceifrons. Lineage (NCBI taxonomy): Eukaryota > Metazoa > Arthropoda > Insecta > Orthoptera > Acrididae > Schistocerca > Schistocerca piceifrons. The sequence continues at coordinate 481,253,636 of NC_060149.1, read as the reverse complement.
AGTGGCTCCACCTGGCTCCATTGGCCAATATCAGCCATACAGGCCATTCTCAAGCACTGTAGGTGCTAACATCTCATAATATACAGGGATATACATGGAGTGGACTGAAGTATGGAAACACAAATAATAACATATTACCATCTGTAATAGAGTGTAGAAAAAGTGTTGACATTACAGTAGTCATCTAGAATGGATGAATGCAAGTCCTGTACATTCTACAAGAGGATTTTATACCATTCTTCCTGCAAAATAGCAGCAAGTTCAGGTAATGATGATGGAGTGGATGATGACCACATACCCTTCTCTCCAAAGTAGACCATAAATTGTCAATAATATTGAGATCTGGTGACTGTGAAGGCCAGGGGAGTTGCAACAATTCATTCTCGTTCTCATAAAACTAGTCCTGGATGATGCAAGCTGTTTGAACAGAGGATCTGTCATTTTGGAACACAGCAGTGCCATTGTGGAACAAACATTGTACCATGGTATTGACCTAATCAGCTAAAATGGTCACACAATCAATGACAGTAATGCTACCTTGAAGAGTAATGACAGACCAATTCAGCATCATGATATGGCTGCCTGAATCATCACTGAACCCCTGCTATGTCTCACTCTTGGAATGTAAGCTGGAGCAGAAGTTGGAAACTGGATGAAACAAGACTCGTACGACCAAATGACTTGCTTCCACTGCTCCATAGTCCAGGTTTTATGGTTTTGGCACCATATTGTCCTTTTATGGGTATTTGCATCACTGATCAGTGCTTTTGGAATTCCAGCCCATCTATCAATTCCCAGCCTATGGAGCTCCCTTTGGTTTGATTTAGTGCTACCAGGGTTCATGAGTATGATTTCATTTCTGATGTGACTTCTGCAGCTGCTATCCTCTTTATTTCTGTCACAATCCTCTTAAATGACCATCTGTCATGGTCACACAACACACACTTTCATTGGCATTGTAACATAACACATGATGTTCTTCAAAAAAAATGGTTCAAATGGCTCTGAGCACTATGGGACTTAACATCTATGGTCATCAGTCCCAAGAACTTAGAACTACTTAAACCTAACTAACCGAAGGACATCACACAACACCCAGTCATCACGAGGCAGAGAAAATCCCTGACCCTGCTGAGAATCGAACCCGGAAACCCGGGCGTGGGAAGCGAGAACGCTACCGCACGACCACAAGCTGCGGACATGATGTTCTTCTGCTTTCCCTGTATGCAGTATAAATCTTCAATACAGTACCTCTTGAAACATCAAACACATCCACTGCCTTGGCTATGGAAGTACCCACCATATGAGCGCCAACAGTTTGCCCATATTTGAATTCATTTAGCTCTGACATAATTCATTCACAACTACACAGAACACTGCCCTGACCACAACTGACACTTGAAACATATTGAGGATGTTGCAAGCATTCCATTCATAGTCAAATAAAGTAACACAGTCTGCCTGACTAACATCTGCATTTATTCCCAAGCACGCATTTCTTGCAATGTTTCCATATCTGCATCTGCCCCACGTGTTTGATTACTTAGCAGCAGACATGGCATTTCTGAAAGTGAGCACCTATATGTGAAGGCATCAAATTTAAAACAGAATGTTTTTCTGAATATAGTAGTGGTCATCATAGAAACTATTGTCCTGTTCAGTGAATATTCTGTTTTAAATTTGATGCTAACATGTATATGTGCTTGCTTTGGAAACTGCCATGTCCACTGCTAAATACTCGAATATATTTCATGTTGGCACCTGCAGCACTTGAGAATGGCCTGTGAGGCTGCTTTTGGCTAATACCACAAAATTAATATGTTAAATATGTATAAGCAACAGCCAATCTGTAAGCAACAGCCAAGCTGGAACCATCACAATGTCCTTCAACGAATATACTGCTGTAGTAGTCATATGCAGAAAACATTTTAAAGAAACCAAAGGCTGGCAGTCCAGCTGATAGCATTCTCTGAGGGCCCCTATCTATTATAGTGTGCAGGCAAAACTGACCAGTGCCTTTTGTGGCATAAGGAGCTCAGTGGAAAGCTGGAAGAACCATTTCATTGTCTACCTAAACCCATGTTACAGTGAGTAGCATGTCATCAGCAAAGGTGCAGTTAGGACAATATGCTTCAGTACTAAAGTTGAACTTTGATCCAAACCACTGAGAATCAAGAATAATGAAGCATGGCAGAAATCACTTCAGTACTCATTGAGGTAATCAATCCACTGTTGTTGATAACAGAGATTCAGGTTCTGGAAGTCTGGAATGACACATAACAGTGAGGAATGGAGATCCAAAAACTAAGTTTTTTAGAACACTGAAGATGAATTGACTCTTATGAACATGAATATTACATAACCCAAAGAAAACCTGAAAAGAGTAAAATATTCAAGTAATTACAAGAAACAAGATTTTCAAATGAAAATGAAATGAGTTTTGGCAACCATAGATTCTTCAAAAGTAAATGGATAAACAAATCTTCAAAAATACTGCCAGTGTCAAAGAAATAGCCTACCCAGTATTGCAACTGAAATATTAATTACAGTTGCTATAAAGTATGCTAGCAAAATATTTTCATTGATAAATGCCACATGGTAGCCAATGAAGACAATAGAAGAGATGAAGAGACAGCTAATAGAACCTGGAAACAGTGTCTATAATTCCACAAAATCTGGTTCAGACACAGATGAATGACTATAATGCCCTGTTAGCTGAAAAAAGAAATACAGGATCACAGCTGGAAATTACTTAGTTCATAAATTAACAAAACTGGACAAATTTTAGTTAAATTTTGCAACATGTTCACCCTAAAAATTATGCCAATGCATTTCCAAAACAATATATTGAAACAAAAGACTAGTTGAGCACCTTTGTTAAATGTGTATTTTTTGTTTCAGAATCTCACTAATTATATAGGCTCTGCTTTGTACTCTGATTATGTTTGATCTTTTTTTAGCTTTTGTGATATCCAACCCAGGAAAAGCCATCCCACTTCTCAATTATGCTTAATTTTTGGACACAATTGTAATGATATGCAGTCACAGAAAATTAGATTTAATAATGAAGATTTAGTTTTTAAATAAAAATAAATTATAATAATGAAATGTGTTCATAGTTGTGAATACAAACAACCATTAGCTGTATAAGGGATGACAACAATGCAAATTGTGCTACATTGGGACTTGAACCCAGATTTCCTGCTTTATGCTAGTGGTCACCTTATCCGCTTTGGCCGTCTGTGCATGAGTTACAGCCAGACCAAAACTTCCATATCTTGGAGTACCTGTGCGACAACCTGTACTCGTACACACATTATTAATTCCCTTACAGGGGAGGACATTTCATACATTTCACACGTTTCATAATGGCTGTAGTTGCTGCAGAGTCTGTTGCTTTGCACATGCATGGTACTTCTTAACAACACAGGCACTGCAATATCATATGTATCTGCCAATATATGGCAGTGACTTTCAATTGAAATGTCATTGCCTGTATGGGAATTACATAATATGTGTACAAATATGGGTTGTGACGTAGGAATGCTGACATACGGAAATTTGGGTCTGGCTGTGAATTATGCCTGGATACTGTGTCAAAAGTGGTTAACATGGGTGTTCCTGTAAAGCGGGAAATCCAGGTTCGAGTCCCAGTCTGGCACAAATTTTCATTGTTGTCATTCCATTATACAGCTGATGGTTGTTTATATTCACAATTGCAAATACATTTCCTGTATTTCATAATGGCTTGCATAAATGTCCAAAGTAACATATCTTCATTCTTCTTAACAACATAAACACTGCAATATCATATAAATTATAGTTTCTGTTTGCTGCTGCCAGAAATGGGGTAGTAAGAGTACTGCTTTATGTTATGAATGAGGTACTCACTTGCTCATGAACTCTTGAACCAGTCTGTGTGCAGCATCAAAAGCTGCTTGTGATGGTAATGACAGAACAGAATCCATGGACTGCACTATGTTTATGGCTGTTAGGTTTATTGTTTCAGGATCCATGGACATCTTCAGAAATCTGAAAATATCAGAAAAAAACACTGTCAGTCACAACTATATTGCTACTAAATCACCAGAATTAGTCATTGATGGTCTTACCCTGAATGAAGCACAGTGTGTAAAATCTTTGGGTTAATACTCTACCAGCTCACAGGCCTATGCCACCAAGTAACCTTCATGAAGTATCTGCCAATGCATAGAGAACTAATCAGGCTTATCACAAAAACTCTGAGGTTGAGGTCCAGAACACATTTCATGATGACCACATCAATGATGCAAACAGCAGCAGCTACAGCAAGGAGGAAACTTCGGATCTCTCAACTTGAGAAGATTCAACCTGGCCATCCCCTTCAGAAACCCTCCCACCTGGGCATGAATAGAATTGGACCAGGTAGAGGTCATTCAGCCACCTTTGATGTGAAGTTGGAAGATCCAGGAGTAACCCCTGGAAATGACACTTCCCTGTGGATACCAGCTGTGACTGCAGAGAAGAACACAAGATGGAACACCTACTGGTCAGTCAACTATGCCCTGCATTTGCACAGAAGTAGATCTTCTACTTGTGACTTTGAGCACAATTGGTGTTGCAAGATATTGAGCAACAGTAGTGTAGCTGAGTAAGTCTTACTGTCTTTTGTTATTAATTGTGTTGTATTTGCTTCTGACTTGAATAAATAAGAACAATACAAGTTAAAATGAACTCAACGTTCAGATAAAGTGATCAAGAAGGTTAGTACTATGTGTTATGCCCTTGGGAGCAGCCTCTGTTGTGGCAGAAGCATGAACAGCATTAAGCAGTATAATACTAATTTATGGCTACTGCACTATGAATCTTAAGTTTCTACAATTTCCTTGTCTTTTGTTGTTGTATGCTGTGACTTCTTCTGCACCCCTGAAGGCTCTCCTCCTTCATGGGATCTATGGAACACGATGAAAGAATGAATTAATTAATTAAACAAAGAAGAGAGATTTTGAAATATATTGCTACTGAAGAATGTTGAAGATTAGATGGTTAGATCGAGTAAATAATGAAGAGGTACAGAATCAAACTGATGAAAAACAAATTTATGACACAACATTGCTGAAAGAGGGGATCAGTTATAAGACACAACTTGAGACATGAATGAATCGTCACTTTGGTAATGAAGGGAAGTGTGGTGTGTAAAAATTGTGGAGTGAGACAAATGCTGGACATTGGTTGAAACCAGTAGGTGGAAAAGGAATGCACATATAATCTAAGGATAAGATAAAGAGTTTTCTGATTGTAATCATATAGCAACACTAATAAAATTAGTCATGCTGGAGAAATGCCTTATTAATCCCTACCTAGACGCTCAATGCAAGTCTGACACACATTGTTAAATATAATTAATGAGTATAGGAGTGAAAGAGACAGATGATGAACTATGAACTTCTTATGAACTATTTGCTTTGCCGACCATAGCATAATTGTGTCACATAGAGTAATTATGCACACTGCAGGCTATCAGGATCAGGTGGAGGCAGCATGGACGTTATATTTTATTTATTTTTGTTTAAAATTACTTGTGTTGTTGTTGTTGTTGTTGTTGTTGTTGTTGTGGTGGTGGTGGTGGTGTTGATCATCTGAAAGCAAATGGCAGGATGGTGGCTTTGAAAGAGACACAACAAGTGTTGCTTACTCTGCCCATAGACTGGTGCTTTGAATCATTGCCTTTATTAATCACTGCAGGTCAGAAGTTCCTATGTCAGATGTTTAGAGAGCTTTTCCATATGCACTGTAGTATTTATCTAGTGAGAATACGAGATGACCTTGGTATAGTTTTCAGGGTCACTGATAAGGGGAGTATCAGCTTACACTCGACCTTGAGAGGGGTGTCAGGTGATGACTGAGGCAATTTAGCGTGGTACATTCAATGTCACCGACCCCACCCCCTACCCTCCTCTTGGGACCCTCATCCCCCAGAGTCCTCCACCACATCCTATCTCCCTCCTCAATAAGATTGTGGTGACTATCGACCAAATTGCATGTAATATCTTTGTTTTGCCAAGCTCTTTGTGGCAGTCTGTGGCTGCGCATGAAAGTTTACACACATATAGAGTGACCAAGAATGTATTTAACTGTATATGTGTGCTTCCGAGTAATAAAATAGTGTTTATTACATGTGGTGTAGTGTGCATCATTGGATCCTGCAGTCCTACAACACTAAAACCCATACTGGTGACCACGAATTTTGTTTGCAAGTGCTACAACGAACTTTTGTACCATTGAGCAGTACACAATGGATCACTTGCCACCCACCACACTGCACACGTGCCAACTAAGTTTCCCAATGGACGCTTTGGCAGGGTTTTCCAATTATCCACCGTGTGTTTGTAATAGTTCAATGCAGTTTCGAAACACACCTACTAGCAATTCGCAACAGGACAGTGCTTCTGCATTCCCATAGCCATGTGTACTGGCATCAGGTATGAACAACAACTTTCCATTATCGTACATAAGTCAGCAGTTGTGTGGCAGTGTTCCATACCAACAGAATGTTTTTCATGCACAAAACTTTGAATAGGAATATTTTACGTCGAGTATGAACTTTCCACATGTTCCGAGTGCTCAACAACGGCTGACACAATGTGCTCAAACCCCAGTGACTATGTTTGCGGGTGTCCCAAGTGCCAGTGTGAACTTTCCACCCGAATCAGTGGTGGCACAAATCGAGCCGGACGCCCAAGACGGGAAATTTCATGTCTATCCCGGAACCCTACAGCTTGCACCAGCCCCCACTATCCCCTCCCCCCACACACTATCTGCATCCGCTTTACGAGTGTTTCCGGTGGCACACACCATTCCTGCTGCATCTACCGCATGTGTTCAACAAACATTAGGTGATTTTAAAATTTTTAATGCACCTGTAGGGGAGGGGCCTGGAAACTGTACTCCATCGTTCTCTGCACATCGATTGACTATGGTCGACTCTACTGTGCCGGTCCATTCTACGCCTGTTGGCGTTACTTCATCAAGCGCACGATTCGCTGATTTCTCGACCAAGGTCGAGCCAGCTGTGCCTACCTTGCCGCATGGCACTGACAGTGTTGGAAGCCGGTACACCGCTACTGCACCCAAGCCAATTAGGCTGCAGAACTATGGACAGGGAGTGACAGTTTCTAATAAACAGTTATATCGATACTTCCCCATCCATTGGCCAAAGCTACCACCCCTTCGCAAGGACCACCCACACGCATGGTTTGCCTTGGTCGACCACGTCCTACAGCTACACGGCATCGCCGACAACAATTCGAATTTCCTTTGCCTTCTATGTCACCTCCATGAAGAACTGGACCTGATCTGCTATATTGTGGCTTCGCCTCGCACTATGGACAAATATGCATTTGCCCAATGCACCATCCTTGAGCGACTGTCCACATCAACAGAGGAAGCTATCCGCCTCATCAGTCACGAATTGCTGGGTTCCAGATCCCCGTCACAGCTCTGGCGTCATCTCCACACCATGATAGACACACATCACATGCCAGATGTTACACTTTGGTCCATCTGGTTGCTCAAACTTCCTCCGGAAGTTCAAATTCCACTTCTCCATGTGACTTCAGCCCCACTAGAAGCCAAACTGAAGATTGCAGACCAGGTATACAACATTCTGCCCACCCCACATACTGCGGCCTCAGAGGTTGGCACACCTGTGCTGCAGCTTCCATTGTGTGGTACAGAGTGCGCACAACTCACTCCGCGCATGTGAGTGGACCCAACACCACCTGGCAGCCTCCGCCGTAACTCCTCTCACATCAGTACTACTGCAACGCCACCACCGGAGGAACCTGCAAACAAGAGGCCCCCCCCCACTCCCCCCAACACTGCCATTTTGACCTCAGCTAGCATGATGAATGACACCACGTGCCATCCCAGTTGGTGTTATTTCCATTTTGGCGATGCGGTTAAGAAGAGTTGTTCTCCATGTGCATTCCCAAACTAATAACGTGACCCAATTCAGGTGCTATGGGTCGCGTTGCACAGCTCAGATGCCTGTCACTTAATACTGCTTCACCCCATGTACCAAGACGCTTGTATGTGAAAGACATGCCTTTCATTTCTAGTCGACACGGGGGCCGAGGTTAGTGTGATACCTTTGTCCGCAGGTATTGAATTCGAGTGTCAGCCTTGCCCCCTGCTTTGAGCTGCCAATAAGTCCCTGATTCAATGTCATGGAATAACTAATTGAAGCCTTAAACTGCAGGAAGTTAACACCCCCTTACAGTGGACTTTCGTTATCGCGGAGGTGGACGAACCTGTGCACAGGGTAGATTTTCTCTTAGCCTCTGCACTGTCACCCAACCTACAATGAGGTACACTAACCATTAGCTCAATAGACAGTACCACTGGTTCAGGTATCTCTTCCCTCTCACCTGAGAGTGCCACTCTGTTGTGTAAGCCAGCTGAAACTGCTGTTCCAGTGCTCTCTCTTAGATCACACAATGACGAACTTTGAGACAGCAATGAAGCCCTCCGCCTACGCATCGCCGCCATGCAAGCCAAGCTCATGGATGCTTCTAAGTAGGTCACCCAGCTGTCACACATGGCCACAGCCCCAACCCCTGCACTGATTCCTCGCACCTGCCACTGACACCATGTGACGTTTCTACTGCCAGACAGAAGCTGTGCCCGTGACGCAACCAAGTACTCCACCAAGCTCTACGACAAGGACTACTACTGGATCATCACCACAGCTGCTGACCCACCGGCCTGGGACACACAAGTGTGTGCATTACGGGTTAGTTGTTGTGCATCGGGTGCAGACCCATACACCCATCAGTGTTCGCGATCAACAACAGTACTGTCCACAGAATCAATACAGTATGTGCAAATGCTAGGCGTTTAAATCCGGAAAAACTTAAACATGCCAAAGCTGTTTTTCAGGAACTTTTAGATAATAAGACTATTCACCCTTCTTCTAGTAGTTGGTCGTCACCCATTCATTTGGTGCCCAAGAAAGATGACACTTTCTGCCTCTGCGGTGATTATCGGGCACTTAACGCCAGAACAATTCTAGATAATTATCCCATCCCAAATATTCAAGACTTTGCTTCCCAACTGCATGGGGCACGAATTTTCAGTGTAATCAACTGTCACAAGGTGTATCACCAACTGCCAATGACACTGGAGGATGTTGAAAAAACTGCTATCACCACCCCATTCGGGTTGTTCGAGAATTTGTTTATGTCGTTCGGCCTTAAAAATGCTGCACAGACGTGGCAACAGTTCATCGACTCGTTGGTCAGGAAACTGGACTTCGCATATGCCTACCTGGATGACTTGTTAATTTTTTCTTCCTCCCTCGAGGAACATGAATTCCATTTAAATACAGTGTTCCAACTATTAAAAGCAAATGGTGTCACAGTGAACAATGCTAAGTCACAACTCCGCTGCACTAGTGTCACTTTTCTAGGCCACAGGGTTCCTGCCGACGGCATCCACCCCATACCCGAATGGGTCGAGGCCATTAGTACGGTGCCTTTGCCTAAAGATTTTCAGGGCCTCCACCACTTCCTTGGAATGGTAAATTACTACTACAAACACATCTCCCACACCGCTGAAATACGAGACCCACTGACGGATGATCTCGCAGAAAAAAACACTTCAGGGTCTCAGGCGGTCACGTGGACTCCAATATGCGTTGTGCATTCAATAACCTAAAGTCAGCCTTACAGACAGCCATTATGCTCGCTCACCCCATTCCTGATGCTCCCATCTCGCTTACTACAGACACGAGTGATACAGCAGTGGGGGTGGTAGTTCAGCAATCCGTGGGTTCTGTGGTACGGCATCTCAGATTTTTCTCCCACAAACTGTCCACTTCCCAATGTAAATGGTCGACCTTTGACCAGGAACTGTTTGCTATTTATGCTGCTATCAAATATTTCCAGGATGATATCAAAGGTCGCCATCTAGTGGTATTTACTGACCACGAGCCATTGATATACACTTTCTGTAACCCAGGCAAGGACTCGTCCCCGAGACATTTTCATCATATGGACCTCATATGTCAGTTTATGAATGACATACGTTATGTCAGAGGGGCAGACAATGTCGTCGCCGATTTTCTATCTTGTGTGTCGGTTTTATCTTCACAACTGGACCTCAGTGAACTCCCTAAATTGTAGACAGAGGATACTGAACTCACCACATTGCGCTCTGATGTTAAAACAGGACTCAAACTAGAGTTAAGGATGCTTCCTGGGTTTTCATTACCCAACTTGTGCGACATTTCAACAGGACGCATAAGTCCAGTAATTCCGGCACCTCTCCGCCAGGACGTTTTTAATAGTATCCACGACTTGGTACACCCTGGCATTCATGCCTCCACACATCTGGTATGTGAGTGTTTCGTTTGGCCGGGGGTGATAAAACAATGTCGCAGTTGGGCACGAGCATGTGTGACTTGTCAGCGCGCAAAAGTAGTCATGCACAGCCCCCCATGGGTATGTTCGATGTGGCAAAAAGAAGATTCCAGCACATACACATTGATGTTGTCAGGCCCTTACCTCCCTTGGGCCCCTTCCATTACATACTGTCTGCCATTGACAGGTTTACCCGCTAGGTAGAGGGAATTCCTCTCACTGCTATCACAGGCGATGCAGTAGCCCGAGCCCTTTTATTAATGTGGATCTCGCCCTTGAGCTGCCCAATTGCTATCACCATTGACCAGTGCAACTAATTCGAGTCCGCCCTCTTCCAACAGCTTTGTGAACTGTGTGGGGTGAAATGATTTAGGACTACAGCATACCACCCCCAGAGCAATGGGCTTGTCGAACGCTGGCACCGAATACTTAAAGCTTCCCTGATGTACCTTGGAGGTGAGTGGGCTGACGCCTTACCATGGGTAATGTTAGGCGTTCAGGCCACTTACAAAGAGGACCTTGGTGCATCCCTCGCAGAAGTACTGTACAGAGAACCCCTCACACTCCCAGCACAGCTAGTCGAGCCTTCACTCCCTCCAGATCAAAGCTGCGACTCGACATTCGTCGGGCATGTTAAGGAGTTAATCGCTAACATTTGTGTGCCTCCACCTTGACCGCATTCGCCCCCTGTTGTATTTCTGCATAAGGACTTGGCATTGTGCACTCACGTCATGGTGTGCTATGACACTGTTCGACTGGCACTCAGACCTCCATACTTGGGCCCGCACAGAGTCGTATCGTGGTGTACCAACACGTTCGAGGTGCTCATTAATGGCACACCTCAAACGGTATCTGTCTGCCACCTCAAACTCGCATGGTCTCTGGAAGAACTGCTCAATACCCCACCCAGTCAGCCATGATCCCCTGCTACACTTGCCTCACACGAGCCATCTACCGACGGTCTGCAGATGAGTGACGCCCATTCCCGCACTTGTGACGTTACCCACTCCCAATCGTGAGACAGTGCTACAGGTGTGTGTGACAGTGCTACAGGTGCGTGTGACATTCCCATACAGAGTGATGTGTGTGATGATTCCCCCTCCTACAGGCAGCCCCCCGCCTCTCCCCTGTTAGAATTCAGTGACTTATCAGGGGCCAGCCTCGGAATGTGTGATGTTGCTGCCAATGACTCGTGTGGAGATCCTGTCAACCTGTATACGGGAGTGGTAGTGAATGTCAACACAGGTTTTATTTGTGGCTCTAAAGTGTTTTTTGTTATGCAGCCAGATAATGTACACTCCTGGAAATGGAAAACAGAACACATTGACACCGGTGTGTCAGACCCACCATACTTGCTCCGGACACTGCGAGAGGGCTGTACAAGCAATGATCACACGCACGGCACAGCGGACACACCAGGAACCGCGGTGTTGGCCGTCGAATGGCGCTAGCTGCGCAGCATTTGTGCACCGCCGCCGTCAGTGTCAGCCAGTTTGCCGTGGCATATGGAGCTCCATCGCAGTCTTTAACACTGGTAGCATGCCGCGACAGCGTGGACGTGAACCGTATGTGCAGTTGACGGACTTTGAGCGAGGGCGTATAGTGGGCATGCGGGAGGCCGGGTGGACGTACCGCCGAATTGCTCAACACGTGGGGCGTGAGGTCTCCACAGTACATCGATGTTGTCGCCAGTGGTCGGCGGAAGGTGCACGTGCCCGTCGACCTGGGACCGGACCGCAGCGACGCACGGATGCACGCCAAGACCGTAGGATACTACGCAGTGCCATAGGGGACCGCACCGCCACTTCCCAGCAAATTAGGGACACTGTTGCTCCTGGGGTATCGGCGAGGACCATTCGCAACCGTCTCCATGAAGCTGGGCTACGGTCCCGCACACCGTTAGGCCGTCTTCCGCTCACGCCCCAACATCGTGCAGCCCGCCTCCAGTGGTGTCGCGACAGGCGTGAATGGAGGGACGAATGGAGACGTGTCGTCTTCAGCGATGAGAGTCGCTTCTGCCTTGGTGCCAATGATGGTCGTATGCGTGTTTGGCGCCGTGCAGGTGAGCGCCACAATCAGGACTGCATACGACCGAGGCACACAGGGCCAACACCCGGCATCATGGTGTGGGGAGCGATCTCCTACACTGGCCGTACACCACTGGTGATCATTGAGGGGACACTGAATAGTGCACGGTACATCCAAACCGTCATCGAACCCATCGTTCTACCATTCCTAGACCGGCAAGGGAACTTGCTGTTCCAACAGGACAATGCACGTCCGCATGTATCCCGTGCCACCCAACGTGCTCTAGAAGGTGTACGTCAACTACCCTGGCCAGCAAGATCTCCGGATCTGTCCCCCATTGAGCATGTTTGGGACTGGATGAAGCGTCGTCTCACGCGGTCTGCACGTCCAGCACGAACGCTGGTCCAACTGAGGCGCCAGGTGGAAATGGCATGGCAAGCCGTTCCACAGGACTACATCCAGCATCTCTACGATCGTCCACATGGGAGAATAGCAGCCTGCATTGCTGCTAAAGGTGGATATACACTGTACTAGTGCCGACATTGTGCATGCTCTGTTGCCTGTGTCTATGTGCCTGTGGTTCTGTCAGTGTGATCATGTGATGTATCTGACCCCAGGAATGTGTCAATAAAGTTTCCCCTTCCTGGGACAATGAATTCACGGTGTTCTTATTTCAATTTCCAGGAGTGTATGTATCTTCTATGAACGAGCCAGCTCCCCCAATGACAACTTAACCCACATTCACCTTCTCCAGTCTCTCCCCTTGCCTGTTGGTACTGACCCATCCATGGCAAAAGTACTACATACTGCAACAGGCATTCAGGTCTGCTACCCCGGCTCCTCACAACTGACAGTCCCCTCCCTGGATCCCTTGACTGCTGTATGAGGATTCACCCACTCAGGCAGGACCATCCGCCCACCTCCACACTTTAGAAAGGGGGGGGGGGGCGCTAATGTGGCGACTATTGACCAAGTCATGTGTAATATCTTTGATCTTTGTTTTGCCAAGCTCTTTCTGGCAGTCTGTGGCCGCGCGTGAAAGTTTACACACATAGAGAGTGATCAAGAATGTATTTAACTGTATATGTCTGCTTCCAAGTAATAAAATAGTGTTTATTACATGTGGTATAGTGTGCATCATTGGATCCTGCAGTCCTACAACACTAAAACCCATAAGATTAAATCTTCCCATTCCCCTCCCCACACTTTAAAACTACAGCAAACGCATGGGCAGTGTCATTCGAGGCCTGTGCACTGTAGTGAGACAGACAAGGTTGTTGCAAATCAGGGTGTGGGTATCTGCTACAAATAATAATAATAATATAAATTTCTCATTATTTCAACTGTGAAAGTTTTGTCATTCGAGGTCACACACACACACACACACACACACACACACACACACACACACACACACACACTACATAGTGTTACGTGGAATGCTGGATGTTTTACAGTAATAATAATTATTATTTATATGTATAACTTTTTTTTACTAAACCCCTACTCTGTTTTATCTAAGTAATTCTTCAATGTATAAGTTGTACTGCATAACAGGTATTTTTAGCTGCCTTTTTAAATAAGGGTATTTTTGCAATTTCTTTAATCTCTTTTGTTAATTTATTGTACAGTTTTATTCCTTGGTAGAAAATGCTGTTTTGAATTTTATTTTTTTTTCTTGGTAAATATAAGTTGTTCAATGGTTATGGACAGATCTGTTTGTGCAGTAATTACAAATGTTATTTTTGATGTGTGCAACTGACTGGTAAATGTATTCACAAGATGCAGTTAAAATCCCCAGTGTTTTGAACAGATCTTTACAATGAGTTCAACTAGTATTTTTGGTTATTATTCTTATGGTGCTTTTCCGGAATTTGAAAACTGTGTTCACATTTTGTGTGTTTGTTCCCCAAACAAGAATGCCATAGCTAAGAACTGAGTGTACATATGAATAATATGTAACTAAAAGACACTGCATGTTACACCCTGATGATAGGATTCTAAGGGCATAACATGCTGATGACATTCTGTTTACAAGTAGCTTTGTGTGTCCACACCACTTCAACTGAGAATCAGTATTCATTCCTAGAAATTTTGCATTTGTTACGCAGTCTATAGAGGTGCCATCTATATTTAATTTAACATTGTCATTTTCCCTCTTCAAACTGAAATTCGTGGCTTTAGTTTTCTTTATGTTCAATGTCACTTTATTGCTTATTGACCAATCAAACTTCCTTGAGAGTTTCATTTGCTTTCTTGGCAAGGAGTTCTTGTGTTTTCTCAGTGACTATAATATTGCTGTCACCAGCGAAGAGAATTTTTTCACCATGAGTAACACTACTGGGAAAGTCATTGATGTATATCATGAGTAGTATTGGGCCTAATATGCTACCTTGCGGAACTCCTATATTAATGTATTTTGGTCCTGATAAGTGTTTTACTAAATGTTTGGATTTATTTGAAGTATGTGTTATCTCTACTCTTTGTACCATATCTGCTAGATATGATCGAAACCAGTCATTAGCTACCCCTCTTGTTCCTAATGCTTCTAATTTATTTAATAGAATCTTGTGGTTGACTGTATCAAAGGCCTTAGAAAGATCCAAAAATATGCCTGTGACACACTCATCTTTATCAAGAGCATCAAGTACAACTTTTGTGAATTCTACAATGGCTGACTCCATGTTTTTACCACTTCGGAAACCAAACTGTGAGTCACTTAAAAGATTGTATTTATTCAGGTAATTCATTAATCTGTCTTTCATAATTGCTTCTATTATTTTGGAGAATGGTGAGATCAGGGAAATGGGCTGGTAATTTTCTATGTCTTCTGCATTACCTTTCTTAAGCAGAGGTACAACTCTTGCCTGTTTTAACTGCTCTGAAAATGTCCCTGATGTGAAGGATTCATTTCTACATCTACATCTACATTTATACTCCGCAAGCCACCCAACAGTGTGTGGTGGAGGGCACTTTACGTGCCACTGTCATTACCTCCCTTTCCTGTTCCAGTCGCGTATGGTTCACGGGAAGAACGACTGTCTGAAAGCCTCCGTGCGCGCTCTAATCTCTCTAATTTTACATTTGTGATCTCCTCAGGAGGTATAAGTAGAGGGAAGCAATATATTCGATACCTCATCCAGAAACGCACCCTCTCGAAACCTGGTGAGCAAGCTACACCGCGATGCAGAGCGCCTCTCTTGCAGAGTCTGCCACTTGAGTTTGCTAAACATCTCTGTAACGCTATCATGGTTACCAAATAACCCTGTGATGAAACGCGCTGCTCTTCTTTGGATCTTCTCTATCTCCTACATCAACCCGATCTGGTACGGATCCCACACTGATGAGCAATACTCAAGTATAGGTCGAACGAGTGTTTTGTAAGCCACCTCATTTGTTGATGGACTACATTTTCTAAGGACTCTCCCAATGAATCTCAACCTGGTACCCGCCTTACCAACACTTAATTTTATATGATCATTCCATTTCAAATCGTTCCGCACGCATACTCCTAGATATTTTACAGAAGTAACTGCTTCCAGTGTTTGTTCCGTTATCATATAATCATACAATAAAGGATCCTTCTTTCTATGTATTTGCAATACATTACATTTGTCTATGTTAAGGGTCAGTTTATTATATTTGTTAAGGGTCTTTGTATAATCTCTATGCATTGTTTTAGTAGACCAATTGGTATTTCATCTTAGCCTACTGACTTTTTATTTTTTAGTTTTTGAACAGTCTTATTGACTTCATTCTCTGTGGTTGGAAGAAAATCATTGTATTTAGTGCAACATTGTTTGCAGGTGTTATATTTGTTTTGGGAAATTTTTGCTGTACATTTTCTGCAGTACTTGAAAAATGCTCATTTACATAGTTTGCTAAGTGTTGTGGATCATTTATTACCTTATCCCCCTCCCTTAGCAGTATGCTATTCTGTGTTTCTTTGCCTCTCCCCATTTCCTATTTTATAACATCCCAGACTGCTTTGCTTTTATTCTCTGCATTAAATATTATTTTGTCATTAAATGACTTTTTTGCAACAATCAGCACCTTCCTATAGATATTTCTGTATCTATGACACAAATTTAAGAATTCTGGACCATTGTGCCTCTTTTTCATGGAACTGAGGTATTTAAGTGTTTCGGAGGACTTCTTAATACCTGCTGTTATCCATCTGTTTTTCTGTGATGCTGATACAGACATGCATAATTTTTGAAATGCCTTTTCAAAGTTCAATTTAAATAATGTGGAGAATTTAGAGAATTTCTTACTCACATTGGTTTCCTTATACACTTCATCCCAGCTTTGTTTTGCTAGTTCTTTTGAAAAATCTGATATTTTGATTTCTGATAGATGTCATTTGTAGGCTTGTAGTTTAGGGAATGATTAAATGCCTGATTTTACTGTTGTTATTTGACAGAGATGGTCTGATAGTCCAAGATCTTTTACAGCCACATCACATTTTTCCTTGTCCATATTTGTTGCCACATGGTCAATTACTGATGAAGTCATTGTAGTAACCCTTGTTGCACTATTGACCAATAGGGACATGCCAAAACTTTGAAGGATGTTTATGAGGGTGCTGCTGGATTCATTTATGATATTAGTGTTGATGTTAATGTCCCCACACACAGAATTATTCTGACGTTTGTTTTGAGACTTTATCTAGAACTTCTGTTAATTTATTGAAAAAAGTGTCCACACTACCACTGGGAGATCTATACACACAAAAAATGATTAATTTCTGTTAGTTCAATAGCTGATATTTCAAACTATTTCTCTTCATTTACTGTACTGAGGCCATGTCTTGATTTGAACTGTGTTCCTTTTCTGATATAAATGCATGATTCTCCACCCCTTGAAGCAGTTAGGCAGTAAGAGTTTGCCATTTCATTCAGTGATAATACTACATGTTGGATTTCTGTGTGTCTACACCAGTGCTGAGTAACACAAACTACTGTGCAGTTCAAAGATTGGAGCTCATCTTCTAATAGCTGTATTTTATTTTTTATTGACTGCATGTTTTGATAGAGAATTGTTAAGTCTGTGAAATGCCCCATGTCATTCTTTCCAATGGTTTACTTTTCTTTGTGACATTTGTTATGTGTGATATTTGAAGTGTTAAAATATGTCTTGTGAGTGGTTGTTTCACTATTTTTTAAACTACTGGAGATACTCTTTAGGCAGGGGAACCTGTTGTCTGGATTTATCCTAAAAAAGACCTAATTCTCCTACTCATGGCAACAGGTATTTGACCATGTGTGGACCGAGATCCACCCCCTATACTTTCATGAATCAGCTGTATAATAATTTTATAATGTGGTGTGTAGCTGAATTACCGTAATTTTACCAAATCCATGTTAGTTCTATATTACTAGTCACAATGTGTGTGTTAAAACCAATACATTGCTGTATTGACAGAAATATGTAATTCAATAGCATTGCAGCATAATCTGCAAAATATCAGCAAAAATTAACAAAACTTATGACATAAGACACTTTGACAATGCAGTGTGTGACTGTGGTGCTGTAGAGTAACATAACATTATCACGTCATTGCATATTCCGCAAAAATTTGAAAAAAATTGTCCAGTTAAGTGGAATATTCCAACATAATGAATTAGAAAGTAAGTCACTGTTTTCAAATTTGGTTCTTGGAAATTATTAAATTTTTGCATTTCCAGTTCTACAGCTACCACAGTGCAATAAATAAACTGTTGCTAAGAGGAAACACAGCAATGCATTACTAGTGTGTGCCAGCATGCTTTGTTAAAAGAAATGGCATAAGCACTCCACTTCCTACAGCTATTTACATTTTTAGACTGATTTTCCACTAAATACCCATGTTTCCATGCTAAGACATAAGAACATAAATAAAAAAAGCAATTACCACTGCTCATTATTTTAAATGATTTCAGCAGTGCATTATTTATTTAATGACAAATACAGCCTTACTTATACCTTCTGCAGCCTGCTGATGAATGATCCTTCCATTACTGCTTACTGATGATTTCAGTGATTGATGAGATACTGACACAAACTGAAGCATTCTGAAAGATTCCTCTAATCAGTAAGAATCATTCCCACCCACATTCTTTCTGGACCAATAAGAGTCAAACTCCCCCTGTCACTTTCACTACTATAGCCAATGAATGGGTGGTGCCACTCTCATCCAGTTTACCATAGAGACAGGATCATCATTAAGCACCTCTCTCTCTCTCTCTCTCTCTCTCTCTCTCTCTCTCTCTCTCTATATATATATATATATATATATATATATATATATATATATATATATATATATATAGAGGGGAACATTCCCTGCGGGAACTCTTTGCCCCTGTATATGTCTGCTTGGGTCTGTATATGTGTGGATGGATATATGTGTGTGTGTGTGTGTGTGTGTGTGTGTGTGTGTGTGTGTGTGTGTGTGTGTGTGTGTGTGTGTGTGTGTATACCTGTCCTTTTTTCCCCCTAAGGTAAGTCTTTCCACTCCCAGGATTGGAATGACTCCTTACCCTCTCCCTTAAAACCCAAATCCTTTCGTCTTTCCCTCTCCTTCCCTCTTTCCTGACGAGGCAACCGTTGGTTGCGAAAGCTAGAATTTTCACACACACACACACACAAAATATATTTATGACATTTATTCAGGGCACTTATTACATTGTTGAATTTTGTATCTGTTGCTGCTATGTGACATTCAGCATTCAGTTGTTGACTTATTGTAGGTATCAATGTGCAGAGTACAGCATACAGGAAAGGACCCATTCAGTGGCATTCTCGTGTGGAACTGGTGTAATACTTCGTTCACTTTGATTATCAATTTTATAATATCGACATCACAACTGATTGTTTACCAGCCAGACGTTACTAATTGTGACCTTTAAAAATGGGTAAAAGAGGGGACATTTCACCATGTAAAAAAGGTGAGGTCAACACCCTCATTAATACAAAAATGTATTCCAGCCAGGAAATTTCATGAAGAGTGGAAATGTCAGAAGCTAGTGAGAGGTGCATAAATAAGAAAATTGATTCAGGTGAAGAACTGAGCCCCAGAAGGAAGAATAAATGTGGAAGAAAGCCAATTTTCATCCCAAGGTCAGAAAGATGTATCAAAAAAATTTGTGTAGAAAACAGATTTGCAACAATGAAACAGATAGAATTTCAACTGGAAGAGGCTAATGTGAATGCATCTGAACACACTGTTCACAGAAAGTTGAAGGATATTGATTTCAAGGCCTGTTGACTCACTAGGAAACTAAAGTTAACAGCCACAATGAAAGCAAAGTGGCTGAAGTGGGCCACACAGTAGTGTGATAAGGATGTGGACTTTTGGAGATCAGTAATTTAACATTAAAATTATTATTTACAATATGATATAACCTATGTAAATTTATTCATAGTATATTAATTATGTTTCTTGATGTTTACAGGTATGCTTCAACGATGAAAGCACATTTGAAATTTTAATTAATAAGTCTCAGTATGTGCGCCATCGAACAGGAGAAAAATTTCATCGAAACTGCATTATTCAAACCATGAAACACGCAACAAAGGTGATGATTTGTTCTGTCATCTGTAGCAAGGGTACAGGATGTCTTTACATGGTTAAAGGCATTATGAGGCAAAACCAGCACAAGGAAGTCCTGCAAAAATGGTTAATACCACAGCTCAGAGAATGGTTGCCAAATGGGGACCATTTATTTTTATGCAGAGTGGAGCTCCGTGTCACACAGTCAGGTCAGTTAAATCCTTTCTGAAGGAACAAAATGTCCTTGTGTTAGACTGGCCAGATGATAGTCCTGACATGAACCCCATAGAAAATGTATGGGAACTTATGAAGAGGAAGATGGCAAAAGATGCCATCACAACAAAAACACTGCTCTTAGAGAAGATCATACATGTGTGGTATCATCATCCCCAAATGCAGGACACAAAAGGTGGCTCAACAAGATATTAAAACTAAAATTTTCACTTTCACAATATCTAAATTTTTGTTGTAATTATTGATCTAAAGTATTTTCAACTAATACCACATTGTATTTATTTGTTATATCACCTTAGTAATCATTTTATCACAATTTATGTATTAAAAACTAAATTTCTTTTGACATAAATCAAAATCTGCTTCAAATCTGTAGTGTGTGTAATAAATTGGCCAGGGACGGTATGTAAATATGATACACTTGAATGTTTAATAAATTATGCAATGCATTGTTTAACAACAAATACCCACTTGGTAAATAGCAGGTCGACATTATCCCTGTTATTAATATGTCAGGTCAGAGTGTTAAAAACAATGCTGTAAACAATTCAACATACAAACACCTACTGCTATTTACATTATTTTTTCAAAAAGATGCACATAAATACTTGACTGATCAAGTAACATGCTGCAATAAATAAAACAAGTGCTACTTACCAAGTGTTGGCATTCATATGCCACCACCATACCACACCACCACTGCTGTCTTGTGTATGGCGCACTCTACATCACTGTCACTCCTACCTGAGAAGCCCAATGCCTCTACACTGTCTATGGTGTGTCTATCCAATATTTGCACCTAACAGGCTTCAACTAGTGGTTGCTCTCAATAACAGTGAAGCATTCCTCCTGCAAGCCTATAAAGCCCACCTGCCTGCCTCCTCCAAACAACACTTGCACCACTGCTTAAAAGATGCCCACCAAGCAGTACCACCTATGCAGTAGAGATTAGGACAGCATGCATACTACCTGAAGTTGTGAGCAGACACAGTATCCAAGCAGCAGTAAAAGTGACAGAAAGATTTGTTATCACATGTATGTCTAAATACTATAACTATTTTCAGTAATGAGTCATTATTAAAATTATTACATCACAAGTGACCAATCATCCATCACTGTGCTGTTCCTTAGTTATTTACTTATGATTTCTGGATGCAGCAAAGAACCACTATAGATTTTCATCCCTCTTTGAATATGAATACCCATACAGTCTTTCAGTGTAATCTGGCATGTAGTCATCTTCCTATTACAGTTTTCATCATTGTCTGTATCCATTCTAAGAGATATGTAAATATGATATTAAACAATTGTAGTAGCTCTTTATTTTAACCAATATGTCAACATTCTGTGTTAAGCAATTTTCTCAATGCATTATTATCAGGTTTTAAGTTCTGCACCTTAAGATTTATCCTGAATCCTCATTACATGTTTCTCACATAATCTTGCTTTGTTTGCTTAGAGGAGCAAGAGCTCAGACAACCATGTGCCTATAACTGTCACTGAAGATGAAGCACATTCCAATATCTGAGTCTTAGGTTCTCCCTGAACATTCCAAATATACACACATAAGTATTGGACTAAACAATTATCACACTGTGACAAATACATTCCAAGTCTTGTCTTGGCATTGTTAGTGAATGATGTCACTACAAGGCTGCCTTAAAGGCAGCCAACACTATAGGATTGTAGTATACTCATTTGTATTTTATGCAGGTTTATTAACAATAGTGTAGCATAGTAGAATTTCAACAAATATTGCCCTGTGTTTGTATCAGGCAGGCAATTTGCAAGTACAAATGGACTATCATGATTCATAACCATGCTCTTCTTATGTTGACTGCACTTCCATTTAGCCTCAGATGTTCTCTAGCCAGCTAGACAGGTCAGCTAGACAGTCAAGTCTCTCCTTTGTTAGCAGAGATGTATAGCTGTTTTTTGAATCCTCAGATTTTACTGTGATGGAAAGAATGACTTATAGTTCTCATGAAGCTGTGCTGGGTAATTTTTTAGGGAACATACTTTTGAGGTACACTGCATGATAATCATACCCCACACCTTTGTATATCCCACAACTATTAAGCCAACCTGGTAAAGGTCTGAGGCTAACGAGCAGTTACTCTAACCTGGTCTATTTTTACATACCACACCAAGAAAAACACCCTTGAAAATCTGCATGAGTTCCTGAAAAATGTTATGCAAGTAATAATTATGGATTAGATAGAACATGCAATGTAGGGTAATTGTAGTTATTCTTATGACAGCATACTGCCATTAGCACAGTGTGGTTGAACTGTAGCACATTTCCACATATACCATTGTCTGTTGCATTAGAGCAGCAGGGAGGGATCACTCAACACACATGGATGACACCATACATTCAATTACAAGGGAAACTCCTCATCATACCTCCATAATATTTAGTGGTAAGTTGGCCCATTGGATAGCCCATCAAAATCTGAACATGGATCATGCATCAAAACTGGAAGAAGATGTACTAAACAATGACAAAAAGAAGAAAAATAGAAACAGTGAACAGTCCAAACTTAATATGTGCAATATCAAGTAGTGTTAATCGTCATTATGTCATGGTTGTGTGATCATGGTGTTGGACTATGATGGGGGAGATCTAGCTTCAAGTCTCACTCAGTCCAATTTCTTTCTCCCACAAAATTACAAACTTTCCGACTGGTCATTAACATGTCTGTTTGCTGTATTCAAATTTATGTATGTGTCATGTCGCAATGTCAGTTTGCAACAGTGATGTGTAACAAAGGAACCTCCAGATGTTCATACCTCCTATTTGTTCTACACAGGTACCACATGTTATGCCTCTTGCATTCCATTTCAGAAGTTTTGACTCTTGAATTACTTCATTGTAACATAGTTCACATCCATTTATTTGTTGTTTTCATTTCTGTGAGAGGTATTTGCAGCATCTCACCTGATCTCACTATTCGTCACAGAATATGAGTTATTTGGTAAGAATATATTACCATTGCAAGTAAATGTGGTAATAGCGAGAGCAGGTGAGATGTCACACAAAAATGAAAACAACAAATAAACAGGTGTGAACTATGTTACAACAAAGGAATTCAAGAGTCAAAACTTCCAAAATGGAATGAAAGAGGCGCAATATGTGGTATCTGTGTAGCAAAAATAGGAGGTATGTATGTCTGGAGATCCCTTTGTTACACATCACTGTTGCAAACTGACATTACGACACGACACGTACACAAATTTGAATACAGTGAACAGACATATCAATGATCACATGGGAAGTTCCTAATTTTGTGGAAAAAAGAAAAGGGACTGAGTGAGATTTGAACTTAGGTTTGTCTCCATTGCAGTCTAACACCATGACCGCACAACCATGACACAATGATGGTTGAAATTGCTCGATATTGCATATATTAAGTATGGACCATTCACTGTTTCTATTTTTCTTCTTTTTTCCACAGTTTAGTACACCTTTTTCCTATTTTCATGCTTGAGCTGTGTTCAGGTTTTGACAGGCTATCCAGTGGACTGACTTATCACTAAATCTGAGAAGGGTGCAATGGGGAGTTTCCCTTATTAGAAAGTAAGCATTGTACAGAGGAATTGATATTTGTGGTAAGTGATGTAGGTCTTTAACACAACCACTGTATATGAGGCATGCTGAAAAGTAATGCCTCTGAATTTTTAATGAGAAAAGTATTAAGACTTTTTAAATAAAACAAACATGATTAAGATTCTGCATCTTTATTCTCCATATGTTTGCTGCCCTCTGCCACTAAAGAGCTCAGAACTGTAGCATATAACATTGCGGTGTTTAATGTAACAGTGTTGATGTGTGCAAAAAAGCATGCTGTAATCAAATTTCGAATTTGAGAAGTCCATCCACACATGGAGCATCCTCTTCCTCAACATGAAATTCAGACCCTGCACAAGTGCTGTGATGTGTGCAACAATCTTCCACCTTGGGTTCACTGTCATCAATCATCCTCCATACAGTCCCGATATGTCTGATTTTCAGCTGTTTCCAAAACTTAAAGAACACCTTCGTGGATTTCATTTTGATAGTGATGAAGTGGTACAAAAGAGGTGAGGTTGTGGCTCTGTCAACTAAGTCAAACATTCTATAGTGACAGTGTCAACAAACTGGTCTCTCGTTGGGAGAAATGTGTTTGTCACCAGGATGACTATGTTGAGAAATAAATATGTAGACATGAAGAATAAATATGTAGAATGTTAATGAAGGTTTTTTATTCAAAGAGCTTTAAAAGCTTTCACATAAAGAATCCAGAGGCATTATTTTTCAGCATAATGCAGATGTATGCTTTAATAGTGGAAAGATAGAGCATTCTAGAGAGAAAGCTAACATATTCCAATATATGTGGTTCATACTGCATCAGTAATAGGTATAACAGAAAAAAGTTTTAGTAGGGAAGTGATTGAAGTCATTTCAAAGAAACATGAAGAACCAATGGCTGGATTATATGTATAGCAGGGTTGATTAATGTTAAAATGCGTGTTCCAGTTGATCAGGTGTCAGAACTATTGAATCAACATCTTGAATATAATGCAACACTTTGCTGGCTTTTTTTTTTTTTTAAGTAATGATGGATTCAGCACTGTATACTATATGCATATTATTGTACGTAGTATTTTGGCCAATGAGAGATATAGAAGATAAGTCATATTTTTGGTGGTTTACATTACATTAGATATATGTATTCAACGATTCTAAAATTTATGACCTCAGGAGATGGCTTTATCACATTACCCATAACTGCTCCCACTTACTCATAGTGCTGTGCAGTTGGTTAGGATGCTGGCATTGCCTCATCAGAGTCATTCCTTTCTGAGGCAGTAACACTTGTTGGTATCCCAGTGGTTCCTAACCTGGGGTAATTATCCCCTGAGGGGTAAAATGAAATTATCTGAGCGGTAAAAACTAAATGGTTCAATTCTGTTTCACTCATGAAACTAAGTTACTTTAAAAAAATCGTTACTATTTTCATATTTTGTAAGACTCTAATATTGATTATATAAGTTATCAATAACTACTTTTTCTTAGTTAATAACATGGTGGAGGTTACAGGTTTCTCACATAGTCCACCCACTATACACATATGTTTTGCTTTGTCCCATATGTACTGGTGTAATCTGGCGCCAGCAAATCATGCAGAAAGTGGGGTGATAGATAGAGGCCAACAACAGACTTGCAGTAAACACACCTCCAACACCCTCTCAGCCACCAGTATTTAGGATTACCACCACAGACCATAGGGTGAGTCTGCTTGAGTCTGTCACAGTCTGTCGCACTGAGTAAGTTCCAGTGTCATCAGTCACAGCCCAGTGGGAATCGCAGCAGCAGTTAGCTCCCCCGCTAACTCAGGGACAGGCAGCACATATCAATCACAATAGTTTACATGGCAAACTATGTGCTTCACCAGCAGTGAGGCAAATGTGGACTATACAGAAGAGCCAATACTGCAGTGACCATCTTAAGTAAATTAAACTTTCCATTCTTATGAATAAAGAACCCAGTTAATCTATGCATGCAGTTGTGTTACAGAAAGAGGATACCAGCCACCAAACAAAATCCTCTTCTTGATTCCCAGGATATAGCTCTACAGAGACAACAAGATGACATAAAACCATACATTGTTGCTGATAAAACTGAGACATATACATAACAAATGCTTAACACCCCAAGAAAATGTCTTGTCCACGTTGTAGTTAGTACCTGGTATAGTCCAGAATTTGCATCATTACTTGCTTCAAAACAGATAAATGAATTAATTAACAGCATGAGACAGAAGTAACTACATAAGGTCTACTATGGTGCTATACCCAGTATCATCATCATCATCATCATTATTATTCTTTCCTGTCTCAGACATTATGTCTGGTTAAAAATGGAGAGTGACGCGAAACTTGATCAAGTGTGACTTCCTTTTAACTGTACGGTATATGTTACATTGCATTTAGGAACTTTCGGGTAATTGAACATGTATCAATAATTACAGATTTCTGTAGTTGTATATATATGTTTGGATGTAGCTGTATTGCGTTGATGTACTGATGGATATTGTTTGGTATGACTCCTGTAGTTGATAGTATAATTGGTATAATGTCAACTTTATCCTGATGTCACATGTCTTTGACTTCTTCAGCCAGTTGGATGTATTTTTCAATTTTTTCTCCTGTTTTCTTCTGTATATTTGTTGTATTGGGTGTGGATATTTCGATTAGTTGTGTTAATTTCATCTTTTTATTGGTGAGTATGATGTCAGGTTTGTTATGTGGTGTTGTTTTATCTGTTACAATGGTTCTGTTCCAGTATAATTTGTATTCATCATTCTCCAGTACATTTTGTGGTGCATACTTATATGTGGGAACATGTTGTTTTATTAGTTTATGTTGTATGGCAAGTTGTTGATGTATTATTTTTGTTACATTTTCATGTCTTCTGGGGTATTCTGTATTTGCTAGTATTGTACATCTGCTTGAGATGTGATTTACTGTTTCTATTTGTTGTTTGCAAAGTTGGCATTTATCTGTTGTGGTATTGGGATCTTTAATAATATGCTTGCTGTAATATCTGGTGTTTATTGTTTGATCCTGTATTGCAATTATGAATCCTTCCATCTCACTGTATATATTGCCTTTTCTTAGCCATGTGTTGGATGCGTCTTTATCGATGTGTGGCTGTGTTAGATGATACGGGTGCTTGCCATGTAGTGTTTTCTTTTTCCAATTTACTTTCTTTCTGTGATCTAAAGGGTTGTAGAAGTGGTTATGAAATTGCAATGGTGTAGCCGATGTATTTATATGAGTGATTGCTTTGTGTATTTTGCTAGTTTCTGCTTGTTCTATAAAGAATTTTCTTAAATTGTCTACCTGTCCATAATATAGGTTTTTTTATGTCAATAAAAATCCCCTTCCTCCTTCCTTTCTGCTTAATGTGAATCTTTCTGTTGCTGAATGTATGTGATGTATTCTGTATTTGTGGCATTGTGATTGTGTAAGTGTATTGAGTGCTTCTAGGTCTGTGTTACTCCATTTCACTACTCCAAATGAGTAGGTCAATATTGGTATAGCATAAGTATTTATAGCTTTTGTCTTGTTTCTTGCTGTCAATTCTGTTTTCAGTATTTTTGTTAGTCTTTGTCTATATTTTTGTTTTAGTTCTTCTTTAATATTTGTATTATCTATTCCTATTTTTTGTCTGTATCCTAGATATTTATAGGCATTTGTTTTTTCCATCGCTTCTATGCAGTCGCTGTGGTCCTCCAATATGTAATCTTCTTGTTTAGTGTGCTTTCCCTTGACTATGCTATTTTTCTTACATTTGTCTGTTCCAAAAGCCATATTTATATCATTGCTGAATACTTCTGTTATCTTTAGTAATTTGTTGAGTTGTTGATTTGTTGCTGCCAGTAATTTTAGATCATCCATGTATAGCAAATGTGTGATTTTGTGTGGGTATGTTCCAGTAATATTGTATCCATAATTTGTATTATTTAGCATGTTGGATAGTGGGTTCAGAGCAAGGCAGAACCAAACAGGACTTAATGAGTCTCCTTGGTATATTTCACACTTAATCTGTATTGGCTGTGATGTGATATTATTTGAATTTATTTGGATATTAAATGTGGTTTTCCAATTTTTCATTACTATGTTTAGGAACTGTATCAATTTAGGATCTACTTTGTATATTTCCAATATTTGTAGTAATCATGAGTGGGGTACACTATCAAAAGCTTTTTGGTAATCAATGTATGCGTTGTGTAGTGACCTTTGTTTAGTTTTAGCTTGACATGTCACCTCTGCATCTATTGTCAGTTGCTCTTTACATCCTCGTGCTCCTTTGCAACAGCTTTTTTGTTCTTCATTTATAATTTTGTTCTGTGTTGTATGTGTCATTAATTTCTGTGTAATTACTGAAGTTAATATTTTGTATATTGTTGGTAGGCATGTTATGGGGCAATACTTAGCTGGGTTTGCTGTTTCTGCTTGATCTTTAGGTTTCAGATAAGTTATTCCACGTGTAAGTGGATCAGGTAATGTGTATGGGTCTGCAATGTAATTGTTAAATAATTTAGTTAGATGTGAATGTGTTGAGGTGAACTTCTTTAGCCAGACATTTGCCATTTTATCTTTTCCAGGGGATTTCCAATTGTGCGTAGAATTAATTGCTTGGGTGACTTCATGTTGCAAAATTATCACTTCAGGCATTTGTGGTACCATCTTGTATGTGTCTGTTTCTGCTTGTATCCACCATGTGTGCCTGTTATGTTGTACCGGGTTTGACCATATGTTGCTCCAGAAGTGTTCCATGTCTGTTATGTTTGGTGGATTCTCTATTTTAATGTGTGTGTTATCTATTGTCTGGTAAAATTACTTTTGGTTTGTGTTGAATGTTTGGTTTTGTTTCCTTCTATTTTCACTTTTTTTGTATCTTCTAAGTCATTTGGCCAATGCCTGTAATTTCTGATTCTTTTCATCTAATTACTCTATCGCTTCTTGTTGTGAGATTTTACCTAACCTTTTTTGTTTTTTGTCTGATATTTCATTTCTTATAAATTGTGTTAGCTGTCAAATGTCTTTTCTCAGTTTTTCTATTCTGATCTGTAGCCTGTATTGCCATGCTGGTTTTGTGGGTTTCTTCTGTGTGTTGGTTGGTTCTGATCTCTGCCTAGTGTGTATATTTAGTGTAGTGAGTGCTCCTATATAAACCAGTAGTTGTAACTCTTCCATAGTTGTGTTTTCATTTATTTTGTTGTGTATGATTGTGTTGATAGTTGTTATTGTTGTTTCGACTTGTGAGTTATTTGGCGGTCTATGCAAGAATGGTCTAATGTCTATATTTGTGTCTTTGTATTCTATATATGTCAGCTGAAATTTTTCTTCTATATCTAACATGTGTGTCACTTCGTGTTCTATTTGTGCTTGTTCTGGTGGCTATATTAAGATTTTGTTTTCCTCTGATTGTTTAATTGATGTGTGTTGTTATTTGTTTGTTTGCTCTGGGAAGTTTGAGTCCATTACTGTATTTTTTTCTTCTTCTGATTGCACATTATTTTGTTCCAGTATTTGTTGTACTTGTTGTTTGATGTGTCCTAATTCTGACTGGGGTATCCTGTTATTTTGGATTATTACACGGATCTGATCAGCTAGTCGTTGTTCCGTTAAAAATTTTAATTCTGGGTATCTGGTAATAAATGTTGTGTATACTTGTGATCTGTATACAGTTGTGTTGGTTCCTAGGTTTGTTGCTTGGTAATAACAGAACATGAGGTGTCGGTTAACTTCATCTGACCATCTCATCCTCTGTCTTTGTTTTCCTTCTAGGGTGGTTGCAGGAAGCATATCCTGCAAAACACCTCTATTTGGATTTAAATCGTTTTCCAGTTGGCTAGCAGTGTCGTTACCATTGTGGGTGGGCATGGGGTTCAAGCGTCGTCCCCGACCATGACGGCGCTTGTCCGAGGCTTCTTTAGTTCTGTCATGAACCAACTAATCACACGAAAAGTGGGGTTAGCCCTATTAGTGATTTGTTCTTTTCGTCGCCTTTTATGACTGACAGAACATACCGGAGGCCTATTCTTTTCCCGGGCCTCCACGGGGTTTATTATTATTATTATTATTATTATTATTATTATTATCACTACTACTACTATTAGTGGTTGTGATCAGACACAAACATTAACAGCCTCAAGTCTTCCAATTTCTGCAAGTTCAGAAGTAAGGAGCGCAGCAATCAAATGATTTACAAACAGTAAGTATAGTGCACACATTTAAGCTTGGTTGATTTTAAATGGGATTGCAGTGTGCAGGTCAAGCAAGTGCCACAATGGAGAGGCATAATGCAGGGGAAATATGTTTTGTAATAAGTGTCTATCCTCACTGTGGGTAGCTAACTTTCTTATCCGAGAAGAAGTTGTGGATAAGACTTGCAATGCACCAAAAATTCCTTTGTCATTCATTCTAACGCCCACTTCTCCTCCCCCCCCCCTCCCCCCCCCCCCCCCCACACACACACGAAGTAAGTATCATTCATCTTTCATCATTTAAAAGTAAAAGTGTTTCAAGAGAAGTTTTTCATTCTACAATTTAGTTAGGTGCTAAAACTGGTAATATGTGGGAGGTTGGGTGGGCAACAGATGGCACGAGAGGGGGGGGTGGGGGGGGGGGGGGGGGGGGAGAGGTTAAGGGGGGTAATAGCTAATACTTGATTTCACTTAGGAGTAATTGTCTAAGAAATGTCGGGAATCACTGCCATAGTTCAATGTTTATCATTTACTGTCATGTATTATTATTATTATTATTATTATTATTATTATTATTATTATTATTATTTTAAATAAACAGAATAAAACTTTTGCCAGAAAGTGGAATGAGTTAGCATTAAAATGATTGTTCTAATGGAATATTACAACAGCTAGGTGTAGACAAAACATGTATTGTCCACAAACATCGTATTATTAAAGAAGCTATAGAAACGGGGTTAAGCCCTGACTGACAAGCATATTGTAGACTGTGTGAAAAATATGTTACACACACATCCAATTCCATTGCTTTGCTTTGTGACTGCCTGTTCTCCTTACACAAATTGCATTTCAAAATTAGTTTTAAGGGAATGTACTTGCACACGAAAATCACTAAGGCCCATTTCACTTTATGAAGTAGAACCAATGCAGAATAACTATGCATCACAATGTAGAAACACTGACTACAGGTGTTATGAGAGTGGTTCCCATTAGTGTGGATAATGTTGGCTATTAATGTAGCAGTGTTGGACAGCCCACATATTGATCATACCCAGAAGCAAATCATCTGTATAGATCCTGTGGCAGTAAAATCCTGGAAATTATAGCTAAAATGTGGGTTTACCACCAAGCACTCTTTAGGTTCATTACCAATTTTTTTAAACTTGTGAGATAATTGTATTTAATGTATGTTTGTTTTGGTAGAGTGGTGAACTATGTGAAATTGATTCATGCGACAATTTACTGGGGTTGCACACATGATATGATGCTGATTGAACAAAGACTACATAAGATGATGGTACTGGGAAACATGTTAATTATTTGCAGTTACGCATTAGCAGTTATGGTAGTCAAACATGTAACAGTATTTGTTGAAATCCCACTATGCCTTGCAATTGGTAATACGCAAGGTTATCAGTGCCCTGACACACGTTTAAAGAAATGAATGTGAACAAAATTAGTAAAATGGAACCATACACACAAAGAAAGCAGGAAAAGATGAAACATGCTGCATAAGAAAATAAAATATAAGTAAAACAAAAAAGGGGCATCAAGAATGCCACAGGAAATTGTCACTGGCTGGCCACTTACATAAAATATGGGCGAGCCAGTGACCCTGTTTACAAATTAAGACCCTCTCCCTAAAATCTTGGTAAGAACATTGGACAAGTCACAGAACTTTAAAACTTGATTTGATTATTTCCTAAAAGAGATGGCAGATCTGCCGGCAAGTCAGTCACCACCCGCTGGTCAGAAAATAAAACGCAATCCTATAAAATGTGAGGCACAGTGATCTGGATGCCACAAGCACCACACATTGGAGGATCCTGTTCCCAGAGCAAAAAGCCATGCATCATAGGACTGTGGCCTATGTGAAGATGAGTGAGGAGAACCTCATCTCATCTACGTGGCTGGAAGGAAGTACACCACAAACACATTGTGGGCTTGACTAAATGGAGCTTATTGTCAGTCATTTCCAGCGACTATTCCTCCCACCAATGCAAGACTCGTGAGCTCAACAGCAAGGCGAGTGTGTGCAGGGGTATGGCACACTGAAATAGTTGCTGATCAAGACATGCCTCCTTGGTTGTGAGATCTGCCCTTTCATTTCCAGTAATGCCAATGTGCCCTGGAACCCAGCAGAAAGCCACCTCCTTCCCCAGTTGTTGTAGTTGGAGGAGGGCATCCTGGATGATCTGGACTATTTTAGCTGCTGTATAGAAAAGTTGTAATGAGTGAAAGGCACTTAGTGATTCGGAACAGACAAGAAATTTAGGATGGGAAGAGTGTCTCATCTGATCCAGTGCCAGCAAGACTGCAGACAACTCTGCATTAAAGACAGTAAACGCTTGAGGCAGTTAGACCTTGAGGATATGATGCAGAAAAACAACAGAGCAACCAACAGAATCCCCGTTTTGACACATCTGCAAAAACAGCTACAGTGCTCAGATAAAATGGCAGAAAATGTATTAAAAATGGAAGCAGGAGTGCAATCTCTCTTGTACCACACCAAATCTAAAATCACTCTGGGTCTCTCCAGTAACCAGGGTGGCAGGTGGTTAGAACCCTGGATTTGGGGCTGGACAGGCTCCACACTGAGGGATTCCAGCACACATTGCACACGGATCCCAAACAGCATTGTGGCTCAGGAACAATGGGAAAAAAGATGTTCCAGAGGCAGATGAGCAACAATATGGTGAGCAGGTGAAGTTGGAGTTGCAAGAAACTTGAATGCCTGGTGCACCAGGAGGAACTGCCACTGGATGGTAAGTGGCAGTTCCCCAGCCTCAGCACAGAGGCTTGGTATGGGACTGGTCCGATAAGCACCTGTGGCCAGTTGAATCTCCGCATGGTGGACAGCATCAAGGACCCACAAATAAGAGGGCCTTGCTGACCCATACACCATGCACCCATAGTCCAGCCGTGAACACACAAAAGCCCGATAAAACTAGAGGAGACATGCCCTGTCCATACCCCAACAACTGTGGCTGAGGCACTTGAGGATTTATTTATTTATTTAAATGTCAAGTTCTGTAGGACCAAATTGAGGAGCAAATCTCCAAGGTCATGGAACATGTCAGTACATGAACTTACAACATAAAAAGTAATAACAGATAAAAATAAATGTTCATGAACCTGAAAGAAAATCAGTCCATAAGTTTAAGCAAACGCTATTAGCAATACAATGAGAATCATCATAATTTTTCCAGGAACTCCTCGACAGAATAGAAGGAGTGACCGCGAGGAAACTCTTCAGTTTCAATTTGAAAGCGTGTGGATTATTGCTAAGATTTTTGAATTCGAGTGGCATCTTATTGAAAATCGATGCAGCAGTATACTGCACACCTTTTTGCACAAGAGTTAAGGAAGTCCGATCCAAACGGAGGTTTGATATCTGCCGAGTATTAACCGAGTGAAAGCTGCTTATTCTTGGAAATAAACTAATATTGGTAACAAGAAATGACAATAAGGAATATACATATTGAGAGGCCAATGTCAAGATACCCTGACTCGTGAAAAGAGGTCGACAAGGGGTTCGTGAACTCACACCACTTATTGCCCGAACCGCCCATTTCTGAGCCAAAAATATCCTTCTAGAATGGGAAGAGTTACCCCAAAACATAATACCATACGACATAAGTGAATGAAAATAAGCAAAGTAGACTAATTTACGTGTCGAAATATAACTAACTTTCGATACCGTTCGAATAGTGAAAATGGCAGTATTAAGTCTTTGAACAAGATCCTGAATGTGGGCTTTCCACGACAGCTTACTATCTATCTGAACTCCTAGGAATTTGAACTGTTCAGTTTCACTAATCATACGCCCATTCTATGAGATTAAAACGTCAGGTTTTGTTGAATTGTGTGTTAGGAACTGTAAAAACTGAGTCTTACTGTGATTTAACGTTAGTTTATTTTCTACAAGCCATGAACTGAGGTCATGTACTGCTCTACTTGAAACCAAGTCAATGTTGCACACAACATCCTTTACTACCAAGCTAGTGTCATCAGCAAACAGAAATATTTTAGAGTTACCCATAATACTAGAGGGAATATCATTTATATAAATAAGGAACAGGAGCGGCCCCAACACTGATCCCTGGGGCACCCCCCACTTGACAGTACCCCACTCAGATCCCACATCACAGCCGTTATCAATATTGTGAATAATGACCTTTTGCTGCCTATTGCTAAAGTAAGAGGTGAACCAATTGTGAGCTACTCCCCTTATTCCGTAATGGTCCAACTTCTGGAGCAATATTGTGTGATCAACACAGTCAAATGCCTTTGTTAAATAAAAAAATACGCCAAGCATTCGAAACTTTTTGTTTAGCCCATCCAGTACCTCACAGAGAAAAGAGAATATAGCATTTTCAGTTGTCAAACGACTTCTAAAGCCGAACTGTACATCTGATAGCAAATCGTATGATATAAAATGATCAATTAACCTCACATACACAGCCTTTTTGATAACTTTTGCAAACACTGATGAAATAGAAATAGGTCTAAAATTATCTTCATTATCCCTTTCTCCCTTTTTATAAAGCGGCTTTACTACTGAGTACTCTAATCGCTCAGGAAACTGACCATTCCTAAAGGAAAAATTACAAATATGGCTAAATACAGAGCTAACATGTGCGGCACAGTACTTTAATATTCTACTAGACACTCCATCATAACCATGAGAGTCCTTAGTCTGCAGTGATTTGATTATTGTCTCAATCTCCCTCTTGTCTGTATCACAGAGGAGTATTTCAGACGTCAATCTCGGAAAGGCATTTGCTAAGAAATTTATATGATTTTTTTGTAGATACTAAATTTTTATTTAATCCACCAGCAATGCTCAGAAAATGGTTGTTAAATACTGTACATATATCTGATTTATCAGTAACATAAATATTATTACTGCAAACTGACTTTATATTGTCAACCTTGTGCTGCTGACCAGACACTTCCTTCACAACTGACCATATGGCTTTAATTTTATCCTGTGAATTAGCTATTCTATTTGCATGCAACATACTTTTTGCCTTGCTAATAACATTTTTAAGCACCTTACTATGCTGCTTGTAATGGGCTACTGTAGCTTGATTGTGACTACTTCTAACAGGATGGCCAGTGCCTTCAGGGTTCTGGCTTTCAAGTCTCACAGATGTGGCAACCATGACAATTTGGAATCAACAATGAGGCCCATAAACGGCACTGTGTCTCTGAAAGGTAGGATAGTGTCCCCCATAATCAAGGCAGCAAATAAAAAAGACAACGAGAACGATTAAAATGAACAAACACCCACTTATCAGCAGAAAACCGAAAACCTGTCTTTGCAGCCCACTCATCTAACTGTTGCACTGTAAGTTGCAACTGACAGCTTGCTGTTGCAACACTGGAGGAGGAACAGAAAACAGCAAAATCGTCCACAAATAAGGAGCACTGTACAGGACTCCTTACCATAGATGTGATACTGTTGATGGCTATGGCAAAGATGGTAACGCTAAAAATACTGCCCTGAGGGATACCATTCTCCTGCTCAAATCAATCAGACAATGTGTCACCAACTCAGGTCCTAAAAAACCGTCAAGACAGGAAAGCCCGAATGAAAATGGGGAGGTGGCCATGAAAGCCCCATTGATGCAATTGTACGAGAATACAGTGTCTCCAAGTAGTATCATATGCCTTACTGATGTCAAAGAATATGCCAATACAGTGATGCTGATGAAGGAAAGCCTGCTGAAAAGCTGCCTGTAGGAGGGACAGGTTGTTGACAGTGGACTGAAGTTTTTGGAATCCACACTGAGAATGGCTAAGGAGTTGCCTGGTCTCTAATAGCCAGACCACATGACGGTTAACCATCCAGGGTCTATCCTACACAGCTCGTTAAGGTGATACTCCAATAACTACTGGGACATGAGCGGTCCCTTCCTGGTTTGAGGAGAAGGATTAGAAATGCCTCCCTCCATTAGTTGGGGAAGACGCCAGTCTGGCATATCAGAATGAAACATTCGAAGAGGATTTCCTTTGATGCTGCTGGCAAATGTCGAAGAATGCAGTACTGGATGTGGTTGTGACCGTCTGCAGTGTCAGAAAAGGCTCAGTCAGTGCCTATTCGAGCTCCCACATGGAGAAGGGGAGTTGTAGGCCTCAGAACTGTTGGACCTAAAGTCCAACTTTTCCCTCTCGACAGTGGCACGGTAGTGACGAAACACTGGATCCTGGCTTGTCTTGGGCAACAGTTTGTGCAAAATGCTCAGTCAGCGTCTGAGCAATGTTTCTAGGTGTTGTTTGGAGGCAATCCTGTTCCAGCACTGCAGCTATCGGTAAATGGCTGTGTTTACTGGAAATCCTCCTGATGGCTTCCCATACTTTTGAGGAACAAGTGGAACGATTGATGGAGTTCAGGAACTCATGCCATGACTGCTTTTTGCTCTCTTTAATGACACAGTGAGCCCTGGCTCTCGTGATTCGAAAGGCTGTGAGATTGTCCACTGTTGGGTGGCATTTAAGCCATCAAAGAGCCACATGCCTGTCCCAGATGTCTAAATGGCACTCTTGTGTCCACCAAGGGACAGGTCACCTCTGAAGAGGGCCGAAAGACTTTGGTAGGAATAGGTCAGCAGTATGATGGATCACATACTTGAAGTGATCCACCCAGTCCCAGACAGTGTCCAGTTGGCCCTGCCAATCATCCATGTTGGTGGCTTCTGTCCAAGCAACACACCATTGAGTAGCTGAAGGCGGGCTGGGAAGTGGTCGCTGGAATGAAGGTCATCAATGACCTCCCAGTGAACAGAGTCGGTGAGGGCTGTAGAGCAGAGAGACAGATCAATGGCTGGAAATAACCAAGTGGCAACACAAAAATGAGTCGGAGTACCAGCATGTAGCATGCACAGGTCTCAAGATGCCAGGAGGCTGTCCAAAACTTGAACTTGATGGCAAGTAGACATTGAGCCCTACAGGACATGATGGTCATTGAAGTCTCCCAGGAGGAGAAATGGTCAGGGGAGTTGAGCAATGTGATCTGTGAGAGCCTCAGAGTCTAATGCATCCAGAGGAGGTAAATAAAGGGAGCAAACTGTAAGCCTCTGATGTAAATGAATTTCAGATGAAATTGCTTGCAGGGGGAGAGCAGAGGAATGGTGCCTATTATTGACAAATGGGGCAACCCCTCCTCTGGCCCTTTCCTCACCCTCTGGCCCTTTCCCCATTCAGGTCATCCGTGCGATGTAGCATATAGCTCCTTAGTACAGGAGCATCAGACGTTTTTAAATGTGTTTCCTGTAAACACTAGCACGGGGGCGTTGCTGTGCTAGGAGTTTCAGTTCCTCCACATGAGTCCAAATTCCAATCATGTTCCACTGTATAATGGGAGCCATCTATCAGGGTGGGAGTACCTTCATCATGACTTTCTGCCGGGGAGGGGAGCCCACAATAAGTGGAGGTTCAGTTTTGGGTTCAAATGGCTCTGAGCACTATGGGACTTAACATCTGCGGTCATCAGTCCCCCAGACTTAGAACTACTTAAACCTAACTAACCTAAGGACATCACACACATCCATGTCCAAGGCAGGATTTGAATCTGCAACTGTAGCAGCAGTGCGATTCCAGACTGAAGCACCTAGAACTGCTCAGCCACACTGGCCAGCTCTGTTTTGGGGTGAGATGATTGCCCCAATCTGTCATCAACCTCCATCTCCTCTGAAAAAGAGTCGAGAGAGATGTCAGAGAGAATGACATCGACATCATCGGACTGTACCTTCTGTCTCCTTCTGTGGGAGAGTCTTTGCCTTTGATTTCGATTTTTTGGTCTGAGGCGGGAGCAGGCTTCACAGGAACTGCAGCAGGACATGTACATTGACAAATGCAGGTGCTAGTGCTGGCAGTAGCAACCTCAATTTTCATAGCGGCATCAGTTTTCAGTACAGGCTGTTTCAGGATGGAAGAAAAGGAGGCAGCGAAAGTGGGTGGCAGCATGGACTTGTATAACTTCTTGGCATCACCTTATGGAATGCGCTTTGTGGTTTTGATCTCATGGACCTTCTGCACCTCAAGGAAAACTCTGCAGACCCTGCTCTAGACATGGTGATCCCCAGAGCAGTTGACACTCTTTGGAGGAGAGGAGCAACAAACTCCCTCACGGGCAACTTTACCACATTTTCCACAAGTGGCTTCCCCTCTACAGCTGAGAGCAGTGTGTCCAAAGTGCTTGCATTTAAAACATCACATTGGATTGGGGGTAATAAGGCCATATACTGAGAATTAGGAAACCTGCCTTCACATGCTCTGGTAGTTTGATGCTGTTAAAAGTAAGGATAAAACGAGTCTGATTTCACAAGAGCACCATCCACCCATTTTGTAATGTGTTGCACATCGACTGTGTCATCCTGAGACCATTCAGCTTTCATTTCTTCTCAGGGAATGTCAACTAGACCCCTGCAAGTCACAACACCTTTGCTGTAGTTCAAGGTGTTGTGCAATTCAGTTTCTATTGCATACTCCCCAAGGTATTGTGCTTTCTGAAGATCTTTTACTTGTTGGAAGCTAGATGTTTCAACCAACAGGGTCCTATTTTGCAAGCACTTAACAGATTTTAAGGTGCCAGAAATGCCTTCTAAGCCTTTCTGTATGTAAAATGGCGAAACTTTTTCAAAATTCTCCTCTTTTCTTTTAACTATAAGAAGCACATTCTGCGAAGCAGCATGAATTCTGTTATTACTGACTGAATCAGGAGGACTGGCTACACGAGCCCTCTTGTTGGACTGGGTGTTGGTATCTTCCAGTGGCCCACCCTTTCCACTGGGAGGGGGTACAGAGAATTTCAGAGGGAAATAAGGGCCCACTCAGACAGAGCCCCATGTGCCTGAGTAAGCCTTACACAACTGAGGTGTGGTAGGTTCTCCAGAGGTTGCCCACTAATGACTGTTCCACCTCAACAGCCATTCATCTCATCAGTGCACAGCACACCTTGAGACTGAGGAGTCTTTTATAGAGGTTTAGTCCATCCTCGTGATCCGGGCAGTCAAGCCAAGATCTCTGTTCCCTGTGACACACAAAATTCCACCACCGTGAAGCACGGTTGTCGCTGAAGCCTGCCCAGAGCTTATGGTGGCAGAGGACTGGTGACACTTACCAGTCCACAGCTCAGGAACCCCAGTGTTGCCAATCCTGTACTCAGCAAACAAATGCAATCTTACAGAGTCAGGTGCCTGTAAGGCATGTCACACACTAGTAATGTCACTAGTGATGTCACACACTAGTAGTGCTGGGACAAGACATGGAATGTATTTGTCGCAGTGTTGGTAAGTGTTCAGTTTTGTTTTTACATGTGCATTTTTGGGATGTTGAGGCAGAACCCATGACTTCAATTTAAGTGATTTGTGATTTGACTTCAATGGCATTCATAGACAGGACATCATTGGAGCTCTTACTGTTTTAAGGATAAGAAAAACCATATGTGAGAAACTGGGAAGGAGGATTCAAGGTAAATGTTTTAGACGTGATGACAATGAATTGTGGAAACTGTTTAACATAGGACATCAATGTATTTGGTTAAAATAATGAGCATTATCACATATATCATAAAATGGAAACAGACAATGATGAAAACTATAATTGGAAGAAAACTACATGCTAGATTATCCTGAAAGACTATGGGTATTCATATTCAAAGAGGGATGAAAACCTATAGTGGTTCTTTGCTGCATGTAGAAATCACAAGTAAATAACTAAGGAATAGCACAGTGATGAATGATTAGTCATTTGTGATGTAATAATTTTAATAATGACTCATTGCTGAAAATACTTTCAGTATTTAGACATTCATGTAATAACAAATCTTTCTATCACTTTTACTGCTACTTGGATACTGTGTCTGCTCACAACTTCTGATAGTGTGCATGCTGTTCTAATCTCCACTGCATAGGTGGTGCTGCTGGATGGGCATTTTTTAAGCAGTGGTGTGAGTGTTGTTTGGAGGAGGCAGGCAGATGTGCTTTCTGCACTTGCTGGAGGAATGCTTCACCGTTATTGAGAGCAACCGCTAGTTGAAGCCTGTCAGATGCAAATATTGGCATGGTGGTATCTTCCCCAGCTAGACACTCCATATATGTGAGGTAGAGAGGTGTTGGAATTCTCAGATAGGAGTGACCGTGGCATAGAGCACACCATATGTGAGGCAGCAACGATGATGTGGTACTGTGATGGCAAGTGAACAGCGACATTAGTTTTATTTGTTGCAGTGTGTTACTTAATCAGTTAATTATTTATGTGCATCTTCTTGAAATACTGTGACATAGTCAGTCAAAATAATGTAAATAGTGGTGGGTGTTTGTTCATTGGACTGTTTATGCCACTGTTTTTAACATTATGGTGTCACATATTAATAATGTAGGGATAGTGTAGAGTTTGTACTTAGCAAGTGGACATTTGTTGTTAAATAATACCTGGTGTACTTTTATTAAGCAGTCAAGTGTCTTGAACTTACATCTGTGTTTTGGAATACTGGTTTTTGGGGCAGGGGTCATGCTTTCTAATACTTACAGAAACCCTCATGACACTTTTAATTTCTGGCAATTCTGATGATAGGAAATCATAACACACACACACACACACACACACACACACACACACACACACGTTATGTTGCAAGAATTTGTTTAAATATATTTTTGTAGGTTAATTGTAATTGCATGTCTCCTTACTATTTTTATTCTGTGTGGGGCTGGTGGCTGATTCCTGCTCTTGCTGGTGCTTAATGATTATCTTCTCTATAAGGTGAACTGAATAAGAATGACACCACCCACTCATTTGCTCTAGCAATAAAAGCAGGAGGGGGAGCTTGACTCTTATTGGTCCAGAGAGAAAGGGAGAGGGAAAGATTCTCATTGGCTGTGGGGACTTTCCAGAGTGCTTCAGATGGTGACCATCTCTCATCAGCCATACAAAACACCAGTAAACCATAATGGAGGGACGTGATCATTCTGCAGCATGCCTGCAGATGGTATAAGCAAGGGTGTATTTGTTGTTAAATAAATAATGCATTGCTGTAACTGCTTAGAATAATGAGCAGTAGTGATGGTTAAACATTGTATTTATTTGTGTCTTAAAATGGAAACATGGGTATTTAGGGGAAAATCAGCGTAAAAATGTAAATAGCTGTGGGAGGTGGAGTACCTATGCCATTTATTTCAACAAAGCATGATGGTACATAATAGCAATGCAGTGACATTCCCTCATAGCAATAGTTTATTTATTGTGCTGTGCTAGTTGCAGAATTTGAAATGCAAAAATATAATAATTCATAAGAACAAAATTTGGAAACCCTCTACATCTACATCTACATCTACATCTACATACATACTCTGTAAGCATTGTACAGTGCATGGTTGACGGTACCCTGTACCACTACTAGTCATGATTTGTAGTGAATATGTTGGAGTTTTTCACATTACTAGACAAGTATTTCTAAATTTTCCACCATTTTGCTGAATATCCTATGATGCGATTACAGTGTGTAACTTAGTAGCACCACAGTCTCACAGTGCATTGTCAAAGTGTCTTACATCACAAATTTTGTTAATTTTTACTGCTGTTTTGTGGAACACGCGCGCGCCCACACACACACACACACACACACACACACACATCTCTCTCTCTCTCTCTCTCTCTCTCTCTCTCTCTCTCTCTCTCTCTACACTAAAGTTATAGTAATTCAGCCACACATGGCACTGTCAAAGTATCTTACATAATAAATTAAGTTAATATTGGGCGGCACTTTGCAGAATATGCCATGATGTCATTACTTTATACACAGATTGTAACATCAAAGTGTCTTACCTCATAAATTATGTTAACTCTTACCACCATTTTATTAAGTAGGAAATCTCTGATGCTGTAGCTCCTCTCACTACAGTGTATAGACCTAGAATGACAAAACTCACACAATTAGAATAATACCAAAATTAATTTGTTACTATTTGTAGCAAATACCCATACCCTAACCCCCAACAAATCTGACTGTCTCACTACAGTGCATAGAACTCAGTTAGAAAAGGATTAGAAAGGGGGACGATGATCTTGAACCCTCTTGGAGGGTTGGGGGGAGAGGGGGGGGGAGTTGCCTCATAATTTGACACTAGAAGTGTAACCTGATACCCTTTAACTTATCAATGACATTGAAAACAAGGTCAAGATCATCTCATAGGCCCATTGTGTAGCTGGAAGGCAAATAAGCCCTCAATTGCAAAAGACAGATAGATTTATTCTCATGTACACAATAAACATAATTCGTTCAGGCACCTTCCTTTGATTGAAGCCTTATCTGGCTAGCTACTTGCCCTGTGACTTAACACAGCTGGTGCTGTAAAGTAACACACAAATAACTAAAACATTCCAAAGAAGTCATCACCTCCACTTTGCATGCAAAAGGATGCTTGGAATGTCACACTTCTTGGACCTGACTCCTTGTTTTCTTAAGCCCATAGAAACCCTGTTAATTGTTCAAAATTTGGCCTTTCAGCCACATACCCTTGCAAGGTATAGCATTGCATTATAATGTGTTGACATATTTTTGATGATGGCATGGAAACTGTCATGATGGGGCTCATAGCCTTCCAGCATAACAGCACTGCACCGAGGTTGGCCTATGCCAGAACTCAATAGGGCTACAAAGATGAACACAGCGAGTGCAGTTCCAAGTGCACTCCTCACCAACAGGCGGCAGTGGTATCGCTCCACGAGAGTGCAGTCAATGTGGACCTACTCGCTTCCATAAGATCACATGCTTGTAAATAGGTCTCACCATATCCTAGCACTTCAACAGTATTTAGGCAGGTGCATGGCTAGAGGTGATCAGATTCCATCCCCACTTCCCCCTATTTAACAACAACAATTCCTCATCAGATAACCTGAGCAAAGCTGACCATTTTGTATCCTATCTCTCTGACTTCTTCTCAATCCCTGATGACACTCACTTTGATTACTCCCTATACCCTAGCATTCACATATGCACAAATACCACTGTTACGCCCCTGTCTAAAAGGTTCCAGTACTTTGGCAGTATACTACCAACAGAATTAAACATCCCAATCACACTACAAGAAATAAAGCAAGTACATCTACATCTACATCTACATCTACATCTACATCCATACTCCGCAAGCCACCTGACGGTGTGTGGCGGAGGGTACCCTGAGTACCTCTATCGGTTCTCCCTTCTATTCCAGTCTCATATTGTTCGTGGAAAGAAGGATTGTCTGTATGCTTCTGTGTGGGCTGTATGCTTCTGATTTTATCCTCATGGTCTCTTCGCGAGATATGCGTAGGAGGGAGCAATATACTGCTTGCCTCTTCGGTGAAGGTATGTTCTCGAAACTTTAACAAAAGCCCGTACCGAGTTACTGAGCGTCTCTCCTGCAGAGTCTTCCACTGGAGTTTATCTATCATCTCCGTAACGCTTTCGCGATTACTAAATGATCCTGTAACGAAGCGCACTGCTCTCCATTGGATCTTCTCTATCTCTTCTATCAACCCTATCTGGTACGGATCCCACACCGCTGAGCAGTATTCAAGCAGTGGGCAAACAAGCGTACTGTAACCTACTTCCTTTGTTTTCAGATTGCATTTCCTTAGGATTCTTCCAATGAATCTCAGTTTGGCATCTGCTTTACCTACGATCAACTTTATATGATCATTCCATTTTAAATCACTCCTAATGCGTACTCCCAGATAATTTATGGAATTAATTGCTTCCAGTTGCTGACCTGCTATTTTGTAGCTAAATGATAAGGGATCTATCTTTCTATGTATTCGCAGCACATTACACTTGTCTACATTGAAATTCAATTGCCATTCCCTGCACCATGTGTCAATTCGCT
Organism: Schistocerca piceifrons; assembly: GCF_021461385.2. Taxonomy (NCBI): domain Eukaryota; kingdom Metazoa; phylum Arthropoda; class Insecta; order Orthoptera; family Acrididae; genus Schistocerca; species Schistocerca piceifrons. The sequence continues at coordinate 481,209,808 of NC_060149.1, read as the reverse complement.
GCAGATCCTCCTGCATTTCAGTACAATTTTCCATTGTTACAACCTCTCGATACACCACAGAAACACAGATACACCTCACAGAAAATGCAGCATATCCCTGATCACAACTGCATTATCAATCATCACCTCAAAAAATATCCTGCCTCCTTTCTAGGCACCTTTGTGACCCTTTATACCACTATCCTCTCCACAGGTTACTATCCTGAATTGTGGGAAACCTCAAAAATCGTACTTTTTCTTAAACTACACAAAACTTCTACTGATGCCTCCTACTAGCATCCCATCTGTCTCATCTTAGTTTTTATCAAGACCTTCGAAACCATTCTCTCCCAACATATCCATCAACACCTGAACCAACACCACCTCCTTCACATTAATCAGTGTGGCTTCCTTTGCAACTTCTCCTCTGATGACCAGCTCTCGCACCTCACCCATTTCCTATTTTACCAGCTCAACACCCATACATTCGCTATTTTTGTCTCCCTCGACCTCGAGAAAGCGTCCATCCTGTTATGACATTCCCATCTCCTTTTCAAACTACAGGCTCACCAAATTCCCGCCTGTCCTCACTCACAATGATTGCCTCTGAATAAATTACACCATCCCTAAACTTGTCACCAATAAACCCAGTTTCCCCCCTTTTTTCCAGTCCTCATACACTCTACTGACACTTCCCACCAACCTACACGTACAAATCCTCCACATACTCTTCGAAAGAAATTTCTAATGTGTCCCCCTTCCTGATCATGAACTCCATCCCCATATTTACCCCTCCTGCTAACTTTAAATCCACCCACACATTCCACCTTATCAGGGCTCCCTCTCCCTACCCTCCCCATATGTTCCTACCTCCTTTTCCCCTTCAAATTTAAGCCTCACCAATACACCCATCTACTCACCCTTTCTTATATGCCAACAGCCACTCTAGTCTCATCGGTACTACACACCAGTCCACCATCCTTATACCACTACCCTTCTAATTACCTTAATGATAAACTTTTTCCCCTGCAGCAATGGACTACCGATCGCAGAGCAGGTCCTTCCAGTTTTAGTGACAGTGAAGGGCTTATTTTTAGCATCAGTGTTTTGCTTCCTTTTTAAAATATTTTTAAATATACTCTTTTTGTTCTTCGCTTATTTAACGTTTATTATTACTGATTTAACAAAAAATGAAGAAAGTCATGCTCATGTATAAAACTTCCCTAAATTTTTGCTTTAAAAATTTTAAATTCATTTACAAATAACTCCATTATGTTTCTGTTTTCCCTTCATCTCTCTTAGTTTGTCTCTTGCCTGAAGAGTGTGTGAATGTACTGCTGACAGCGCAAATGGGGCGAGGGGGATGGAATAAAATAAAGAAACAAAGAACGGCTAGTCAGTTCTCCACAGGTGAGCTTTGTCGTCTTTACACCAATCACTGCCGTGGTTCCTCAATGAGTAGATTTCTTGGAATATTACCCCAACCACTCGTCCGACGCCTGTCTACATGACTGGGATGTTTGCCTCTGACTGTATGTGGAGCCACCTGCAATCATGATCGAGGTACCCTGAGCCCTGAGACTTGGCCTCTACAGCACAAACCAAAGGGACTTCGTATTTTGGCTGGCACAGAGAGAGAGAGAGTGTGTGTGCGTGTGTGTGTGTGTGTGTGTGTGTGTGTGTGTGTGTGTGTGTGTGTGTGTGTGTGTGGTTTGGTTGACAGTCCACTGGGTTTACTTCCCTCACCTATTACAAAGACAGACTGAATTAAGGACTAATTCTTGTGGTGTGTAAGTGCACGCCGTAGATGGAGAACAGAAGTTTTACTCTCATTTCAATAAACTTGCTTCTCATTGTCTACCTGGGCTTTAGTTTCTCTGCGTCAAACCCTGCGTGTGCCACTTCAGAAACCCTCAGGAACTTCTGCAGAAGCATTCAATTGTCATGCTTCCAAAAACCAACTATAATTCTACTTATGGTTAGTGACGAATAATAAATCCTCGCCTGCGAGGGAACGTGTCGCATCTTACGTGGGTAAGACACCAAACGTCTGATTCGGCCTCAGTGACACGAAATTCTGCGGTGATTTCGTACAGTGCACTTGATGTATGTAAAATCATTCTCCGAATTAAAGCTTGAACGAGATAATTAACTGCTATGGAAACTAGTGTCCGAAACGAGCGGGAAAGATATGCTATTGCAAATCTTATGATGGTGGTGGTTGTTGGGATGTTTAAGGGGGGCTAAACAGCTAAGGTCATCAGTCCCCCATTCAAAAAAAAAAGGCGAGACAGAAATGCACGAAGCAGGTAAAACCCCAAGGGGAAGGAGACTCCCCCCCAGGCCCTAAAAGAACACAAATGCGGTAACGAACACTACAGACACGAAGACACCAGACAAAAGGAAACAGAACAAAAGAAGATGACGGGAGACTGGTTGACTGACCACGACAACAAAAAAGGGAAAGAGTCAACCAACCGACTACACACTAAAATCTGCAACCAAATATGAGAGACTCGAGGACAAGAGACACACAAAGGGAAAGGTGCAGGACCACTCTAAATGGAACCATAAAAAGGACTAGCACGGATGAAATGTAAAACACTGTCAGCCATGGAGGCATCGTCACATAAAATCAAAGGCAAGGTGCCCGGGAGATTAAAAGACTGCCGAAGGGTGCGCAGTCGGGGACACTCCAATAAAACGTGGGCGACCGTCAGCCGGGACCCACACCGACACAGGGGGGGATCCTCCTGGCGCAAAAGATGGCCGTGCGTCAGGTATGTATGGCCGATGCGGAGCCGACACAGGATAACAGACTCCCTGCGAGAAGACCGCAGGGAGGAGCGCCACACAGCGGTCGTCTCCTTGACGGCCCGCAGTTTATTCTGGGCTGTCATGCCATGCCACTCAACAGACCACACCCCAAGCACCTTACGGCGCAACACCAGCTGCAGGTCGCGAGCTGTGAGGCCAACCTCCAAAGCTGGGGCGTCGATCGCCCCTTTGGCCAGCCTGTCAACACGTTCGTTCCCCGGGATGCCAACGTGACCTGGTGTCCAAACCAAGACCACCGAACGACCAGAGCGGGCAATGGCGGAAACAGACTCCTGAATAGAGGACACCAGAGGAGAAGAGGGATAGCAGCGGTCGATGGCCTGAAGGCTGCTCAGGGAGTCACTGCAGATGACGATGGACCTACCTGAGCAGAAACGCATATGCTCAAGAGCGCGCAATATGGCCACCAGCTCTGCAGTAAAAATACTGCAGCCAGCCAGCAAGGAGCACTGCTCAACATGGGCAGCGTGAGCAAAAGCGTAGGCAGTGCTACCATCAACCAGGGAGCCATCCGTGTAGACAGGCTCACAGTCCGAAAATGAGGCGAGGAGCGCAAGAAAACGGCGCCGGAGGGCCACAGGCGGAACCGAGTCCTTGGGTCCCTGAGCCAAGTCCAGACGGACGGACGGGCGGGACAAACTCAGGGAGGCGTAGGTGCACGGTCCTGGAAGGGAGGCAGAAGAGGGAATGACCCCAGTTCTGACAGCAGGGACCGGACGCGGACAGCTATGGAAAGCCCAGACCTAGGTCGCCGTTCGGGCAGATGGAGGACCATGGCAGGGAAAAGCAGGCGACGATTGGGATGGCCTGGCGAGCAATGTACGTGGACAGCATAGTCGGCGAGCAGATGATGGCGGCGAATCCACAGCGGGGGAACCCCGGCCTCCACCAGTAGACTATCCACGGGGCTAGTGCGAAAAGCGCCAGTGGCAAGCCGAACCCCACAGTGGTGTGTGGGGTCTAACAACTTCAACACTGAGGGTGACGCAGACCCATAGGCCAGGCTCCCATAATCAAGCCGGGACTGCACAAGGGCTCTGTACAATCGCAGCAGCGTGCAGCGATCTGCACCCCAAGAAGTGTGGCTAAGGCAGCGGAGGGCGTTGAGGTGCCGCCAGCATTTTTGCTTCAGCTGAGTAACATGAGGAACCCATGTGAGCCGGGCATCAAACACGAGTCCCAAGAAGTGGCAAGTGTCCACCACTTCAAGCAGGTGGCTGTCGAGGTAAAGTTCAGGATGAGGGTGGACTGTCCGACGCCTGAAGAAGTGCATAACTCGACTCTTGGGTGCAGAGAACTGAAAACCATGAGTCAGAGCCCATGATGCTGCCTTGCGAACGGCGACTTGCAGCCTGCGGTCGGCGACTCCCGTAGTCGTGGAGCTAAATGAGATGCAGAAGTCGTCGGCATACAAAGAAGGAGACACCGACGACCCCACTGCTGCAGCCAGACCATTAATGGCCACTAGAAATAAGGAGACGCTCAACACTGAGCCCTGCGGGACCCCATTTTCCTGTATATATGATGAACTAGAGGTGGCACCGACTTGCACCCGGAAGGAGCGGCGCAATAAAAAGCTTTGAAGAAAAGCCGGGAGCCGACCACGAAGACCCCACTCATGCAACGTGGCGAGGATGTGATGCCTCCATGTGGTGTCATACGCCTTCCGCAGATCGAAAAATACAGCAACGAGATGCTGACGTCGGGCAAAGGCCGTACGGACAGCTGATTCCAGCTGCACCAAATTGTCCACTGCAGACCGGCCCCGACGGAAGCCACCCTGGGATGGGGCGAGGAGACCGCGCGACTCAAGGACCCAACACAAACGCCGCCCCACCATACGTTCGAGCAATTTGCACAAAACGTTGGTGAGGGTAATGGGACGATAGCTGTCCACTGCCAGTGGGTCCGCACCGGGCTTCAAGATGGGGACAATAACACCCTCTCGCCATTGCGACGGGAACACGCCTTCGCTCCAAATGCGATTAAATATCGTGAGAATGTGTCTCTGGCAGTCCCTGGAGAGATGCTTCAGCATCTGCGCGTGGATGCAGTCTGGGCCTGGTGCTGTATCAGGGCAATCGGCGAGGGCAGCGAGGAATTCCCTCTCGCTGGAAGGAGCATTGTATGTTTCAGAACGACGCGTGTGGAATGAGAATGGCGTCCGCTCGGCTCGCTCCTTTAGAGAGTGAAAGGCGGGGGGATAAGATGCAGTCGCAGAGCTCTGAGCAAAGTGCGCGGCAAGCCGTTCAGCAATGGCGGCAGCGTCCGTGCAGACAGCGCCGTCCGAGGAGAGCCCAGGGACACCCATAGGGGTCTGGTATCCATAAATCCGCCGGATCCGGGACCACACAAGTGAGGGGGAGACATGGGAGCCAAAGGATGAGACATATCTCTCCCAGCACTCCTGCTTACGCCGTGCAATAAGACGACGGGCCAAGGCACGGAGCCTCTTAAAGGCGATGAGGGTCTCGAGAGACGGGTGCTGCCTATGACGCTGGAGAGCCCGCCGACGGTCGCGAATAGCCTCAGCAATCTCCAGCGACCACCAGGGTACAGCCTTCCTCCGAGGGAGGCCAGAAGATCGGGGGATGGCAGCCTCGGCCGCTGAAATGATGGACGTGGTTAAAACACGGACCACCTCGTCAATGTCACCCTGTGGGGGAGACTCAATGGTTGCAGCAGAAGTAAAAGCCGGCCAGTCTGCCCTGTGGAGAGCCCAGCGGGGCAGGCGCCCAGAAGAACGACACTGGGGTAGTGACAAATAGATGGGAAAATGGTCACTACCGCACAGGTCAGGGTGCACCCTCCAGTGGAGCGATGGGACAAGTCCGGGGCTGCAAAGAGAGAGATCGATGGCCGAGAACGAGCCATGGGCAACACTGAAATGCGTGGGAGCACCGGTGTTCAAGAGGCTAAGGTCGAGCTGAGCCAACAAATGCTCCACGGCCCGACCGTGGTCATCAGAGGCAGTCCCACCCCAGAGAGGGTTGTGGGCATTGAAATCGCCCAGAAGCAGCAATGGTGGCGGGAGTTGAGCCAGCAGCGCAGCCAAGACATGTCGGGGGAGCTCCCCATCAGGAGGAATGTAAACAGAGCAAACAGTAGTAGCCGGCGAGAGCTCAATCCTGGCAGCAACTGCCTCTAAAGGCGTCTGAAGGGGTACTGGCGAGCTACAGACAGAGTGGTGAACAAAGAGGCAAACCCCACCTGACGCTCGTTGACAGGCAGCACGGTTCTTATAGTATCCCCGATAACCGCGAAGGGCGGGGGTCCACAGGGCAGGAAACCAAGTTTCCTGAAGAGCAATGCAGAGAACAGGGGAATCACTCAGAAGCATCCGGAGCTCAGGCAGGTGGCGGAAATAACCGCCGCAGTTCCATTGGAGAATGGAAGCAGGAAGGGACTGGGAGGGCGTGAATGCGACTAAGAGGCAGACAGCGCTTCAGAGCCAACTGCCGCCACCGGGGGAGAGTCAGCTGAGTCCATAGGAGAGGCCCCCAAGGGTTCCGTGAGAGCGAGATCCGCGGCAGAGGCGAGGATCTCCACCTCATCCCCGGAGCCAGGACTATGTACAACAAGCGGTGCTGAAACCGCCGGAACGTCCTTCTTCTTGGACACATGCCGTTCCTTCTTCTCACGTCGGCCCTTAGGGTGAGAGGGCTGGGAGAGCTTCTCTGAAGGAGCGTTGGAGGCTGACGACGACGCAGAAGCCCTACGACCAGCAGGTGGCGGAACATTCAGCCACTGGCTGACATCTGGCTGGGAAGGAGAAGAAACGGAGGAAGGGAGAGCCCCGAGGGACCCCTTCCGCGAGAGAGGAACCGGCGGAGGCAACGCCGGCGGAGAGGGAGGGGGAGGGATCGAGCCTCCCAGTTGTGGAGCAGATGTCACTCCCGAAGTAAGCATGGGGGGAGCGACAGAAGAGGGTTTGCCCCCAACTGCTAAGGGGGCAACAGAGGAAGGCTTGCCCCCAGACACGAGGGGGGCAGACAGAGATACACGGCCCCGAGGGCCCACTGAAGGCGGCACAGATGAGGCGACAACTGTCGCTCGCGTGGGCGACGAGAACGTGGCTGCAGCATAAGATGGTCGAATGGAAGCAGGATACAACCTTTCATATTTCAGTTTTGCCTCTCGATAAGTAAGCCGGTCCAGGGTCTTAAATTCCATGATCTTCCGCTCCTTATGAAGAACGGGGCAATCCGGCGAGCATGGAGAGTGGTCCTCCCCACAGTTGACACATACAGGCGGAGGCGCACATGGAGAATCGGGATGAGAGGGGCGTCCGCAATCTCGACATGTAGCGCTGGATGGGCAACGGGAGGATATATGCCCAAACTTCCAGCACTGGAAGCACCGCATCGGGGGAGGGACGTATGGCTTCACGTCGCAATGGTAAACCATCACCTTGACCTTCTCGGGCAAGACATCACCCTCGAAGGCCAAGATAAAGGCACCGGTGGCCACCCTGTTAGTCTTGGGCCCTCTATGTACACGACGGACAAAATGTACACCACGTCGTTCCAAGTCGGCTCTCAGCTCGTCATCGGATTGTAACAAGAGGTCACGATGGTAAATAATCCCCTGGACCATATTTAAGCTACTGTGGGGAGTGACGGTAACAGGGACGCCACCCAGCTTATCGCACAAGAGCAATGCTCGTGACTGGGCTGGGGAGGACGTCTTGAGGAGGATGGACCCATTCCTCATTTTAGACAACCCCGCCACTTCCCCAAACTTATCCTCCAGGTGTTCCACAAAAAACAGAGGCTTCGTCATAAGAAAGGAGTCACCATCAGTCCTGCTGCAGACAAGGTATTGCGGTACGTAAGGCTCCCGCTTGGCACCAGATCGGCGTCCCTCCCATGGCGCAGCCAACGAGGGGAACGACTGAGGGTCATATTGTGCAGCATCAAAGTCTACTCTACCACGCTTAGAGACGCTGGTGGCCGTGCGACCACCAGCTTGGTGTGATTTATTGCGCTTCATTGCGCCACATCCGCCCAGATGCCACCTACTCCGAACGAGGGCTCTCCCCAAGGGCGCCACCCAGCCAAAGCAACGGGTACCTGGCCGATATCCCGTTGCCAGGAGTCCCCGTGCCCCAGACAAGATGGGCACATACTCCTTGGCATGCATGGGGAGGAAACAGTTCTGGCATCTGTAGTGCGATCCCTGCGTGGTCAGGGGGCTACCACCAAGAGGGTACATGACGACCCCACCACAACGGACTGGCTACCGTGCTGGATTTTAGGTGTTGGAAGGGTCCACAGTCGTCGTAGGCGCTAAGAAGAAGAGTGTGCACAAGGCGAGAAGGAGACAACCCAGAAGGTGTTGGGCGTAGTCCCCCCCACACGACAATAGGTAACATGCAAGATGGTGGAGCATGATGGACCAATAGAAAAACACCACGTAAGGTGTCCTTCCCCAAATGGCACGCACTAACAACGGAAATTTGGAAAGAAAAGGAGGTCAAACCCAAGAGGGGACCATCACAGAAGGCCGAAACGTTTGAGACTCCTTTTAGTCGCCTCTTACGACAGGCAGGAATACCGCGGGCCTATTCTTACCCCTGAACCCGCAGGGGGGTGCAAATCTTATGATCTCATCATCGACTAGATGTTAAACTTTAACCATCGTTCTTTGTCTGGCGCATAGAGGGGTTGACAAAAATATGGAATAAAAAATATCATCCTTAATATTGTTTAGGAAAACCGTAGGCATTCAAAACGGCGGCTTCCAGTCGTCTCGGAATGGATAAACGCAGGTCCTGTATATTTTTCACGGCAATGTTTTACCATTCTTCCTGCAAAATAGTGGAAAGTTCAGGGAACGATGATGGAGGTGGATAGAGTTCACGCGCCCTTCCATCCAAAGTAGAGCACGAAGGCTCAATAATATTGAGACCTTGCGACTGTGGAGGCCGGAGGAGATGCGACAGTTCATCCTCGTGCTCACAAAACCAGTCCTGGAGGATACGAGCTGTGTGAATAAAGGCTCTGTTTTCTAAGGACACAGCATAGTCACATAAACCTTCACAGTAATGCGGCCTCGCAGAGTAACCATTGACCAACTGCATATCACGGTATGGCTACCCAAGTCATCACCAAAGCCCCGCCACGTTTCTCTCTTGGGACAAACTGGGCCAGAAGTTGGGAATAGTGTGAAACAAGACTCATTCGTGTGTTCGTAGATTTTCCCGGCGAATGAGATGCTAGGAGGTCTCTCGGGCATGCAGCCGGGTTGACTGGTCGTTGCAGAACGAATTTTCGACGGCGTAACGTGCCATCACCATCAGGTTACTCCTGTTCACTGACGACACATTCGTCATTTGGCCTCACGGGGAACAGAAGTTCCAACTGTTCTTACAACATCTGAACTCTATCCACCCCCAAATTCAGTTCACCATGGAGGTGGAGGTGAAGAAAAACGGGCAGCTACCATTCTTGGATGGGTACGGAAAAAGCCTGATGGAAAACTGGGACACAGCGTCTACCGGAAGACAACCCACACGGATCTGTACCTTCACGCCTCCAGCTGTCATCACCCGTCACAAAGGGAAGGAGTACTAAATACATTGGTTCACAGACCTCGTGTGATCTCCGACGAAGAAAGCCTAAAACCGGAACTAGACCACCTCAAGGATGTGTTCCAGAAGAACGGCTATAGTGACCACCAAATTCGACACGCCTTCATGCAGAAGGCCTCACCACAGCCGACACCTGATGATGATCCACCGAAAGCGACAGCCTACATACCATACGCGGGCAACGTATCTGGAAAAATAGGCAGAATTCTAGAACGTCATAACATCAAATGCGTCTACCGCCCGCCGCCAAAGATCAAGTCCCTTGGAGGGACAGTGAAGGACGATTTAGGACTCCGGAAATCTGGAGTTTATTTCATACCGTGCGAGTGTGGGAAAGCATATGTAGGGCAAACCGTTCGCACAGTTGAGGAAAGGTGTATTGAACACAAACGGCACACCGATCTCCAACAGCCTACAAAATCTGCAATCGCAGAACATTGCCTCGAGACAAATCATCGTATGAAATACGAGAACACAGAAGTCCTGCACAACACATCCCGCTTTTGGGACTGTGTATACAAGGAAGAAATTGAAATCCGGCTGCACGAGAAGCTTATTAACAAGGACAACGGATTTCAACTCAGCCAAGCGTGGAATCCAGGAATAAAAGTTCTGCAGGAGCAGCGGAAACGGGGCACCATACCCGCCGATGGGCGGCACGCGTATTGACGCCCATCAGTCATCTCGTCAGCGCAAGCTACCCCCACCACCGTGGACTGCACATCCCGCGGTCCACACGCGCAGTCAGTGGAGGGGAGAGGCGACAGGTATATATACCACACCACCCGCCGGCCTAGGACTTCAGTCAACAGGAGTAACCTGATGATGATGGCACGTTACGCTGTCGAAAATTCGTTCTACAACGACCAGTCAACCCGGCTGCATGCCAGAGAGACCTCCAAGCAAGACTCATTCGATCAAATGACTTTCCTCTATTGCTCTATAGTCTAGGTTTTACTGTTTCGTCACTACGTTTTCCTGTTACGGGCACTAATTGGTGCCTTTGGGATTGCAGCCCGTCTCGCAATTCCCAGATTATGGAGCTCCCTTCGGACTATTTAGGTGCTGACAGGGTTCACGAGTGTGACCTTCAGTTCTACAGTCGCTTCTGCGGCTGCCGTTCTCTTACTTTTTTTGTCACAACCCCCTTCAGTGACTGTCCGCCGCGATTAGACAACACACAATTTTATCCGCGTTGTGACTTAGCGGATAATGTTTTTCCGCTTCGGCTCCATCGGTTATGGAAGCGCCCAGCATACGAGCACCAGGAATTTCCCCCTGTTCGAAATCGCTTAGTTTAGTCACAGTGCACCCACAACTACACAGAACACTGTTCTAACCACGGTTGAAACTTTAACGTATTGGGGAGATCGCACAGTTGTCGTTAGTGGCCAAATACAGCAGTCCATCCTGCAGGCTTCGCTAGGATTCGCATTTATGTTTAAGCATGCATCTCTCGATGCGCTTCCATATTTTCCATATATTTGTCCACCTCCCGGATATCTGATTCCTTTGCTCGCCGTTGTATAGACGTGGAAGATGAAACAGAAGCGACGGTGAAGTGCCTACTTGTAGATGACGGTGGCGTTCCCGGAGCAGGCGACGGCGCTGATGGCCTGGTCGTGCAGCGGCGGCGCGGCCTCGCGGCTGAGCGCGTCGCGGACGATGGCCACCATGGGCCCCGGGCCGCGCTGCGCGCCGCACATAATAGCGCCCACCAGGTCGGGGTCCACCTCCAGCTCGTCCAGACTCTCCTCCCGTCCGGGCAGCGGCGAGGAGTACGAATCGGGGCACATGGACAGCCGCATGCACGCCCACGTCGACAGCGACTTCTTCAGTAGGCGCAGAGGGTGCTGCTCGGGGCCGGCTTGCAACGACTGCAGCAGCGGCTGCCTTATCAGCCGCCTCAGGAACGTCTACGACAGAATATGTACGACAGTTTTCCTTTATTTATTTATTTTTATCTGGGCCAGAAGAGGGCCATAGAGTCCTCTCTTACATCCAACCAGGCATTCTACATAATATCACCAGACAAAAGTTGGTCACCCACGTGTGCACACACAGACGAATCGTTAAGCCTTCACAGATGGCGCAGTCACATGCTCAACAGCACGTGCACTGCCTCTACATTAGCATAAGGCAGTAGTAGAGTTGCAAAACTACCTTAGTCTACCACAAGTAAGCGTAGGCTGCAGTAGTTTTCCTGGTAGCTTTGGTCAGTTATGTTGATACCCGCGTTACTTGCATGTCAGGTGGGTTGCATACATATGGGACGTTACCTCCTAACTCTCTCTTTACATATGCGATCAGTGTCTTACTAGGTTCCACTGAAAACGAGAAGCGATGACCAGTCTAGAAACTGAGAAAGGACTTATAAAGGACTGAGTAACCTAAGGAACATTTTCGTCCTGTCTGTTACTCAATAATAAACAGTAGTTACAGAAAAACTGAAATTGTCAATGTTTAATTCAGGTTTTATTCGAAAATTGTTGGTTTATAATGCGAAAAAAAGGATGTTACAGACAAAATAAAGGAAACAATACAGATTTATCATATAGTGCTAGAAAACACAGTTTCCTCAACGATAAGGTAAAACAAAAAGAAAACACAAAACAACAATATCAAACATCGCTTTAATACTTCCTCAGACTTATATAAAACCTGTTTCTATTATTCATAAGCAACTTTCCATTTATATGGTTCAGATGGCTCTAAGCACTATGGGACTTATCATCTGAGGTCATCAGTCCACTAAACTTAGAACTACTTAAACCTAACTAACCTAAGGACATCACATACATCCATGCCTGAGGCTGGGTTCGAACCTGCGACCGTAGCGGCAGCGCGGTTCCGGACTGAAGCGCCTAGAACCGCTCGGCCACAGCGGCCGGCTTCCATTTATAAATAATAACTTTATCATGATAAAGAACGTTCTATTGTCTGCAAAATAGCAACAATAATTACACATTTTTTATAATTTTGCATGTGAACTAAACTTACATCAAAAGTAATTGCTTTGGTTACATACAGCACAGAAGTTACGCGAGCTACTAATTTTTATTGCTTATAAAATGCAATTTATATTCTGCAAGGGTGTACACAATGGACTAAGACTGAATGATGTGCCGTTCTAGTTACGTGCAAAACAAATAAATCAACGAGCAAAAAGCAAAAAGAAATTATCGGTTTCCAGTTTCCCTCTTACAAATTCATTTATGTTTCCTTTCCTTCCCTGCCAGTGCTACCAATACTACCGGTAATCGTGCCATTTACAACGTCACTTATGTAGTGTACCAAAACTAGCTAATCTAGGTAGTTACGATCGGTGTGGCATTCAGGTTTCAAGCGGACATTGTATGTAAAAATAGGTATATGTGAAGACGGTGACAGAGAGGCAAAAAGAGCCATTCGAGTTTGGCCGTGCCCATTGCCATACGGTTCATGAAGTTAATGGATCTATTGCTGTTTCGCGGACGACTGTTCATCGTGTCCACAAACAGTGGTGTAACAATGGAACTGCATGCATGCAGTGAACGTGTGGGGTTGATCACCTCGCAACAGGCCGCTGCTCACCACTATTTTTCAGGATGACAACAGCAAATTTTATTGGGCTGAAAGAATATGTATCCAGTTTTCTGAACACTCTCCACCCTATTACATCTCGACTGGCCTGCAAAATTACCTGACCCTTTAGAAAATCTGTGGGACATGTTGCTAAAACGCCAACGTCAGTATCCCCACAAATTGGTGGAACTGCTCGATCAAATCCTCAACGAGCTGCTTAACATGAATGCAACGTACATAACTTTCTTGAATCCAGACGGTTATTATGTCCTGGGGCGGAATTACGTGGTATTAAATAATGTTTGTAATGATTTCTCTAGGAGTGACTAATTTTTTTTCCTGTGAGCTTATTTAACATTTTATTCACGTAATGACATAGATTTTACAAAGAGACTTACAAGTAACATCGGATACAACAGTTAGAAGTTATTACACGCCAAACAAGAAACGAAACACTCAGAATGGGAGGAGGAAACGAAATAGATTGAGAGGATACGTGACGTTATTTCATTGATTACAATATCGAGTCAAATTTTCAAGAATTTGGCAGTATGAGCCCACTTAGCAGTATGACGAGACCACCTCAGGCCTGGATGCATGGACTGATTCGGTTGGGAAGGGTTGTCAGAGAGCCTCTGTGTTCTCTCCTCAGGCTAACTGGCCCACAACTGTTGTAACTGGTCTTTGATAGCCTCAGTACTGGCAGTGGGGCGGGGTTGACGTCCGAGCTGATCCTGTCCTGTCCTGTGGAGGACAGATATGGCCATCTTGCTGGATATGGGAGTAGCTCAACATTACGCAGGCAGTTCACAGAGGCTCGTGTAATGTGTGGAGAAACTACGTCCTGCTGAAGAAAGACACCACGATACTGCCTCATTAGAGATAACGCATGAGGGCCCAGGGTGTCCGTGACGAAGCATGGCGCCGTCAGAGTTCCGTCAATCATTACCAGCCGTGACCTGAAGTCTTACACGATGCCTTCCCACACCATGACGCGAGAAGTAACTCTGAGCTATGCCTCATGCCTCTCCAAAATTTTGGAACAATGGGGCCTCACCCCAGGTCGCCGCATACTCTCAGACGATGATATTCTACGATAGTGCAGAAGCGCAGTGCACAGTATGGCGATCCTTCCTTGTGGCCACGCGTGAACGACAGGAACCTTGGCGACGAGTGTACCTACCTCAGATTACCCTGCAGTCCGACAATCTGCCAGTGCCAGTTCCGAATGTTCCATAAGTCTCGATGCTGCACGATTGGACCATCCGGCCAAATGAAGACCTAAAATGAGGCCCCCTTTCGAAATCTGTGAAGTGTTCATAACGCTGTCGACCCTCCTTATATATCCTACCAGGCCTGGTAACATTTTATGTGGGAAACAATGCACACTGGTGGACATTCTACCTGTCACCGCGAATTGCAACTCAAATCATTTACATGTCCATCGATGCTGTGTACGTGTAGGAAGTTACACTGACCATGTCTTCTGAGTGCTTCACTTTTTTGTCAAGCAGTGTACAACACGAATAATGGAACGAAGTAGCAGCTAAAGTAGAAACAGGCGGAGCTGATATTCGTTCATGAAACGTAGAAAAACAATGCCAGATCAGAATCAGACAGATTTTATCTGAGGGCGCTGGCAGCAATAGGCGTGAGAGAAGGGATGGGCAAAAGAGGGAAAGAGAAACGTAGTAAAAACAGGTAATGAGGGGAAAAAAGTGGCGTGACAGAGGAACGAAGAGAAAAGATGGAGGCCTTTGTTGTACTGTTGACAGGGAAAAACTAACCATTTGCATTCACTTTTAGGAAAAAGTTATGACGACAAAAGGAAAAGCTTTTTCTTAAAAATAACATGGCATTGACTTGTGCGCCGAATGCGAGGTAGCTTGTTCCAGAGGTGAACAGCAGCGACAGAGAAGTTTCTGAATGTTTCAATTTTGTAGACAGAAACAGTTAGGATACAACATAAGTGAGACTTTGTGTTGCGATTATGTTGACACGAAAGAACTTTAGCTCTGATGTGAGCTACTGGACTGCACACATACTCAGGAATCTACGCTGTAGACGTACCACGTGGTAGTCACGTAACTCGTCTGGCCACAACCATCATAACAGTCTCTATGAAGAATGTGGGTGCTCAACATATGATACGTCTCTTGTGAGAGAATAAATATGTTAGTGATCCATCAGAGTTGTGGAATAAGTAATGATTCAAACAGTGCCTGTAACTGCAGCGCACTGTTCCAAGAGGACTGACTGCCTTACTCAATGATCTGTGCCAACAGAGAACCGTCAGCAGCCAGCCATGACCAAGTCCTCAGACAATCACCACCTTTAAAGAGGCGCATAATCAGCAGATGCAGCAGCTGGATGAGCTTCCTTAGCTCGGTCTGGAGCAGCCTAAGCACAGTGTGCTGTTCTTGCAGTACCTGATGGGATTGGGTTTGTGACCTGACAGATTGAGGGTCCTAACAGTTGATTTGGGTTTGTCCTGAATCTGCTGGGAAGCGGATCACTCCCGCAGCCAACGTGTTGTTGGTTGATGGTGTGGTTGGTGGCCCAGGTCCCTGATGAGACTGTTGCGGGATTCGCCCACTTTTTCGTAGAACTTGCATGCTGTGGACCGGAAGCGGTCCTTCAGCAGCTGGATGCTGGTGTCTTCATGTAGTTGTTGCATGGGATAAGTCCTGGGTAGGCGCAGGGCGAGTATAAGCGCCCTGTTTTGGACCCTTTGTAGGGTGGCTGTCTTAGACTCAACGGCATTGCCTCACACAATGGCCGTGTACTCCAGCACTGGGCATATCAGTGTGAGCTACAGCATAATGCCATGGTAAGGAGGCAGGGTCGACCCCATATTCAGCATAAGGTATAGGGCACAGAGGCGCCCTGTAGCCACCTCGCTAATCCAAAGAATGCGAGGGCGCCACGAGAGGTGACGCCAAGGTAAACTGCAGTCTTGGAGGAGGAGATTAGTGTTTAACGTCCCGTCGACAACGAGGTCATTAGAGACAGAGCACAAGCTCGGATTATGGAAGGATGGGGAAGGAAATCGGCCGTGTTCTTTCAAAGGAACCATCCTGGCATTTGCCTGAAGTGATCTAGGGAAATCACAGAAAACCTAAATTTGGATGTCTGGACACGGGATTGAACTGTAGTCCTCCCGAATGTGAGTCCAGTGTGCTAACCACTGCGCCACCTCATTCGGTTCTGCAATCTTGGTCCATGATATGGGTCCTCCTGTGATGGTGAGTTGTGCAAGGTCCTGCAGTATCCTCCTCATAGTGGAGTGACCACCTTGCTCTTGGCAGGATTGAACTTGAGGTGCCACTTAGTGGACGAAGCCCCCAGTGCCTCACAGTTGAGTTCCAGGTGGCGTTCCATGGTGTGAGCGTTCACGCTGTGGGTGAATGTGGTAGTGTCGTCAGCACAGAGAGCTAACTCCACCTTGTCCACCTGCGGCACATCAGCCATATAGAGGGAGTACAGCAGAGGGCCCAGAACGGACCCCTGAGTCATCCCAGCTTGGATAGGCTGGATGGTAGATGTCCACTGGTCAGACTATACGTGGAACGAGTGGCCAGAGAACTGTGACTTCATAAGGACCACGTGCTATGTTGGGACCCCATATTTAGAGAGTTTGTACATGAGGCCGTCATGCCACACAGATTCAAAGGCTCGGGAGACATTCAGGAATACTGCCCCAAGGTATTCCCTCATCTCCAGGGCCCCCATTGTACGCTCCATCAGACACAACAGCTGGTGAGTAGTGGCATGGCCACCCCAAAAACCAAACTGTTCATTCAGGTGGAGATGTTCCTGGATGACAAGCTGAAGAAGGCACTTCACATAGATCCTCTTGACTACTTTCGAGAGGGCTGGTAACAGATTAATGGGCCAGTAATTTGATGGCAATCATGGGTCCTTGCTGAGTTTTAGTATGGCCACCACTTCCACGTGCTTCCATACAGAAGGGAAGACCCCCAAAAGTAGAATCTCATTGAAGAGGGCCACCATACCTTGATGCACTGCTGGCAGTATGTGCAGCAGGAGCGTGCCAGTGATGCCATCACTACTATCAGACTTTTGGGCATTCAGTGTCCAAAGTTGTGAAGTGACCTCCTCGGCAGAGATCGGAGTGATGATGTCATCTTCCTTCCTGGCAGCCAGGAAGGTGGGGAGTCGTTCCTCAATGAGGCATATATGGGTCACGTCAACGACATCCTCTGCTGGCGTGAAGTTGGCTTGGATGGTGTCAGCCAATACACTGGCTTTGGCGTTAGGGTCGCTGATGGGTTCCTGGTCGACGAACAGAGGTGGGGTGGATTGTCTGCGCTGCAGGAAGCTGTACATGACATGTCATGCACTGCCATCATCAGGGTTGAGGGTGGCGACCAAGTTAGCCCACTCCCTGTTCAGGTGGGCCTCCACAGCTGCCTTAATCTCGCAACACAGTTGGTTTAGTAAGAGTTTTGTGGCCAGTTGATGCATGAGTTGCCACTCACGGAACAGCCGATTTTTTGCAGCAATATCTGTCAAGATGGGATATGGCAGGTGACAGGAGAAGTCTCATGGTCGTTGAGGGTGGACAGGTGTGGCGGCGGCAGCTGTTCAGAGCAGTGCAGCAGTGAGGAAGGTGAGGGTCGCCTCAGCCCCTTCTTCCATTGGGTTTGGTGCATGTTAGAGGAGGGCGAGCACCTCATCCTGGTATCGTTCAACGTCAACATTCCTGTAGGAGGGGCAGCCAGCTTGGACCGATCACATCCGTGTCAAAGATCATGGGGATGTGATCCAATGACAAGGCTGTTCTCATTGTGGCAGACGTAAACCAGTCGACTGCCTTGAGTATGGTGATGTCGAGGACATAAGGCTGCCAATGATCTGGGAAGATCGTTGGTGTCGAAAGGCCCCACGATTTTGGCGCCGTACTGCTCTGCAAAACGCAGGAGGCGATGTTCACTGTCATTGGTAAGGCGAGAGTTTCATTGCATGGACTTTGCATTGAAGTCCTCGCCAATGAAAATCCGCCCGTCCACTGTCAGCAGTGTGTCAATTTCAGCACTCTGAAGAAGCCTCCACAGAAGCTGGTAGGCCGCAACGAAGCTGATCTTGCCAGCGGTGGTGTGGACCAGAACACCAGTGGCTTCGATTGTGGCCAGCTGTGGTAGGTGCACCTGGTGGTGTCGGATAGAGGTCTTGACATAGACAGTGGTGCCACCACCAGCAGTCAGTCTATCCTTCCGGTAACAGCAGAAGTTCGCCGCCTTGACAGCGATTCCAGGCTTCTCATCACAGAGAAATTGCCTGAATTCTCCTTGTTGTGGGACGGGACTATTTGTGTTGAAAGCACAGATCTTCAGGCTGTAGATATTGTCGTTATCCATCTGCCACATGGAGGCAACGCCGACCTGGAGGGCCGTCGATACAGCGGAGATTAGAGCTGGGAGCTGTAACATGACTGTATTAAGGATTTTCAGTAGATAACGGAGCTTGTTTGCAGGAACCCCATTGGTTGGTATGGTCGCAGGATGGAGTCCTGAGCAGCAGATGTGACATGGGTGGTCGCAGCAGGGAAGGCAGGCTGTGCCAGCACGGCTGTGGCATTGTGCTGGGTAGCACAGTCAGCCTGTTGTGGGGCAAGGGCCCCAGGAGGGTGTCCTCCATGGAGTCCGCGATGCTGAGAGGTGGATTGCTGGACAGTCACCTGTGCTTTGGCGACAGACGCGTAGCTGACTCCAGGCTGCACATTGCGTGCCACCCTGCAGCCACGGTTGTGCATCTTGAACACAGTGCAACCCACTACAGCTGCAGCACGCAGCGGGTCTCCTTTCTTCTTCTTGCTCTGATGATGCCCAGCGCACTTGACGCAGCGGATAGGCATGGTAAAATTCTTGGAAACACGGTCGAGTCCTTGGAAAGAAGAGCAATGCAATCTCTTGCCCTTGGCTCGAAGTGTCTCGACCGAGACATCGATGTCGGCGATTCTGTCGACATTGAAGATCTTGCAGTTGTCAACCAGGGCGACGAGAAACAGGGGCATGCTCCTGTGCATTCTTGGAAACTTCGTGGGTTCCACTGTGGAAACTGCGAAGCCCATGTTGACCAGCCCTTATTTGAGGTGTTCAGGTACCATGCATTGAGGGGAAGGTGGCGGAAAACTACCTTCAGGAGCTTCAGAGGCTCAGCATTGTGTGTAAAACGATGGAGCCCCTGTTGCCAGGTGAATGCCATTAGTTTGTTGTGGTCGTCGAATGTGGCAGGGAAGACCAGCTGGAGGTACTGAAACTTTATTTTGAAGCTTGTGATGTTGGTGACGTCCTTCAGCAACTTGTTGAAAGTAATGTAGTCTTTCTTCCACTGCATGACAATCGGTGGAGGTTTAAGCGGCTTTGGTCCCTGTTGAGAACTGGGGTCTTCATCCATCAATGGCCACATCCGGGTCAACCAGGAAGCGGTTCGAAGTTGCGACACGTTGTGGTTGTACTTTTTGGAGCTTCTGTACCTGGGCAGTGCGCTTCCACCCAGGCTTCCAGAAGCTGTCGTTCTGAGACTAAGGCGGATTGGCGACCCTGGAGCGTCCTGGTCAGTCGCCTTCTTCTTAGTCTGCCTCCTGTGAACGGAAGAATTTGCGGCGACGGTCAAGGTATCGTCCGTATCCGCCGCGGCTGCTCGCTTACGCGAGACCTGTGACACCTCCATTTGTGTCTGGTGCGAGAGGAGGCGTTCGCCTCAGGTATGTCCTGAGTCGTCAGAGCAATTGCTTCTGGTCGGGCAGTGACTTCTTGTGTAGTCACGCCGAGTTGAGCGGAAGTTGGCAGGGCAGTGGCCTCAAGACTGGCAGAGACCGATGGGGCAGCCAGCAAGACATCGGTTGTTTGAATAGCCGAGCCTGGGGGCGCAACACCAGTAGAGGTAACCAGCAGGACTCTGACTTCTTGAATAGCCGGATCTGGTGGCTCACCACCCTTCGGGGCAGCCACTGGCAGGGCAGTGCCTTCTTGAATAAACACGCCTGGCAAGGATCACGGCGGTAGTCTGACCTCTTCACTGGCCGCGCCTGGCAGTGTCTGCAAGTAGAGTTGAAACGCTTTGAACCCCTTTTCCTCGGCATCAAGGCTAGGATATGCACCGCTATGAGAAAAGTGCATAATTACAGCGTACAGCTGAGGCGCCGATAGCGGGCAAACGTCCTTAGTAGAAGTCAACGCGTCGTCCGTCTTAGAAAGCATAGTTGTCTTATGTGGGGGGGGGGGGGGCAGATTGGGCCACCGACGGGGCAAGGCTCAGTCGCCTAAGGATGTCCCGCCGAACAGCCATCCGCACACCCTTCGCCCGAGCAGCGCGGTCCTTCTCACACGGCATACTAACTCGGAATGATGCATAATCAGCCTCCTAACAGCAGTATTTATACCACCACCTCAGTATCGTTTTATAGCAGTCCTCAAGGAAATGGAATAGAATAAAAGTATAAATTCTCATTGTGCACAGCTTAGGATTTGTGATTACGTCTTCGTTCTACTTCACAACGTTCTACCGTGTCACGCCGAAGTGCCTCAACGATGTCATCCTCTTTAGTGATTTTCCACTGACGCTATACTGGAATGATGCCGATTACGTCCGCATTGCGTATTACTCCACATGTACTTAGGCTTGAAGTGACTCGTCATGCACGTGGAAGCAAAATTTATAGATGATAGCGGATGCAGAATTCTATAAAGAATCATTTAAACTTCGTTTCTAAAGAAAGCCAAATGGGTGATTAAAAATTTTAAGATGACTATCACCTTCACCACTCGCTGTTGTATAAGTAAGTGGTCAGCAGAACACAAGTCAAATGAGTCATGCCAATGAGATTTTCCAATCTAAGATTTAGAAACAATATAGCTTTCAATGGCTAGACGAATTAACAGAAATGGAGGGTGTAAAGTTCACTATGAGTTTCAGGAAGACACACCCGCAAAACGCATTACATAATTTCACAGATATCAGAAATAAACACTCTCTTTCGTATGTTAAGGTATCTCTGAGATCTGGGAAGAGACTTTACGTAATGGGGGCATTGTGCAGTCTAAACTGAAAATACGTGGTACGGCAGTACGAGACCGCTTAGAGTGCTTAAAAAAGTACTTGGATGTGGCGGTCTTGACTGCGTCTTGCGTACGTTGGCGTACAATTTTAGGAAAGAATGACATTACGTGCGGTTGTCTTGCCGACCATGAATGAATCCGGGAAAAGTGGGATCATTTCTTCTGCAGAGACGAGTCACCGTTTAGCCTGGAGAGGGTTTCTCACCGTCCGTCTGTCTGGTGCACCCTTAGGACACGTTACAACCGTGCCAGCTTTGTGGATACAGGCCGATATTGTGGTGCCAGTATTCTCACCTGGATAGATAATCAAATTAGGACGACGTGCGCCAATGCATTTAATTCCTACGGAGACTGTGACAGCTGCGATCTACATGAATGACGTCATTAAACGGTATGTGTACGTTTTTTTGGTGGATGTGGTCTCGGAATAGATAAAACGGGTTACGATAACCTACCTCATGAAAAAAAATCACACATCTAGGGGCCAGGAAATATAAACGTTGTTCAAGGCTATAGCCCAGGTCGCTGAAGCCCGCTATTGCGGCGGCGCTCGACTCGGTGGTAAGCCATTTCGAATCCTAGAGGTGGAAGAAATTTTCAGGGTCGTTATTCGGCCGGAAAGGGGAAGAGAGAGTGCGTGCGAAACTGTCGATGGTGTCGGATGGAGTCGCTGAAACCGGAGATGCCCTTGGCGTTACTCGAAAGGAGTAGGCTAAGTGACAGTACCGAGTTTCACTCTCTCTCTTCTCTTAGAACCATACAACACAAACATGACACACACCATTACAGTCACCTACACTCAGAAGATACATTTGATAAACAAATCTCACATTTGGCGAAGAAAAGGCGCCACTGAGAAAGAAGGGAGGGAAAAACTTCCAATTAGAGGGCTGAACCTCCCCTTTGGAATCTTCCAGAGAATCACATCACATGACTTCAACTGTTGCAGCCATAGCGCTGCTACCATGGAACATTGCTCATTGTTGACGTCTGTTGTGCGTGTTACCGCAAACCTTGCTAGACAGCCTGACCCACAGTATAGGGAACCATTGTGCATCCCGCTCTGGACATGCGAGGTCACTATATCCTATATTGACGTTCTGTATACTATTAATTCGGGAAAAGAGAAGGAGCTGTAGGTTGGGGACACACTACAAAGGGTAAGGGCCACACGCAGCCCGTGGTTGACGACCCATTATTGGTTTAGTTTTAGTGCAAGAACAATATCTGATCAAAAGTATCCGAGCATCCGTATGTAGTGCGGAACTGGCCACTAGATGTCACGAGAGGTGGCTGTCAGTAGAAAGGGAGACAGAGTGTATTGTGTTGTCATTACAGAAGCAGTAACATCAGAATTGGGCAATCAGGGAGCTCAGACTTCGTACGTGGACTAGTCATCGGTAGTCACCTGAGTGACAGACCCATCGAGGACATTTCAGTCCTTCTACATCTACCCAAGTCTATTGTTGATTATGTGATTGGGCAATGGAAACGTGAAGGAAGAGCAACAGCTAAAGCAAGATCAGGCAGATCTCATGTACTGATGGAAAGGGTCTATCCAGCGTTGCGAAGGGTGGTTGTAAAAAATCAATGGATGGTTCAAACGGCTCTGAGCACTATGGGACTTAACTTCTGAGGTCATCAGTCCCCTAGAACTTAGAACTACTTAAACCTAACTAACCTAAGGACATCACACACATCCGTGCCCGAGGCAGGATTCGAACCTGCGACCGTAGTGATCGCGCGGTTCCAGACTGTAGCGCCTAGAACCGCTCGGCCACACTGGCCGGCAAAAAAATCAATGGAAGAAATCACTTTTGAGTTCCAGAGTGCTACCAGCAGTCCATGGAGTGCTTAGGGAGTTAAAAGAATGAAGTACAATTGTGGAGGAGCTCCTTATAAACCACACATTTTTGTAGTCATTGCTACGCATCACGACAGGCAGTGTAAGGAGCGATGCCACTGCACGGTGGGTGGCTGTAAGCGAGTGATTTAGAGTGACGAATCATACCACATCCTGTTGCAATCCGATGTAAGGGTTTGTGTTTGGCAGAAGCCTGGAAAACGTTACCTGCCACTATGTTCAGTGCCAATGGGGAAGCACAGAGGAGGTGGTGTTACGGTGAGGTGGTGTTCATCAGGGTTAAGGTGTCGCCGCCTTATTGCGCTTAAAGAAACGCTAAATTCAGCGGATATGAACACATTTTACAGAATCGTGACTGTCTAAAGTAGAGAAACTGCTTGGCGACCATGACAATATATCAACAGGACAGTGCACCCGTTCATTAAGGTAGCATCTGTGAGGCAATGGCTTGAGGACAACAACATTGCTAAAATGAACTGGCCTGTCCAGAGTCGCAACCTGACCCTAATGGAACCCATTTGTGACGAGTTGGAACGTCGACTTTGCTCCAGACCCCAGTGTCAAACATCACTACCCTCGCTGGTTTCGGTTCTTGAGGAAGAATGTGCTGTCATTCCTCTACAGACGTACAGACACCTCACTGAAACTATTCCCGGCATAGTTCAAGCCACCATAAAGCCTGCTGATAGGTGTCCTGATATTTTGGACCAGATAGTGTTTATTCACTGTGATAAGTTACATGTTCAAATCACGAAGCCAGTACCGAGAAGATCTGCATGATGCCAGGTCTGTAGCGTAGGCGGTCGAGAATGTCTCCAAAATAGGTGGTGGCGACGGCCCAGGGCCCGGGCGCCGTGTCCTTCTCGAGGAAGGAGGCGGCCAGCGCGAGCGCGACGCGGTAATCGAGCAGCTGCGCCGCTGTCAGGCTGAAGGCGTCGTCGAGCAGCTGCGCGCGGCCCTCCGCCGGCACCGCCTCCACGTCGCGCGCCAGCAGGCTGCTCAGCCGCCGCCACTGCAGCACGTTGCGCGCGTAGTTCACGCGGAAGTAACCTGCAACACACGCACACACTCGTTACCGTGATATAGGACGACCTCCGTCCCTCACTTTCCTTACGGTTTCATCACCCCGTGTATTTGAGAAGCATTAGATTTGACTTTATGTCATACAAAAATTAATATTGGATATATGGATGAAAAAAGTTGTTCGAAGGCAAGGCAAAAACAACGTACTCAGCCTGGTAGTGAAATGTCAAAAATGCAATTACTTTTGTCGATGTAGCCCTCTTTTATGTCAATGCAGATTGACCAATACTTTTCCAATGAGTGGTTCCCATCAACACAGTGTGGTCATGGAACCTGCAGTAGCCGCTTCATTTGTTCATAAACATTTTTATTTATCTTTATTTTTGGATATAGAAACAGATGAATGTCAGACGTTATCTAATCTGGCAAAACGGGATAGATGCTCCAACAATTCGTACTTCAAATCCCTCAGTTTCCTTTGCTAAAACACATTTCTGACACTTGTATTTTCCTCATGAAAGTTTTTTTTTTCTTTTTTTACAAATAAGGCTTTTCTCTCATGTGTGTTTTTATCAAGTTTATCAGAAGAGATGCGTGCAACTGGCCAGATATTGCCAGATATTGTTTGCCCCTTGCAAGATATGCTTACGCCTACACATATATGAAGACTTCGAAAGCAACCTTATGGGCTATGGTGGCGGGTACTGCTACGATTTCCCCCTTTCCTATTCCGTTTGAAATTCGATGGCGGGAAGAACAACAGCCGTTAAGTCTCCTTATGCGTTCGACTTTCTGGTATTCTCCTATCATGGTCATTTTGCGAAAAGTATGTGGAGGGAAATGATATGTTGCCCAAGTTTTCTTAGGATGTATGCTCTCGTAATTGTAACAGTAAGCTTTTCCTTGATTCACAACGTCTCTCTGTCAGCGTTGACCTCTTTAACTTGATGCCGGCCGTGGTGGCCGAACGGTTCTAGGCGCTACAGTCTGGAACCGCGCAACCGCTACGGTCGCAGGTTCGAATCCTGCCTCGGGCATGGATGTGTGTGATGTCCTTAGGTTAGTTAGGTTTAAGTAGTTCTAAGTTCTAGGGGACTGATGACCTCAGATGTTAAGTCCCATAGTGCTCAGAGCCATTTGAACCATTTTAACTTTGATGACGGTCTCCGTGTCGCTGTCGAGCTTATTGAAGGAAACGTGCCGAAACGTATTGCTCACCATAGGATCTTCCCTATATCTCTATTAATCCTACCAGCTTAGGGTCTGAGACTGACAAGCAGTACTGAAGAATTGATAGAACGAGGGTTTTATACGTTACCTCTTTGCAAGTGAACTACATTTCCGTAGGATGCTTCCAATGAGTCTCACTTTGGCATCTGCTTACCTACAACTAACTTTATGTGGTTGTTCCACTTCAGGTTGTCTTGCACGCATACTGTTACATATTTTACCGATGTTATGTCCGCAGCGATTGATCATCAGTCCCATAATGAGACAATCGGGGGCCTTTTCACATATTTATGAGTAACATGTAGCGTTTATTTGTATTGGAGGGCCTACTTCCAGTACTTGCCACCGTCTGTCTGCTGCAAGTCGTCTTGTATTTCGCTACAGTTTTCTGGCGTTGCAACTTTTCTATACACAGCAAAATCATCCGTGAGCAGCCGTTTATATTCTGACGTTATCCACCTGTACATTTATGTACTTCGTGAGCAGTAATGGCCCCGTAACACTCTTCGAACGATGATTCCTCCCCGCCAAGAACGACATGTTGATTCCTACGAGTGTGGCTGAAAAGTAATTCCTACCAACTTTTTATGCGAAAACTCTTTAAGCTTTTTAAATTAAACTTTATTAACTTTCTACACCTTTCTTCTCCATGCATATATTTATTTCTCAACATAGTTACGAACACATTTCTCCCTACGAGGGACCAGTTCGTTGATACCGTCACTGTAGAATGCTTGACTTTATTGACGGAGCCGCAACCTCACCTCTAAATGTACTGTTTCATCACTATCTAAGTGGAGTCCTCGAAGGTGTTCTCCAAGTTTTGGAGCAAAATGAAAATCGGATGGGGCCAAGTATGTATGGAGAATGATCGATGCCAGTGAACCCAAGCCGTCAGACTGTTGTAGATGTCGCAACGCTGGAGTGTGATCTGGCATTGTCATGCTGAAGTCCGCCTGCTTAGCTGAGTGGTAACGTGCTTGCCTGCTTTGCAGTGGGCCCGGGTTCGATTCCCGGACGGGTTCGAGATTTTATCCGCTCGTGGACTGGGTGTTGTGGTGTTATCATCATCACCGACACGCAAGTCGCCCAATGTGGTGTCACCTGCAATAAGACTTGCAACTCTGCGGCCGAATTCCCCCGGAAGGGGCCTCCCGGTCATCAATGCCATGTGTGGACGAACTCTTTGGCAAGTTTCCTGCGGTTAGAAACTCGCTTACTCCACTTTGTTTCTCACACACCTACAAAGTATCGTTACACACCGCCATGTTACACGCTACGATTCGGAACCCTCTAGCGGCACAGTGTTGCAACTTGCGTCAACGAAGTCGACCGAGTAATACGCGTGACATGTAATACCTCAACTGATATTGAGAACACAATAAAAAATTCAGAGCCATTACTTTCCAGTACGCTCTCTTCCATATACAGTATACACTGCCTGACAAAAGAAGTGAATTACTTACAAGATGTGATCGGATATCAATTAACTCGCAACTTCGTACACATACATACAATTGATACACACCATTGACAGGCATGTCAATGATTATAGTTGCAGTTCTCTGTGGTGGGTAGAAAATTCAAATGGCTCTGAGCACTATTGGACTTAATAACTGAGGTCATCAGTGCCCTAGAACTACTTAAACCTAACTAACCTAAGGACATCACACACATCCATGCCCGAGGCAGGATTCGAACCTGCGACCGTAGCAGTCGCGCGGTTCCGGACTGAAGCGCCTAGAACCGCTCGGCCACCGCGGCCGGAGTGGCGGGTAGAATGGCCATCAGAGTACATTAGTGTTGTTCGTGTTTAATTTTGTAATCAGACCTGCTAGGGTATGTAAGGGGCGTGAAGAGCGTCAGATACTGATTGATCACTGATAGACACGGAAATTCCGTGTACATGTGTGATACAGCGTTATCAGAACTCTACAGCGTTTGGAAGGGGTCTCATTGCGGGTCTTCATTTGGACGGCTGGTCGAATCGTACGATATCCAGATTTGTGGGGAATTTGGATTCAACAGTGGCCCGATGTTTGGCTGCATGGGAACATGAGCGCCAGCGTACTCGCCGTCAAGATTCCGGTCGACTGCATCCGACCACCATTATGTACGATCACCACCCTGTGCACCAAGCACATCATAACTCTTTCACATCTGCATCTGCCATCCGAGAACAATTAATGCACTATGTGCAACATTCTATCTTATACCGCATCACTGGTCAGCGACTAGGAGCAGCTGACTAGGGAATTTCCGTCCCATGCCTAGGCTGTGCTTGGAGTGGTGCCGTAAGTGGGCAGCATGGACTGCTGATGAATGGAGTCACATCGTGTTCAGCGATGAATCGCAATTTTGCGCTACCCCAGATGATGGTTCAAAAATGGTTCAAATGGCTTTGAGCACTATGGGACTTAACATCTGTGGTCATCAGTCCCCTAGAACTTAGAACTACTTAAACCTAACAAATCTAAGGACATCACACTCATCGATGCCCGAGGCAGGATTCGAACCTGCGACCGTAGCAGTTGCGCGGTTCCGGACTGAGCGCCTAGAATCGCTCGGCCACCACGGCCGGCTACCCCAGATGATCATCGACGGCAAGTATGACGGCGACGTGAGATGAGGTCCCATTCTTCCGTTTGGGAGTCACAGCGGTGTTACTCCTGGCGTTATGGTGTGGGGCGACATCAAGTATGACTTCAGGTCACGTCTGGTAGTGACTGAGGGAACTGGCGGCACCGCCGTATGCCGCGGTCATCACGTGAGACTCAATCGGGGGGGGGGGGGGGGGGCATTTTTCAACAGGACATTACTCGTCCACGCATGGCACGTGTCTTTATGAATTGTTTGCGTGATGTTGAGGTACTCTCGTGGCCATCCAGGTCCTCAGATATGTCCGTGATAGAACATGTGAGGGACCACATCCGTCCCAATGCCAGTTTCCAGAATATAGCAGATAAATCATTGGAAACTGTAAGAATTGTGAAATACCTAAGAGAAACCGTCCAGAGCGATGTAGAATGAAGTTATCACATAAAAGTACCTATAAGAAAAGTAGAAGCCTGACATATTGAGAGGATTTTAAGGAAATGTGATTTATCCACGAAAGAAATGGCTTAAAAAATAATTGTAAGGCGCAGCCGACAGCTGGCTTTAGTATTAGCTATAATATGACATGAATGGATTGCTGTATTTATTAAAAGATTTCATTCTTTTGTAATTATTACCTTCTTTATGAAGTTATATAACTACATTGTGTGAATGCTGTACTACATTAGCATTTATATAAGCATTCGAGCTATATCTTCATGTTCCTTCCTTTTCCCATTCCTATTTACCCTCCTTTTCTTACATGTATGGTGTGTGGGTAGGGTAGGGCAGTGGCCTTGTTGTCTTATATAGGCGTTGCCGACCGCGGCGCCGTCTTCTGCCTGTTCACGTATCTCTGTATTTGAATACGCATGCCTATACCAGTTTCAGTGGCGCTTCAGTGTATGACGACTGTTTCTGATTACCATTCTATCCAGTGTATGTCACATATGTTCGTTTTATTTCTGCCAAACACTTTGTGAATATGTTTTCATTTTTAAGCTGTGACACCTACATTATATAATCAAAAGTCTTATCATGCCCAGCATGTAAGTAACACACTCTCAAGAATTTTTTAAATCTTTTAATTTAAAGCGATTTTTATCGATGCTACATCACATTGACATAATGTTACATATTTTCTGGTCCACTGTGGTTTCATGTACACTGAGGTGACAAAAGTCGTAACATAACAATACACACATGTACCAATGGCGTTAGTACCCCGTACACAAGGTATGAAATGGCAGTGCATTGACGGACCGGTCATTTATATTCAGGCGATTCATGTAAAAAGGTTTCCGACATGATTATGGCCGCACGACGTGAATAACAGACTTTGATCGCGGTATGGGAGTTGGAGCTAGACGCATGGAACATTTTATTTCGGAAATCGTCAGGGAATTCAATCTCCCGACATCCACAGTGTCAAGAGTGTGCCGAGAATACCAATTTTAGGCACTACCTCTCATCACGGACCACGCAGTGGCCAATGACCTCCACCTAACTATCAAGAGCAGTGGCGCTTGCGTAGAGTTGTTCGTGCTAACAGCTAAGCAACACTGCGTGAAATAACTGCAGAAATCATTGTGGCACATATGACGAAAGTTAGGACAGTGCGGCGAAATTTGGCGTCAGTGGCCTATGGCAGCAGACGACCGATGCGAGTGCCTTTTGCTAACAGCACATTGCGTGCACCTTCTCTCCTGGCACATGATCATATCGCTTGGACCCTAGACGACTGGAAAACTGTGGTCTGGTCAGATGAGTCTCGATTTCGGTTGATAAGAGCTAATGGTAGGGTTCGAATGCGGCGAAGATCCCACGAGGCCATCTATATTCAGTGTGGTACTTGAAAATGGCCAAAAGCCGAAACCATGAGTGTATAGTGGATCCATACTGCCAAAGGGCGAAAGTTTCATTTAAAAAGTATTACATGGCTGTGGTTCCAACCCATAGAAAAATTATCAATAATGTTTTGGATTGCCCTTTCTTCCGTATTAGTCGACCACAATATTATTCCACTCACTTGTCGTGGGTTTTTCCCGTGATCCTTCACGAGGACACTCTGAAACAGTTGATAGTACACATAATAAAAGAAGTTTTGCATCACCTCGGTTCCGTGAGTTCCGGAACCTGTACAGAAAATTGGAAGAGAGATCAACATAAACATCATTTCCGCCCTTTTTCATTGCTCAGGAAACCACACTTTGCATATTGTCCCACCATACAGAGAGACCTTCAGACATGGTGGTCCAGATTGCTGTACACACCGGTACCTCTAATACCCAGTAGCACGTCCTCATGCACTGATGCATGCCTGTATTCGTCGTGGCATACTATCCACAAGTTCATCAAGGCACTGTTGGCCCAGATAGTCCCACTCCTCAATGGCGATTCGGCGTTGATCCCTCAGAGTGGTTGAGTGGTTGGTGGGTCACGACGTCCATGAACAACACTTTTCAATCTATCCCAGGCATGTTCGATACGGTTCATGTCTGGAGAACATGCTGGCCACTCTAGTGTCTAGATGTCGTTATCCTGAAGGAAGTTATTCACAACATGTGCACGATGAGGGCGCGAACTGTCGTCCATGAAGACGAATGCCTCGCCAATATGCTGCCGATATGGTTGCACTGTCGGTCGGAGGATGGCATTCACGTATCGTACAGCTGCACTCGCTGGGCAGTGTGTCTAAGGTGTTCAGCCTGACCGGGTTGTCTCCAAACACGTCTCCGACGATTGTGTGGTTGAAAGCATATGCGACATTCATCGGTGAAGGGAATGTGATGCCAATCCTGAGCGGTCCATCCGGCATGTTGTTGGGCCCATCTGTACCGCGCTGCGTGGTGTCGTGGTTGCAAAGATGGACCTCGCCATGGACGTCGAGAGTGAAGTTGCGCATCATGCAGCCTATTGCGCGCAGTTTGAGTCTTAACACGACGTCCTGTGGTTGCACGAGAAACATTATTCAACATGGTGGCGTTGCTGTCAGGGTTCCTCCGAGCCATAATCCGTAGGTAGCGGCTATCCACTGCAGTAGTAGTGCTTGGGCTGCCTGAGCGAAGAATGTTATCGACAGTTCCTGTCACTCTGTATCTCCATGTACGAACAACAGCGCTTTGGTTCACTCCGAGACGCCTGGACACTTGTTGAGAGCCCTTCCTGGCACAAAGTAACAATGCGCACGCGATCGAACCGCGGTATTGACCGTCTAGGCATGGTTGAACTACAGAGAACACGAGCCGTGTACCCCCTTCCAGGCGGAATGCCTGAACTGATCGGCTGTCGGACCCCCTCCGTCTAATAGGCGCTGCTCATACATCGTTGTTTATATCTTTGGGAGGGTTTCATGACATCTCTGAACAGTCAAAGGGACTGTGTCTGTGATACAATATCCACAGTCAACGTCTATCTTCAGGAGTTCTGGGAACCAGGGTGATGCAAAACTTTTTCTGTTGTGTGTATATGCAAAATTGTCTTGATATCATTTGCGTCGCGCTTTACTTACTCACCACTGCACTTGTTTACTATGACGTCGCTGCATATTTCCGGTAATGGCAATGCAGGGCTAAGTGCAATAATATCGTGGTCAGGTAGTACCTGATTTCAGTGTTTACCCAGTGTATTCATGGTCCACGAATAGCAGTCAGAGTTTCATCACTTCTCCGAAAAAGCTAGGGAAAATAGCCTATTATATATAAAAAAAGTGAGGCGACACTGTCTTTAGACATGTTCAGCCGTCCAGTGGCACCAGCTGAATCATAAAGAAGATGCCAGCAGAAGCATCTGAAAGCCAAAACTTTTTTTAAGAGGAATACGAATGGTCTAGCGACACAGAATGTTTAATCTGCAACGACAAAGGCCACGAAACACTGCAGACTTATATACTACCCTGACATGTTCCATACGAAGAAGATACTCACTTCGGTCAGTCGAAAACTTCAGCTGCTAGTAATGAACAACATTCGTGTGCAATGACACATCTGGCCTGTTCCACAGATCATCGGGTTTTAATGCCATGGCAAACCTATCGATCCCTTTGGAACAACAAACCAAATGCCAGGGTTGTGATGGCCAATACACAACTTGCTGCACGTTGTTACAACTAAAGTATCATTTATTATGTCAGTGTGTAAACAGCTATAGTTGCATAATTGTTATACGAGCCACTTAGTTTAATCAATAGTTAACTTCAGATTAAATGAATGTGTAATTTTCTATTTGCGCTTTAGTTTTGTTCTTCGATTCACAACTAGCTCGGGCGTTTTAAGCCACTACCCAGTGTTACATCTTTGCAAATTTTCCACCTTATCTACAGCAAATATCTGTGAAACCACCAGTAACAGTAAAATCTGTAAACCAAATGAAAGGAAGCACACTACGTGAATACACTGCCATTTTCTTAAGTACGGCATCTTTTTTCTAGGTAAACACTACATAATGGCTTAAAAAGCCAATCTTAGTTTTGGAACAAAGAAGAAATCTATATAGTACAGACCAAGTGCAAAACGCCACATTCATTTAATTAATTTATGACTGTGTTACCTTTATGAAGATCAACTGCAGATGTACACCAACAATATTGTACCTGGTTTGAATCGTATAAAGTAACTCTATATGCATGTCGTAGATGACCAATGGATTGCCACCAATGAAGAGTGAAATCAGAGATCAGGACAACAGTAAATTTGTTTAATTAACTTTTCTGTTCCGGCTCTCAGGTGTAGTTCATCAGGAACAGCTTGGTGGCGGTGTCCAGTTGCCTCTCATGCGAAACAGTGCTGGTCCAGC
This sequence comes from Schistocerca piceifrons, assembly GCF_021461385.2. Lineage (NCBI taxonomy): Eukaryota > Metazoa > Arthropoda > Insecta > Orthoptera > Acrididae > Schistocerca > Schistocerca piceifrons. The sequence continues at coordinate 481,177,245 of NC_060149.1, read as the reverse complement.
ATTCCTGACAGCGGAAAGGGTGGGGTTGAGCAAGGCGTCACTCGAATGCCGCTGTCAGTGACGTCTCCGCGATGACGGTGCAGCAGCACAGCTGACAGTTCCCCGGGGGTGGCCGTGACCTCCCTCCAGCCATCAGGCGGCTCTCTACTCTGGCGGCAGTTGCTTTCATGACTCAGGGCAGGCTGCTCTATCCTGTGGTCGAACAGTGGACCCCATACTGCAATCCAGGATGTTGCTACGGGTGTCACAGACTCATGACGTAGGTTTTGATACTGAGACGAGAATATTTTAGTACACGACCACTGAAATCTGAACGACAGCTGGGTCTGGACTCAGTCTTATGCTTCGTCTTCTACGTACCGTAAGGACTACGCTCAGCAGAACAAGTGCTGCTGTAGTGGTTGGTATGACAATAGTCTACGTTGTCTCTTTCCGGTGCTGATTTTCCAGACGTAAATTTACATGCTGCAAAAGGTTTCCAGGGAGACTCGTCCTTCCCACTGTTTCAGAAGCGTGTTTATGGACTATCTTAATTCTGATCCTAGAGTAGGATTTAAGCTGGTTAAATTTGTGGCAGGTAGCACTTCCATGAGCTCCTCTTGCCAATAAAAACGTGACGGCGAAATATTAAGGTGAATTATCCCTGACATCGTGGCGGTCAGATGGAAAGAAGGTTCCATTATCTCGCACACTGTTCCATTTAGTAACAAACCACTCCCGTTTAGTTCTAGCCCCCTTGCTAACGTAAGCTTCCCCCGGCCTCGAAAGACTCTTACGTACTGACCGACCGCCGTGTCATCCTTAGCCTATAGGCGTCACTGGGTGCGGATATGGAGGGGCGTGTGGGTAACACACCGCTCTCCCAGCCGTTGTCAGTTTTCGTGATCTGGGCCGCTACCTCTCAGTCAAGTAACTCATCAATTTACCTCACAAGGGCTGTGTGCACCCCGCCTGCCAACAGCGCTCGGCAGACCGAACGGTCACCCATCCAAGTGCTAGCCAAGCCCGACAGCGCTTAACGTCGGTGATCTGACGGGAACCGGTGTTACCCCAATGCAAGGCCGTTCGCCCTATGATAATGAGTATGTACTTATTCCTTGCAGGTGTTTTACTGAATGTACCTAAAACAACAGCACAAGAAATTCGAATGGCGCTAATGCTTCAGGTAACCTCTGCAATGGTAGTCTTGTTCGACACTAATCCGATCCCTGTGCGCACTATATGCAATTCCGCTCATACTGATTTAGTTCGTCTGCCTGTTCCTCCATCAACACCTTTCTGCTACTCTTCTGTTGGTAGATCTGCACCTTTCATGGCCCGCTAATATGTGATCATGAGCTGCTTGTAGCACACTATTACTTAGCTTCGCAGTCCCAATTTGGTTCCTTTGCATACCAAGCTATCTTGCATACAAAACTGCGATTGCTTAAAATACTGCTTACATTCGGCATTCGCTCTCTGTGAAGTTTGCCATTCATTATGTTCATTGCCCCCGTTATGTAATACTGCTACTTTTCTACTTAAGCCCTCTGCATTTCCGTACTTCTTCCAAGGTTTATGCTTGACTATGAAATCAGATGCACTTTGTCTTACGGCCCATTGTGTCAACCTACTAGAAGGATCCTTTAACCTCAGCAGCCATTTTAATGCCGCACTATCTGTTATTACCCTGAACTTTTTACCATACAGATAACATTTGAAGTATGTGATTCCATAAACAAAGCTTAACATCTCTTTCCCCATTGTGGAATAATTTCTTACTGCAGAATTTAGTTGTCTTGATGTGTAAGTTTCTGGTGTTCTACAGCTTCTACCTTATATGACATCATCACATGATCAAACAAATTCTCGTGTAAAATTCGGAAGTACCAATTCGGAATCTATGTTAAAGTTTCTTTTAGCTCCTCAAAAGTATGCTGGCATTCATGTGACCACACAGGTTTAGTACCCTTTTTAACTACTATGCCAACAGTTTGCCAATATCCACAAATCCTTTTACTAACCAGCGCTGCCGGCCGGAGTGGCCGTGCGGTTCTAGGCGCTAAAGTCTGGAACCGAGCGACCGCTACGGACGCAGGTTCGAATCCTGCCTCGGGCATGGATGTGTGTGATGTCCTTAGGTTCGTTAGGTTTAATTAGTTCTGAGTTCTAGGCGACTGATGACCTCAGAAGTTAAGTCGCATAGTGCTCAGAGCCATTTGAACGAACCAGCGCTGTTAGTTCGCGACTCCTAAGAATGATTGCAACTCCTTTACAGACTCTGGTACAGGAAATTCACGTACAGCTTTAATTAATCTTGGGGTCTTCTGTAATCCCGCCTCTACTTATGATATGACCTAGGTATGCTACCTCTTCCATAACAAAATTACACTTTTCTGTCCTCAATGCTAACTTCGCTGCTTTTAACCTTAGGAATACTTCCTTTAATCGCTGCATATGCTGTTTCACATCACTCTCATAGACGATTATGTCATCGACATACACTAAGCATTGCGACGGTTTTAAACGCCTGAGTTCTCTGTCCGAAAATCTCTGAAACCTTGCAGGTGCATTTTTTAAATTCGAACAGCATTCTTCTCAATTGGTAGCGTACAGGGCGTTCCGAAAATGCTGTCTTTTGTCGATTCTGTGGAGCAACCTCTATCTGATGATAATCACTCTTCAGATCCTTTGTTGAAAAATTTTTGCATTGCCCTAAATGTCCCAAGGTTTCTGTGATGGTTGGCAAAGGGTAGGCCTCCGTTATGGTTTTCGCATTTAGATGTCTGCAATCACAACAAAACCTATATTTTCGTGTTCCTCCGTTGATTTTTTTTTTTTTTTTTTGGAAAGAAGACTATCCCTGATCACCATGCACTATTGCTTTCTTCACTTATTCCATCTTTCAGCTGTTGATCGATAAATTCCTCCAAAACTAAGTACCTAAGTATTCTGTATGGTTTACGGCAGACTGGTGATTCATTTCGTGTTGGTATGCGGTGTTGTAATGTGCATGGCCCTTCTGGAAAAAATAAATTCTTAAATTCCAGATGTAATTTTTCCATCTGTTCCCTATTACTTCACTCTAGGTGCCCCACTTTTTCTCGCAATGCAGTTTCAATGGCGTCTGGCGATTGCCCATGGCTGACGCCCCTCATGGCCCATTCCTCTTCCTGACCCAAAGTGATTTCCCCCTATCTTTAGGTACATAATCGTGTGAATCAAGTCTTAGTGGGACCATTCACGATTTAATCGGTTAGTCTTTCGCGACAGACTCCGCTAGCGACATCGCTGCACTGGCAGTGGCTTCACCTAGCCTGAAACATTTTTCCGTGAAGTTCAACCCAATGTTGCCAAAGATCGATTATGGCACAATACCGATATAAGATATCTAATCCCAGAATCATGTCGTAGTCCTCACTCACATGTGGCACAATCTCTACACATTGTTTAAATTGAACCGCATCCAGGCAAAAGTCTATGTCCACCGATCGTAATGGTGTGACATCATTATTCCCCATTCCACGCAATCTGTACTGTGGTGGGTCCCACTGCTTACGTTTCATCAGATTACTATTGGTGACCGACACATGGGTCCCTTTGCCCAATAATATCCTGCAACCCTTCTTTCCTATCATTCCTCTTATCGCACAACCCACCTCTGCAAACGATTTTGTAGCATCCAGTCTTACTGGGAATGACCATAGGTGGACCTGGGATTCACATTGGCATTTAACACATTATTGTACCCCTAAGACTAATGCTTCCTCTTACTTTATCCACATCACCCTGAGGCTGGCGACACTGCCTCCTTACATGCCCGTTCGTCCACACCTGAAACATTTTATACTAACTGCAAACACTGTCCGTTTACCCTGCATTCCAATCGACAAGTCGATCTCCTCACGCTCTATAGCTAACTGCTCTATTGTGTGCAAATCCATCAGACTCCCTGTCCGCACACATCTTGAGATTTGTGCATACAACCCCCTTAGAAAAATCATCGAGTGCCCTCTGCTCAGCTTCTTGAAAATGATTTCATCGATTGCGGCATCCTGTCGTAATTCATAATTGCATCCCTTAATTTTCCTTGTACTATTCTCAAGTTATTCCATAGTTTCCGTATTTTTCTTAGTTCTTGCACTATTTCGTTTTGTATATCTCTGAACTAACACTTCTTTAAATTCTTCGAATGTTGTGGTTCCCTTAAGAGCTTCTGTATACCCTAGATAAGTTAGTTTCAATTTTGCAACACTCAATAATTCCTTATCAGACCACCTTTCCATTTCAGCCAGATTTCCAAGGTCTCTTACAAAGCCCTACAAATTCTCGGCCGACTTACAAGTAAAAGGAGAAATTAAACTTGCGACTGACAAATCTACAACCCATTGTGACTACCACGATTCAGTTCTGTATTATTCACTGTTAATTGTGCTACCTTTTCTAACAATATGTACTGCTTCTGGCACTGACACATCTTGAGTCTCTGTTCCTGTCGAAGCTTTCTCATGGCCACACTCATTTTGAGAACGAACACTCACAAGACCAGAAAACAAAATGCATTAACTTAATCCTTGTGTCTAATTATGAGCGATCTCGACTCTCTGCATTGCCTAGCCATATGCCCCCAACGATTACATGTGTATAACATTTTACCAGAACTGATTCCATACATGGCTCTGAGTGGCCGTCAAGGCTACACAGTGCCCTCCTAACGGGCACTATCCGACCGTGACATCAATTACCTCTAAAGCTACACAAATGCACTGATTTTCTACTTACAGGCGGGCCGCTGTGGCTGAGCGAGCGGTTCTAGGCGCTTCAATCTGGAACCTCGCGACCACTACGGTCGCAGGTTCGAATCCTGCCTTGGGCATGAACGTGTGTGATGTCCTTGGCTTAGTTAGGTTTAAGTAGTTCTAAGTTTTAGGGGACTGATGACCTTAGATGTTAAGTCTCATAGCGCTCAGAGCCATTTGAACCATTTTTTTCTACTTACAGCAAAGTCTTCTTAACAAAATACACGACGGCCAAACCTTTTCTCCGTGATCAAAATACCATCAAAATTTTTGGACTCACTGTACCATAGGCTGTAAGTTCAAATGTTGCTCTAAGAAGCTGACGTCAATGATCTGACACTAGAGTTAGATGACCCATGAAGAGTGAAATGAGACGTCAGGGCGACAGTAGATTTGTTTAATTAATTTCTTTACTCTGCCGTCAGCCTAAATACATCAGGAATAGTTTGGTGGAGGCGTCCAGTTGCTTCTCATGCAAAAGAATAGAAATTCAGCATTACTGAAGGTGCAAATAGCAGGACGGAGCATGGCGTCACTCGAATGTCACTGTCGGTAACGACTGCGACTGTGATGATAGTGCAGCAGCGCAGCCGACAATTGCGCAGGGGTTGCCGTGATCTCCCTCTAGCTAGCTGGCGGCCCTCTGCTCTGGTGTCAGCTGCTTTCGTGACTCAGGGCAGGCTGCCCTGTCCAGTGGTCGAACAGCAGACCCCGTGCTGCCTTCCAGGATGTCGCTTCAGGTGTCACAGGCTCGTGTTGTAGGCTGTGATATTGATATAAGAATGTTTTAATTCACGAGTGTCTGATTGATTATACGCTCCAGACTATGTTCACTTAGAGCTGACGGCATGTACTATTAAAACCTCTATGGTGACAAATGAGGAAAGGCTTCCATCCTTTCATTAGCATATTGCAGCGTCGGTTGTTGCAGTACTACGCCCAGGTGGCTCTGCTTCACAATGCCTGTTGGCAGTGATGTTGATGATGATGTTGTTTTGGTTTGTGGGGCGCTCAACTGCGCGGTCATCAGCGTCCGTACAAAGTCCCAATTCTTACACAGTCCAATTTATTACACAGTCCACTCTAGCCACTCTCACTAATTATGATGATGATGATGATGATGATGATGATAACACAAACACCCAGTTCTCGGTCAGAGAACCTGTCGGCAGTGTTTTGCTTCACAACGCACAACACTCCTGCCTGCCTGCGGTTAGTTCTGTTGCAGCTCACTTCCAGTGTGGCGTACTTTTTGACCAAATACAGTCGATACGTTCCACATGGTATACCTAATAAATTCTTATGCAGTAGAACAAACAAAAACGTGTATTTGTTTTGATATTAGACCGCTTGTACAACTGGAGCTGCTTTATCACTTTTGTAGGTTCTAATTTCACATACTTAAAGACGTGGCATACTGGTTAGGGCACTAGGCTCACAGTTGAGATGAGAGAGTGTCAAATTACCGTCTGATCATCCTAGTTTTATTTTTTGTGTAGCTTGCCTAAAAAGCTTTAACAGAATGGTGTAATGTCGTAGTCTCATCCAATTGAACTGTCCTTCAGTCTCTGTAGTCCTTTATATACGAGGCTAATCCGGAAAGTAAAGTTACAAGAATGTTTTGAAGTATAAAAAATGAATTTATTTTAATAAAATTTACATGCATTGTAGGATAGGTCTTGCATTATTTTTCCACATTATCACCATTTATATCAATACATTTTGTCATCCATGGGACTAGTTTTTTGATTCCTGTATCATAGACGTCTCCTACCGCCTTTTGAGCCAGTTCTTCACTTCGATTTTCACCTCGTTGTCGTTGGAAAAATATTTTCCACGAAGGTGTTGCTTCAGTGTAGTGAACCTATGATAGTCACTAGGTGCGAGATCGGGGCTGTGAGTGGGGTAGCTTAAAATAACCCAAAAAAACGAAGTCAACAACTCTTGTGTTCGCAAGAGCCCTGTGCTTACGCGCGGTGTCATGAAGAAAAGACTTCCGGTGTCAGCATCCCGCGACAGTTGTTTTGTATGGCTCTGCGAAGTTTCTTGTTGGTCTCACAATACCTTGCAGCATTTATTGTTTCACCCCTTTCCAAAATATCATCAAGGAGAACCCCTTATCTAAATGGCTCCGAGCACTATGGGACTTAACATCTGAGGTCATCAGTCCCCTAGAACTTAGAACTACTTAAACCTAACTAACCTAAGGACATCACACACACCCATGCCCGAGGCAGGATTCGAACCTGCGACCGTAGCAGTCGCGCGGTTCCGGACTGAAGCCCCTAGAACCGCTAGGTCACAACGGCCGGCAGACCCCTTTTCTGTCCCAAAACATTGACACCATGATTTTCCTCACTGTTTGCTGCGTTTCGAATTTTTAGGCGGAAGGAGAATGAGTATGAGTATGGCGACACTGCATTGATTGTCGTTTGCCCACTGGAATACGGTGATAAGTCCAAGTTTCATCCCCTGTCACTATAGAGCTGAGAAAAGGCTCACCTTCAGTCTCAAAACTCTCAAGAAATTCGCAAGCGGCTCTGACTCTGTTCATTTTGTGTCCTTCGGTAAGATCTTGGGCACCCACAGCGCACACAACGTGCGATATTTTAGTCGATCATTTACGATTTTACGGACAACAGCTCGTGAAATTTTTGGACAAACTGCGTGCAGGTCGACAACTGTCGAACGGCGATCAGAGAGAAGATGCTCTTCAATTTTCTGCACCACATTATCAGTCACAACAGACGGCCTTGCGCTTCTGTCTTCATCGTGAATTTCCGTCCTTTCAGAATTGAAATTCCGTACCCATTTCGTCACATGCTGCCTTGACATTACGCCCTCTCCATAAACTGAAACAATTTCGCGATGAATCGCAGCGACGTTCATGGCCTTGAATTTAGGTAGCAAATTACAGCGCGCCCTTCGCACTTGGCGGGAGCCGGAATGAGAACGCTCATTTCTAACACTCACTATAACACTAATCGACGAGCTACTGGCTGTTGGCAATGCTCGTTCCTTCTGCCGGTTCTCGCTGCACGGCAATGGTACCAACTTCCCTCACGGACATTCCATGCTAAAGCTACCTGCATTGTAACCTTAGTTTCCGGATAACCCTCCCCCCCCCCCCTCCAATCCCTCCTCCTCCTCCTCCTCCTCCTCCTCCTCCTCCTCATACCGCAGAATTAATTTGTGTTCCGATATGAATGGAATTTATGAAGGCCTACATAGAGCACTGTTAACTCAGGTATTTCACATACATGTGTCGTGGACTGATCATAATAGCTATGTTAAGAATCAAATGGATTACACCTCCAAAAATAACTGAGAAAATGTTACTCAGATAAGTCTCGTTACTTACCCTTGTGCCCCATGTTGAAAATGAGCCACTTGCACTTGGTCTGGTCAATGGGCACGATGGCATTCTCATGTGGAGGCAGCCACACCAGCCCTTCAATGAGCGGCTGGTTGTCTTCGAGTGGAGAACACGTGTAAGTTACTGGCACCCACCAGCGGTCGGAGCCGGCGGAGTCATTCTCAGGCCGGAACTGGCTCTGCAAACATACGTACGAGAAATGATGCAGCAAGGCACGATGTATTAATACTGATTTTTACGTGCCTTTATTATTACTGCTTGCTTGAAAATTCAACTCCACAAATATAGTTAATGTACTGCTTCAGTCAGCTTTAACAAAATCTATATAGGAGGCATTGTTCAATGGAAATAGTATGGAAATTAAGGAATATAAGCAATATTAAAATGGAATAACAAAATACATTTTACTATAAGGAGATTCAAGCTCTTTAGCCGAAACACAAGACACTTGTGTAATTTTAGATATATTTTTTTCACTCGTCTCCAACTTCATCTTTTATTTTCCTAATGCACGTTTCAAAAGACATGTTTATTATCCAGTGAGTTTCATTCTGATTCAGTGGTTCACGTAGACTGATTACGTCGGATGGTGTTGTGTAAACTGCTCAATATTTCCACAAGACAGAGGCTCGTCACCTTCAGGTGCTATTGCATTGCTGTTGGGCTCGCCAGTTTACGGGGTGGCTCGCTAGAAAAGCGCAGACGCGAAAGGCATGGGGGGGGGGGGGCTGCAACGTCATAGTATACGAATTGTAGATGACGTCGACATCCAGAGCCCCCTGCCGCTGACTTCACATGCACGACGCGGGAAGAGTGCGGCGCAGGGCCCCACAATCCCATAAGTGGTCTACTGTGAACAGCGGACAATTTGAAAGGCGGCTTTTATGGTGGTAAACTTAGGCGCCTTTGGTTATAACATATCTTCCTTTGTACTTACATGGATATGGTGTCTGTTCTTTCGGACATGTCCGAAAGAACAGACACCATATCCATATAAGTATATAGTTCTGGCAATACCGGCCATGACCTTCCTCTTCTGTGCGGATGCACACTTATTACCCGAACTCTTACGGGACTTGGTAAGAATGTCTTCCACGAGTAATGAGTTTGTTGGGTAGGGACACTACGAATGCAGTGTGTGGACAATTAAGGCGAGAATGTGGGTCTCGCAGGAGGCGTGCGCGAGACAGTCCCTGCAGTGGCACTATCTTCTGTGCCCTCGGTAGCTCAGATGGAGCCGGCACCGTAGCTCAGCATGTTCGGTCAGGAGGCTTCTCGCCCTCTGTAATAAAAAACTGAGTAAAGTAATCAACCGATCAACTGAACGGATGTCTTGTGACGTCCGCCCAGACCAAACGGAACGAACAATACCGAAAAAAAAGGATGGATAGAGCGTCTGCCATGTAAGCGGGAGATCCCGGGTTCGAGTCCCGGTCGGGGCACACATTTTCACCTCTCCCCGTTGATATACACTCCTGGAAATTGAAATAAGAACACCGTGAATTCATTGTCCCAGGAAGGGGAAACTTTATTGACACATTCCTGGGGGTCAGATACATCACATGATCACACTGACAGAACCACAGGCACATAGACACAGGCAACAGAGCATGCACAATGTCGGCATTAGTACAGTGTATATCCACCTTTCGCAGCAATGGAGGCTGCTATTCTCCCATGGAGACGATCGTAGAGATGCTGGCTGTAGTCCTGTGGAACGGCTTGAAATGCCATTTCCACCTGGCGCCTCAGTTGGACCAGCGTTCGTGCTGGACGTGCAGACCGCGTGAGACGACGCTTCATCCAGTCCCAAACATGCTCAATGGGGGACAGATCCGGAGATCTTGCTGGCCAGGGTAGTTGACTTACACCTTCTAGAGCACGTTGGGTGGCACGGGATACATGCGGACGTCCATTGTCCTGTTGGAACAGCAAGTTCCCTTGCTGGTCTAGGAATGGTAGAACGATGGGTTCGATGACGGTTTGGATGTACCGTGCACTATTCAGTGTCCCCTCGACGATCACCAGTGGTGTACGGCCAGTGTAGGAGATCGCTCCCCACACCATGATGCCGGGTGTTGGCCCTGTGTGCCTCGGTCGTATGCAGTCCTGATTGTGGCGCTCACCTGCACGGCGCCAAACACGCATACGACCATCATTGGCACCAAGGCAGAAGCGACTCTCATCGCTGAAGACGACACGTCTCCATTCGTCCCTCCATTCACGCCTGTCGCGACACCACTGGAGGCGGGCTGCACGATGTTGGGGCGTGAGCGGAAGACGGCCTAACGGTGTGCGGGACCGTAGCCCAGCTTCATGGAGACGGTTGCGAATGGTCCTCGCCGATACCCCAGGAGCAACAGTGTCCCTAATTTGCTGGGAAGTGGCGGTGCGGTCCCCTACGGCACTGCGTAGGATCCTACGGTCTTGGCGTGCATCCGTGCGTCGCTGCGGTCCGGTCCCAGGTCGACGGGCACGTGCACCTTCCGCCGACCACTGGCGACAACATCGATGTACTGTGGAGACCTCACGCCCCACGTGTTGAGCAATTCGGCGGTACGTCCACCCGGCCTCCCGCATGCCCACTATACGCCCTCGCTCAAAGTCCGTCAACTGCACATACGGTTCACGTCCACGCTGTCGCGGCATGCTACCAGTGTTAAAGACTGCGATGGAGCTCCGTATGCCACGGCAAACTGGCTGACACTGACGGCAGCGGTGCACAAATGCTGCGCAGCTAGCGCCATTCGACGGCCAACACCGCGGTTCCTGGTGTGTCCGCTGTGCCGTGCGTGTGATCATTGCTTGTACAGCCCTCTCGCAGTGTCCGGAGCAAGTATGGTGGGTCTGACACACTGGTGTCAATGTGTTCTTTTTTCCATTTCCAGGAGTGTATATCAACGCCCGTCAGCAGCTGAAGGTATTAATATATAATTCTAATTTCATCTTCCTTTGTGTTATGTCCCAAACATTACGTTTCATTTAAATATCAAACTACAACATAGTCATTTAATTTATGAGCAAACCAGTCACTGTTCAAGGATTTTTATACGAACTACAGGAAATTTGCCATAACTATTCATTCACAACCAAATGCAGCTTAGTACTTCAGCATGTGCACGAATTGTACTATGTCATCGTTTAATATTTCAACTTTTGAAATGAAATGTATTTACTTTCGAATCTCATGTCCACTAGTACTGTAAAAAATAGCAGCTACTGTTAAAAAAAATGTAAAGTCAATGATGTGTCCCTTCTCAAAATGTAAGTGCTATGATTGAAAATCAATAATACAAAACATTTAAACATATCCACCGATCAGTGAGAGGTAGTATTGGTGCCTTTCCCAAATTTATTCGTGCAATTGAATGCTGCACCACTCTTTACCATTTTTTTCACTTACACTGGAATATTTGCAGAGTTACGTACGACAAATACTGTTTGCATGCACCAGTAAATGTATAAATGTTCGATCTGTGTCCTTACAAGCCACAATACACTTAAACCTAATACTCTTACCATCACAATGACGTTCAGGCGAAGCTACAAAATAACCAGCGCCTGCAGCGCTCTCAGGGAGTCTAGTTATTTTAACGTCTTTCGTACGGCCGCAAACAGCATATTCCTCGCATGTGCGCCGCTGGCGCCCGGCTCAGCCGTCCTGCCTTAGATTCCCCATCTGTATTGACTCATTTCAATCGTTTGTTTGCAGCCGACGATGCCTTAATTCCGCCAGTGCTGGTTCCCATGCTTTGCTGAGTTGAAATCTCGTTTCTCTGTTAATTAAGTCGTTAGTTGTATGCATTTCCAATGCTTCATTAGTAATGGAATCCCAGTACATGGAGGCGTACGAGAGTATCTTGGTCTCTTCGTAGTTCACGCCGTGTCCTGTGTCAAGACTGTTCTACAACAGCAGAACTTTTTAGCCTGACCCAATTTTGTGTGATGTCTATGTACATCGCCTCTGTCTTCAATAGCGCGACACGTCTGGCCAATGTGAGACTTCACACAATAGCACCGGAGTTTTTATAATCCCAATCAACATAGACCTAGATCGTTTTCAACGAAGCCCATCATCGTTTTCAGTCGAGCCGGTGAGTGGAAGACACTCTTTACTCAAAGTTTCTTAAATAGCCTGCTGATTGTAAGGGACACTCCACCAACTCAGGTAAATAAACTACTCTCGTGGAGTTTTCAGTTGCTTCTGGCTGCTCTTGGGGTTTGGCACGTGCTGGTCGAAATGCACTGAGAAACTGCTTATCAAAGTATACCATTTGGACAAACACAGACCCCTGCGGATTAGTTCTCTGGATCTTAGGTAGCTCCAGTCCTATGAACGAGAGTCCGTAACACATCACTGCATTGCAGTGAATGATGACAGTATCTCGTAGATAGTGATGATCATTGTGCGGGAGCTTAAGAAACATAGTGGTACAAGGGGTCGTCTTCTTTTCTATGAACCGTGACATCTAGAACTGGTAGGTTTCCATTTTTCTTCACTTCTGTGGTGAAGCAGGTGTTCGGATGGAAACAGTTAACATGTTCCAAAAATCACGGAAGTGTTGGTGTTCCATGCGGCCAAACCACTAAGTTATCTTCTGCACACCTCCATAAATATTTAAGTTCCACAATTGCCGACTGAAGAGCGTTGCCCTCTAAGTCTTCCACAAAAGAGTAGCTACTATGGGGACAGAGGCCTACCTACAGCAACACCGTCAGTCTGTTCAAAATATTGGTCGTCAAATAAAAAGTAAACCGAGGTAAGAAAATGAGTAAGATATACTTTTCCAGGTTAGCTCCTATGAGTTGAGGTGAAGCCACCAGAGGCATTTGGGTGAACAAAGAGACCACATCAAAACTCCTTTAAATATTAGTTGGTTCGAGCCGCGGACTCTTCAGTCAACGTATAAAAGCTTCTGGATTCTGCATGTGGTATTCACATTTCCCTGCTAAAGGGCTCAAAAGAGATATCAGATGTTTTGCTAGGTAATAAGTTGGGGCTCCTATATTACTCAAAGGGGTCGAAGTGGAGCTCCTTCATAGATTGTGGTACCATCGTCCGCAGCCACTTTCGCGATCTCGCAGCGCCAGCGGCCATAGAGGAGGAGGGAGCCGGACACCCTGTGGCAAGTGCCTGAGAAGAGGACACTGCAGCCATTCTGCACGCATACAGTGGGAAGTCGGGCGGACGCCCTCGCCTCAGTCAAGAAGGGGCACGTTGCGAATAGCCTTGCTGACAGTGAGAAGCGTGCCGAAAACTGATGGACACCTGCAGCCATTAGAAGGAAATGTCAAGAATGTACATGTGAAAGCACGTGAGTTCTTCTGGCCTGGCAGCAGTAATCTTACCTGCCTCAGAAAGCAGGAATGTGCCGACAATTCTAACATCCACAGGCACAGGGAGGAAGGGAGGAGTGTACACAAAGCGCGGAGAATTCACGCAGGGAGGCGAGTGAAAGAAGTCAGAGTTCGTAAGAACATTATTTTCTCGACAGTGAGAACGTTTCTTATAAATCACGGACGCCAGCAGACTCTGAGACGAAGCCAAAACATGAGTCTGTCCAGGTATCAAGCAGAGAGAGCAGTAATAAAGAAGTGTTGTGTACCTATTCTCACAACAGCTTCTGAATGAAGAAAAACATCATGAGAATGTGAAATCGTGAGAAAGATGCCAATTCCCGAGGCACACACCATCCTACACCAGATAGGAAATTTCCACCCTGCACAGAAAGGCGTGGCCACGAAACGGCGATCTGTCATTGGGCTGCACTGAAAATTTTGTCTGCCAATGACAAAGCCAAAAGGAAGAAAAGTTAGGAGTTTAGCTCAGAGTTTTACGTCATCTCGTATTCACCTAAGGCTTTTACCATGGGAAGAAAGCAGAGGATGTTGTTTGGTGGCTGCTATCCTCTTCTATAACACAAACTGCGCGCATATATTAACTGGGTTCTTTATTAGTAAGAACAAGAATTTACTTAAGATAACCCGGATGTTGTGGTACAAGCTCTACATAATAGTCCACATTAGCCACTTTGCTGGTGAAGTACACGTTCTGCTATATACACTACTCTGGTTGCTAGGTACTGACTAACTTTGAGCTAGTGACTGAGCTAAGTGCAACTGCGATTCCCACAGGGCTACAACTAATGACTCGACTCGTTGACTCACTGGATGACTGATTCGGTCCTCTGGTCCGCGGCGGCGATCTAAATATTGGCGGCTGAGAAGGCGTTGGCGGCACGTTTCTTGTGAGTCTGTCTTTGTCCTCTATCGATCTTCTCACAACCTCTTTGTTGCATTGTGTGCTGGCGACAGCTTACGTCAGCACAGAGAGATGGATGAGGAGCGAAAAGGGGAGTCAGTGAGACGGTGGAGAAAGGAGAGGACATGAGTTCTAATGTTTTTTATTAATGTCTTTGATCACAATATAAAGTCCTTTGACGATGACCAGTTTCAGTTAGTAATGACCACCTTCAGATCTGTTCTACACCATGTCCTAATGTGAAGAATCCGTTATGGCATCGTCAAAACATATAAATACACTCAGCAAAGCATCATCACGTAGAACTAAAATATGGTGTAAAGTAGGCCACATCGTCTACACAGTCATTTTGCAAAACGTACATTGCACACTGTTTCCACGATACTGTTACTCGTCATCTTCAGCTGCTATTAAAGCAGTGCTGTTTTTCTAGCCAATTTATGCACTGGCTCAATAGAAAAGCGAAGACGCCAAGGGGCGGGGCTAGAACGTCATCGTAGACAACGTCGAAATCCTTCTGCCTGAGAAATGGGCAGCGGTCTTCGCAATTAGGCATTCGTTCATTCATTCATGTGATGGCTGTGTACTGAGCGTTGATAAATAATTACTTGTTGAGAACTTGTTTTAATTGTATATCACGTCAAACTAGATTTCTTTAACAGTTAATAACACACATTTTTTATGTTGTTGTTGTTGTTGTCGTCTTCAGTCCTGAGACTGCTTTGATGCAGCTCTCCATTCTACTCTATCCTGTGCAAGCTTCTTCATCTCCCAGTACTTACTGCAACCTACATCCTTCTGAATCTGCTTAGTGTATTCATCTCTTGGTCTCCCTCTACGATTTTTACCCTCCACGCTGCGCTCCAATGCTAAACTTGTGATCCCTTGATGCCTCAGAACATGTCCTACCAACCGGTCCCTTCTTCTTGTCAAGTTGTGCCACAAACTCCTCTTCTCCCCAATTCTATTCAATACCTCCTCGTTAGTTATGTGATCTACCCATCTAATCCTCAGCATTCTTCTGCAGCACCACATTTCGAAAGCTTCTATTCTCTTCTTGTCCAAACTATTTATCGTCCATGTTTCACTTCCATACATCGCTACACTCCATACAAATACTTTCAGAAACGACTTCCTGACACTTAAATCTATACTCGACGTTATCAAATTTCTCTTCGTCAGAAACGCTTTCCTTGCCATTGCCAGTCTACATACTATATCCTCTCTACTTCGACCATCATCAGTTATTTTGCTCTCCAAATAGCAAAACTCCTTTACTACTTTAAGTGCCTTATTTCCTAATCTACTTCCCTCAGCATCACCCGACTTAATTCGGCTACATTCCATTATCCTCGTTTTGATTTTGTTGATGTTCATCTTATACCCTCCTTTCAAGACACTGTCCATTCCGTTCAACTGCTCTTCCAAGTCCTTTGCTGTCTCTGACAGAATTACAATGTCATCGGCGAACCTCAACGTTTTTATTTCTTCTCCATGGATTTTAATACTTACTCCGAACTTTTCTTTTGTTTCCTTTACTGCTTGCTCAATATACAGATTGAATTGCATTTGGGAGAGGCTACAACCCTGTCTCACTCCCTTCCCAACCACTGCTTCCCTTTCATGCTCCTCGACTCTTATAACTGCCATCTTGTTTCTGTACAAATTGTAAATAGCCTTTCGTTCCCTGTATTTTACCCCTGCCATCTCCAGAATTTGAAAGAGAGTATTCCAGTCAACATTGTCAAAAGCTTTCTCTAAGTCTACAAATGCTAGAAACGTAGGTTTGCCTTTCCTTAATCTATTTTCTAAGATAAGTCGTAGGGTCAGTATTGCCTCACGTGTTCCAACATATCTGCGGAATCCAAGCTGATCTTCGCCGAGGTCGGCTTCTACCAGTTTTTCCATTCGTCTGTAAGGAATTCGCATTAGTATTTTGCAGCTGTGACTTATTAAACTGATAATTCGGTAATTTTCCCATCTGTCAACACCTGCTTTCTTTGGGATTGGAATTATTATATTCTTCTTGAAGTCTGAGGGTATTTCGCCTGTCTCATACATCTTGCTCACCAGATGGTAGAGTTTTGTCAGGACTGGCTCTCTCAAGGCCGTCAGTAGTTCCAATGGAATGTTGTCTACTCCCAGGGCCTTGTTTCGACTCAGGTCTTTCAGTGCTCTGTCAAACTCTTCACGCATTATCGTATCTCCCATTTCATCTTCATCTACATCCTCTTCCATTTCCATAATATTGTCCTCAAGTACATCGCCCTTGTATAGACCCTCTATATACTCCTTCCATCTTTCTGCTTTCCCTTCTTTGCCTAGAACTGGGTTTCGATCTAAGCTCTTGATATTCATACAAGTTGCTCTCTTTTCTCAAAAGGTCTCTTTAATTTTCCTGTAGGCAGTATCTATCTTACCCCTAGTGAGATAAGCCTCTACATCCTTACATTTGTCCTCTAGCCATCCCTGCTTAGCCATTTTGCACTTCCTGTCGATCTCATTTTTGAGACGTTTGTATTCCCTTTTGCCTGCTTGATTTACTGCATTTTTATATTTTCTCCTTTCATCAATTAAATTCAATATTTCTTCTGTTACCCAAGGATTTCTACTAGCCCTCGTCTTTTTACCTACTTGATCCTCCGCTGTCTTCACTACTTCATCCCTCAGAGCTACCCATTCTTCTTCTACTGTATTTCTTTCCCCCATTCCTGTCAATTGTTCCCTTATGCTCTCCCTGAAACTCTGTACAACCTCTGGTTTAGTCAGTTTATCCAGGTCCCATCTCCTTAAATTCCCACCTTTTTGCAGTTTCTTCAGTTTTAATCTACAGTTCATGACCAATAGATTGTGGTCAGAGTCCACATCTGCCCCTGGAAATGTCTTACAATTTAAAATCTGATTCCTAAATCTCTGTCTTACCATTATATAATCTATCTGATACCTTCTAGTATCTTCAGGATTCTTCCATGTATACAACCTTCTTTTATGATTCTTGAACCAAGTGTTAGCTATGATTAAGTTATGCTCTGTGCAAAATTCTACCAGACGGCTTCCTCTTTCATTTCTCTCCCCCAATCCATATTCACCCACTATGTTTCCTTCTCTCCCTTTTCCTACTCTCGAATTCCAGTCACCCATGACTATTAAATTTTCGTCTCCCTTCACTACCTGAATAATTTCTTTTATCTGATCATACATTTCATCAATTTCTTCATCATCTGCAGAGCTAGTTGGCATATAAACTTGTACTACTGTAGTAGGCATGGGCTTCGTATCTATCTTGGCAACAATAATGCGTTCACTATGCTGTTGGTAGTAGCTTACCCGCGCTCCTATTTTTTTATTCATTATTAAACCCACTCCTGCATTACCCGTATTTGATTTTGTATTTATAACCCTGTATTCACCTGACCAAAAGTCTTGTTCCTCCTGCCACCGAACTTCACTAATTCCCACTATATCTAACTTCAACCTATCCATTTCCCTTTTTATATTTTCTAACCTACCTGCCCGATTAAGGGATCTGACATTCCACGCTCCGATCCGTAGAACTCCAGTTTTATTTCTCCTGATAACGACGTCTTCTTGAGTAGTCCCTGCCCGGAGATCCAAATGGGGGACTATTTTACCTCCGGAATATTTTACCCAAGAGGACGCCATCATCATTTAACCATACAGTAAAGCTGCATGCCATCGGGAAAAATTACGGCTGTAGTCTCCCCTTGCTTTCAGCCGTTCGCAGTACCAGCACAGCAAGGCCGTTTTGGTTAGTGTTACAAGGCCAGATCAGTCAATCATCCAGACTGTTGCCCCTGCAACTACTGAAAAGGCTGCTGCCCCTCTTCAGGAACCAAACGTTTGTCTGGCCTCTCAACAGGTACCCCTCCGTTGTGGTTGCACCTACGGTACGGCCATCTGTATCGCTGAGGCACGCAAGCCTCCCCACCAACGGCAAGGTCCATGGTTCATAGGGGGGTAGGACATTTTTAATACGCCACATAAACATGCTGACTGTGAGAACTTTCTCTGACTCAGTGCATTTAAATGGAGCGCTAACTGTTTATATCAGCGGTAAGCGTGTCAGATATCTTCAGTGTCATGCAGTTCGCGATAAAACACCAAACGATCAATAATCAATAATCTTCTAACTATCGACACAGCTTCAACACAGTGAAATATTGTCAATAGCAATTTGAACATTGGTGAAGATGTTCTCCGAAACGCGTATTTGAAAAATAAATTACAACGTTGAATATAGTTAACAGAAATTTTTGCACGCTGCAACACGGGCGTTCTGTACCTCTGTGTGGCTTACTGTTAAAATCCCGAGAGCGTCCGGTTCTAGAAGAGTCGACCAATATAGTGCTTCCTACTGCTTATATCTCGGGAAAAGACCATCAGGCAAAATTAGAAAGATTAGAGGTCACACAGTAGCTTAGCAAAAAGCGTTCTTGCCTAGCACTAGTCGCGATTGGAACAGGAAACGAGGGAAGTGACAGTGATACACAAATACCAGCTGCGAGAGAGCAAAAGGTAGTTTGCGGAGTGCAGATATAGTTTTAGCTGTGACTGATTAAGTCATTCATTTAAACACGGAGTGCCACAGATCCCCTTGAGGGTTGTGTAACAACTTAATTTTATACGTTGATGGCAGAAGCAGACACTGCATGCTACTCCTGTTAAGTAAATTAATATCCAACCACTACCAGTACTAATCTACGCATATTGATAATTATGGATTTTCTTCTAGACAGCTTTATTGCTTCATGAAGTTAGTGACCAAAAAACTTGGATACACTAAACACACAACATATTACCATTCCTAAAACGGTGTAGGAAAAGCTTTGGTATTCAAAATAGCTTCCAATCGTCTCGCAGTGGATAAATACAGGTCCTGAACCGTGCTCAAGGGACTCTTACGTCATTATTCCAGCTAAATAGCGGCAAGTTCAGGAAACCGTGAT
Organism: Schistocerca piceifrons; assembly: GCF_021461385.2. Taxonomy (NCBI): domain Eukaryota; kingdom Metazoa; phylum Arthropoda; class Insecta; order Orthoptera; family Acrididae; genus Schistocerca; species Schistocerca piceifrons. The sequence goes on along the minus strand of NC_060149.1, from coordinate 481,157,862 downwards.
ATAGGTTGATAGCGATCACGCATCCCTCTCTCCAAAGTGGACAACAGAGGCATGGACTGTGCGGCTGGTCCCGGCGGAGGTTCAAGTCCTCCCTCGGGCATGGGTGTGTGTGTTTGTCCTTAGGATAATTTAGGTTAAGTAGTGTGTAAGCTTAGGAACTGATAACCTTAGCAGTTAAGTCCCATACGATTTCACACACATATGAACATATGAACAACAGAGGCTCAGTAACAGTGAAATCTGGTGACTGTGGTGACCACGGGATGTGTGACAATTCATCGTCGTCCTCACAAAACCAGTCCTGGATGTTGCGAACTGTGTGGAGAGGGTTCCTGTCGTCTCGGGACACAGCATCACCATTGGGCAGCAAATATAGTAGCACGGGTTGGACCTGATCAGCCCAAATGGTCACATAATCCTTGAAAGTAATGCGACCTTGCAGGGTAACCGCGAGGCCCATGGAATACCAGACGATCACCGAGCCCAGATCTTGTTTCACTCTTGGAACGTAAACTGCCAGAAGTTGGAAGCAGTGTGCAAAACACTCATCCACCAAATCACTTTTTTCCATCGCTCTATAGTCCAGGTTTTATGGCTTCGGCAACTCGCTTTCCTGCTACGGGCATTTGCATTACAAAAAGATTAGTTTGGAATTCCAGCTCGCCATGAAATTTCCTTCTTATGAAGCCCTCTTCGTGTTATTTCGGTGCTGACAGGGTTGGTGAGTACGACATTCGGTTCTGCAGTCAGTGACTCTTGCAGCTGTCGTCTTCTTATTTTTCGTCACAATCCTCTTTAATGGCAGTCTGTCAAGATAACCCAACACACACTTTCGTCCGCGTTTTGACTTATCGGTTGATGTATTCCCATTTTCCTTGTATGAGGTACAACACTTCGATACGGTGCCTCTTTAAACGTCAAAAACTTCGGCTACCTTGGTTACGAAAGCACATACACCATAGGAGCACCAACAATTTGCCAACTTTCGAAGTCACGTAGCTCCAACGTAATTCACTCACAGAACATTGTTCTGATCATGACTGACACTTGCAACTTATTTAGGACATTACACAGATGCCATTCATGATCAAATAATACAGCGCAACCTGAAGGCTGGTTTAGCATCTGCAATTATGTTCCATCATACATTTCTTGCGGTATTTCACATTTTTGTCAGACTCCAGTATATGTATCAGCGGAAAAGAAGCTATATTTAAAAAAAACTAATGCTTTTCCTGTTCAATGTTACTTATAATCCGTCTTGATTGCAAAATATTTATTCACATGACCGGTTTCGGTTCCTCTAGAACTATCTTCAGATCTGAAATAATAGTTATACTAATTTACTATTTCACAAATGCAAGCCTATTTCGTCCTATCTAATCAACATCGAATGTACCAGAACGTACCTGCAAATTTCGGTTACAGGAGTAACCCGTCCACACTCTGCAACCTTCACATGCTGCGTCACATTAAATTTGATGGCGGAATGCATGTCATTTATATTAATCATAAAACTCTTACCGACAGGTGGCGTCTGGTACATTTGTTACATTACATATGCACATACTGTATTAAGTAGATTTTTCTAATTTGCTTTTACCTCTAAAAATACTTAGTTAGGATCTATAGTTGAAATAGTGAAAGTAAATTCGTTTTGGAAAAAAAAACAAGTTTTTAGCTTGGGAACGCTTGATCAGTAATTGCCGCAACCCAGTCTACGTTTACCAGAAATACTGTGCAGAATTTCTGTCATTTTTTAATTATTTTGACAAACTAGTTGGTTGGTTTTTTTGGGGGAAGAGACCAAACAGCGAGGTCATCGGTCTCATCGGATTAGGGAAGGACAGGGAAGGAAGTCGGCCGTGCCCTTTCAGAGGAACCATCCCAGCATTTGCCTGGAGCGATTTAGGGAAATCAAGGAAAACCTAAATCAGGATGGCCGGACGCGGGATTGAACCGTCGTCCTCCCGAATGCGAGTCCAGTGTGCTAACCACTGCGCCACCTCGCTCGGTGCCAAACTAGTCCTGATAGTAATTTGACTTTAGTGAACACATCCATATCGATGTGATTCCCAAAGTTTTACCGCTATAATGAGTATTCGATGAATTTTCAGGATTGCAGCTGGATGACCTCAACATTTTGCCACGATATTTTGACTGACAACCACTCAGCTACTTTCAGGTGAGTATTTTGCACTGGAGATTACTGGTGCACGTCGCTAAGTCTATACAAAAAAACTGAAGCGGGGGCGCATGCGCATACATTATCGCTGTATGAGTGCCCTCCGTCGAATTGCGAACTCGTGGAGTTAAAATTGAGGTGTCAACATAATAGAATTAATTGTAGCAAGATGTGTGCATTAGGCGTAATATGTTTTGTTTCAGAAAATATTAAAGAAATCACCGAATCTTATGCCTTATCCAGCTGATATCCGCCTTCACGATTAATAAGATCTTCCACCAAACGTATTTCGTTAATAATTGAATCGCAGAAAATCTCGTGGCACAATAATCCATAGAATGTCCTGTGTAGATATAATGCTCGGCTATGACTTACTGGATTGTGAAGTGCGAGTGTGCCGATCGTCGTCCACGCACCTTTCACGTGCTGTGCATGTTGTCTGATCAATGTGGGTTTAGCCATGCGGTACTGGCGCGGAATTATGTAGACTCCAGCCTTCAACAGGCCCAGATCATCCTTTATCAAACCGAGAGGAGATCATGTCTTTGTGGGAGACAGGAAGATTACTTTAAGGTAATGTTTCCTTAAGATTCTACCTAATTTCGATGAAACATTGCCGATGTATGGGAGGAACGCGTTGGGCTTAAAGAGATCCTTCTCCTGTTGGTGTTGTGAGTGATGACGTTTCTTCCTCCTTAAGGCTTTGATAATCTTATGTTATCTTTGAACACAGATTGTAAACGTTCTGATTGCTATGTACGATACGGTGTACCAACGTTCGAAGAACGCGCATGGTTTGGAAAGTGTGGCGGCAGCCAGGCGCCTGCGTGTGGGCTAACGGTAAACAGACTGCTCCCTTCCGACTGTCTGAGTCGTCTAGAAACTGTAGACAGTTGCTTTCTTACACTTCCACATACACCGGATATTCTCGTGGATGGAATTCAGATGCTGTAAAAATTGTGACAGCTCTTCTTCACCATCGGGCCATATTACAAAAGTGACATCTACATATCGCCAGGAGATTTTGGCTTAAGTTCCACCAAATCGAGTGCCCTCTTCTCGAAGCTTTCCACAATAAAAGTTTGCTACCTAAGGGGAGAGAGGAATACTCAAGGTTCACCTTCAATTTGTTGAAATTATTCACTGTTGAATGAAAAGTAAATTGAGGAAAGTGCATGATGGAAAAGGGCTGTCATGTTGGTTTATTAATCGGAGTTATTGGTAAATTTGGATGTCGCCTCACTCTGCACTAGGGTCTCTCTTATGGATTCATTGACACTCATCGGTAATAAGTTCTGATGGTAGGATAACCATCAAGAGTACACATTTCCTCTCGCTCTGACGTGCAACAGAGAAGTTTGCAATTTAACCCAGGGTGATGGTGCACAGTCTGGTGGTGATGAACAGTACGCCTCCACCAAACCTCCCATTTCCTTGCGATCCAATTTCATCCACTATCAGGATCTGTACGGACTACCTTCGTAACGAACTCCACTGCCATAGCTCGTTTAAGCTACTTTGGTTACATAAGTGGATTTTTCATTCAGTAATGTATGCCTGTCAGTTTGATTTGATAATGATAATGGGAACAATTAACTTCAAGGTTTGCTACTAGACACCACGTTCATATGCTTTAGGAACAAAGTGGCATGCGATTTCTATGAACAATATGAATGGAATATTCACGTAGAATATAAAGAATCTTTGAGAAAGAAAGTAATGTTTTGAAGGTAACCGAGTTCGTAGCCGAGGTCGCTAACACACGCATGTGTGGTCGCCACCGACTAGGAGGTAGTCATTTTGAATCCTGGTGATGAAAGAGATGTTCACCGCCAGCATTTGGGTGTCAAGAATGGCGGAAGGGCCTCAGTCACCGGGACTGGTGCCAGTGGCTTCAGTTAAATTCTCAATCCCTCTGCATGCCTCGTGGAGTGAAGGCACATGACACTATTTATGGGGTTATTATTGAAAAACCACTCCAGTTACTGTGAGACCTTTACTGAGCTCACTGCCGGCTTAAGTCTTTATATTAGGCCACTTTCAAGTGGTTCTTAAAACTGCCATAAATGTCAAATATATACAAACATTTTATGAAACAGAAGTTGAGAAAACAAGGCGTTCTGTAAGTAATGCAACTCATCTTTTTCTGAAAGCGGATTAGTTTTATTCAGTATCCAATACGTCATATTATTCCCCACTATTTTTCAACATAATCTCCATTCAATGCGATGGCCTTACGCCACGTTACTGGGAAGGCCTGTATGCTCGCATGGTTCCATTCTACTAGTCGACGTCGGAGCAGACGTTTTGCTACGTCAGTAATCTTCACGATCAGCCTCGTAACACGCAAGTAATTCCGCACTGATAGTCCTTCGTTGCTTTTTATGGTCTTTTGTTAGGCGACGAGGAACACAGCGGGCACACCTTTGAGTACCCCCAACTGGAGGACGAGAGTATCAGCACTACCAAAAGAGACATCCAGTTGAACAGCGAATTGTTTCACTGTGATCCGTCGATCACCTCGAATGAGAGTGTCTGCACGTTCCAACATTACAGGAGTCACAGCTGTGTGCAGCCGGCCGCCACGCTGGAAATCGGACGGGTTTGCGCGACCTTGTTGCGATAATGACAGACGCCTCGCCCAACGACTTACTGTGCTTTTGTTCACTTACAGGTCTCCGTAGAAATTCTGAAAGCATCTATGAATATCTGCAATGGTCTGATTTTCTGTCAAAAGAAACTCAGTGACAGCTTTCTACTTGGAACGCACTTCCATTACGGACGCCGTTTTGAACGCTACGTGTAGCGTCGCCGTGTATCGGAAATTTGTGAAGCTATAGGGGCTGAAGTGGGAACATTCTAGATGTCCCACAACAAATTCCGCATTTTTTCAACCGAAACTGGTTGAGAAAAAAACTGTTGTATTACTTATTGAACGCCCCTCGTATAATAAAAGTTACATTATGCCGTAAAGAAACAACGTCCAGACTATGGAAGTACGAGCCAGATGGACTGAAAATATTATGTGTCCAATGATATCCCGAGAAACATGGGTGTGTCAAGATTATGAAGACTGAAGATTTTATTACATTGTAAGTATTACATGGGTTTAAGACGATTTAAGTCCTGATATATTCGAAAATTCGTATTGCTTGTTTCACAAATAAAAGACTAAAATAGCTTTCTTGATTTAATAAAAACATAAAATAGTTACAGTCGATGTGGCATCCAAATCAAGTGCAGAATTATACCCATAGTGTACGCAAGTACATACAGACGTATATTTGTACATACATACATACATACATACATACATACATACATACATACATACACTCATACATACATTCATACATACATACTACATACATACATGCATTACATAGATACATACTCAGTAATCTTTCTTAAAAAGCAATGTACACATCGCACATAAATCTGAACTTCCACCTCTACATCTTTTAATACACGATATCAACATGAGGCAAGACTTATGCCAAAACAATTGAACATATAAAATTTACTGTTCTGATTGTAAGGGTAGCTACACTAGGCAAACGGGGAGGAATTTTAAAACGCGGTACAAGGAACACACAAAATTAAAAAGAAAAAAAAAAGGGTTATAAATCCACCATTGCAGTTCACCTCATACGAGCTAGTCACACGGCGCACAGCATCGAAAACAAACTCATAATCCTCCACACAACGAAAAAGGGATATATGAAGAATTAGAAATTCACGCACACTTAAAAAATTCAAAGAAAAAGACATTTAAAAGCACCAGCTTCTTGGACATCTGCTACCGCGTTATTGATTAATTCCTTTTAATTTAATCCAAAATTCGTAGCTAAATCTAGAATCTTGTAAATATGTTCCGCAAGCAGTCCACAAAGCATCCAAGCTGCGCTAATGACACACAGAGAAACTGACTATTAATGGTGATCATTGCGTTGGGCTGGCGACGCTAAGCTCAACGGACCCCATTGTGTTACTCGAGAGGACTGTGTTTCACGTTTTCCATTTTCTTTCATCATCATCATAAAAAGATAACATAATGTACTGCACGCTATTATAACTGTCGCCGAAAATATGCAGTTACGTTTTAGAAACGTTGAACACACTAGCACCTTAACGATATCCCACAGAATGGTTGTATCAGTCTACGAGCCACATAGAATGTAAGACAGGGTGTAAAATTGTGGTAACAGATTTGAAAACATAAATGGGAGAATTCATGGTGATAACCGAAATATAAGTGAAAATGCAAGTGTATGTTTGTACACGCTCAAACACGGGAAGCTTTTTGTATTCATTTTGATTCGTACCTGTGACAGCACCAAGCTGCCGCCCTGCTTGCTGACTGTGACCAGTGGGAAGCCGGGCTGCGTCACCCACGGGGTCATCACGTCCGCCAGCGTCTGGCCTGGAGGCAGGCGGTCGCTGACGTCTCCCACAGCCCGGAACAGGTCCTCCAGATCCACTCCAGCCGTGTCTGTGAGGCGCTCCCTGTTCAACAAACAGTCCATAGTCCGTGTGTCCTCAGAACAACCCTAACACTGACACGAACCGCACTGCTGAGATGACCACGCGTAGGTCACGCTAGATGTACGAGGGCAGTTCAATAAGTAATGCAACACATTTTTTTTCTCGGCCAATTTTGGTTGAAAAACCGGAAATTTCTTGTGGAATATTTTCAAACATTCCCGCTTCGTCTCGTATAGTTTGATTGACTTCCGACAGGTGGCAGCGCTGTACGGAGCTGTTAAAATGACGTCTGTAACGGATGTGCGTTGCAAACAACGGGCAGTGATCGAGTTTCTTTTGGCGGAAAACCAGGGCATCTCAGATATTCATAGGTGCTTGCAGAATGTCTACGGTGATCTGGCAGTGGACAAAAGCACGGTGAGTCGTTGGGCTAAGCGTGTGTCATCATCGCCGCTAGGTCAAGCAAGACTGTCTGATCTCCCGCGTGCGGGCCGGCAGTGCACAGCTGTGACTCCTGCAATGGCGGAGCGTGCGAACACACTCGTTCGAGATGATCGACGGATCACCATCAAACATGTCAGTGCTCAACTTGACATCTCTGTTGGTAGTGCTGTCACAATTGTTCACCAGTTGGGATATTCAAAGCTTTGTTCCCGCTGGGTCCCTCGTTGTCTAACCGAACACCATAAAGAGCAAAGGAGAACCATCTGTGCGGAATTGCTTGCTCGTCATGTGGCTGAGGGTGACAATTTCTTGTCAAAGATTGTTACAGGCGATGAAACATGGGTTCATCACTTCGAACCTGAAACAAAACGTCAATCAATGGAGTGACGCCACACCCACTCCCCTACCAAGAAAAAGTTTAAAGCTATACACTCAGCCGGTAAAGTCATGGTTACAGTCTTCTGGGACGCTGAAGGGGTTATTCTGTTCGATGTCCTTCCCCATGGTCAAACGATCAACTCTGAAGTGTATTGTGCTACTCTTCAGAAATTGAAGAAACGACTTCAGCGTGTTCGTAGGCACAAAAATCTGAACGAACTTCTCCTTCTTCATGACAACGCAACACCTTAGAGGAGCTCACAAAACTTCAGTGGACTGTTCTTCCTCATGCACCCTACAGCCCCGATCTCGCACCGTCGGATTTCCATATGTTTGGCCCAATGAAGGACGCAATCCGTGGGAGGCACTACGCGGATGATGAAGAAGTTATTGATGCAGTACGACATTGGCTCCGACATCGACCAGTGGAATGGTACCGTGCAGGCATACAGGCCCTCATTTCAAGGTGGCGTAAGGCCGTAGCATTGAATGGAGATTACGTTGAAAAATAGTGTTGTGTAGCTAAAAGAATGGGGAATAACCTGGTGTATTTCAATGCTGAATAAAACAACCCCTGTTTCAGAAAAAAAGTGTGTTGCATTACTTATTGAACTGCCCTCGTATTTACAAGGAAAATCATTTGGTCAGCTGAGTGAGCAGAGACTGGGAAGAATCTTGTGACTTAGATGACTATAATAAAGGACGGATTGTGATGGACGAGCGGCGAGAGTTAGATATCACGTCAACAGCGACGCTAGTTACATGTTCACCTACTACCGCCGTTAGTACTGTAAGTAGGCTGTTTAGGTTTTCTTATTGGTAACGCCACGTAACGCTCTGTATGAAAAATCACTGGCTGTGCTGTGTGCAGTCTGTGGCTAGTTTGCATTGTTGTCTGCCATTGTAGTGTTGGGCAGCTGGATGTTAACAGCGTGTAGCGTTGCGTAGTTGGAGGTGAGCCGCCAGCAGTGGTGGATGTGGGGAGAGAAATGGCGGAGTTTTGAAATTTGTAAGACTGGATGTCATGAACTGCTATGTATATTATGATTTTTCAACACTATTAAGGTAAATACATCGTTTGTTCTCTATTAAAATCTTTCATTTGCTAACTATGCCTATCAGTAGTTAGTGCCTTCCGTAGTTTGAAACTTTTATTTAGCTGGCAGTAGTGGCGCTCGCTGTATTGCAGTAGTTCGAGTAACGAAGATTTTTGTGAGGTAAGTGATTTGTGAAAGGTATGGGTTACTGTTAGTCAGGGCCATTCTTTTGTAGGGATTATTGAAAGTCAGACTGCGTTGTGCTAAAAATATTGGGTGTCAGTTTAAGCACAGTCATGTATAATTGTTCAAGGGGACGTTTCATATGTAGACCCTTAGCCGAGGATATCTCACTGGAATCTTCTGATTTTTTCTTGTAGTTTGTGTAATTAGTGTAAGTTTTGTTTATTGCTAGCGCGTAATTGTAGAGAGAATTTACTTTGTAGTGTAGTTTTTCATTCTTGTACAGTAAAACAGTTGTGGCATGCGTGTAGATTTGCAACAAGTATTTCGCAGCTGCGCTTGCAATTAACGAGATATTATTTTCAGTACTACGTTAATGTGTTCTCTTATTTTTGCTCTTCAAATTGTGCTTTTCTGTGATATCGTGTGAAATATTGTGACAATAATGGCGTGTGAAAAACGTAATACTAGGCTCCAAAGTAAACTGAGAAATGACAGTGAAGACGAAAGCAGTGTGTTAGCGCCACCGAGTAATGAATTAACTAATGTTCAAAGTAGTAAATTGGCAATTGTGCATAGGGAAATGGAGCGGGCTGCAAACAATGGCGTAGGCAGTGAAACAATTAGTGAACAGGGAAGCATTATCGATCGATCGGTCGGCAACAGCTTGCCTCAGGAATCCGAAATGACAGGACACAATATTGCAAATACTGTAGATTCAGGTTTTGGGTCCTCACCGTTTTCTCAAATAAGTCAAGATACATTTTCTGCTTGACAAAATGTGAATGCTGCCGGTGCAAATTCAATGCCGAAAAGCACTGAGGAACCTGTTTCAGACACTAGTGCATTGTTATTACAATTAATGCAACAAATGGGACAAACACAGCAAAAGCTTCAAAAGTTAGACACAATGGAACAAAATCTTCAAAAGTTAGACACAATGGAACAACACCAGAGACAAACACAGCAACAGTTAGACGCAATGGAACAAAATCTTCACACCACGCTTGAACAAACACGTGAAGATTTAACTACTGAGTTACATAAAATAGAATCGAAATGTCAAAAAGTCTGTAATGACGTAAAAACACAAATTTGTGAGCATTTTCAACCTATTTTTTCGCGGCATGAAAATGCATTACAGAATCACGAAGCAGCCATAAAAGAACTGCAAACTATTGTTCATGAAAATCATGAGAACTTTCAAGCTAAAATTGACTCAGTTGCATCTACCGATTCGATTACGCAACTTGCAAAAACTCAGGAAAACTTAAAGGACAATAGTAGATACTCTGAAAATTGGTTCAGAAAGACACATGGAGGAAATTAGTTCATTATCAGAGAAAGTAGTCGAACTTTCGGATCAGCTAAATAATTTATCTACGAAGGTAGATGATAATCTGAATGACACAAAACCGGTAGTCTTTAATGACACAGAAGAGTGCGAACAAATTAGGAAATTCAAACAAAATCAGAATCAAATTAATACACAACACCAAAGAGGAATCCGGGAAGTACAAGATCAGCTGACACAGGTAATACAAGAATTACGTATTTCAGAGGCTACTCGCGCTCCAATACGGGCAGAGGGACATAGAAATACGGAACAGCCACAAAATAACAACTCAGGGCACTTCGGAAATTATGAAAGAAATTGGCAAGGTACACCGAATTTTGAGATGGAACCGCCGAAACGACGTAACAATGACCGACATGCGACTCGCCGACATGATGATTTTGACTATAAGCTGTTCATTACTACACATAAATTCAAAACATTTAAGAATTCTGGCAACGACATTCATCCACAAGCATGGCTCCATCTATTCTCTCATTGTTTTCCTCCCAACTGGTCATTAGAGCACAGATTAGAATTTATGTGTGGCTACTTAGAGAATGAACCAACTGTAAGAATGCGATCGGCCATTCACAATTGTCACAGTGAAGGAGAATTTTACCATGCCTTCCTCTCAGAATATTGGTCTCAAGCTACACAAGACCGAGTAAAACATAGCATCATAATGATGAAACATTTCGAACAATCTGAATTTTCCAGTCTTGTGAAATATTTTGAAGACATGTTGCACAAGAATCAGTATCTGTCAAACCCATACAGCCCCTCAGAATTCATCTGCATTTGCTTAATCAAATTACCAGAACATTTACGACATATTATTTCGGCAGCACGTTGCAAAGACGACATTGAAGCTTTTCAGGGACTTTTACAAGAATTAGAAATTGACACTGACAATCGCGAAACGCGAAAACAGGAACACAACAATTACAGGTCACATCCGTCGCATTTCCGCGATGAAAGAAATAATAACTGGACACGACAAGGCTATTCTTACAACGTAAATCGTGACCAAAGCAGACACCAACCGTTGGCAGAATAGTAGTTACAGAGAAAGATCGCATTTCCGTACTAACGAATATGACAGAGGTAAACATAGAAACAGACAATATGGGTACCAAACAATTATTATCAAAGGAGACAGAATAACTTCAGACGCAACAGTTAATCGCGCAGTTACGATTCAGGGAGAAATTCTCCACCAAGTGACCGACAAGAAAGAAATTATGGAATCTACCTACATGCTGACAGACGATATAATCGTAACGACAGACCTGAATTGCATCAGAACTGGTGGGATTCAAACAGAGCAGGGCACTCTCGACAAGGTGAATTTGTAGAAGTTAGGTCTCCTAATCCTAACGATGCGCGCCAACAAAGAGACAGACAATGACCCGCACCGCAAGCAGCCACGTGCGCTGGTTGGCTCGGTGAAAAATAACATAGACGCTAACCTTGAGAAAAATTTTAGTATGCCTTACCGATGTATACCGCATGATAATTGCGTTCAAGTTGAAACTCTGCGTACAAGGAAGGGTAAAGGATTGCACCACTTTTCACATGTAAAACTGTTTATTGAGAGAGAATCTGTTTTTTTAACTTAATTTTTGCTACAAAATTTTTCACTTTACATTACTAGTATGCTTTGTCAGACTCAGAATCTGTTAAGATGCAGTAATGTTTGAAGTTAAATAGCCAGTCAAGAAGCAAGAGAATTTATTTAAACAGAAATTACGAATGCATTGTTATTGTGAACAGACGACACAGTGTTATTGTGTGTGTACATTCTTGCTTGTTAGTTGCACGATTACGTAACGACTATAAGGCTCACATACTTAGAACATTTACCAGTACTGCTCATGAGACTTTAATGCAACATTTTGGTTTACTTGAAAATATATTCTGGATTTAAAGTACTTTCTGTGAGATACCACATGACACAGTGGTTAGTTTATGTGACAGCTACAAGATTTTATCACGACGCTACTAATGAGTGACAATTTACAATGTTGCTTTTGCGGTGTATCTGTTTTATATCTGCACAGTTTTTCTGAATTCTTCAGGAAAGTAAAACATGTTTTAGTAGTAACTTTTGTGGTATAGCTGCAATGAGACAGCCTTTTCCGTAGCACAACAATACGTTACAGCACAATACTTTCTTTATCATGGCAATAAGCGTAATAACTAAGATATCTATACGCAAAGCATTTCACTTTTGTTTATCATGATCTGCAGAACTTAGCTTTCGGAGGACAATAACTACGACACTTCCACAGAGATTATCTTACAGCAAGACGCACATTTAGCGCTACAGGACACGTATTTGAGTGATTAATTTTGTACTAAAATAATTTATTTTTAAAGATATTTGAAGTACAATGATACAAAGGTTTTCCGTGATACATTTCATTCCATTGCTGTAATCTGCCACACCTGAGGGTATAATTACATTAATCCTCAGGGGGATACACACTTACTTTGTGTACCATGTGTTTGGCAAGCACAAGGAGCCCTAGCTAATATGGTATTTGCTTATACAACTTTACACATCGGTACCATATTTCTCTAACACACAAATTACACAGCTATCTGATCATTTAACTGAGAGATAAAAATTTTTTTTACTACATCAGTGACACATGTTTACACAATTACACAGTTGGATAACTTCACACTTATGAAACTGTATTTTGTCTGTACTGTGTGAACTGTTCATATTTTTTCGGAACCATTGTGATACTATGAGAGCTTTGAATGATGTATTTGGTATGAGATCATGATTTTTAAAGTATGTTTGAGGTAGATGACACTATTGAAATGAGCAGAGAATTTTCTTTAGGTTTTGAAATTATTGCAGAAAGCTATGACGTTTTTGAGGTTTGACTGAGGTGTTATGATTTTATTATTACGACGACGATGTGTATTATGCTGCTGAGGTATGTTTACGATTAATAAGCTGATGCTATATGAGTTATTTGATTATGCTACGTATGTGTTATGATGAAATATTGAAGAAGTGTCGACGAATATGCATATGTGTAAAAAGGTAAGGAATAATTAGTAGTGGTTAGGGACTCTGGTTTGTGAAAAAGGTTGTTGGAAACCAAGAATCGTACTTTAAGAGTTATGAAATGTACGTAAATGCGTGAATGTATTACAATGCCGACGAAATTTTTTTGGATACTGTTATATCAATAGGATTTGGTTTCTACACATTTGTAACGCAAATTCTCAACCTGTGGAATTTTTTTGTATGAGACTGCCACTGTAGAAGAAACTGCTGTCGTAAATATTTCAGTCAGAAAGGTAAGTGACCTTGACGTAATGCGTTTTGGGCGCCCAGCTGAGAGGTAGTCGTCTGACAAAAGAAAGCCATTAGGTGGAGAAAAAAAGAGGCCATTATCCTCGCCATTGACATTCCTTTAGAGAAAGCATCGCAAATACGACACGTTCATTACTTGGAAAGATACTTACATCTGCACACCTGATTATGACAACCATCTTTCTACGTGAGTTGAGAGAATTTCTACTAACTATGAAACTATGAAATGTCACATGACTATTGAATGATATTTTTATGCTTTGATTTTCATAGTTGCTTATTTCATCTGATATCTAGTTTCCAGCTGTGTTGCAGCATTGGTTTTATAAAATAAAATAAAATGCATTTGCTAATGTGAACACTTTCTGTCAGCAGATCTATTAAATAATAATTTTGTGATCCACATTCTTCAAAAAAGGAGCACTTGGAAAGGAAAGAACAATGAGAAGGGACTAGTAACAGCAACTGCATACATAATTTTCTTTTCAAGTACATGGTAATATTTTTTTTTACAATAAGTTGTTGTGGTGCACCACTTTAATTACATAGACACTAAGATGTGACATAGATATTAGACATGGCCATCTTTACTGTAATATTTTTTCTGCTTGAGCTTTGTCATGTTTAGATATAAGTTATTGCATTTGCTGCTGCTCTTTGCCAGGCATAATGTTACTGAATTTGACTTTGTATTACACTGTTAAGTCAGTTTTACTCCTGATTTATTTTTATTGTTTGCTGCACATTGCCTTATATTAGTTGTAATATTGCAATTGCTTTGCTAATTTCTATAATGCTGCTTGCTTCGCCAATTTCCATTTTTTTGTCATTGCTGTTTGTATTAATTGTTTTGTGCTGCTGCATTGCCTCGTCCCTTAGTTTATGCATCTGAGATCAGTAGATTTAAGTTAGTTTAAGAGGGGATAGACTATATAAGAAACTGACTATGGACAATAGGGAAAGAATGCATTGAGAAGTTATATGAAAAAGATTTGGGCCAAAATGAGTATTGTACACTGAGAAATAATTATTTTGAAAGAAATATGAATAGAATACAGAAAGCAGGTATAGATAAGACTTTTTGGGAATAATGATGAATGAAGGGAGATCTCCAAGAAGTAAAGAAAGTTTTGTTTGCAAAATACTGCAGTAAAGCAAACCCTGTCTTTTCCTTTTGTGTTATTCCGCTATGTGTTTGTGTGTATTTGTGTTTTTCCTGTCTTTATGTGTTTAGCTGATGAGAGTTATATTGTAGAATTTTTCTAATACAATGTTATTTGGTATTGTAATTATGAAAAATTTTTTCAAATCTGTATTGGCCACTGCCCAAAACAATATGTAAAATTTTTTGTGGGGAGCATGGGGGCTATGTAAGTGGACTGTATAAGTTTTCTTATTGGCAACGCCACGTAACGCTCTGTATGAAAAATCACTGGCTGTGCTGTGTGCAGTCTGTGGCTAGTTTGCATTGTTGTCTGCCATTGTAGTGTTGGGCAGCTGGATGTTAACAGCGTGTAGCGTTGCGTAGTTGGAGGTGAGCCGCCAGCAGTGGTAGATGTGGGGAGAGAAATGGCGGAGTTTTGAAATTTGTAAGACTGGATGTCATGAACTGCTATGTATATTATGATTTTTCAACACTATTAAGGTAAATACATTGTTTGTTCTCTATTAAAATCTTTCATTTGCTAACTATGCCTATCAGTAGTTAGTGCCTTCCGTAGTTTGAATCTTTTATTTAGCTGGCAGTAGTGGCGCTCGCTGTATTGCAGTAGTTCGAGTAACGAAGATTTTTGTGAGGTAAGTGATTTGTGAAAGGTATGGGTTACTGTTAGTCAGGGCCATTATTTTGTAGGGATTATTGAAAGTCAGATTGCGTTGCGCTAAAGAATTGGGTGTCAGTTTAAGCACGGTCATGTATAATTGTTCAAAGGGGACGTTTCAGTACATACTGAAAGTGGATAATTGGGAGAGACGTCGCTAGAGCGGCAAGGACAAGTACACTGCTACCCCGAAGTTAAACGTAATAACAAAGAGAATATATTTCTTAAATAGGTTGTCAGAAGGGAAAAATTCATCGCAGGGGATGCGCCACAAGACAGGCTGAAAACGCATCAGTAGCAGGGTTCTGGAACCGAAAATCCATCCATTCATCAACAAGAGAGTATCAAAACTGACACAATCACGTCCATGACAAAGAAGAGGAGATATCAATACCCTTAGATGTCACAAATGATTGGCAGTGGTGTGGCAACATCAGAATGAGGTGATTCGCGATATCAAGTGACTATCAATCGCATTCCTAAGGAAGATGATTCGGATTTCTGAAGCTCACATCCCCAATGCATCCCAGACAAGCTGTATGGAAATTAGATACAAAGAACTCATTGATCGGTTCATGAGGTGGATAGCTGCATCTGTGAGAAATACGCTCACTAGGGCAATTCACTGCATTCATCTATGAAAAGTACCTTATCCCCGTATCTCTGGGCGTCTTTCGAATTGCATCATCAACGCACGAATATGTCAAGCCCTTCCTTCTACCTTCACAATAAAAAAAGCCTTGTCTCAGTATTACTGTGTATGGGACACGTACTTCCAGATATCCACGTATGGACTAACTGTTTGGAACCATAGGTACATTGTTTTCCGCTAAACAGTAACTCCAGAAGTTACTTTGTGGATTCCACACAATTGTCTTATAAAATCAAATGGTTCAGAGCACTATGGGACTCAACATCTGAGGTCATCAGTCCCCTAGAACTCAGAACTACTTAATCCTAACCAACCTAAGGACATCACACACATCCATGCCTGAGGCAGGATTCGAACCTGCGACCGTAGCGATCGCGCGGTTCCAGACTGAAGCACCAAGAACCGCTCGGCCACACCGGCCGGCAATAGTCTCATAGACATTATTCTGTTTCGTCGTGAAGTTGAGACAAGATATAGGTCGTGTTGTGAGTAGATACTCTCTATCGACCTCGCATGGGCTACAAATAACGGTTCTTGTGTCTCAGAATCTTTGCCATAGCCTTGAAATGACATTCATAGCACATTCAACGATGCTGAGTGCATGTGTCATATCAGTATCGGGGCTCGGAGAACTTTTCCCTGCCAATCAGCGTTGAAATGATGTTTTGTGCTAATGCATGACAATTTTCACAGGAAAGCTACCTTTCGTAAGCAAAGAAGGTACTATCGAGACAGATATTATGGCTCTAACACACTAATTTTTCATTGTCTTTGGATCACGTGAGAAATTTCGGTTTGTGGGGATTGTTGAGTGTCACCCACAGTAACCGCTCATTTTCTCTGTATGCAGTTTACCGTATTCCTAATTACACTTAAATTTCAGACACTAGTGTAAACATACATTTTTATGGCGTGTTGTTTAAATACTGTGGGTCACCAACCCATAATAGTGTCGCTTTGTACGGTAAATGCGATGAGTGGCGCACCTAGTAGCGCCCTAGACTTCTGTAGAAGGCACAAGTGTATTAAAGCGAGAGCGCATTTTGGCGTTTGTAGTTTCACAACACACGACACGTAGCTGTCGCCATGTTGCTATACCGACATTGTTAATTACGCTTAGATAGGTTCAAATGGTTCAAATGGCTCTGAGCACTATGGGACTTAACATCTGAGGTCATCAGTCCCCTAGAACTGAGAACTACTTAAAACATAACTAACCTAAGGACATCACACATATCCGTGCTAGGGGCAGAATTCGAAACTGCGACCGTAGCGGTCGCACTGTTCCAGACTGAAGCGCCTAGAACCGTTCGTCCACACCGGCCGGCGCTTAGATAGGTCAGGGAGTGCAGGACCATCGAACAACGCAAACAAAGTGTCACGTCAGCATTGTCTTCCTGTTAGAACACAATGATAGCAGTATCAGCATGTGTATTCCAGGTGAACATTTGTTTGATATATGATGGCAGTGTGAAGGAAAAAGAAAAGATGGTAGCAATTCAGAGACAGAATAGCAGCTGATTTAGACAAGGAAGGCGAATTTGTTCAGACGTGGTATTTTTAAAGGAATGATCTCGTAAATGAATGGAAGTGATTTATACTGATGAGCCGAAACCTTATGACCAACTACTTAGTTGAGTTTTGTCGACCTTTGGAGCATCATACAGCAGCGCAGCGATTATTGGGGGGGGGGGGTATGGATATGACAAGTACCTATTAGGCTTCCGGAGGTATATAGCACCAAATGTCAAAGCATAATTTACAAAATTCCAGTAAATTACGGGCCGGTGGTTTGTTGAACCAAAGCTGGCGCTCGACAGACTAGACGAATTTGGTGGCCGGAAAATCAAAGCCAGTTTACTACCATACTCCTCAAACCACTGTAGCATGATTCTGACCTTGTGACATCGGGCCTCGCCATCCAGATTTAGATTTTCCGAGATTTCTCTAAATAGCTTGCGGCAAACGCCGGGGTGGTTCCTTTCAAAGAGCACGATCTATTTCTTTCTCCATCCTTGACACAATCTGAGTGTGCGTTCCGTCTCTAATGACCTCGATGTCGACGGGACGCTAAATCCAATCTTCCTTGCTTCCTTCCAACACCTCGTCACCTACTCGTGGTTTCACGTCTTTCAATCACTTTCCATAGATGCACACAACAGCATCACGCAAACAGCCGACCAGCATCTCCGTTTCCAAGATGCTCGTTCGTAGGCGCCAGGGCATAACTGTTTGTCCTTTAGTGATGAATTTACTTTATTAGTGAATTACGCTATACATGAAAACAAAAGAAAACTGCGGCTCTAAGTTTTCCTTGTGTTCCTGCGACTAGAATCAGACGTAAATTATTAACATTATTCTGTCTGTACATAAGTAGTTCTGGGGCACGTTAATTTTAAGGCAACGCCTCTCAAACAGTAAGTTTTGTTGGTCACCAAGATATCAGTTACTGTTAGAGAAGCTTGTTGGTCTGAAGGACGCCAGAAGCGCAAGGATGCATTCCTGGGAGTTAGTTGGCCTTGTAACACCTCGGTTCAGTTTACAATGATAACAGCTATAGAAAGAATAACTTAAAATTAAGATTAGAATTTTTAGAGGGGAAAATAGTGTAGAATCAGAGTTCGGTAATTGCAGATCAAAATTATAATATATCAGCAAGTAATTTAACGTCTAAGTACAGCAAAGGCACGGAAGCTCCGTTATGGAGAAGGCAGTGACGTTAAACTCTTGTGATGAAAAACCTATAAAAAGGCCTGATCGTCATTATTGCCCCCTTTTTTTCTTGACTGTTTCGTTAAAGGGCGGGGAACCCGTGTCAGTCAGCGAGACGATAATTAGATTGGACTTTATCGTGTTAAGATTCACGATAAACTGTTAGAATATTACGGAGATTAAAAGTGATGTAGTGTACGATCTCTGACTGTTGGTAGCAACGAAGTATTAAGGGGATTTTAAGACTTTAGTGCTAGATTGGAACTTTACGGACATATAGACGACAGAAACTCAAATTATCTGCTGATACGAGTGAATTCAGAAGTACCGGTATTCAGATATTAACGTGTGGACTTTTGAAAGTGTCGCGTGCCGTTAGTTGCGAATCTAGACGTAGAGCGTGTGCATATCAGCATTTGCGGACTATTTAGATTCCTCCAGGCTAGGAACCTTTTAAATAGACCATAATTCATCACCATTTTAATCCTTGAATATAGAGTGAAAGTGAAATACAAGAGTGTTGTACTTATTTCATTTACCTAGTACTAATCAGTGAAGGATTTACGGAACCAAAGCTATTCAGCAGTAAATCAGCACCATCTAGCGGAAAGCGTAGGCATTAACTAACACGCTAACTGAAATGAACGTTTACGTGTTTTACGGACTGCTTAATACGAACTTTTGTGACTCTTTGACGTCCCCACTCCCTCCGAAAGGTGGCGCAGGCTGACTTAATCATAAAAGGGGAGAGTTTTAGCCGGGCAAATTACTAAATAAAAGTGATATTTACAAGACTCGCAGTAATAGCAAAACACGAGGCCCGCACCTCATCGGAGAGTCGTCGCTGTCACGTCGGGAAGTAAAGCCGGAAAACCTACCGACGATACGTATCTACGAGCAGACGTCGACGTGGAGTACCTAAAAAGGGAAGTTGGGGATGCTTCAGCCTCTAGGACCAGCCATGTAATCACAACCTAACAAATCCAGAAAGTTTCCTCAGAACTCAATGGTAAGACAATGACCTTTTTTGTATCAACGGCCGTTGGGGTGGCAATAGAAAACAGTACCTACACTGAGAGCCTGCTGTTTTCTCGCCGGGATCAAGTTTTTAAGTAGTACCCAGCAGGGTCACTCAGCCTCACTTTTGTCGATGCCCCGTAGCAATCAAAACGTAGCGTCCGTGTCCCTCTCAAACGACCTCGTGGACAATCGCCAGTCGCCGTCGGCACGACACGGCGAGATGCTACGGCGTACAGGCTAGATAACGCGCCATCGTGCTCCACTGTTGCTCCTCAGTGCTAGCATTCTCTCTCGTTCATCTCAGCCTTATAGGGACTTCACTCACTCCATTTTGTTACCTTTTATTTTAACTGATGCTTGATAACATGTGAACTAAATATTGAACACTATTGCTTTATAAATATTTAATACAGAGTATAACGCAGTACAGTAATAAATCGGATTTAGGCTCTACCCATTGTTACGAATGTGGTACTACCCTCTTGTTCACTTAATTCCTCATGATTAGTTTCCATTAATCAGCCTTCAGAGTGAAAGCTAGAGTCATACCAGAAGGTAGGATCGGAGTCAGATGCTTCCAAGAGCATATGTGCTGTCATTATCTTCACTGGTTTTCGTTTGTTAGCAGAGGAATGGGCAAATGAGGCATACCACCACAGTTTTCAAAATCGCTTATGTGAGCGGATTTCCACATTTTTGGCACTTATCCTCGCTGGAATGATTCCCCATTAGTGATTAACCTGTAAAGTGGTTATAATTTCGCACCTTACAAGCACTGATCTACATACCTTCCCGTGATTTTAAACTGGAATTAGGTATCGTTTGATAAGTTGTACATCGTATATATAAATATTTAAATAAGACTGACATTGTCACGTACACCTTGTAAATAGTTGCTAACGCTCACTGCATGATAGGTGATGGATTGTCTTTACTATCAAAATGGCGGAATGAATGTTTGCCTATACTAGCAGAGATTGGAACGCCAGTGGAAATGAAAAGGCAGGCGTATCTCAGGTCCTGGGTGGAAAAGCCCACACAGGTGAGTTGGTCCTGCTAAAAACATGAAGTAGTCCAAGACGGACGGTCGGGGCACCTGAGCGCTGAAGCACAATAAAGTTGTGGCTGGCCGGCTTGTAGCTAGGTCGGAAGGATAACCGGAAACTCTGAAAATCTTGGACGCAGCAGAGAGGAACAAGGAAGCGTTACCTCGGAAATCACACGGTTTGGGCTATTTCCGAGGATTTTTACTCTGAGAAGCGTACCACCGCATGAATTCCTAATTAATGGGGATAGGTATTTCCTCGCAAACTTTCCGCACTGGACGACAAAAGACCTAAATATGGTTGATCGGAGTTCGGAAGAACCTGTAGAGAGGGAGAATATTCCGTAGTTTCGAGAATATGATTCGCCTTGTGCAGTTACGAGGGAGGTGAGCCGAGCTTTGTTGGGATGCCAGCGGTGGAGAGAAAGAGGCCTTCCGTTTTGAGCGCCCGTGTTTGACGGTCGCTCAGAGTCAGCTTTTATTGGTACAGACGGACTTGCTGTCTTTGCTCTCAGGAGATTTTATAGTTAGAACGGTTAGGCTCTGTACTGTTGCGAACTTATATGATTCTGGACTTCGCCTCCGGATAGGGAGTCGCCGTTGAGTACGAAGCGTTCAGTGATTGAGAGCACTTCTTCTGCCTATACTCACGTTGAGACGTTACCTGAACTCCGTCCTTGTGGCTGGGAGTTAGCGTTTCTCGTCTGTAGAACACAGAGAGGAGAAGACAGTATTAGATTATACTAGTCAGAGGACCATCTTCTGCCGTCCTTGTGTTTGAGTGAGGGTTTTTCTTTATATTTTGTGGCTGGAGGTCTTCCGTCGTCGCAGACGTGTACGAGAACCATCACTCCGACGCGGAGACCCGGTACATACTGTGATATTGCTAATTGCTTCGGGTTATTAGGGCTATAAAGCTAAACAGCTGTGATCACGTAAATTTTATTTCCACTGAGGTTGCACACCACTGTAGATCATCTTTGAAAGTAGTGTCTTCTAGTGTTTGGTACGTAGATGATGTCAGTCATGTGGCGTTATTTACATTACATCGCGTAGCCATAAAAAGGGGCAGATTTGGGCAATTGAACAATCGTATTAGTTAGAAAATTTATTTGTATCTCTTTATGTCCATTGGAAATTGATATATAAACATTTGTAATGTATAAAGGGGCTTTAATCTACAATAAATGTATCAACAGAAACAACATTTATCAGTTTGTAGTTACTAGTTCCCTTAATCATTCATTTATGTTTATGTTGTAATTTATATGTTATAGAGCAAGGAGGAGGAGATAATATCACCATTAAGAGCTCCTAAGATCTGTTTCAGGGGGTAGTCAAACAGGGCTAAATCTTTATTTTCGCGTTCAGTATTTTCCGTTGCGCACATTCATTTTACGCCCGCCTGGAGTAGCATCTTGGAAACCTTGCAAGGTCAGAGATTAAAGTAAGCGCGAGAATAGGCACTGAAAATATGCAATGCTAGTACAATAACAACTGGTGTAAACGCCAGAATGTTGAATGCAAGCATGCAAACATGGATACCTTCTATCCTACAGGTGCCGGATGTCAGTTTGAAGGATGGAGTTCTATACCTGTTGCACTTGGTCGGTCAATACAGGGACATTTCATGGTGGCTGTGGATGACGCTGGAGTTGTCCGATGATGTCCCATACGTGCTCGATTCGAGACAGATCTGGTGATTCAACAGGCCAAGGGTATGTGGGCGTGCGTTATCCTGTTGGAAAACAACCTGTGGAATGCTGTCGATGAATGACCGTACAACAGGTCGCATCACCAGATTAACGTACAAATTTGCAGTCAGAGTGCGTGGGATAACGACGAGATTGTTCTTGCTGTCATACAAAATCACACCTCAGGCCGTAACTCCCAGTGCATCACCAGCGTGCCGAGCACGCAGACAGACAGGTTGGTTGCAGGTCCTCAACTAGCCTCCTCCTAACCTACACATGGCCATCAGTGGTACAAGAGGCAGAATCACATATCATCGGAAAACACAACTGCCCTCGACCCTGCCCTCCAATGAGCTCTCGCTTGACACAACTAAAGTCGCAAATGGCGGTGGTTTGGGGTCTGTGGAATGAACGCTACACGGCGTCTGGTTCGGAACTGTCCTTGAAGTAACCGATTAGTGACAGTACGTTGTATCACCGTGGTGCCAACTGCTGCTCAAATTGCTACTGCAGATACAGTACGATGCGCCAGAGGCAGACGCCGAAAACGATGGTCTTCCCTCTGGGTAGTGTCACGTGGACATCCGGACACCGGTGTTCTTGCGACCGTATATTCCTGTGACTACCGCTTCAAGCGACCATGTACAGTGGCTACATTTCTGCCAAGTCTTTCTGCAATATCGCGGAAGAAACATCCAGGTTCGAGCAGTCCTAATACACGACCTCGTTCAGACTCAGTGAGCTGTTGATAATGGCGTCTATGTTGTTTTAAAGGCATTCTTGAGAAACATCATCTCCCTACTTCCCGAAGTTAATTAACGCTCAAGACCGTTACAGCCCGTATTTAAAGCAAACCTGGTTTCAGTCCTAATAATGGCGCTACTAGCGTCACTCTTCTGCATCTGACGCGAAATTTAAACAGACGTCATTTGTCAGGTATAGGAATACGCACAACAACTTTCGTTTGTCTCGCACAACTAGTTCTTGGTGTTGCGATTTTTCTTTCCATCAGTGTACTTTCCTTATCGTGTCACGTTCCCGGAACGTAAATAGGAGAAATTGAATCTTAGTGGTTCAGGGGACAAATGTTTTGACTCATTAGTGTAGGTTAACCATAAAAAAACTTAGTAAGGTGGATGGACGAAGATTTAAAAACCCTTCCTTTCCTAACTCGAGGCCAATTTCTTAACCAGTGCTCTAATTCGCTCGGTAAGTGTTAGTAGAATTTTAAGGTAAAGTAGTAATGACTGTTAAAAACGGTGCCATAAAGTATTTGGACTGCGTAATTATTATTGCTATCGACTTGCATCTATTACTAGCTGAGCCCGCGTCCAACCGAACAGGTCGTTTCCAGCAGAAAAAATTGTTCATAGAGTGACTATATTTGTGTTCCAATAGTTTGCAGAGTATAACGATAAGGTTCACTCGATTGCTTGGTCTCCAGATTCACTGTATATCAAGCTTACTCAAGAGATCTACGATATCATTCAGTGATTGCTCTCTGCTTGCTAACCATCTTCACGCAATCAGTTGAAATCGCGCAAAATGGAGATGGAAAACGGAAGAATTGTGGCTTTGGTCACGCGTCGAGGATTTTTACCACACATTCTATAACTAACTGATGCTGTTAGGTGTGTCAAAGTAATATAATATGACATTAGATGGTTGGTCATAATTTTCTAACTGATAAGAGCATGTTTTTAATGAAGGTACATATGTACCTGTATTTTATACAGTAGCCTAGGAACCAGCAGTTAATGTCATAGGTAAATGTTTGCACATGTCACTTAATAGGAAGCGCACATAAATGTGCACTGTCGTTTTACGTTGTAGTAATTGCATTGGAAAATGTAAATACATAATGAAACGAACAGGATTTAGGGAAGAAGGGAGGGTCTGAAATGGGTAAGTGACTATGACTTTGAATAATAATTTATGAATGATGGCGTTAGTGATTTTCAGGGTTTCGGCGAGAAGGTATTAGCTAGCAATGCGATGAAAACGGCAAAACTGTGTGTCTCCTCACAAGTTAAACAGTGATATTCCAAACGGTCGCCGACAGACACCAGTGCATACTGCCTCCAATAGTAATGAGAGAAGATGATGATGCATTTAAAGATAATATTTCAAGCTGCACGCTGTTTACAGTTTAATGTCTCATCGACTCAAAAATCTCTAGCCTTGTTTCTGTCTGACTGTCTGATGCCATTTACGAGAGAGAGAGAGAGAGAGAGAGAGAGAGAGGCTATGTGTAAGATAGACGAGGAGAGAAGAAGGTAGTGACTGTGGTAGAGAATGGAGAGAGGTTAGATTAGAAAGAGGTAAGAGGGAGGAAGAAGGATAGGAAATGAGTTAGGTCTGTTTGAGAATGGATGTTTATCAAGGAAGTGAAAACAGAGCCGGCATCCCATCACTCCAACGCCAGGCACGGTGCTTGTTGACCTGAGACTGAAGAAAATGGTGGGAGGAAAGGTGATTGGACAGTGATAAAAAGAGGAGCTTAAGTGGAGGATTGGAAGCTGTTTTCAGAGAAGAGATAGCGCTGCTGTTGCTCGCACTGACTACCACAAAACTTTTCTCAAGAGTAAGAGATTGTTGCCAAATTGTTAATACTTTGCTAACTTGAAAATATAAAAGACTGGTCAGTTTTCCGGAGGAGGGATGACGAGTTTTGTTACGAGGTTTCCTATTGGGAGCATGGCTAGCAAACATTGTAACTGGAAGGTGAGTGTGTTTTCGCGGGGTTTCCGTGAAGAACTGGGAACAAAGAGGATTTTTCAGACACTTAGCCTTCAGCTTTAAGACGAGGAAGTATCGAGATGACTGACAGACTTTAGTTCCAGTCAACTTTTAGTTTTTTTGACGAAGAGGTATTGGGACGGAGGAGAGAGGCACGTCTGAAGACAAATCATTAGCTGGGGCTCAGATCCATCACCTAAAATGTAGACATGAATGGCAAGACGGCGTATGCAGTCCACTCCGCAGCGAAGAGGAAATACGCTAAGAACTTGCTGCCAGGCCGAAGGGGAGATGAGGACGGTTAGGAATATATAGGCGCGTTTCTGCAACTTAATGGGGACTTTTTTCAGAATTGTGCTAAGAAATTGATAGCTTACTTATGATTAAGGCATTCTGGGGTCTTAGAAGTGATATCCTTTACCCAAAGGCAGGCCGAAACAGTCAGCATATTCTCATCGGAATCGTGTACTTGTTTGTCCGAAGATCTGTGAATTAATTGTATGAACATATCTTTATCCAATCGCCTAGAGCAGGGGTCTCCAAACTACGGTTCGCAGGCCGAAACTGGCCCGCGAGGGCCAGCAAACCGGCCCGCGTTAGCTGGCCGGACATGCCTGGTATCCAGCCCACCACATATTTGAGGTGGTGCCTTGCCGCAGTGGATACACCGGTTCCCGTGAGATCACCGAAGTTAAGCACTGTCGGGCGTGGCCGGCGCTTGGATGCGCTGTTGCCATTTTTCGGGGTGCACTCAGCCTCGTGATGCCAATTGAGGAGCTACTCGACCGAATAGTAGCGGCTCCGGTCAAAGAAAACCTTCATAACGACCGTGAGAGCGGTGTGCTGACCACACGCCCCTCCTATCCGCAACCTCAGCTGAGGATGACTCGGCTGTCGGATGGTCCCGATGGGCCACTTGTGGCCTGAAGACGGAGTGCTATACTGCCAGCAATTGAGTTTCGAGGCCTATCATGACCAATACACCGTGACATTGTCGGAGCTCTATCTCTACAAAGCGGAAGGTCATGGATAAACTTGTGGCTATCCACAATAAACAGACAGACCATTCTCCTTGCGATAATGAAAAAAAAGGTTAACAGACTAGTTTGGTGAAAATATTTTAAGAAAAAAATTCTTTGCATTTTATTCTCCTCACGAGTCTGGTGCATGTCTTTCAAATGGACGCCACTTCGACGACTAGCCTTAGTAATCAATCATTATGGAAGATGCTTCTTAAGCAAGGTTTCAGTTTCTTTACGTATTTCGATTTTCAGATTTTCCTTGTCTCTTTGAATTCAAACTTTGAATTGTCCCACACCTACTAGTAAAGCGCATAAGACACTAAAAAACTCGTGAGACACTCACAACATAGACATAATCACGCAACAGAACTATCAAATATATGCTCTGGCTCTGCTACTCGCTACAAGACTACATATGGCTCTGAGCACTATGCGACTTAACTTCTGAGGTCATCAGTCGCCTAGAACTTAGAACTAATTAAACCTAACTAACCTATGGACATCACACACATCCATGCCCGAAGCAGGATTCGAACCTGCGACCGTCGCGGTCGCTCGGTTCCAGACTGTAGCGCCTAGAACCGCACGGCCACTCCGGCCGGCTACAAGACTATATAACTAAACTTATTGTTGCGCTGCTTGAAATAAGAATGCGTTGACATACTCTACCTCTGTTACGTCTTGTAGTAATAGTGTTGCTAACAATGATTTTGAGATTTCGTTAACTTTGCAGGACGCTTTCGTGAAGAATATGCAGTGACATACTTTTTTGTCGGTGAAATTCGCCAGAATAAAATATGCCAGAAATTCGGTCAGGTACGTCCACCAATCAAAGTTATGTAAATAAATAAAAATCGTAGTTCGTTTCAGTGCTAGCTAGTCCCACAACCTTAGATTTTTGCGATTTCATCTTTCCTTTAGCCTTACATTACGGTGATCATGGAGTGCTAGGGTTCTTTAATCCCACTAGGTAGATCTTGGCCCTTATGACTTCGTGGAGGAATCAATGTGGCCCGCAGACTAAAACGTTTGGAGACCCCTGGCCTAGAGCTTTGTCATACTACAGTAGCATCTGTCTGAACCTGTTTCGGGATTTTATGTTTCAATTGCCTTTTTCTCGATCATCAGAAATTAATGCTTTGCTATTATCGAACTATGTTTTTGTCCTTGATTGAACTTATGATTATAATAAATTTGGGCTACTTTGGGTCACTCCTTAATTTCAGTAGTTAGCACCCTTAGCTCATTTGTTTGGGCTATTACCTTTCTAACGTTTCCGTTGCTTGAAGCTTCTCTGCCGGATACCTTGCGGCAAGAGCATACTCAATGTATTGTCCACCCACCATGGCCATGAACTTCGTGAAGAGGACTTCGGAAGACGATCCTAACTAACCGATCAACTGCAGTGACTAATGTGGAATGCTTTAATGCAGTTGCTGGAACCCGTATATCAGACGGAACAAGCAAGCTGACACACATATAGACGACGCTTACCAATTCTACATACGACTGTTAGAAAAGAAGGTATTGTTCTGATTGCTTTTCCTAGTTTAATTCCTATTTACCTCGTCTTTATTTTGCGTATGCTAATGAACAGTGACATCTGGGTGACTGAACTGATTGTAATGATAATGAAATCAAGACCCTAAGCTGTCAACAGGCGTTGATACACATCAACAGGGACAGTTGAAAAAGTGTGCCCTGACCGGGACTCGAACCCGGGATCTCCTGATTACATGGCAGACGCTTTAACCATTTTTTTTTGTTCTCATTTTGTTCTATATTGTTAGTTGAATTTGTTCGTGGCGGACGTCCGATGACACCCGTTCAGGATGTTCATTGATCCATTCACTCAGTTTTTTATTACAGAGAATAGCTAAACCCTCTGACTGAACATGCTGATCTACCATGCCGGCATCCAACTGAGCCACCTGCGACTGCAGGGATTTATCTCTTGCACGCTCCCCGTGAGACCAACATTCCCAACTGAATGTCCACACATCACATTCGTAGTGCCCCTGCCCATGACACTCATTACTCGCGGTATACAATCTTACCGAGTCCCGCAAGAGTTCGGGCAATGCGTATGCACCCACACAGAAAGAAGGTCAATGACCGGTTAGCCTTAACTATATATGAAGATGGTAACTGTTCTTTCGGACATATTGTTAAGGTTAGCCGGCCATTGACCTTTTTCTTCTGTGCGGATGCACACGCATTGCCCTAACTCTTACGGGACTCTGTAAGATTGTCTACCGCGAGTAATGAGTGTTACGGGCAGGGGCACTACGAATGTAGTGTGTGAACATTAATTTGGGAATGTGGGTCTCAGTGGGAGCGTGCAAGGGATAAATCCTTGCAGTCGAACTATCCTCTGTGCCCTCGGTGGCTCAGATGGATAGAGCGTCTACTATGTAATCAGGAGATCCCGGGTTCGAGTCCCGGTCGGGGCACACATTTTCAACTGTCCCCGTTGATGTATATCAACGCCTGTCGACAGCTTAGGGTCTTGATTTCATTATCATTTCATTCTAGAGAGCTGCACGGTCACCGATGGTATCTGTTCTGTCAGACATGTCCGAAATAACAGATGTCATCTTCATATATGAAGTGATTGTACTTATTTGTACTCTTTGTGATTGTACTTATTTGTACTCTTTAAATACTTTCTATAATGCTGTTGACGAACACTAGTTAGTAAATGAAATGATCTAAAAACAGTGAATCACTGCATGTTAACTGCAAACAGTGTTATGTCATGAAATGTGTAATGCGAAAAATTCCGTCTTTTGCAATTTAATGTTCAGTTGCAAAAACAAGGATTTTTTTAAATCTGCATGATAAATATGATTGAAATAGCTGCTGAGGAAGAAAGGTTGCAAATATAAAAAAATCTTTAATAGTTTACTCACTCCAGGAAATTGCGGATTCCCCTGAGCAACACATCTCTTCCCAAGAAGGATTCCAACATTCTGATGAAGGCGCCTCCTGTAGAGAACATAGAAAAGCTCCATCAGTTACCAGTTTAGAAGAAGTGTGCTGAAGGTACTAACCTTGCTGTACTGTGAAAGTTGGGCTTGCACTTTCTGATGATTTCAAAATGAAATATCTTTGGTAAAGTAAAATACAGTGTCTGATAAGAATAAATTGTTAAGGAAGTAAGGTTATTAACACAGGAAGTCATGCCTTCACAATAGTTTAAGTGCTTACGATTTTTCTGTCGACTGTATTCAGTTATTAGTAAATAACACAACCAGAATTTTCTACTTAATGGTAGTTATTGTTCTAATTATTACAGTCTGTAGTCGTGTAACATTGTTAGCATCGAAACAGGTCAAAAAATATAGCCTTTTACAATTTATGTTAAAAATTTCTAAATATATACGTTTCATTTTCCTGTTATACGCACTGGCGACTATTTTATTACTCTTCGCAACGGAATTGAAGGATCACTTTTTAGAAACTTAGTAATTATTTCACATTGCTACGAGTAAGTTCGTAACTTGGCTCAAAAGTGCCTACAATCTTCCTCTGAAAAGATGCAAAAGCGTGCCGCCCTACTACGTCACCCACAGGCTAGACGACGCTTCACACAGCAAGGTGTAAACACACGCCGAGAAAAGACCAGAGCTCAGTAGTCAAGTAAGATTTAAGGTGGGTTAATGATGTCATATCGGCACCAAATTTCCCCACAATTCTGCCCAACGCCTCTGTTGACGTGTTACACCATGGGGAGGTCGTCACTCCCCCTCTTACCCACATTTCGTGTCATCTTTTGACGTCTAAGCCGTGGAGGTTACAACCACGACGTCAATGTTGAAATCACGCGTTTTCTTATGTGTGGACTAGCACAATGTTTCAGACACACCTCCACTCAGAATTGACATGGAAAGGCCTCACAGGGTGGCATAATGCCCGTCAATGAGACCACCCTCTCCACTGAGGCGTTGATTCCCACATATTTTGCAGTCGATAACGACAGTTCACAGTGCGATGACCAACAGGACGACGTTCTGACAATCTTTGACACTACTGACACCGCAGACGCTTCAATCCTTCTCTAAGGACATCACGGGCCAGCAACCCCACTTAACGTGATCGCATCCCTTTGAAGTGCAGTGCGACAGCAATTTTTGCTTTTGTATACAGTGTGGAACCACAAGGAACCGTTAAAAGCCATTCGAGGAAATCTGAACGTTACCCGAAGCAGGGCGGGTGCTTATGCTTTTTCAGCCCTCCATGTGATCACAGAGGTGTGCGAAATTGACACATGTGTGAATAAAACGGCAAAGGATCCCTCTAACACCCCCAGTTCGGCAACACCCCCAATGCCAGCTGCTTGCGTTTGATGAGCAATTTAAAAAGATATCTTCACAGAGAAAATCTGTTACAAGAGTTCTAGATAGACAATCACTTGACACCTCTCTGTTCCGACATGCCTACTAGCAGGTAGCGAGGACACAATCAAGGCTTTTCTCTGTGCAGGTACATCTTTAAAGTGTTCAGCAAACGTGGCTACCAACAGTATTGTCAAACTGGGAGGCCGCAGAGGGACCCTCTGCCGTTTTGTTCACGCATATGTCAGTGTCGCACCCCTTCATGTTCACGCCACAGGAGAGCGTGAAATACGAGGGCTGAAAAAGCATAAGGACTCGTTGCTGCTTCAGATCACGTTAAAGTTTCGTCGAATGGTTTTTGATTTTGACACCAGCACAAAAATTGCAGTCGTGCTGGACTCCAGCAGGGTGCGATCACGTTCAATGGGGATGCTAGCCCATGATGTCCTTAGAGAAGGGTTGAAGCGTCCGGGAAGTGTCAGTAGTATCAAAGATTGTCAAGAATGTCGTCCTGTTCGTCATCACACTGCGAATTTGCATTTTAAACCGCAAAATGTGTGGGAATCAACGCCCTAAGAGAAAGAGTAATTTCATTGATGCCCATTGTGCCACCCTATGAGGCATTTCCGTGTAGATTCTGAGCGGCGGTGTGTCTGAAACGTTGTCCTAGGCCACACAAAAGAAAACCGCGTGATTTCAACCCTGGGCGTCGCGGCTGTAACCTTCATGGCGGAGGCGCCAAAAGAAGGGATGAAATGTGGTAAAAGGGTGTGTGACGGCATTCGCATGCAGTGACACGTCCACGGAGGCGTTCGGCACATTTGTGGTGAAATTTGGTGCTGATGTGACATCACTGACCCACCTTACACCTCATATGAACTTCAGAGCTCTGGTCTTTTTTTCAAATGTGTTGACACGTTGCTGTCTGAAGCATCGTCGAGCCCAAGGATGACGCCGCAGGCACCACGCGTTTGCACCATTACAGAGGAACATTCTAGGGTTGTATGAGCCAAATTTCAATCTTATACGGCGCAATGGGAAATAATTACGGGGTTTCTAAAAAGTAATCCTTTAATTATGTTGAGCAGTATATTTGTTTTGGAAAATTGTTTAAGTATTATGTCTTTAAGTGTTTCAATTAGTTCACGAGTTGCTTCTACACTTTGATTAAATTTTCCAGATTCAAATAGAGTGATGGAAGCATATGATTTCCATGTTAGAAATACGGAGTTTCTGGCAGGAAAAAGGCATATGCTACACAAGAGAGGACCGTAAACTCTGTGTATCCCTTTCGCAGCCCATTTTATGGTGCTCATTCATTCGAAAACGAAGAAAAAATTGCATGTTACGAAACTGGAAATGACAAAATTTAAATCATAATGGAGTGACGTTGTATCATATGTACTACCTGAGATGCTCATTTGGCTCAAGAGAGCTTCCATTTATTTTGCAGCCTCAGACAAAACACGAGTTAAGACGGAATAGAGAAGAGCTTTTAGTTAACCCTACATACATAAAATGAAAAACTGCATAAAATGGAATGATTTGCCCTCTACAGAATCATAGCTCACGCGTTTATGGTTAAAAATGTACGAACAGAAAAACTGGAACTGAGGATACATCGTCGATGAATTATAATTTTTCTTGTTTTGAATAGGCATTCTACAACTGGTCAATAATTTTTTTTCCCCAAAGGCACTTTTTATTCGTTAAATATCAGTGGAGGAATATGAGCTAAAAGTTCTAGGCGACTGATGACCTCAGAAGTTAAGTCCCATAGTGCTCAGAGCCATTTGAATTAAGAAATGATCATAGCGATTGTTCTGCATATTGTGCTGCGTACCAGGCATAATTGATCAAATTCTTAAAACCTGGTGACGCAAACTGACATTGCACAAATGATTGAAGTTTAACAATACTATACCGTTTATAAACCTGAAATGACAAAGAACTATCAGAAATTATACTGGCCGACAGTTTACTGAAAAATGCTTTACAACGCCGAAAAATGGTTCAAATGGTTCTAAGCACTATGGGACTTAACATCTGAGGACATCAGTCCCCTAGACTTAGAACTACTTAAGCAGCGCGGTTCCAGACTGAAGCGCTTAGAACAGCTCGGCCACAGCGGCCGGCTTTTACAACGTCAAAAAATTTCTTTATCGAGAGGCTAAATCTTTTCGCCATCCTCCTAAAGACAAATGTGATGTTACATCCAGGCCCAGAGCCCAACAAAAGCAATAAATTATTTGCTGCAACTAGTAACAAGACGTTTAGGATGTAATATAGAAAATTATTCTCTTCCATGTTTCCACATTTTGCTACGTCGATTACAAGGTTTATGCAAGCAAACAGTCCTTTTATTTAATTATTGGTCTAAATTTGCCTTGAGGGTCCTGAAGACAAATATAAACCTGCGGAAACAGTAATCCACTGATACTATCACAGCAATTGTTGTATAGGAATGCGTAATAGCATTCACAGATTGCACAAACGACTTTGTCTTTCTTTCTCTCGAAATGGTAAAGTGTGGTCTGCACGCAGTTCTTATGCGAAACCTGTCCGATTGGCTTTGTACACAGCATTTTAGGGGATAGCAAGAAGCTTCGTCTTTGCGTCAACCACGAAATTCACTATAGTATTAATCACATCTCCTCTACACTTTTACGTACTTGAAGAAAAATTCGTCATTTTCCGATTTCCTTTTCTGTATAATTTCATGAATCTGTTTGACTAAGTCGAAGAAACATGGAAATCAATAATATTAATCTCACTTGCAATTCAGAGGGCCCAGTCACGTAGATCTCCTTCGGTAACAGTCCATTGACTTTTACGAGCAGGTCTAAATCTTTCGAACAATTGTTCTTTCACAATTTTTGAAGTTTCATTTTGGCGTGTATTTCATACTTTCTTCAATTTATACAATTCAAGTTGAGGTTTTCCAAAATGAAACTGGCTTTCCATACTACTTAACTCCATGCGTTTTCCCCTTCCTTCGTTTAACCAAAAATGTACAGCTTTTTATTTGAAACTAATTGTTATTACCGTATACATTTTCCTCTGGCTAGGAAGGTATTGTGCTTTCGATGTGGCCTTTAATTAGCATAATAATCATCGTTCAAACCATAATTCACAAAACTGTCAGCTATTTCCAGTTTCGTCTAATGTTTCCACATTTTCTAGCAAAATGTCGACGTCATTCGAATGTACGTCCAAGAAATTAGCTAATAAATAACATATATGTAGGTAGTCAAAAGAGATTATTTCGACTGCATACCATGTTCTTCATATTTCATCATTGCAAGTTTGAGAACATTAATTGGATTCCACATTTCGGTGTATTTTCCTGTGTAAAAAATTGCAGCACATATTTCGACATGTAGGATTGGATAGATTACTAGTAAGCAACGGTGGTGCATTGACTGACCAGTTAAAATACTGTTGCTCGATGTAAGTGCTACAACTAACAGTTACTGAAATATTTCTTTCTTTTGGTGAAGCACGGCTGCATGTACCGTGTCTGTGAACTCATTGGGAATGGGTCTGTGATGATAATAATAGGAGGTGTTTTTGTTGATAGCTAAGTTGTTGTCACTAAAAATACCTCTTAATACAAACAGAACAACAGGCACGGATCGAGGGTTCGGTTTGGAGGGGGAGGGCAGTGAAATTCACGATTTGTTACTGTCTTCCCCTCACCTCTAACGCACACAAAGACGTGTACGATTATAGTGATGATAACAAAACAAACGCATATAAAATGTTTTAATATTAAAATAATAATAAATTATTTGATTACTATAAAATAAATAAAATATTTTTGTGGAATAATAACACAGTGCCCAACACAAAGTGAGGCACTCGCAAGACATAGTCGCATGTCAGTGTGACTTCATACATGACCACCTCATCGGCAGGTATGTAAATGATTAAGAGCGGCAGTACTCTGTGACAGGTAGAACAGCTATTATAGTGCATTAGTGTTGTTTGTGTTTAGTTTTGTTATCAGGCCTCGTAGGGTACATAAGAGTGATCACTGAAGAATATGAGGATGTCTAGTACCAGACAAAGCTTTAAGAGGACTTGTCGTATGGTTAATTAAATTTTTCAGGTTTGTGGGGCATTCAGATGTGACAGTGGCCCGATAATTGACCGCATAGGAACGTAAGAGCAGGTATAATCGTCGTAAAGGTTGCTGTTGACCACCTCAAGAGAAGACTACGAAATAGTACACCATGGTCATTGCAACCCCTACACATCTGCTCCTGAGATCAGAGAATAGGTAATGGACTACCTAAAACTTCCTGTGTCATACCGCACCATTGGGTTGCTACTACCAGCAACCGGACTAGGAAATAGACAGCGAGCATTACCTGCGTTAACATCACAAAACTAGCGACTAAATCTGGCGTGTCGCTGCGAGCGGGAATGCTGCTGAATGGCGGCGCATGGTGTTCAGCAATGAGTCGTACTTCTGCACTACCCCCAGATGACCATAGTCGATGACATAGAGAGAGGGTTTATAATTCCAGTGTTTAGGAGAGGCACAGTGGTGTTAGTCCTGGCATCGTGCTGTAGGGAGCCATGGGAGAAGACTTCGAGACACAGCTGGTAATGATTGAAAGAATCTCTGGCGGAGCAAGAGTACGTCGCAGACATCCTATTTCCTCATGTGTTAACTCTCATCGGACGGTATCGCCGTGCTAATCCCCAGATCTATTGCCGATAGGACCAGCTCGAATGTCAACTCCGCTCCCGTGCCTGTATCCAGGATATCAAGGATCAGTTAAAATAGTATTGAACCAGCTTGCCTAAGATGATTGTATAATGGCTTTATGACACCTTCCTGGCCGAATCACTGTATACATCCAGGACAGAGGGGGTGCCACACTGCACTGACGTGGGCTCATACTGCGAAGTTCTTTGTATACTGTAATCACTGAAATACACCACTGACCATTAAAATTGCTACACCAAGAAGAAATGCAGATGATAAACGGGTATTCATTTATTGGACAGATGTATTATACTGTAACTGACATGTGATTACATTTTCACGCAATTTCGGTGCATAGATCCTGAGAAATCAGTACCCAGAACAACCACCTCTCGCCGTAATAACAGCCTTGATACACCTGGGCATTAAGTCAAACAGTGCTTGGATGGCGTGTACAGCTACAGCTGCCCATGCAGTTTCAACACGATACAACACTTCATCAAGAGTAGTAACTGGCGTATTGTGACGAGCCAGTTGCTTTGCCACCATTGACCAGACGTTTTCAATTGATGAGAGATCTGGAGAATGTGCTAGCCAGGGCAGCAGTCGAACATTTTCTGTATCTAGAAAGGCCCATACAGGACCTGCAACGTGCGGTCGTGCATTATCCTGCAGAAATATTGGGTTTCGCAGGGATAGAATGAAGGGTAGAGCCACATCTGAAATGTAACGTCCACTGTTCAAAGTGACGTCAATGCGAACAAGAGGTGACCGAGACGTGTAACCAATGGCACCCCATACCATCACGCCGAGTGATACGCCAGTATGGCCATGGCGAATACACACTTCCAATGTGCGTTCACCGCGTTGTCGCCAAACACGGATGCGACCATCATGATGCTGTAGACAGAACCTGGATTTTTGACATTCGTGCACCCAGGTTCGTCGTTGAGTACACCATCGCAGGCGCTCCTGTCCGTGATGCAGCGTCAAGGGTAACCGCAGCCATGGTCTCCGAGCTGATAGTCCATGCTGCTGCAAACGTCGTCGAACTGTTCGTGCATACGGTTGTTGTCTTGCAAATGTCCCCATCTGTTGACTCAGGGATCGAGACGTGGCTGCACGATCCGTTACAGCCATGCGGATAAGATGCCTGTCATCTCGACTGCTAGTGATACGAGGCCGTTGGGATCCAGCACGGCGTTCCGTATTACCCTCCTGAACCCAGCGATTCGTATTCTGCTAACAGTCATTGGATCTCGACCAGCGCGAGCAGCAATGTCGCAATACGATAAACCGCAGTTGCGATAGGCTACAATCCGACCTTTATCAAAGTCGGAAAAGTGATGGTACGCATTTCTCCTCCTTACACGAGGCATCACAACAACGTTTCTCCAGGCAACGCCGGTCAACTGCTGTTTGTGTATGAGAAATCGGTTGGAAACTTTCCTCATGTCAGCTCGTTGTAGGTGTCGCCACCGGTGCCAACCTTGTGTGAATGCTCTGATAAGCTAATCAATTGCATATCACAGCATCTTCTTCCTGTCGGTTAAATTTCGCCTCTGTAGCACGTCATCTTCGTGGTGTAGCAATTTTAATGGCCAGTAGTGTAAGATCACACACTCCCTCAATCCGTGAAGTTTCATTCCTTTTCCTCCTCCCTTTCTGAGTGCTTCATTTGTTTTTGGTATCCGGTGTAATTTGTTCACACCATTGAATAGTCCACTGTTTTGTCATAACATCCAAGAAACTACAGTTTGAAAAATATGGTCTTTGGAAACGATACGTCCGAAAATTTGAGAAGTATTTGACACAATAACAGCATCAGATTGACACAACATTGATAAAAATCACAGAATATGAAGTCCGCCTCCGGTAGCTGAGTGGTCAGCGTGACAGAATGTCAATCTTATGGGCCCGGGTTCGATTCCCGGCTGGGTCGGAGATTTTCTGGGTGTTGTGTTGTCCTAATCATCATAATTTCATCTCCATCGACGCGCAAGTCACCGAAGTGGCGTCAAATCGAGACTTGCACCAGGCGAGCGTCTACCCGACGGGAGGCCCTCGTCGCACACAATATGATATCAAAGTGTGCACTCACAGTCATCAGCAGTTTACCAAGCACAGCTATGGTGAACGCTGGTCTGTAAAGTATGGCTACAAAAGTGTATAAATGAGGGATATGATATTTCTTTCAATGGTTTCCGTCTATCCGCCTATGTCCGGGAAATCATCTTTTTTTTTTTCCTTAATGGAGTGTCTTTTCCTTTCTGCCTTGGCCTACTCAACTTCCTGTGGTTTGCCGGTCCTACCTCTGAAGTCACGAACCGTGTTGCATTTGTTGTTGTTAGCACATAAAGTAACCTGTGCATATGTACCTGTAGCTGGCTGGAATGTTACCGTTAAGGCTGCAAACGTATCTACATGGGCAGACCCTCTAGCAAGCAAATACAAAGTATCCTATGTTAACATGTAGCTTATTAAGGGTTAGAATTTCTTAACATTCGTGAGAGTGTTAGTTTTCACGCTACTTCATTCACACAAATTCAGAAATTTATGTATGAGAAAAGGTAGAGACTTTCACTATTTTTTTGTGTTGATGGTGGTGTGTGTGTGGAGGGGGGGGGGGGAGGGGAGAGAAGGGAGTCGGCGTGAGGGGGTGGATACTATTTGGACGTGAATGTATGCATATAACCACGACCCAACAGGATGGAGCAACTGCCCATATAGCTGTCCGAACCTTTGAGCACATTTATAAAATCTTCACGCCTGACAGAGTTGTTAGTAGAGGTCAGTCTGGTAGCGGCCCTAGCTGGCCGCCCTGGTCACCTGACCTGTCAGTGTGCGATTACCTTTTATGGGGAGCTCTCAAGTCTAGGGTGTATGGCAACAGCCCTCATAGCCTTCAAGAACCGCAGCAGAACATTTCGGATGAGACTGCGGCAATTCGAGCAGTCCATCTCCGATCCACCTTCAACAGCTTGCTGACCAGTGCCCAGAAGTGCCAAGGGAACTTGGCAGAAAATCCAAAGACATTCTGGTCGTATGTGAAGTATGTTAATGCTTTCTCTGCGCGATAGCAATGGAAATACTATTGAAGACAGTGCTGCCAAAGCAGAGTTACTAAACACAGCCTTCCGAAATGCCTTCACAGAAGAAGACGAAGTAAATATTCCAGAATCCGAATCGAGAACAGTTGCCAACGTGAGTAACGTAGAAGTAAATATCTTCGGAGTAGTGAAGCAACTTAAATCACTTAATAAAAGCAAGTCTTCTGGTCCAGACTGTATACCAATTAGGTTCCTTTCAGAGTATGCCGATGCATTAGCTCCATACTTAACAATCATATACAACCGTTCGCTCGAAGAAAGATCCTTACCCAAAGACTGGAAAGTTGCACAGGTCACTCCAATATTCAAGAAAGGTAATAGAAGTAATCCATTTAGTTACAGGTCCATACCGTTAACGTCGATATGCAGCATGATTTTGGAACATATATTGTGTTCAGACTTACCGCGAAGAAAACTATCTATTGACACACAGTCAACATGGATTTAGATAACATCGTTCCTGTGAAACACAACTAGCTCTTTATTCACATGAAGTGTTGAGTGCTGTTGACAAGGGATTTCAGATCGATTCCGTATTTCTGGATTTCCGGAAGGCTTTTGACACTGTACCACATAAGCAGCTTGTAGTAAAATTGCCTGCTTCTGGATTATCGTCTCAGTTATGTGACTGGATTTGTGATTTCATGTCAGAGAGGTAACAGTTCGTAGTAACTGACGGAAAGGTATCGAGTAAAACAGAAGTGGTTTCTGGCGTTCCCCAAGGTAGTGTTATAGGCCCTTTGCTGTCGTTTATCGACTAATAACGTCATCAAAAGATCAAAACAAATTGAAAAACGATTTAAAAAAGATATCTGAATGGTGCGAAAATTAGCAGTTGACCCTAAATAACGAAAAGTGTGAGGTCATCCATCTGAATGCTAAAAGGAATTCCTTAAACTTCGGTTACATGATAAATCAGTCTAATCTAAAAGCCGTAAATTCAACTAAATACCTAGGTATTACAATTACAAACAACTTAAATTGGAATGAACACATAGAAAATGTTGTGGGGAAGGCTAACCAAAGATTGCGTTTTATTGACAAGACACTTGGAAAATGTAACAGATCTACTAAGGAGACTGCCTACACTACGCTTGTCGTCCTATTTTAGAATACTGCTGCGCTGTGGGGGATCCTTACCAGATAGGACAGACGGAGTACATCGAAAAAGTTCAAAGAAGGTCAGCACGTTTTGTATTATCGCGAAATATGGGAGAGAGTGTCACAGAAATGATACAGGATTTGGGGTGGACGTCATTAAAAGAAAGGCATTTTTCGTTGCGCCCGAATCTTCTCACAAAATTTCAATCACCAACTTTCTCCTCCGAATGCGAAAATATTTTGTTGAGACCGACCTACATAGGGAGAAACGATCACCACGATAAAATAAGGGAAATCACAGTTCGTACGGAAAGATATAGGTGTTAGTACTTTCCGCGCGCTATACGAGATTGAAATAATAGAGAATTGTGAAGGTGGTTCGATGAACCCTCTGCCAGGCACTTAAATGTGATTTGTATCCATGCAGATGTAGATGGTCTCCAACATCTGCTAAAGTCAGGTTAGTACTGTGTTTCCTTTCCTCTGCTGTATTAGCTGCCGAATAAATGAGGCTGTTCAGAAACCAACACTAGTGTTTTTGTATTATTTATGTTGCTACCAAAGAACAAGACTGTTGAAATGCATCTGTCCCGTCATTCCGATTCAACTTGGCCGTTTGTGTTTCCGAGATTCGTGATTAAACAAATGTCGTTCGTATTATTGAAACGCCTTCTTTGCAGAAATTCTCAATTCAGTGCCTAGTAAGATCTCAATAGGTTACATGCATATGGCATCGTATCATGTCCTTCATTATACAGCGAAAGAATGCCACATTGTGCTCTCGGACAGCATGATATTGATTGACTTAATTGTAAAAACGAACCTAAAAGGTTTTACATTATTGTAAGTGTGTAGTTGAGAGGAAGGCGTACCCTTGTGGTAGGAGACCTCGTCGTAGCGGTCCTCTATCTCTGCTGGTGTGGTGGCGTCCGCGTAGAGAGCGGCGCGCTGCCCGCGCACGTCCTCCCGCAGCGCAGACTGCGTCACGTCCACGCCGAACCGCGACCACATCTGCCAGTCCGGCCGCATCTGCGCACACAAAATGGCTCTCTTATTGCTTCTGTCTGCGTCCTTAACGCTAACAAGAAATGCAGCTGGTTCAGATACTTAGTACGTCTTTGCGCAACAGAAGTGACAGCGTAACAACACAAAGAAAGAATGAATTTTCACTCTGCAGCGGAGTGTGGGCTTACTTGAAATATCCTGGCAGATTAAAACTGTGTATAGGATCGGAACTCGAACCAGGGAGGCTGATCTTTTGTGGACAACTTATGTACTGACTAAGCTATTTTTTTTTCACTGAACTGAAATTAAATAAATCAAAAGGTTTCAGAAATGGTGATGCTTAGCTTAGTCATCATCAGTATACCCTTAAAACTACGCTGGTAGGCGAAAATTTAAGGAGGAAAGTAGCTTTCGCATGATGTTTCACTACCTAGTAACACAACTCGATGAAACTTGGACCATAAGCAGAAAGAACTGGTACAGTATAGTCCAGGACGTAAATGAAAAAAAATAAGCATTGTGACGAACAGAAATGACACTTTTATTCGAAGACAATAATTTCACTGAATTCACCGCGATTTATGATGGTCCCCTGGACTTTGAGGGGAGGTTTACTATCTTTTGGTTCAAAGAATCGATTTTTTAAAAATTGCATTTTTGGATCCGTAAAAGTATTTAGAATCCACCCCTGAAACGGTATTTCCGAATACGGAACGAAAATGTTTGTTATTCGCGGTTGAACAAATAAATGCGCCAGCCTGAAATCGGCCTTTTTCGAGCACCAGTTTTTTTTTTCTTTCGGAGGACGAGTTATTGTACCGGTGCTTGAGAGGAAACACACAAAATTCAAATGAAAGTTTGAACGCGTGTGTTTGGAAGTTAGCCCACAAGCATTTGCATCCTGGTGCGAGGACTGTGGAGATTGCGACTTTTCTGGCAGTGAGCAGCTTCAACGAAGGATATTCAGCAATTCTGAAGACCATGACAACGATGGACGTCACCCTGGGACTCTATTCGACGCGGTTCACCAAGCATTCGGACGACCACCGGATTCAAGCGGCCGAAAAACGCTTGTCATGGGCCGTAAAAGCGGCTCTGGAGCAGCGCAGAATGGCCCAGATCGAACAGAACGCCCTCTATGAGGAAGAGGAAGGACTAGTTTATGGACTCGGAATAGTAAATTGAACGTAAGTTGCATAATATTGCATTTATATGTAGTCAAAACATCAAACTCGTTTTTCTCGAAATGACCTTTTTTTTTATCGCGCGGTATGGTAACTTCAAATCTACGGAACCGATTGGCATGATTCTTTGTTTTCGACGAAGCTAACTACATTGTCTAGGAGTTGTACCACTTTTATTCCTATCCATCAACTATAAATATTTTTACTTGGTCGCCGAAGACGAAAAATCGATGAAAAAACCCCTATTTTCTTCAAATGGCCGCCATTTTGTTTCCTATGGTCCAAATAACTTAAGCGAGGTACGACTCCTAAAGACTCTTATATACTTCGCTAACGTCAACTAAATTTTGATTGCAGACGAGCCGGCTGACCTGTGACATACCGCGCGTGTAGGTCTACATCGAAATTTTGTTTCGTTCCGACGGCACTTCCGCCGTTGCTCTTCGAAATTTCCCGTCGAAAAAATTCCAGTTTGTAGAGGAGATATCAATAAACATTTTGACCAAATTTGACATTGATATCTATAACACATCCCGAGAAACAAATTCTCAAAAAAAATGCTTTTTTCGGACGAAAGATAGTAAACTTCCCCTTAAAATAGTCAGGACGTAGTTCGTAATAGATTTTGTAATCGACTCTAACAGCAATGCATCCTTTGCAACGTGCTCCCATGCTGGCCGTAAAGTCGGTAAAGAGTTGTTGTTGTAGGGCGTTTCATTCCTCCGGCAGCTCGGCTCACAGCTGCTGGATGGTCGTTTGTGCTGTGGACGTGCTGCAGTTCGTCTGCCCACCGCACCCCACAAGCGATCGATGGGATTTAAGTTGGACGAACGTGAAGGCCAGTCCATTCGCAGATATCCTTTCGTTACAAGAGCTTCTCTACCTGCGATCTTCGATTTGGTCGCAAATTGCCATCCATAAAAATGAAGGCTGCGCTGAACGTACCCCTGGGAAAATGCACATGGAGAAGTAGTACGGTGTCACAATAACTTTGACCAGCGCTTTCAGAGCGCCAATGTAAAATTGAGGCTCTCCTCACCACAACATCTGGAACACAAAACCGATCATTTTCTACTATGTCCCTGGGGGCATTGTGTATTCATTCCCACCTCTCACCACACGAGAATACGTCAAGCGTTGTCGAACGTTATAATTTTGGTGGTCCAGGTGTTAATGTGTGGGGAAACATAATGTTGCATGGGCGCACTGACCTTCAAATCTTTGAGCACAGTACACTCACCATTCAAAGTTATTGTGATACTGTACTCCTTCCCCATGTGTGTCTTTTTAGAGGTGCATTTGGCCCTAACTTAGTTTTTATGGATGACAGTGCGCTATCACATCGAACAGCTCTTGGCTCGAGAGGATACTCGGCGAATGGACTGGTCTGCGACTTAAAGCCCATCGAGCACTTATCGCATGTGTTGGGGAGACATACGGCAGCACGTCCATTTGCACCTATGACCATCCAGCAGAGGTCAACCGCGCCAATGGCTGAATGGAACGTCCTATAACGAGAGCTCCGTACCGACGTCGTGGCCAGAATGGGAGCAGGTTGCAGAGCATGCACTGCCGTCCGTGTTGATCACCTATTAAGAGCAACGTCCTGCCTATTGTAATGTCCAGGGGACGATCGTAAGTTACGGTGTTTTCAGTGTAGTTATTGTCTTTGAATAAAAGTGTCATTTCTGTTCATCTCATTGCGTATTTCTTTCAGTTACGTTCTGTAATACACTGAAGAAGTTCTTTCTGTGTATGGTCCAAGTTTCATTGAGGTATATTACTTGGCAGTAACGACCATATGTAAGTTCTTTTCGTCCTTACTTTTTACATTAAACAAGGAATTAATTATAATAATGGAAATGAGAGTTTAGCGTCACTGGCCGGGAGGCCCCTTGAAGGGCAGGCCCGGCCGCCTTGGTGCAGGTCTTATTACATTCTACGCCACAGTGGGCGACCTGCTCGCCGGATGGGGATGAAATGATGATGAAGACAGTACAACACCCAGTCCCTGAGCGGAGAAAATCCCCGACCCAGTCGGGAATCGAACCCGGGCCAGTAGGACGCAATCCGTCACGCAGACCACTCGGCTATCGGGGCAGACATAATAATAATAATAATAATAATAATAATAATAATAATAATACAGAAAAATAATAATATGATGATGATAAAAAGGCGGACTGTAGCTGTGAGTATTTTGTATCCATAGGAATGTACGGTTTTAAGTAAAGTACATCATAACGATGAGCTCTCACAACTTTGCTTCCCCCAGTACCGCCTCTCCTACTTTCCAAACATCTCAGAAGTTCTCCTGCATACCTTGTGAGAATAGTACGCTTCGAAGAAAAGGTATTGCGGAGGAACGACTTACCCACAGCCGCAAGTATAGGTCCCACGTTCGAGTCCCGCTGCGCCACACGGTTTTAATCGGCCAGCAAGTTTCAATACGAAAGAAGTCGCAATTTTTTAAGAAATCTTTTCATTTAAGTTTATCATCGCATAGACTTTTATTGCTGGGGTGCGTATACGAAGAACGACTGAGCTTGTGAGAACTTGAACGATGGTTATAAGAATCGGGTCAGTACAGCTCTAAAGTAATTCCGTTTTGATCATTGTGAATATGAACTGTGTAAAACGGTAAAGCAATTATGAACTCGAAGGCTGATTTCAACGCTACAATGCTTTACTATATGTGGACCTACTGGAGATGGTATTCATTTACCTTCATCTGACCTTTGAGCTAACGCACCCACTGACTTATTAGGATACACACAGTTTAACGTAAACTCCAAACCAAGGCGCGACTTTGGCAATCATTCATTAACGTGAAAAATGCAGGTCTGAAAGAAGT
This sequence comes from Schistocerca piceifrons, assembly GCF_021461385.2. Taxonomy (NCBI): domain Eukaryota; kingdom Metazoa; phylum Arthropoda; class Insecta; order Orthoptera; family Acrididae; genus Schistocerca; species Schistocerca piceifrons. Next base: position 481,113,462 of record NC_060149.1, on the reverse strand, counting down.
GATAAGTGACACACCATCTTTGCACAATTGCACACCAGGAAAAGTTAAGTTGTAGCACGATATGATGTCCGATCGGAAATGAAGGCGTTTTGTTTTTCACAAAAGACAGACCTAATCATTCGGAGTTGAGTCGGTGGAATTAAGGCATTGTTAACCATACAGATGCAAAACATTTTGCAATATTTCCTAGTTGAATTACACTATCGAGAAATCTTATATAACTCTGTCTATAAGAAAAGCCCATCTGTGTCGCAAAGTTTCGGAAAACGCCTTTATTGAGGCTAAAGTGACAGAAGCTGATGATGATGATGCTGATTGGTTTGTGGGGCGCTCAACTACGCCGTCTCAACGCCCGTACAAAGCTCCAATTTTTTTCACAGTCCATTCTAGACACTGTCACGAATGCTGAGGATGATGATGATGATGATGATGAAATGATGAGGACAACACAAACACCCATTCCCCGGGCAGAGAAAATCCCCAACCCGGCCGGGAATCGACCCCAGAACCCCGTGATCCAGACGTAGCAACGCTAACCACTAGACCACGAGCTGCGGACGGAAAGTAACAGAAGCTGTTGTTGCACATGCAAAGAATAAGATTTCTCTTGTCCTTCAATATTATGTACACAACGTAAAGAAGGGTAATCTTGAAAAACATATGCTAAGTTAAAATATCTCTCGCATCCAAGGAGAAAGAGTTCAGACCGCGTCTTACACATTAATACCGTGTAATGTTCTTGGAGAAATGCATGATACACACTGTGCTGTCTTACAATATAGTTCTTCACTATCGGTTTCAATCATGGATCATCTTCACGATGGAAAAATATCTACTGTGACAAAGTCACATTTTCATGTCAACAATGGCTTACACTTTTCTGGTTAAATAGCATGTATGACATGTGAAGTTGTCACAATAGATATTTTTCCACCTTGTAGATGATCCATGATCGAAACTGGTTGTGAATAATATACTGTAAGTCGGTACAGTGTGGATTTCTCCAAGTATATCGCCGCTGTTGACAGGAAGTCTGGAAAAAGAGGAAATGAAACACACTAAATGCATATTTGATTTGGCGCATACACAATTGTTTATTGAAGATTATGTTGGTTTCGCAATACCCAAGCCACCAGTAACGTAGCTGTGCATGGTCAAACTTTACTCTCTTTTGAAACATAGTTTCTTGTACCCGCTTAAAAAGCGTATGGTTAGTAACCTCACAAATGCCAATTCTTAGTTTTCTTTGAAACAACGCAGTTTGTCGGCATTATAACAAATGTAGGTAATTGTTTCCCTTCAATCAGAAGCATTCTTCAGATTGTTCTTATGAATATAGGACCACCTACAAAACATAACACATTTCTTGATGGAAATGGCAGCTTTGCTGTTCCAGTCTCTCTTCTGTGTTTGACGTCTGGCACCCAGAGGAGGAACTGTGAACAGCGGTCCTCTGGACCGCACCCTCGCTTTTGAAGTGAGTATTCGAGCCTCCCGCAGTAGGACGCCAGCCCTACCTACTTAACAGTCCAAAGCTGCACTCTTGACAAGTTGTTCACCATTCGGTATCCCAGGAAACGGGATTGTTTGGCTTTCCTGCAGCACAGAAAATTTTCTTACACGTTGCTCCCTATCCCGCTGATTACCCAAGTCTCCTTGGTGCTACTTCCCGTGCCATTGTTTACATCCTAACAATAAAAAATTGTTGTAATTGAGTTTCCTGTGACTTTACTGTCACACTAAAAACTCTGGCAGTAGCAATTTGGAGCCCTGGAAAACTTCCCTCGCCAATTATACCTGGCATAGGAAAAGATATCCTCTGTTAAAGATAGCTAACTTGGAGAGATGCCTATTCTTGAAGCGGAAGCATGAAGGTTAGCAACGATCCCAACGACTGAATGTATTACTCTATAATATATGTTCCAAAGAGGTAATGAAATAACTCAGTGCAATAAACTGACAGCACTCGTCAGTACACGCTATCAATTGTTGACCAGATCACAGCTGCTCTTACTAATGCTTCTGATGTTCTTATTCTTGAATGAATGTACACTAGGTTAATAGCCTGCTTTACTAACAAATGTTCGCCTCCGTAACTGAGCGGTCAGCAGAGATGGCTGCCATATGGAGGACCGTAGCTCGATTCCCGGTACTGCAAACATTTTTCCTTGGTCGAAGGATTGGTACGGGGTGTACTCAGTCTCGTGATGCCCACTGAGAAACTACTTGACCGAGTAGTAATGGATCCACGATCTGGAAAGTCTACAAAACGGCCGGGAGAGCGGTGTGCTTAACATATGCCCTTCCATACCGCATCCGCATGACGCCGCAAAGCAGAGGATGACACGGTGACCGGCAGACATTCCTTGGATCATCACGGCCTGACGAAGAGTTTTTTTGTTGTTGCTAACATATAGTTTATAAGAAACAGTTATTTCAAGTAATCGACTGAACAGATATCACTTCCTCAAAATTAAATTACCTTGTAATGAAACACCAAATACAGAGTATCTAAAACGAGCTGACAACAAACGTCTGTTGCATTTTGCTCAGTCGTGTTCTGGTACAAAGTAATCAGTTTCATTTCTGTGAGTAAGATATAGCATAGAGAAATTTGAGAAATCAATGGACAGGACCGCTGAATCGAACAATTTTGTTATCATACAGACAACTTCTTTCACTCCATAGTTAACTGTACATTATACTAAACGGAAAGCAGTTTATTCCACTATAGGGAGGTGGAGACTGAGGTACAAGTTATTAGCAGTTAAAATATTTATAGTCCTCACACCCATTGAAAATCGCAGTAAATGATGTCACTAAAAGTTTTATTAATGATTTACGTCTGAATACGTGTACGATTGTTGAAGTTACCTGGTCAACGATGGCGTACTGGAAGTAGGTGGCAAAGCCCTCCTTGAGCCAGAGGTTGCTCCACCAGCGCAGCGTGGCCAGGTTCCCGAACCACAGATGCGCCACCTCGTGGCTCGCCGTCGCCCACACTTCTTGCAGCGAAGCAGCGTCTACATGCTTCTCGTCTAGCATCGCCATCGACTCACTGTCGAAAAGTTGACGTGTGCTTTATCAGTAAGCACTAACATAAGCGCACTATTTTCTCGTAAATAACTATAAGAAAATGTAGCTAGAAGGAAGTTTTTGTCTAGAACAGTGCTGCATTGCGTACTTATCATTACTTTGCTACACTGAACTGTAAACGAACAAGTTGGGACTAAACGTTAGCTGCATGTAAAAGGAAAATAAACGTATAGCAGAAAGACAAAAATTTTATTTTATTTTTTTATTTTATTTATTTATTGTTCCATGGGACCAAATTAAGGAGAAATCTCCATGGTCATGGAACGAGTCAATACATGAAATTATAACACGATAGTAGAAACAGATAAAATGAAATATAAAAAACACATTCAGGCGACAAGTCGTAAGTTTAAATAAAGAAAATCAACAACGTAACACTGGAATTTGCTTAATTTTTTGGCTCTTCCAGGAGCTCCTCGACAGAATAGAAGGAGTGAGCCATGAGGAAACTTTTCAGTTTAGACTTAAAAGACTTTGGGCTACTGCTAAGATTTTTGAGTTCTTGTGGTAGCTTATTGAAAATGGATGCAGCAGAATACTGCACTCCTTTCTGCACAAGAGTCAAGGAAGTGCATTCCACATGCAGATTTGATTTCTTCCTAGTATTAACTGAGTGAAAGCTGCTAACTCTTGGGAATAGGCTAATATGGCTACAACAAACGACATTAAAGAAAATATATACTGTGAGTGCAATGTCAGAATTCCCAGACTCTTGAATAGGGGTCGACAAGAGGTTCTCGAACTTACACCACATATAGCTCGAGCAGCCCGTTTTTGAGCCAAAAACACCCTTTTTGAATCAGAAGAATTACCCCAAAAAAGTAATACCATACGACATAAGCGTATGAAAATATGCGAAGTAACTACTTTTCGTGTTGAACTGTCACTTATTTCAGATACTGTTCTAATGGTAAATAAAGCAGCATTTAGTTTCTGAACAAGATCCTAGACATGGGCTTTCCACAACAGCTTACTATCTATCCGAACGCCTAGGAACTTGAACTGTTCCGTCTCGCTTATAATATGCCCATTCTATCTGATCAATATATCAGTTCTTGTTGAATTGTGAGTTATAAACTGTAAAAACTGAGTCTTACTGTGATTTAGCATCAAACTGTTTTCCACAAGCCACGAACTTATTTCATGAACTACATTATTTGAAACTGTTTCAATATTACACACAAGATCCTTCACTACCAAGCTGGTGTCATCAGCAAACAGAAATATTTTTGAATCACCTGTAATACTAGAAGGCATATCATTTATATAAATAAGAAACAGCAGTGGCCCCAGCACCGACCCTTGGGGAACGCCCCACTTAACAGTGCCCCATTGCGACTGAACATCACTACCACTCTCAATATTGCGGAGAATTACCTTCTGCTTTCTGTTCTTAAAGTAAGAGGCGAACCAATCGTAAGCTACTCCCCTTACTCCATAATGGTCCAACTTCTGCAGTAATATTTTGTGGTCAACACAGTCAAAAGCCTTCGTTAAATCAAAGAAAACACCTAGCGTTCACAACCTTTTATTTAATCCGTAGAAAACCTCACAGAGAAAAGAGAATATAGCATTTTCAGTTGTTAAACCATTTCTAAAATCAAACTGTACATTTGACAGCAAATTATGTGAATTTAAATGCTCCAGTAACCTTGTATATACAACCTTCTCGATAACTTTAGCAAACACCGATGGCATGGAAATAGGTCTAAAGTTGTCAACATTATCCCTGTCTCCCTTTTTATAAAGTGGCTTCACTACAGAGTACATTAATCGGTCAGGAAACCGACCACTCCTAAAGGAAAAGTTACAGATATGGCTAAGTACTGGGCTAACATACACAGAACAATACTTCAGTATTCTGCTAGATACCCCGTCATATCCATGAGAGTTCTTCGTCTTTAGTGATTTAATTATTAACTCAATCTCCCTCTTGTCAGTATCATGGAGAAGTATTTCAGGTAACAGTCTCGGAACACTTTTTTCTAAGAGCGCTATATGATTCCCTGTTGGGACTAGGTTTCTATTTAATTCACCTGCTATTTTCAGAAAGTGATTATTAAATACTGTACATATATGCGACTTATCAGTAACACGGGCATTCCCACTACGCACTGCTTCTGTATCCTCGACCTGTCTCTGCAGACCAGCCACTTCCTTTACGACTGACCATATGGTTTTAATTTTATCCTGAGACTTAGCTATTCTATCTAAATACCACTTTTTGCCTTCCTAATAACATTTTTAAGCACCTTACAATACTGTTTTTAATAGGCTGCTGCATTTAGATTTTGATTGTTTCTAACGTTTTGTTCTACAAGATATTCTTATCCCTCTAGTCAGCCACGCAGGCTGCCTGTTTGTGATAGTACCCTGTTTTGAACGTTCTAACGGAGAGCAACTTTCAAAGAGCACGAGAAAAGTCTTGAGAAAAGCATTATATTTATCGTCTACTGTATCAGCGCTATAAACATCTTGCCACTCTTGTTCCTTGATAAGGTTTACAAAGGTCTCTACGGCAACTGGATCAGCTTTCCTACACAGTTGATAACTATATTTATCATGTGTTGCAGCACAAATATCTTTTAGAGCTAAAATTTGTGCATCATAATCCGTATGTGACTATACATTTTCCAAGTAACGCCAGTGTTGAGTATTAACGACATGTTAACACTATGTGCTAACCGGAATTCGTATTTGGAACTTATCTAGGAGTTAGGACTGACAGAAAGAACTGACGAAAGCAGAAAGCGTTTATGTAATCAGTTTTCAAATTAGCAAGCAGATTATTCAACGAGCTTCTGGCCGTTCCATAAGTATCAGTACTATCATTGTTCCCCACAGTATCCACACCCAACGTGGGTAGGCTTATACCTGCGATGTACGCGGACGACACCGCTCTAGGAAGAAGCATAGTAGTCTCCAAGGACATTCGTCACCGCCTGCAGCACGTTGAGATAACCTCGTAGAGTGGACAGTGTAAACGGGATTGTTGTTCTATGTAGCGAAGAGTCAGATGCCGACGATCATCAGGGACCTCGTCACATCAGACATACGAGGGACGTTCCGAAAGTAAGTGTTGTGTTGGCAGAAGAGCCAACACCGTGTTACTAGTGGGGGCCGAAATGCACGCGTTTTAGCTCACGCAGGCTGGCGTGAGGAGGGAAGGACTCTACTGACGTGAGGTCTGGAACATGACAAGGAATTAGAATTCAGAAAGCGGACGTAATTAGTTTGATACTTAACTTTAATCCATTAATGAAGCACGTCGCTCATGATGGTACATGATTCACAATATTATCTGTCAGAATAGTAACTGAATATGGCGCCTTGCTAGGTCGTAGCAAGTGACGTAGCTGAAGGCTATGCATAAACTGTCGTCTCGGCAAATGAGAGCGTATGTAGACAGTGAACCATCGCTAGCAAAGTCGGCTGTACAACTGGGGCGAGTGCTAGGGAGTCTCTCTAGACTAGACCTGCCGTGTGACGGCGCTCGGTCTGCAATCACTGATAGTGGCGACACGCGGGTCCGACGTATACTAACGGACCGCGGCCGATTTAAAGGCTACCACCTAGCAAGTGTGGTGTCTGGCGGTGACACCACAGTAAGTTCTGTCAGTATTTTTCACACTCAAACTTTATTTCCAACACCAAATACACCATGGCATTATGAATTGTACGTCTTGCACTATTTTTCGACATAGTCGCCACCGACATTGAGATATTTGTCATAACCCGCAATCAGTTTGAAGAAACCACTCTGGTAAAGCTCAGGGCACTGCAATGCAAGGAAATGCCGCACAGTCTGCTCTACCTCAGTATTGATTTGGAAGTGACGCCCTGGGAGTGAGACTTCCAATGCACGGAAAAGGTGAAAGTCCGATGGGGAAATATCGTGTGAGCCTTGCTGTGTGTGGTTTTGCGTTGTCACCCAAGGGCACACCACTTAAACTCAAGAGCCCTGATCTCTTTCATCCAATGGCGGACCTGAGTTTCGTGACGGCGCTGCAGTAGCATGCCCCATTAATGGTCCCTTGCTAGAGGAAATCAAAAAGAATCACACCTTTCGCGTCCCAGAACACTGAAGCCATAACCTTTCCTGTGGCGGGTGACATTTTGAATTTTTGTCACTGGTGAACTGGTTTCTTCCACGTCACTGAGGTGGCCTTGGATTCTGGGGTAAAGTGGTGCACCCATGTCTCATCGCCTGTGATGGTTCTGCACGGGAAGGCGTTTCCCTCTCATACAGACCGCATAAAGTGATCGAGGCTAATTCCCATTCCTGTACTCTTGTGATCCAGGGTCAGGTTACTCAGCACCCATCTTGCAGACGCTTTTCAGTGACACCATGTAGCAAATGACGGGCCCATAAGCAGTGTCGACCCACGTATGACACCGTTATGCACCCGTCTGCTACCATCATGTCCTGTATCCTAGCAATGTTATTTGCATTTGTGGATGTGAAGGGACGCCCACTGCGACCTTCATCTTCCACACTGTGCCTTCCTTCTGTGAACATGCAACACCAGCGCCGAACCACCTGACGAGACATGACCTATTCAACATCCACTGTCTGTTGGCATTCATGGACGACGGACACTCGTGTCCTACATGCTCATTCATACCGGCTGACATCGGGCACTTCCATTGGCGACCACACTGTCGGTACACGTCCGTCTGCCATAATGATGCGTCCTCTAATAACCTTGGGCATCCCGGCCTGTCGCTACTCTATATCTCTCTCCTCCGCTGATACCCCTTCCGTCATTGAACTAGCAACGAGTGTGGATTCATCTAGCGTTTGTTTGTGTCATCTACACATAGTCGAATGTGAGGCCTAGTCCACTCTGTCGTATCAGAATATTCAGTTCAGTTCACAAATTGCTTATTTTTTCGGACATTTTCGATTGAAAATGAGCTTGTTTTTAATTTTTCACGAAACTATAGGTTGGCAACACACTACTGACTTGAAGCAGCTATGTTTCGAGATGTTTCGACAACAGCTTTTTTTTTATTAATGGCTCTCTGGTACGTTCCTATTTAGCCAACTCATTCTTCCACACGCAGTCTGCGTGGGAAGCACATGCTAGGTACTAGCCGGGCTTTTTCGTCAAGCGGCGCCCCTTCAGCACAGTTCTTGAATTACGTGGGACTTTCTGAAAGTAAGTTTCGTCATAGTTTCTGAAAAAGAAGATGATGCAGTAGGTGACACAAACAAACGCTAGATGAATCCACACTCGTTGATAGTTCAACCCCTCCCCCTTGATGCCTCAGAATGTGTCCTATCAACCGAGAACTACTTCTAATCAGGTTGTGTCACAAATTTGTCTTCTCCCCACTTTTATTCAGTACCTCCTTATTAGTTACGTGATCTACCAGTCTAATCTTCAGCCTTTTCCCGTAGCATCACATTTCAAAAGTTTCTATTCACTTCTTGTGTAAACTTGTTACCGCCCATGTTTTACTTCGATTCATGGCTACTCCGAGAAAAAGATAGGACATTGTGGCTGGCCACACCAAACTACTCAGAAGACTGGTGAGTCAAGGAGAAAAGTGGCGACATAACGTCTTAGCAGACACGTACCCGAAAGTGAGGAGCCCCCAGTTCTCCACGGCCCAGTCCATGTTGGGGTCCGGCACGATGACGCAATCGAGCTTGGAGAGCCCGGGCGGCAGGCCGATGCCGATGACTGCGTCTGCAGCGACTCGGAGCGCCGAGCCAATGGCGGCGGCGGCCTGCCGCGCGCGGCCCTGCCGGCCCGGCACCACGTAGCAGCTGCCCGGCACCGCGCCTGGAGCGGACGCGTTCACCGCCTCCCACGGGCCCACCGCCAGCGACACCACGTACGGCGGCAGCAGCGGCGTCTCCACGAACGAGTCCCACTCCCACTCGCGCTCGCTGCCACAGGCAAACAATACATGTGGAAGAGCGAAACACAAATAAACGCTTCGCTAACCCTTACATTCCTCTGAAGTTCGAACTTCTCCGTAGTGTGTACGGAGACTGTGGTAGTCTGTACACTTGCACTGAGATGACAAAAGTCATGTGATAGCGATATGCACATATAAAGATAGCGTCCTAATAGCGTACACAGGGTATAAAAGGGCACTGCATTGGCAGAGCTGTCAAAAAATGGCTCTGAGTACTACGAGACCCAACATCTGAGGTCATCAGTCCTCTAGAACCTAGAACTACTTAAACCTAACCAACCTAAGGACATCACACACATCCATGCCCGAGGCATGATTCGAACCTGCGACCGCACCGGTGCAGAGCTGTCATTTGTTCAGGTGATATGTGTGAAAAAGGTATCCGACGTGTTGTGAGTTAACGGGCATTGCGCTCTCATTTAAATATATGGCCGAAAGAGTCAGCCTTCAGGAATTGTGGAACGAACCCTGTCTTCGAGGACCGTGTGCCACAAAGGGCGCAGATTCACCACGAGATGGGGAAGTTCACAGGCGTCTATTGTCTGTTGAGGCCTAAGCGCTGTAGTGTGCGAGTGAGACAGACGAGAACCTACGTCATAGAAAAAAAAAATCCGTAGAAGCGCGTCCGGTGGCCGAGGAGACGTAGCGGTGTTAAATATGGCGGACCTAAGATCGGCTGTAAAGGGAAGCATTTATGGAAACTATTTAATTCTGTAGTAATGCAGAGAATCGAGCCACAGTAATTTTAATCTGCCGTCCTCCATAAATTTTCATGGTGATCCCAATAAAACTTGAATATTGATCATATCTATAAGAGTTTAGGATTTACTGTTAAAGTGAAATTCACAAGTTTTGTAACAAAGACCTGAATACTAAAATCTGAACCCTTTAGTCGATCTTAACGATCGACATTTCAAATAGAAGCGCATCATTATAATGACAAATGTTGTAAATATCAACTCTGCAACTTTATTTGTTTAAAAGATATAGTAAATTTAAATTATCAACATTTACATTTAAGCATTAAATCATCATTGCCTCCACACAAAATACATTGAACGATGACAGCATGGCCGGCCGGCGTGGCCGTGAGGTTCTAGGCACTTCAGTCTGGAACCGCGTGAACGCTACGGTCGCAGGTTCGAATCCTGCCTCGGGCATGGATGTGTGATGTCCTTAGGTTAGTCAGGTTTAAGTAGTTCTAAGTTCCAGGGGACTGATGACCACAGATGTTAAGTGCCATAGTGCTCAGAGCCATTTGAACCATTTTCGATGACAGCATGACACCTTATTCAATCGTTAGGTAATGGAATATTTGTTGCAAAGTTTAGCGCAGAACACTTACTTTTGTTCTTCATTTATTTATGAGAAAGCACATTCCAGAATGAGATTTCCACCCTGCAGCGGAGTGTGCGCTGATATGAAACTTCCTGGCAGATTAAAACTGCGTGCCGGACCGAGACTCGAACTCGGGACCTTTGCCTTTCGCGGGCAAGTGCTCTACCAACTGAGCTACGACTCACGCCCCATCTTCACAGCTTCACTTCCGCACTAGAGCACTTGCCCGCGAAAGGCAAAGGTCCCGAGTTCGAGTCTCCGTCCGGCACACAGTTTTAATCTGCCAGGAAGTTTCAGAAACCACATTGGTGCAAGGCATTCAAAGCTAAGAAATAAATTGTATTGGTTTTATGTAAAAGAATTTAACGTTTGTTATGTAATGGATATTATTTTTACTTTATTTAGAACGTGAAAGTGGTCAAGGTTTGATTATTTAAATATGTTAAAATGTAAAATAATGTAGAATAAGCTGTAGCCAATGAGATGGACGACTTCAGGAAAGGGACCTGCCCTAGTCAGTTGAGCGAGGATATTCGGGGCGCGGGAAACGCGGCCGGGGACGGGCAGACGGAGTGCTGGTGCAGACGCAAAAGCGGACAGTTCGGCTGGAGACACCAAAGGGTACAGTTCAGATGCAGACGCGAAAGCGGACGGTCGGTCCTTAGGCAGCTAGGAAGTGAAACGACTTAGAAAATTTCGCGTTGTGTGGTATCGCAGGACTTAGACACTGAGCGGTGAGCAGCCGCGCGCCTGCTATGAACTAACTTTTTGCGTAGATAACTTATTACTGTTATTATATGTTATGTTAACTTTGTATTTCGCAAACATGCCATCAGGCAGACAATTTAACGAAAGGGTCTCAAGTGTCTAATTCAGAGTGTGTAATGCGACACGTGCGGTTCAAACCCTTGACGACTTAGAGCCAAGACATTTCGACGAAGAGGAACCGCATGTGAGCCCGAACATCTCTGAGATGTTAGCTCTTAGTGTTATGAGCACACTGCGGGAATTACATGACTGAAAGCGGAATAGTAGTTAGAGCTAGACGCATGGGACATTACATATCGGAAATCGTTAGGAAATTCTATATTTCGAGATCCATAGCGTCAAGAGTGTGCTGAGAATACCAAATTTCAGGGATTATCTCTCACCTTAGACAACGCATTGGCCGACGGCCTTTACTTAACGACCGAGAGCAGCAGCGTTTGCGCAGAGATGTCAGTGCTAACGGACAAGAAACACTGCATGAAATAATCGCAGAAAGCAATGTGGGACGAACGATTAACGTATCCGTTAGGACAGTCCCGCGAAATCTGGCGTTAAATGCCAATGGCAGCTGAAGAGCGACTCGAGTTCCTTTCCTCTAACTGCACGACATCACCCGCAGCGTCTCACCTGGGTTCGGGATCATTTCGATTGAACCTCAGACGACTGGAAAACCGTGCCCTTGACAGACGAGTTCCGATTTAAGTAGTTAAGAGCTAATGGTACGGTTCGAATGTGGCGCAGACCCCACGAAGGCACAAACCCACTGTCGTCAGTAAGGCAATGTGCTGGCAGGTGATGGCTCCATAATGGTGTCGATTGTGTTGACACATTATGGACTCCGTCCTGTGGTCCAGCTGAGCCGATCACTGACTGGAAATGATTGTGCTCTGCTACTTGGAGACGAAACAATGATGGAATTTTTGTGGACGACAATCCGCCGTTTCATCGGCCCACAACTGTTCGCGACTGGTTTGAAAAACATTCTGGACAATTTGAGCGAATGGTTTGACCACCCAGATTGCTGACATGAATCCCATCGAACATTTATGAGACATAATCTAAAGGTCAGTTCTTGCACAAAATCCTGCCCCGGCAACACTTTCGCAGTTATCAACGGCTATAGAGACGGCATGGCTCAATATTTCTGCAGGGACCTCCAACGACTTGTTGAGCCCATCCCACGTCGAGTTGCTGCTCCACGCAGACCAAAAGGAGATCCGACACGATATTAGGATATATCCCATGACTTTTGTCATTTCATTGTATATCAATCAACATTTTTCACTATGTCCGTCATAATTTTACTCTTACTTCTCGGAGTGGCATTACATGTGGCGAGGGCGTGCCACCAACAATCACGTACCATACGTTGAATTATATTCACGTCGTCCTGATTCTGTAGCCACGTGCCGTTTATGTTCACGCAATGCCCTGAAGAAGATTTACAGAGAGAGAGAGATTATCTGCCAGCAGGCTTTGATTTATGTCAATGGGACAAGGTGAAAATTTGTGCCGGACCAGGATTCGAACCTGGGCCTCCTGCTTACTAGGCACGTGCGCTGACCACTACGCCATCCGGACACAGTGCTAACCATAGCCGCATGGACTACCCCAGCACGCCTCCCGTCAGACCAGACTTCTCAACTTATACTACACATTACTGATAGAGTGGCCCTGCTGATTAGCCTCATTACTTGCGGATCTCGCCGATTTCCGTAAGCGTTCGAGCTTGGAGTGCATTTGCACTGAAGGGATTACTGGCCGTCCGAAAGTACAGGCACCAAATATATAAAATTATTTGTTTTGGACTTTTAATCTCCAATGGAAATTCATTCTAAGTTCGTGAGGGTTTATAAAACGTTAACTCATTCATTTGTAACAACTGAATCCGTTCTTGTTCTGAATACGCTCGAAGTGAAGAACGGCTTAAACTACGGCCACGTATGAGAGCAATGAGAAAGTGAACAATATGGGATTGGAGGCTCGCAGATTCAGACTCGTTTTATGTGTGTTACACATGAGACACTATCACCCCTATTCCCTAAAAGCCTTGACTAATTTTTTCGGAGGAATTTACCCGTTAACAGTTCTGAATTGGAAACAATGAGACAGTATAATACTGTGGGTGCTTGGCTGCGAAGTATTTCTGAAACACTGGAAATAATAGAGTATTGACATGGATTTGTGTCCATTTTAGAACACGTGAAGAATAAGTTCAACATGATTCTATTTTAATAAACCACATTACACATATTACAAACTGCGACAAGAGTTTTATTTACAGCATATGTTCTGGTCCACCAAAAGTCCAGTCAATGGAGAAAAGTTAAGGAAAAATTCCTGTAGTCGCAAACTTTTGTATAACATACTAAAAAGCCCTGACCTGTGGCGCGTAAGTTTGGGGATGAAGGGTTGTTTAAAGTCACTTTTTAAAAATTTTTCTTGGATAACTCGAAAACCGCAGCTAATAACGACAGTGTCCTAGGCACAAAAATAAACGACATTAAATTTTCTACAGAAAAGGTCTTATTCATTTTTTCTCTAGGATTAACAGTTTCTGCGTTGGAGGAGATTGAAAATCGCAGATTATTAAAATAGTTTTTAATGGTGTAAAATTAATTTTTATTTACAATTAAAGTGGGTTAAGAAGAATTGTTAAATGTATGTACCACATCTAAGTGTAGGAGAATCTTATCAAAGGAATGGGTGGGGAAAACGATGATGATGATGATTAGTTTGTGGGGCCGATCAACTGCGATGTCATCAGCGCCTGTACAAATATATAAAATTTTTACACAGTCCATTGTTGAACTCAATCCAATCTAGCAACTGTCACGAATGCTGATGATGACAACACAAACACCCAGTCCCCGGGCAGAGAAAATGCCCCACCCGGCCGGGAATCGAACCCGGGACCCCGTGATACAGAGGAAGCAACGCTAGCCACAAGACCACAAGCTGCGGACGGTGGGGCAAGATAGGTCGGTGGATTGTTGTCATGCACTCCCCTCCTTCATAGGTTTGCAAAAGTGGAGCTGTCAACTGTCTACCACACTGAAGCACCTGCCCCAAGTATAACATTCTGTCAATATGTATTCGACAATGTCGGTCTCATCGTCTCCGCAATCAATGACTGCAATACTTTTAACAGAATCAGGGATATCAACTGCGTTACCCCAGCCTTTGCTCTCCCAACATTTGAAGAGGTCTAGAGGCCCACATCCAGCCTTGCAGGATTTAGTGTGTTTGTGTGTGTGTGTGTGGGGGGGGGGGGGGGGAGGGAGGATGTAAGTGGCTCTACTCAGTGCAACCCACTTAAAACTGCCAGAAATTCCTGAATGATGGAAGAGACTTGTGCAGTTTACCAGTACAGAATTAATGATGAGAGGAGTGCAGTTACTTTCGGGTCCTTCATTAAATCGCTGTCAAGTGACTGCGACACAGTTACATGGCTTAATAATAGGCTGTAAATATTACACAGCAGCAAGTTGCCATCACATTTACCGATCTATTTCCCATGAACACTACATACGTCACACTTAAAAATTAAACAGAACACACTCATTGTTTAGAGAAACGTATTTTACATAATAGCTCTCTTAATAACTGCAAATAAGTACCCAAGAAACTTCACTATACATGGAGTCTCAGGAGCAATGGTAAATATTCAGGCATATGACAGAAACGCTCATTTGAAGCATAAAACTTCATACTGACATATGCCCTATTCCGAGTGGTTTCCGAGATAGAAAAGATTTAATGTACTTTTGTTTCTGGGCTAGTGGCACACTTGCCTTAATCGCTGGTTTGGTCGTGGTAATAGAATTAACTGGCCACCAAGACTTCATGCAATTAGAATTTGGTTTATGGGGTTGGATGAACTTTGAGTTGTACAAACGAAAGGTGAACACGCGAGATGAGCTGCCTGGTCGTATCATGGACGCTGGTCTCTCATTATGGAAGGTGCAGAGACAGGCAGACAAGCAACACAACTTGTTCTCCCATGAGCGCAGAAATGCATTGAAATTGACGTTGGGATATTCGAAAATTCATTGTGAACTTTACAGTAGCTATAATGTGACTTGTTCGATAATGCTTAGAGGTGACTGTGTTGAAATTTTTTTGCGCTGACGGAAAAAATATCGCAAAACCAAGAAGGAGCTATGCAACATAAACGGAAATTAGTAGGCGTGTTTCTACAGCTGGAAGATAACGTCTATTCAGGTTACGTGCCAGTCGTATAAGAGGGCACTAGTGGCGCCACTATGATGATGTAATACAGGTTTGCGTTAAATACACGCTACAACGGTCGTCATCTTCAGTTTTCTCTGAGATTGTATGTGGTGAGTTGATGTTAGTAAAGAATGCCTATAAGGCGACAAAGACGCAATTATCAACATCTCACTAAGATTGGACGAGTGTTACGGGAAGCTGAATGTTCCTTCTGCGATACTGTAGAACAGACTTAGCACGAATGTAGCCACTGTACATGATTGATGGCTGCGGTGGACACGGGACTGTACGGTGACTAGAAGACTGGGCTCCGGACGGCCGGCCACGTGGCACAACAGACGGGGCAGACCATCATGTTGGGCGCACGCTTCTCACACATCGTACTGCATCTGCAGCATCAATTTGGGCAGCAGTTGGCACCACGATGACACAAAGAACTGTTACAAATCGGCTACTTCAAGGACAGCTCCGGTACAGCCGCCCGTAGCGCCCATCAAACCACCGCCATTTACGACTTCGGTGGTGTCAAGCGAGAGCTCATTGGAGGGCAGGCTGGAGGTCTCATGCGTTTTCTTTCTCGGTTCCAGTGATGGCCATGTGTTGCTTGGGGGGGGGGGGGGGGGGGAGACCAACCTGTCTACATGCTAGCCATAGCCACACTGGATCTGCACTTGGAGTTATAGCCTCGAGTGCGATTTCATAGGACAGCAGCACACTCTAGGTTATCCCACACACCGTGACTGAAAATTTTTATGTTAATCTAGTGATTCGAAGCGGTGGTCTGTTATTTGTTAACAGCATTCCAGGGAGGGTTTTCCAACAGGATAACACTCGCCCACATAGGCTGTTGTAACCCAACATGATTTACAGAGTGTCGACATATTGCTTTGGCCTGTTCGACCACCAGATCTGTCTCCAATCGAGCATATATGTGACAACAAAGGACACAACTTCAGCGTCATCCACAAACAGCGTTAACTGTCCCTGTATTGACCGACCAAGTGCAACAGGCATAGAACTCCATCCCACAAACTGACATCGCGCACCTATACAGCACAATGCATGCACGTTTGGATGCTTGCATTCAATATTCTGGCGGTTACACCGTTATTAATGTACCAACGTGTCACATTTACAATGGCTCACCTCACACGTCCATTAAATTGCGAACCTGCAATGGTAATTACTTAAATTTGTTACCTAGACAAAAGTATTCCCGAAATTTCATTACTCTATATTTATTTTCTGGTGTCGAGATTTTTTTCCCGTCTGTATTTCTGAACTGATACTTTGTAAAACGCATGCTGTAATGTTTACTATCTGTTGTTCATGTGGAAATATGACAATGTATCGAATAATACAGTAAATAAATGCTAGTGTACATTAAATGTGTTCTATCTCTGAAACCATTCGTGATAGAGCATAGACTGATCTGACAGAACATTACGACCACTGACCTACTATCAGTGTAAACCATCCAAACGATAGCAGCAGCATCTTCAGAGGAACGACTGCTAGTCAAACACACATAGTATCAGTGAGAATGCTGTCCGTATATTTACTGGGGAAGGCGTGCGATGTATCTGAGTTTGACCGAGGGCAGACTGTGATGGCCTGTAGGCTTGGCACGAGCATTTCGGAAACAGCACGGCTTGTCGGATGTTCGATGAGTGCCGTGGTGAGTGTCTTCAGCATGTGGCAAAACCGAGGTGAAACCACGACCAGACGTCGTAGGGTGGGACGGCCACCGCTCATTACAAATGTCTGACGCCGTAAGATGGACAGACTGGTAGAACAGGACAGTGGGCGAACTATGGCTGAACTAACATCAGACTATAATGCTGTGCAGAGTATAGGTAGTCACGTAACTTGTAGAACTGTTGATATTTAAAAAAAAAATATCGGAAATCAGATATATCGATATTTAAAACTTATCTAATAAGGCTCTCGATATATCGAATAAAATATCGATTTTCCGACATATGGACGAAAAATATCGACCTACCGACCTATAAAAATATCCGATGAATATTGTAAATACACTGCAGGTTTTACAGCTGTATATTTAAGTACTGATTTATTATTAGATATTCAGTAGATGAAGAAGCCTGCTTACCCCTCTTAGAGCAAGAATTGAAAGGAAAAAGATGCACATTCACGCTTGGCGACAACTACTTTGCAAACAATGGTATCTCCATGTAAGTGGCACAATAAAAGGCGTCCGATGGGCTCGTCGTTCAATTTCGTCAGATATTATAGTTGCCTTGATCACTTCATGTCGACTTCTCTGTTTCTCATTTCTGCAAATGTCAGCGGCCTAGCAGTTGTAGTGTCAAAATTGCGTGCGTTGCAGTTTCTGTTGGTAGCGCCGAGCAAGGATTACGTCAGCATTTCTCCTCACACGTCTCCACACCCCCCAAAGATCAATTTTGTCATTCATCATTTTCAGCAAATGTTTTTGAGGAATGCCAATGTGGAGAAATAGCACAGCAGATACGTTAAAAATCGGTTTTTAAACCAACTGGTATACTATTTCTTCCCATTAACACCGCCACCTCCTCCCACACCCCCCAGCCCTACCTCCTCGCAGTGTAATCGGACTATTCCATGGTGCCACCTATATTTGTTTCACACAGTCAAAGAGAAAGACTGGACGTGACGAAAGCTCAAAAAGGTAGTAAGACTCCTTCAAATTATGTTCTAGTACAATTTCAAAAGAACAATTTCAGTTACACACAATATCCTTCACTAGGACACGCTGAAACAGTTGATAGTACATACATCAAAAAAATTTTGCCTCACCTCGGGTCCGAGAGTTCCGGAACCTGTACAGAAAATTGGAACAGAGATCAACACAAACAGCAATCCACCCTTTTTATTGCTCATGAAAACCACACATTGCATGTTGTACCACCATGCAGCGAGACCTTCAGAGGTGGTGGGCCAGATTTCTGCACACACCGGTACCTATAATTCCTGGTAGCACCTCCTCTTGCACTGATGCATACCTGTATTCGTCGTGGCATACTACCCACAAGTTCATCAAGGCACTGTTGGTCCAGATCGTCCCACTCCTCAACGGCGATTAGGTGTAGATACCTCAGAGTGGTTGGTGGGTCACGTCATCCATAAACAGCCCTTTTCAATCTATCCCAGGCATATTCGATAGCGTTCATGTCTGGAGAACATACTGGCCACTCTAGTCGAGCGATGTCGTTATCCTGAAGGATGTAATTCACAAGATGTGCACGACTGATGCGCGAATTGTCGTCCATGAAGACGAATGTCTCGCCAATATGCTGCCGATATGGTTGCACTATCGGTTGGAGGGCGGCATTCACGTATCATAGTATCGTACAGCTGTTATGGCGCCTTCCATGACCACCAGCGTCGTACGTAGGCCCCACATAATGCCACCCCAAAACAGCAGGAAACCTCCACCTTGCTGCACTCGCTGGACAGTGTGTCTAAGGCGTTCAGCCTGACCGGGTTGCCTCCAAACACGTCTCCGACGATTGTCTGGTTGAAGGCATATGCGACACTCATCAGTGAAGAGAACATGATGCCAATCCTGAGCGGTCCATTCGACATGTTGTTAGGCCCATCTGCATCGCGCTGTATGGTGTCGTTGTTGCAAAGATGGACCTCGCCATGGACGTCGGGAGTGAAGTTGCGTATCATGCAGCCTATTGCGCACAGTTTGAGTCGTAGCACGATGTCCTGTGGCTGCACGAAAAACATTACTCAACATGGTGGTGTTGCTGTCAGGGTTCCTCGGAGCCATAATCCGTAGGCAGCGGTCATTCTTTGCAGTAGTAGCTCTTGGGCGCCCTGATCGAGGCATGTCATCGACAGTTCCTGTCTCGCTGTATCTCCTCCATATCCGAACAACATCGCTTTGGTTCACTCTGAGACGCCTGGACACTTCCCTTGTTGAGAGCCCTTCCTGGCACATAGTAAAAATGCGGATACGATAGAACCGCGGTATAGATCGTCTAGGCATGATTGAACTACAGACAGCACGAGCCGTGTACCTCCTTCGTGGTGGAATGACTGTATTTGAGTGGCTGTCGGTCCCCCTCCGTGTAATAGGTGCTGCTCATACATGGTTGTTTAGATCATTGGGCGGGTTTAGTGACACCTCTGAACAGTTAAAGGGACTGTGTCTGTGATTCAATATAAACAGTCAATGTCTATCTTCAGGAGTTCTGGGAACTGGGGGGTGATGCAAAACTTTGTGTGTGTGTGTGTGTGTGTGTGTGTTTACCAAAAATTACGAAAAACTGTAATATGTATAATAAAAATATCGAGGAATAAAGTTTCGTCGATATATATCGATACTCTCGTATACCGACGTATCGGTATTTTATCAGCGGCCCTAGTAACTTGTATTGCCACAACCTGCCTACATGGTGCTATGAGGTACTGATATGGTCAAATAGATGGATGTTGCAGATGTATCGCACCCAATCTTTCATGGTTAATTCTAAGTGTCTAAAGTTTCCATTTATCGTGCCTTGTTGGATAACATCGCAAGAATGGATGTTCGGTAGAGAGAGTGATCGTACACGTTTACGTTTCACATCTCGTGGGAAATGGTTACGAAACCTTTTGAGGGAATAGATGCAAGCGAAGTCTTGGCGACAGGATTATCTGCCCAGATGAGGTGCTCATCCATAATTACACTGTCGAGAAAAGACCATATGAGGCATGGTATAAGGTGAGGATAAAACTAAGACCGCAATGTCCGGCAGCAGACACTCCAGCAGAGCGGCGCAGCACGACGCGGCCCTACAGTATACTGCATATGAACTGCAGTGGCGCGACTGTACGTAGCAAATTCTGTATGTTAGTCGTTCGGCAACCTCCGAGCAAAACAGACTTAAGAGACATGCATGTGGTGATAATTTCTTTATTTTGTGAGGAAAAGGGCTATAAATTTATACATGTGACCGGTGGTGGTCTTTTCACGGTAAAATTTAACATCATAGCTGGAAAAAATACCATGAATATACCAGGCCCAAAAGAATTACCAGGCACGAGAGTTTGAATGCCTCTCGTAATTTTTGGCGACGAGCCTTTTCCATTTAAATCCTATTCGATGAGATGCAAGCAGATGACCAGTCGAAAAAAGTATGCGGTTCCACATGTAACAAAACCCGAAGAATTTCAGAAATCGCTTTTAAAATACTTTTCCAAAAATTTAAGATTTGCTATCGCAAGACTTCTCTCACACCGGAACATGTAGAGAACGTGATACTTGCCATTTGTATCTTGAGCGTTTTTCTCAGAGACGATATAGCGTTGTTTGACAGTGAAGAGACTGAAGAGGAACAATTACGAGTCCTTCTTCACACATGAGGCAATTTCGTAAATGGATTCAAAGATTATTTCCCCGCTAGGTAGACTGATCAAGCAAAACGACATGTTAAATAGGGGATGTCATCGAACAGAAAATAAGTAGTAAAAATGTAGTAATAAGCATACAGTCATAAAAATAAAGACTTAATCCTCCATTTGACAATGGAGGAAATGTTGTTTGTAGATATTCGTAAGTTATGTTTGTTCACATTTCCATGGCACTTTATCTCGAGATGTTGCTTCTTCTGGTACTATTCACACAACGTTCATTTTAAAAGGCAACTAACTCTGGATATCGGGTTACATACAGTTTTCTTTTTTTAAAAAAAAAAATCTTTATTGAAAACATCTGTAATATTTATACAAAATGAACCCACCACCTTAGTGATTAGTGGGTCGTAATATTACTACAGTGTTATATATTTCAGCAGCTATTTTTATTGTTATTACAATGATACAAAATTTATTATTGTGAGCTACAGACAGGGTACAGCACAGGGTAATAGGCAGGCTGCAGTTATTGATCTACACTACTAGCTAATTGTTAGTTTTCTTACCTACTTGTTAATTCCTAACTGCTTGCAGCGTTACCGGTGTGTCAGCCTAGATATAAACCCACTGCTTTAGGCCCTGCTCATCGAGCTAATCCCGATGAGCGTGCCCCTGACACTGGGCAGGCCAAGATTGCTTGTCGCTGCAGGTTCCTAACTTTATACCTATATCTAATGCTACAACCACTATACTAACCTACGTCAGTTCTGGTGCTATTTTGGTCTAGATTAGTGTACCCTGGTCCCCCTAGTCCTGCACGTGGCGGATTGCAACTAAAAGTCGACCTGTCCACGCACAGGCGTTGCAGGATCGGGGTAATTGGACGCGTTCAGTATTTGTCTTTAGTCATGAAAGTCCCTCAAGTATGCTGTCAGTACTTTCCGTGATACCTCGTTTGCCAAACTATTTAGGGTTTCAAAAGTCTCTTCATGTCTTAATAGGTCATATGTATTGTTATGTGGAAGTTGTTGTCTTCATGTCACTGCTACATCATCGAAAAGGGGGCACTCGTAAACCACATGGTCGGGAGTGCCCTCCGAAGCGCCACAGTCACACTCGGGTGCAGCCTTTTTCCCAGACCGACACAAGTATGTCGGGTAGGGCCCATGACCAGTGAGAAAGTGTATTAGACCCCCTGTTGGCTCGAAGTACTTCATCCCTAACCTTTCTTTAACATTTGGCAGAAACCCAAAGGTTCTTCTGTCAGTTTCATCCTTTTCCCAAGATTTCTGCCATAAGTCCTCACCCCTTCTGCGTATTTCTCCCTTGCCCTCACCAGAGCTCCGAGGATATTCTCTATTTTCATGTTGTTCCCTTTCTTAACCCAATACCATGCTGCTTGTTTTCGTATTTTTATATCTAAAGGACAGAGCCCCATTATTATTAATAGGGCACTTCCTGGGGTTGCCTGTACGCCCCTGTAGATCTTAACAGCATGTTTCTCTGTACTCTTCTCACTGCCATGGCAGGCACCACCCTTGTGGGCCTGTGTGCCCAGACTCCCGATCCGTAACCCACTATTGAAGTTAGTATACTATTGTGGTATAGCTTGATTAGGTGTGGTGGAAATTGGAATCGTTTGTACCCTATGGAAATAAGGTTGTTATGTACTTGTAGTGCTTTTTGGGTCACGGACTCAATGTGCCTTCCAAAGTTCCACCTTTCATCGATGATGACGCCCAAGTAGCGAGTCTCTTGTCGTCTTATAACTGGTGAGCCTCTGATTCTAACTGTAGGGTTCCTTACTAGCTGTCCCTTCAGCAATAAGTACGTTGATTTTGTTGGTGAGATCGTCATCTTAGTATTTGTGCACCACAGTTGTAATTTGGTCATAGCTCTGTCAATTTTTGGCTCGATGTCTTCGCGGCTACGGCCGCCGACCAGCAGGAGGAGGTCATCTGCGTAGGCTATCACCTTTAGCACTTCTTCACTCTGCTGCAAACTATCTAAAAGTGGTTCCATATGGATGTCCCAGAACAGGGGACCTAAGACGGAACCCTGGGACATCCCTTAGTTACAGTTTTTCCAACTCTGCCGCTAGGGGATGATAGCCAGACCTCCCGCCCTTCACAATAGCTCCTCAGGCAACCATACAGTGACCCTGGACAATCCTTCTCCCGCAAGCAGGAGAAGGGCGAAGGCCACCACAGGTTGTCAAAGGCGCCACTGATGTCAACGATGATGCCAACAACGTACTTGTACGAGGTAGAGCCGCAGACCTCAGCCGCCAGAGCGATCGCGTCGGTTGCCGATCGCCCCGGCCTCAAGCCGAACTGCCTGCCGCTCATCCCGCACAGCATCGGTGTGCAGTCAGTCTGTCAGCTAGCAATTTCTCGAGTAATTTCCCAAAGATGTCCAGTAGGCAGATCGGTCTATAGGACTTGACATCCGCTGGGTCCTTGTCGGGTCCCTTTTTGATGATCACAACATTTGCCTCTTTCCAAATTTTTGGGAATTTTTCCTGTCTTAGGCACTCATTGTATAGCTGGGTTAGTGGCGCCTCCAGTTGGGGTGTCAGGAACTGCACCACCTCCGCCACAATGCCGTCTGGGCCGGAGGCTTTCCCTGTTTTTAATGCTTTGATGTGGCCAGCCACCTCCTCTTCAGAGAAGGGGTAGACTGCCCTATCGTTTGCTATTCTGTCTGGATCTTCATTTCGTAACTGGGACTGGCCTTCAGTGTCGCTAGCCTCATCGTCATCAGGCAGCAGGGACAGGAGAAGGACCTCGGCAGTCTCCTGCCAGGAATCCGTCATCCCATCCTCGTGCCTGACCGTTGATAGCATCATTGGGGATCGGATCTTTTCCCTAACTAGTTTGTAGGGTACTACCCATGGGTCCAAGGCCAACTGGTCCAGTACAAATGGTTCCCAACTTCGTATTCTAACTTCTTTTAGTTCTTTTCGGAATTTCTCTTTTGCCTCCCGGTATTGAAGTTTACTTTTCCTCATCTAACGCCTTTTTGGTAAATAAACTTTCTTTTCAAACGTCAAAAGAACTACGATTAGAATGACGTGCAGTGTCGTGTCACTTGCTATACCGCAATAGCGACAACGGAACTATGCTACGCCGCACGACGCGTCATAGTAGACCATTTGGTCAACTTTGCCTCGCAGTGCTGCTCCGCGCAGTTCCGCTGCCGTACAGTCCGTTCCGTCTCACCCTATATCATATTACCAGTACTTGGTCGCTATTATGTAAATTGAAGGTGGAGGGGGGAGAAAGGAAAGGAACTATTTATGTCAGTTGCATCGAAAGATTATGCGAAATCAGCGGCGACGAGTAAAAATGTGAGTCGGACTGGGACTCGAACCCGAGTTCTCTTGCTTACCATGCAGTTGCGTTAACCAATGCGCCATCCGGGCACAGTGTTTATCGCAAATGCGCAGAACTATCCCTGCACGGTCCGCAGCCGACTCACATTCCCACCTAGCGCCACCTATCCGCAGTCCCCATCCATATCTTCTATGCTCGCTAATTTTAGATTCCCGCTGGAGGTCGAACGATATTGCGCATCCTTAATGAAGGTAGTGGATTCATTGCCCATCGAGACATGTCCCAAAGAACCGACACCGTACATTTGTTTAGTATTTGGTCGCTTTCGTGTCGCACCGCTCTGTTGCAGTGCAGTTACACTTAGTGGGGTGTTACCTTAAGATTCAGAGTTACTTACTTGATAACAGGTACGGTTCCGCGAACGGGCATGAGTGGCATGGTGGAGACAGCCTTGTGTCCGTGCCGGCGAGCGATGCGCACCGTGAAGTGGGCCTTGTACATCGGCTCGTCCCAGCAGGGAAACGCTCGGCGTGCGTGCGTCGCCTCGAAGCTCGAGAACACCACCCACCTGTGGACCAACAAGCAACACAGTCGTGGCAAGCAACGATGTATGTTTCATACCGTTAGAGAGCAGTGCTTCTTAAATCAGGGCTATTGGAAATGATCTTAACAGAAAGTTCAAAAAATGGATCAAATGGCTCTCAGCACTATGGGACTTAACATCTATGGTCACCACTCCCCTAGATCTTGGAACTACTTAAACCTAACTAACCTAAAGACATCACACAGCACCCAGTCATAAGTAGTAAGATACGAAGTCTCATACTCTCTGTTGAACTACAGAATGCTGCTCACTTTCTTTGATTAAATATTTCAGCGGAGTGAAATCGAGACACCCTAGGAATCACACAATCAATTTTTATTCGAATTTTCGTAGCAAAATGAAGAGTCGGAAATGGACAAATCGACCAGCGCGAGATTTAAATTTGTAAAGAAAGACTTAATTGCTCGAAATTGATTAGGGAAATTAAGAAAAGCGTAATTAGTGATATGAGGGGAACATTGAAATATTTCAGGAGCATCTGCTGTTAGCTATGTACATGAAGTCTCGGAAAGCTGATCTATTCAAGGCTTAGCTATTTTGTGCACAAGAAGTTACATTGGTGTGGAAATTGTAGAATTATTTCTTTCAAGTTGAGAAAATAAAATAAATATCAAATTACAGCATAAATTAAAACTTTTCTGCTTTCTCTTGATATATTTTTAATAGTAATTAACAGAATACCGATAGATATTTAAAAATATTCTGTTTCATGTTTACCGAACTGTGGTGTGCGTACTGTAAGACCTTCGGTACACACACCATCAGATTATTTGACTTGTCGCTCTAACGAAGTAGGCGAGTGTCGGCAATATGTCTCGTGGTCTTATCGGGCGTGTTTATCTTCTGCCGTTCGGTCAGACGATAGAAATGCCACTTACACGCTTAGAGTAGCAGATTGACGGTGACCAACTTTAAACAGAACTTGATTAATTTTCATACACATTTATTAAAATAATAAAAAGCATAGACATTACTTAAGTTGATTCTGGATGCTGTTTACAATTGACAATCTGAAGTTCCTTTGGTCTTGGTACGTTAATCTTATTCTCACATATCTCTGATACTTGACAAAGTGTCTATACATTTCTCTTCATGGTTATGTACAGGAATATGATAATCTTATTAGGCGCAGACTGAAACTTGACTATAGAGGAGTGGTACAGACAAATGCAGACTGGTACAGTCTGTACACTCGTTATAATACCTCGCACGTTCAGGTATCACTGCGCGAGTGTGATCCACGAGGAGAAAAGGTTCTACATTAGCAGCAATCTCATTGGCTGCGTTACATATTAATACGCGGATCGGCGGAAGCAGAATTTGGTCCGTCTCTAAGGCAGCGCCATCTCGTAGTGCAGAGACGGGCGAGCGCTGCACCTGCGCTGTTGTGCTTAGCGGGGCGCACTGACTATGCGGAACTATGTACAAAACACGAACAATACCTGTAAATAACTTTCTAATTCTAAGATTAATGAATTGAAGTATTTTGTCATTATAAAATGGACGAAGTTTATTTGGTTAAGTAATGAAATAAATACTTCTGTAATCGTTCAAATTTCGGTGACGATTTTTTTAATGAGCAGAGTTTCGACCGGTCAATCGCAACCACACTTCCTCGCTTTAACAGTCTTGAAAACAGTGGTGTGTCGGTGGCTAATGCATGTCTGCTAAGACTATTTCTTCCTGAAAGCCAGACATGTCCTACACCTGACAAAGTGGTAATCTCAGGTCGCCATCAGTTCTGTAGGAAAGAAATGCAGGCATATAAAGAATGTTTCCCTGGAGACTGAACGAAATTACAGTATAAATGAAAGAAATTTTGAAGAGAAGCGGTGAAATGTTTTTTGAAATTATTTGTCTAAAAGTAAGAAATAAAATAGATTAGATAAACATTTGATGAGTATCACGATTTCGAGCACAATTAGAAGGTGCACTAATGTTTCTATTTCAGTAGAAGAGACATAGACATGAGTTCACTATTCTGCTCCTCAGACAACTGTAGTTATCCTGCTGGAAGATGCCATCGCCGTCGGGGAACATATAAATCATGAAAGGATGGTCCTTAACAATGCTCATGTTGTCCTCAACTGTCATTGTGCGTTCGATTATTGTCACAAGTACCATGGAAACCAAGTGAATTCCCTCATAGCATAATACTGATACCACTGGCCTGTGTCTATAGAACAGTACGTGTTTCAAGCAGCGGTTCGTCTGGATGATTGCATATTTGGACATTAACATCAACTTGGTGAAACAAGGAACATGATTCAAATCGACCAGGTTTCCATCGATCCACTGTCCAACCTCCGTGGCCCTGTGCCCACTGCAATCGTAATTGGTGATTAGATCTACATGGGAATACGCAGGGCTCGTCTGCTGCGGACCCACATGTTCAGCAATGTGGGCTGTACGATAAGCACCTAAACATTTTTGCCTGCATCAGCTTTGTACTCTGTCGTCATATCTGTCACAGATCGTCGCCTATGCTGCTATACAGAGCAGGCAAGCTTCTGGCCTCCACGTGCTGCGACAAGACGTGGACGTCCAACACCTTGTCGTCTACCCATGGTTTCACCATTCTTTTAACCACTTTCCACAGATACGAGAGAAGCACGTGAACAGCCGGCCAGCTTCGCCGTTTCTGTGATGCTTGTTCCAAGGCGCCGGGTCATAACAGTCTGCCCTTTGTCAGAGTCGCTTATGTCAATAGATTTCCCCGTTTGCGACGCGCTATTCGTGTCTGCTCGGCTTATGCACCATCCTTAGCGCGTCACATGCCCAACATGCCCATACCGCCACCAGCCAGCATTCATTGCCTCAGTGGGCTGTGATCATAATGTCTTGGCTCCTCAGTGTATGCACCACAAACACACCTAATACAGATTGTAAAATCAATAAAAATGGAAGCCCTCGTAACCATGGAACTATCAGGATGTGAAGTTGAAGACTATATGGAAGCGTTTCAGACTGTACATATTGTAATTACAATAGGAACAGACTGACTAAGAGATTAAGAGACCCAGATTGATTTACGGAAGTACACTGTGCCACTTCACAAAATACGTTGGTAATATATGTTTCCTTGATGACAGTATCTGCTGGTGTGTGTGTGTGTGTGTGTGTGTGTGTGTGTGTGTGTGTGTGTGTGTGTGGCCGACCGGAGTGGCCGTGCGGTTCTGGGCGCTACAGTCTGGAACCGAGCGGCCGCTACGGTCGCAGATTCGAATCCTGCCTCGGGCATGGATGTGTGTGATGTCCTTAGGTTAGTTAGGTTTAATTAGTTCTAAGTTCTAGGCGACTGATGACCTCAGAAGTTAAGTCGCATAGTGCTCAGAGCCATTTGAACCATCTTCGTGTGTGTGTGTGTGTGTGTGTGTGTGTGTGTGTGTGTGTGTGTCCTGTAATTCACCATCAGTTTCGATTATTGACCAAACCAGTACCAACAAGTTTCTCTCGGTAGGTATTAACAGTATACTATACAGGGTGAAGCGAAATTCGCGCATTCGGGCTTCGCAGCACGACTCATCGCAAGCCAGCGATAAAAAAAAAATGTCTTTCACAAAATTTCGCCCTGCGAGTACATCCGGCAGAAAAAGGACGTGAAAGAGTGACAGTCTGGCAACACTGTAAGCATGTGTATGGTAACTACCCCTGTTAGCACTTACTAGTTGCGCTGTACAGTTGGTGCAGTAGATATAGTTCTGGGTTAGCCTGCAGGCGGTTGAGGGTTCGATCCTGCGTTGGGGCGCATTTTTCTTATTTGCTAATTTCATACTGTATGTACTCCGTTTCTTAGGTCACATGTAATCTAAATTTACAACATTTTGTAACGCTGAACACAACAAATACGTGGTTAGACAAATAAGGAATAGACAGTTGAAACAAATGACCTGTCCTAGGACAGAATAACTACAAAAACAATGTCAGTCCGAGATGCTAAAGATGATAGCACAGAACACTAATACATCATTTACTTGTCATTTATACTACGTGTAATGTGAGCGCTCAGATGTCGCACATTAGCAATCAGCGACAATAATAATGTCCATATTAATGAACGCATAACCTTCACAACAGAATAGTTGTCCTCAGAACAACAGATGCTCTAAGCGACCTCCCTGCACGTCCAAACATTGCGCAACCCACTGGATCATACAGCTTTGCACCCTTCGCAGCAAACCTGTGTCCACAGTAACAAGAGCAACATGAACACGTGCTACCAATTCTTCCACATTCGTCGGCGGAGTAGAGTACACTTGCTCCTTCAGGTGTCCCCACAGGAAGAAATCCAGGGCATTTAGGTCAGGTGAATGCGGTGGCCATACCACTGGACCTCCACGTCTGAGCCATTTACCTGGAAATGTTCTGTCCAAATACTGTCGCACATTAATTGCAGAGTGTGGAGGTGCACCATCAGGTTGGAACCATATCCTCTGCCAAACATGTAGTGGAACATCTTCAAGCTCATCAGGCAGACAGTTTGAGAGGAATGCATGATACCTTCGTGCAGTCAGCTGATTAGGCAACATGTGGGGCCCAAACACCTGTCGCCGAATATCGAGCTTGATATCCATGGTCGTGGGTGACGTGCGGGTTAACCTCACACCAATGGTGCGCGTTGTGCATATTGAAGATACGCTCACGAGTGAATGTTGCTTCATATGACCATATTATGGTGTGTTCATGAAGTCATCGTTGGCTTCCTGTTGTTGTTGGAACCATTCACAGAATTGCATCCGCTGATGGCGATCTGCAGGAGGCAGATGTTGCGTGAAAGCATAATAATAATAGGGGTGCAGCCCATGCTCGTGAAGCACATTGACGACCGTGCGTTGCGAGACATGCTGCTAGAGGACCCGCTGCAATCGCTGTTGACGATTAAGATGCCAGATACTGTGCTACCTTAACTACATGTACCAAAAAGAAAAAACAACATATGCCTCAACCCAGGCTCGGACCATCGACCTCCTGCATGCTAACCCAGAACTCTATCCACTGCCCCCAACTGTACAGCACGATTAATGTGTGCTGACAGAGGTAGTTAACGTACATGTGGTTACAGTGTTGGCAGAGTGCCACTCTTTAACGTCCTTTTTCTGCCGGATTTACTCGCCAGATGAAGCTTTGTGAGACATTTTTTTATCGTTGGCATGTGAGGAGTCACGCTGCCAAGCCCGAGTGCGCGAATTTCGCTTCACAATGAATATAAGGAAACGCGTTTCCGATGCATACCGTACCCTTGCTTTAATCTATTAAAACATTTTATCGACATTTACCGCCGCTTACATGCAGAGATCGGTTATGCCGCTACGATGGGACACGCCAGGCGACAATGGCTCCCATCACCGGATTTACCTGTTCGTGAGCCACAGGAAATGACGCTCTCTGGTGGAGTAACTGTAAAGAACTGCTCTCAAGATTCAAGACTTACTTGTGCACTATGTTCCATGTGTGAACTTTGAGATTTTCCCCTATTCTGATTTTAACTTTATACACTGTCCTTAACTTTTTTGTAAGTGTTTTGTTTTAAATAAAATGAGTGTAATTTTAAGTACGACATAAAAAGAGTGTGACATCCTCAAATTTCTTAGTAATATGCATCTCTGCTCGTTTATAAATACTGCCATTACATTTATGTACCATAGTGACAGACATCTGAAGACTTTCGCACTATTACATGGATTACACTAGTCGCAGACAGTTGGGGTACACTAATTCCTTCCCAGCGGGTACGGGGTGGCGGCAGGAAGGGCATCCGGCCACCCCTTCCACTAAAATTGCCACATCTGATTAACCATACCGACCCTGCGTATCCGCGGGAAAAACGGCGCAAACGAAAGAAGTGACTTATGGGTGCTGTGTGCAGTACCTGTACCTGGCTAGTTGCTCTCAAACTACGACTAGCGTCGAAAACACTGTTTTATGTATCATGGGTATGTGTTAGGTCAACGAGGGTGATCAAACTTAGAATGTCTTTTATTTATTTTTAACATATCTTAAGATGTTTTGTACTAGATGAATTCAGTGATTGTTGCGAAAATAAGTGCGACAGTAGACTTCAATAACCGCGTTGTAGCTAACATGAACATTGACGAATGATTACTATTCTTGTATAAGAAGTGGGGTACCAAACGATTTCGATCTAAATAGATGTTGCGTAACAGGTCATTTTACCGTATTAATACTGTCTTCAAACAGTCAGGTATGATTGCTTGCCATTTAGTGATTACCCCAGTTAAATTCACATGAACAATATCTATGGTATTGCAGTGCCTGTGTTATTCCGACTTACGATGCAATGTTCCTTCCAACATGCATGCATGTCCGGAAGAACAGGCATCGTGATGACTATAGCCGTTATGAAATATATTCGCAGTTGCGAATATTGACAACCATCAACTGTATGATGGAATGACGACAATGAAAATTTGTTCTGGACCGGGACTGGAAGCCGGATTTTCCGCTTATCGCGAGCGGTGGCCCAACTATTTGGTTATCCGAGCACCACTCACGGCCGGAACCAAACTTCCATATATCGTCAACCACGTGTCTACAACCCGTAAGTTATGTATATTACCGTATAGGGGGACATTTTACTTGAAAGTCGTTTGCCTGGTGTCGGCGGATAAACACGATATTCCAGTGCCTGTGTTATTCCGAATTACGATACCTTTCATGTACAGGGTGACACAGAATAACGGGAATGTTTGAAATGAGTAGTGGCAGCCATGAGCAGATGGCAGCGCTGCGGGTTCATGACAGCGAGTCAACAGTCCGCCATTTCAGTAATCATGGATCAATGGGACGGAAAACCGCGTGCGTTAGCCATAAAGATGTTTTATAAAAACAGTGATAGTTTGGTAGCGGCGCAGAGGGAGTTATGACGTTTTTATGATTTAGCACGTCTTGACGTCGTTCCGTCGAAACACGCGGTAAAATGTTAGATTAATAACTTTGAAGAGACTGGATCTGCCCTCAAGAAGAAACCAACAGGACGACCAAGAAGTGTACATTCTCCAGGGAACATTGATGTTGTACGCGAGTCTCTCTTAAGGAGCCCGCGGCGTTCAATTCGTAAGCAAGCAGCAGTGGTTGTCATCTCCCGGGAGAGTGTTCGCAGAATTCTTCATCTTGATTTAAAATTTCATCAGTACAAACTACAGATGGTACAACAATTGAACGACAACGATTACCGGTTACGATTAGGATTCTGTCAACAAATGATAACAAAAACAGATAATGACGATGAATTTCTAAACAAGTTGTGGACGTCAGATGAGGCACATTTTCATCTCACAGGTTATGTGAATAAACCGAACTACCGTACTGGGCAAACCCAAATCCTAATGACACTCATGAGCACCATTTACACGCTAGTAAAGAGACAGTATGGTGTGGTGTTTCATCACATGGGATTATCGGACCGTATTTTTTTGCAAATGAACAGGGAAACACAATAAATGTCAATGCCGATCGTTACGTGGAGATGTTACGAACTTTCGTTACACCTGCATTGAACAGCTTTCCAAACATTATAGGCGCTTCAGTCCAGAGTCACGTGGCTGCTACGGTCGCAGGTTCGAATCCTGCCACGGGCGTGGATGTGTGTGATGTCCTTAGGTTAGTTAGGTTTAAGTAGTTCTAAATCTAGGGGACTGATGACCTCAGATGTTAAGTCCCATAGTGCTTAGAGCCATTTGAACCATCCAAATGTTCGAGAAACTTGGTTTCAAATTCCGTGATCCCCTAGATCGCCATATTTATCCGTTTGATTTTTTCTCGTGGGGCTACCTCAAGAGCAAAGTCTACACGACTCGACCAAGAACCCTGGATGAGATAAAACAGAGAATTCGGGATGCAATTCACAGTATCCCACCTGAGATGTTGCAGCAGTTAACGAGGAATCTCAACAGCAGATTTGACGAATGTATTCGTACAGGAGGACGCCGTCCAAAGGACGTAATTTTGAAAAAATGATAAATGCCACCAATGTTTAAAAAATGGTTCAAATTGCTCTGAGCACTATGGGCTTTAACATCTGAGATCATCAGTCCCCTAGAACTTAGAACTACTTAAACCTAACTAACCTAAAGACATCACACACATCCATGCCCGAGGCAGGATTCGAACCTGCGACGGTAACGGTCGCGCGGTTCCAGACTGAAGCGCCTAGAACAGCTCTGCCACACCGGCCGGCAGTTGAAACTGTAATCTGAACGATGTTATAAGGTGTTATTCTTCCTAAACATTTCATCCATCTTCTCGTTCAAATCAAAATTTTTGGGACATGCAACACTCAGGAATTGTATGTGTCAGGAATCGATAACGGTATTATTTTACAATACAAGCAGCAATAGCAGCACTACTAGTAGCAGCAGTGATAGTGATAGTGGCGGTGGTGGTGATAGCAACAGCAGCACCAGGTCTGAATGGTATGCATAAATGGAAAAGTGAGCCACATTTTGCGATTACCTATATAATGAAACAGTTACCTGATGCTTCAGTAAGATGGATTCGCAATAATGCAGCTGCAGTCAAACAGTCCACTGTGAATTCTGCGGCATCGTTTCATGGCACCAAAAACATTAAGTGCACACATATGCGGTGCAAAGAGAACAGATAAGCAAGGCAAAAACCGCGCACCAATGGAGAAGAAAACAATGTAAATTGAACTTGTTACAAGTGGAAGATACGTACGTCCATATGCTATTTTTCTTTTTTGCTTCAAATGACAATTTCTGTAACCTCTCCGAATGTTAATCGTACCTACTGGTTAAGTCTGTATGACTGTTTGAAGGTGTCATGTTTACCACTACTGACCTATCCTGAAAGTGGCAGTTAAATAGTCAGAAAACGACGTCAAAACACGTTGTGACACAAATTTACAGTATTACATTTCAATCCTGAATCAAATTATTCTATGGCTCCATGAGGCATTTCATCTGAATACTTACAATCAAACTGCAGTCAAGTAGTAAGTTTACGCCGTACCTAATGTCG
This sequence comes from Schistocerca piceifrons, assembly GCF_021461385.2. Classification (NCBI taxonomy): domain Eukaryota; kingdom Metazoa; phylum Arthropoda; class Insecta; order Orthoptera; family Acrididae; genus Schistocerca; species Schistocerca piceifrons. Next base: position 481,079,805 of record NC_060149.1, on the reverse strand, counting down.
CCCGTGGTCTCATCCCTGAAGAACGTCTTGGCGATGCCGCGGTTGTCGTTCCTGAGGTGTCCCGTGTAGGAGATGGTCAGCACGTACTGGTGGCCCTTCTCCAGGCTCGAGTTCAGTCCCGCCACAACTTGCTGCGTTTCTTCCTCCACTTTCACGTACGTCACATTCAGCAGCTTCCGTGTCACCGCGTCTCTCACCTGCGCGAAACATCGGTTACAAAATATATTTTTACAACAGATTCCCTTAACAAAAATATAATACAATTTTGCGTACACAAATATAGCAAAATATAAACATCCAACACTAACTTCACACGAATACAGATGTTTCCTTTAATGAGTGTGACACGTGTAGTATGTGGTATTTTATACGAAAGGTTGGTTCGTTATAGCCAGTATGAATGTGGACTTTGACCGCTGAAACTTCTCCAGGAATCTTTCCAGCATTTGCTTGAAATGATTTAGGCAAACCACAAGAAAATCAAATTAATCAGGCCGGCGTGGAATTATAGCGACTGTACCCATTTAACTTAATAATGGAGAAGTGGAAATATCTCTGTATTAAAGTTTTCTTGTCTGTAGAAAATTTAATAAATTACTCATTTATTAGTGGCAGAATGATGAATGCCGACAGTGACAAAAATAATGAAACCTATAGAGCTGTTGTATAAACCGCAAGCGAGGAAAGAGAGATGTACTCGTACTAACTGAGAGTGCAGTGACCGTGAAATTTCTTCTTGTAAGGGTGACACAGAACTTCCCTGGTACTCCTCCTGCCGTGGTGTCCCGCAGAAAAATCCAATATAGCATCAAGTGGTCTCCCGATGGTACATGACGGGTCGTTTCAATATCTGGGGGTTGTCTCGCGGAGAAGACTACATGATTAAAACGATTAAAATGCTTGACCCATGCTTCTAACAGGTTGGTTTGAAGTATTGCTTTTCTTTGATATTGAGAGAGTCACTTGTCTTGGCTCCCACGCCTCTTCTCTAGCAAGGTCCGGGAAGCTACAACGTGAAAAGAAAGTGCTGTTAGTAATACTCCGTTCTAATGTTATGCCCCGCTTAGGGAAACAGCGTAATGAAAAGTGAACGATAGAAGCGAGCAGTCGCTGCGTATTTCGCGAGGAATCGTCGGACAAGTGAAGAGTTATCTCCTAACAACTGAGAGCACAAGTTGCAGTCTGCTGCAGATCATCGCTCAGGTCGTCACCACCAGCGTGTAACGCCTGAAATCTGAGACCATTCTCGGTTCATTCTGGAGTCTGACCGAAGTGGTGATGACATAGCCTCACTCTTGGGGTCTCAGAAAAGTTGTAGATTTGCAGCATTGCTTTAGAACTGATCAGGGCCGTCTGATCTGGACCCGAGTGGAGGATCCACGGTAAACGAGACGCTTCATCGGTTCCGTAACAAGCTCGGCTGTAGAATTATTGACCTGCGCTACTGGATGGATACATGTCAGGCCACCATGGATAGGTGTGTGTAAATATATGGAAAATTGACACTAGGGAAGATAAGTACTTGTGGAACGAAAGTATTTTTAGTTAGGTGCAACTCCGATACCCACTGTAGAAAAAATAATTATTTGTCAACTGCTGCAGTATTCGGCGCAAAGCTGCAAAACATAGTCTCATCTAGAAATGAGTCATCCCAGCAAAGTACTGAGCAGAGAGTTGGTTGACACCCAAACTAGAGAGTTGGGAAATTTATAACATGTGGAACTTATATTGTAAATATAGGTTATACTCCTCTGTAGATGGAATGTTTATAGCAGTCAATAGAATTACTATGTCTAGCAAGGACGAAAATGAATCCGACTCCGAACTTCTACGAAGAAGCGTAAACATGGCAGGTGAACTTAGATTATTAACCAAATGCTTCTACCGACCGCTAAATTCAGACGTATCACTCGCAGTGTTATACTAACATAGCATGAACATGCCCACAGCATGCGATAGTAGTAGGTGGTAACTTTAACCTGCTTCGTATCCAGTGGGAAAACTTCTCACAGACTGTACAGCGAAGTAATGTTGACAACATTGTAATACACCTGCTTCTAACTTGTCCGACAGCTCACATACAACAAAAATAAAGGAGACTGACAATAATATGGAAATACCAAAAACAAAACACAGTACCATGCCTAAAGCAGTGTAGGCAAACCTTTGGCATTCAAAACACCTCCCAGTCGTCTCGGAATGGATAAATAATCGTCCTGTATGGTTTTCAAGGAAATCTTATACCATTCTTCCTGCAAATGGTGGCACGTTCAGGTAACGATGATAGAGGTGGATACCGATCGTGCACACTTATCTCCAGAGTAGACCACCAAGGCTAAATAATATAGTGGTCAGGTGATAGTGATGGCAAAGGGAAACTCGACAATTAGTACTCGTGCTCGCAAAACCCGTCCTGGACGAAGCGAGCTGTGTGAACAGGGAGCCTTGTCGTCTTGGAACACAGTACCATCACTTGGGAACAACCATTGTACCACGGGATGGATCTGATCAGCGAAAATGGCTACATAATCCTCGCCAGTAATACGACCATATTTCACTCTTGGAATATACACTGAAGCGCCAAAGAAACTGGTATAGGCATGCGTATTCAAATACAAAGATATGTACACAGACAGAATATGGCGCTGCGATCGGCAACGCCTATATAGGACAACAAGTGTCTGGCTCACTTGTTAGACCGGTTACTGCTGCTACAATGGCAAATTATTAAGATGTAAGTGAGTTTGAAGGTGGTGTTATAGTCGACACACGAGCGATGGGACACAGCATCTCCAAGGTAGCGATGAAGTGGGGATTTTCCCGTACGACCATTTCACGAGTGTACCATGAATATCAGGAACCCGGTAAAACGTCAAATCTCCGACATCGCTGTGGCTGGAAAAAGATCCTGCAAGAACGTAACCAACAACGACTGAAGACAATCGTTCAAGGTGACTGAAGTGCATCCCTTCCGCAAATTGCTGGAGATTTCAGTGTTGGTCTATCAACAAGTGTCAGCGCGCGAACTATTCAACAATACATCATCGATGTGGGCTTTCGTAACCGAAGGTCCATTTGTGTATCCTTGATGACTGCACGACACATCAACACTGACATTTGACTGTTGATGGCTCGAAACGTGTTGCTTGGTTGGACAAGTCTCGATTGAAATTGTATCAAACAACTGGGCGTGTACAGGTATGGAGACAACCCCATGAATTCATGGACCCTGTATGTCAGCAGGGGACTGCTCAAGCTTTTGGAGGCTCTGCAGTGGTGTGGGGCGTGTGCAGCTGAAGTGACATGGGGTCCCTGGTACGTCTAGATACGACTCTGACAAATGGTTCAAATGGCTCTGAGCACTATGGGACTTAACTGCTGAGGTCATCAGTCCCCTAGAACTTAGAACTAATTAAACCTAACTAACCTAAGGACATCACACACATCCATGCCCGAGGCAGGATTTGAACCTGCGACCGTAGCTGTCACTCGGTTCCAGACTGTAGCGCCTAGAACCGCACGGCCACTCCGGCCGGCCGACTCTGACAGATGAGACGTAAGCATCCTGTCTGATCACCTGCATCCATTCATGTCCATCGCGCATTCCGACGGACTTGGGCAATTCCAGCAGGACAATGCGACACCTCACACGTGCTACAGTGTGGCTCCAGGAATACTCTTCCGAGTTTAAACACTTCTACTAGCCACCAAACTCCCAGACATGAACATTATTGAACATACCTGGGATACCTTGCAACATGCTGTTCAGAAGAGATCTCCACGTCCTCGTACTCTTGCGGATTTATGGACAGCCCTGCAGGATTACTGGTGTCAGTTCCCTCCAGCACTACTTCAGACATTAGTCGAGTCCATGCCGCGTCGTGTTGCGGCACTTCTGCGTGATCGCGGGGGCCTTAAACGATATCAGGCAGGTGTACCAGGTTCTTTGGCTCTTCAGTGTAAATTCTGCCAAAAGTTTAAAACATTATGCAAAAAGACTCAACTCACCAAATGACACTGTTTCATTGTTCCATAGTCCAGATTTTATGGTTTCGGCACCACGTTTTTTTCTGTTACGGGCATTTGCATAATTGATAAGTGCTTTTGGAACTCCAACTCGCCCTGCAAATTCCAGCTTATGGAGCTCCCTTCGTGAGTGCGGCATTCAGTTCTGGAGTGACTTTTGCACCTGTCCTGTCCTTTTCCGTCAAAATCTTCTCCAATGACTGTCTGTCACTATCACTCAACACACACTTCCATCCGCATTGTGACTTAGCGGGTGAGGTTTCTCCGCTTTCTGTGTATGCGTTGTAAACCTTCGATACTGTGTTTTTTGAGACACCAAAATCTTCGACTCCTTTGGTTACAGCAGCACTGACCATACAAGCAACAAAAATCTTCCCCCATTCGAATTCACTTTGCCCCGACTTAATGCACTCACGACTACACAGAACACTTTTCTGAGAGCAACTGACACTTTCAGCGCATTGAGGACAATGCGCAGGTGCCATTCATGATCAAATACAGCAACGCAACCTGGAGTCTTGGGTAGCATCTGAATTTATATTCAAGCATGCATTTCTCGTGGTGTTTCCTTATTTTTGTCTACATTCTGTACGTTACTCCTGTAACGTATTACCTGTGTGCGCCTGTATGGTTGTCCTGTACGTTGTTGTGAACGTCAGAACCAGTTTTCTGTATCTGGGGACACAGGTCTTTGCCCGGACAGGAAACGATATGCTTTTCTTTCCTGAATCCTTCTAACTGGGCAGTGATCATAGTCTACTTGGTGGCTTATGGGTCTGTGATTTTTTATGGCGGCAGGTGTTCAGCAGCCCCTCTTGGAAAGAAACTGAGAAGTTATGTCTGGAAACAACACTTCCCGGACAAGTGCTGTCGGTGGGAGCAGGAAAGAACCAACTGATATACCTATATTCGGCTCCCGAGGCGGAACTGTAGAAATGCCACGGAGTAAAATGGTTTTATGAAGCACTTTTGAGAGATGGCGAAATCGTGAGTTGGACGGTAGCACTCAGAGGTCTAAGACGCAGGCTGTGTATCCTGTGAGGTAAATTCGGGGCATTTTAAGTGTCACTTGTCTGAAGACTGAAGCGAGCGATCCCTCGTGATCACTAAAGTTGTTCTGTCTGCAAGGAAAGCCTTGAAAAAGTTCCTAAGTGATTAACTATGTGCTGACGTAAAAATTCTGATTGAGTCTCTTCCTGTCATCTGGAAGATTGTCAGGTCTGGTAGTCTATTTGTAAAACATGTGCATGGAAACCGAGAGGTATCGGGATCGGATCCGAGCAAGTATAAGGATAATGGTCGTATGAGTAGATATTCTATTAAAATGATTAACGCCCAGAATAGTACCGAAGAAATGAAGACTGCTATGGACAACAAAAAACAGAATAACCCAGGCAATGCACAAAATGTTATGGTCAACAACAGCAATGAGGATAGCTCAAAAATATGCAATTTATGTAATATTAAAAAGACTTTAGAATGTTTTGCAAGAAATCATGGAATGATACTATCAATTTGCAGAGACTGTAGAAAATTAAGAAGGTCAGAAAATTAAAAAAAATATTGCTCCAACCCCAAATAAATTACACAAATCTAGGTTTTTTGTTGTGGTATCATTCCCAGTTTTCTAGCGGATTACATAGACAGAACTATCCAGAAGATTAAAACAGTACCAATAAATTGGTGACTCAGTGGATGAACCTCTTCACTTTTTGTTTGAAGATGAAGTGAATACAAGCGCTAGCAAGGCCACGCGAGTGAACAACCACCAACGAACAGATGACAGTGAGTGCACGTCAGTGAGCAAGCGCCAGCGAGCGCCTCTTTTTTCGAAGATGAAGCGAAAACAAGTGTGAGCAAGTGAACACACCTTGGTGTGAGTGAGCAGTTGTCAGTGAATGCACGTCAGTGAACACATGCCTGTGAACGCACGCCACTGAGCGCACCTTAGTGCGAGCTCTCATAGCAAGCTCTAGTTGGCGAACTACTTCTCTCTTTCTTTGAAGAGGAAGCGAATTTGAGCACCAATCCATGGTGTCCGCGAATGCATGCCAGTGAGTGAACCTCTTTATTTGTCTTCAGAGAGAAATCATGCAAGTGGTGCTAGGGAGCAAGCACAGCATGCGCACACCAGTGAACAAACTTCAGTGATTGAGCCTCTTCAGTGAAGCGAATTCAAGTGACCTGAGTGGTGCTAGTGCTGCAAAGAGTGAATTCATGAGCAAACGTCAGTGGATGAACTTCTTTCTCTTTCTTTGGTGATGCAACCTGTGATCAAGGGTACCATTCACGGAGAAGTGGATAAACTACAGAGCTTGACTCTCTTCCATCGAAGACAAAGTAGGTGAACACATGTCACACCAGTGAACACACACCAGTAAACGTGCACCAGTGAATGAATCTCTGTCTCTGTGTTTGAAGATGGAGAAAATGAGTGAACCTCAGCGAATGAAACTCTTCGGTGTTGGAGTGAATCTGAGAGTACTCGAGCAAGCGTCAGTGAACGAACAAATCTCTTCACTCTTTCTTCTTCGTAAAACACAAGTAGGTGCGCCATGAAGTGGTGCCAGTGAACGCACACCAGTGACTGAACCTCTGTCTCTGTCTTTGAAGATGAAGCGAATGTGAATGTACAGATGAAGTCAGTCTCCTTCAACTTCCGCCAGCGAGCGAACATCAGTGACAGCACACAAGAATGTTGATGAAGTCATCTTGTGCCACTTCTGTCTCTGTCTTCGAAGATTGGGCAAAGTGAACACAAGCCAATGCTCTTCCTTCGATGTTGAAGTGAACCCAATCACGCCACAATGTGACTTCAGTGAACGAACGTCTGTGAGTGGGCCAAGCGCGTTGAGCCAGTGAACGAACTTCTGTCTCTGTCTTCGAAGATGAAATCAATTCATGCAAGTGGAGCCATTGGCGTGAATGTGCCACGGTATGCCAGTGAGCGTACCTTAGACTCTGGCTTCAGCGATGAAGTCAGTGAAGAGCATCGCTCACAAAGAAACTGAATGAATTTCAGAGAGCAAGCATTAGTGGATTAACCTCTTCAAAGATGAAGCGAATGCAAGTGAACACTCCTTAGCGCACCTTAGTGCACATGCCTCAAGGTCCAGCATCTGCAGTATTTTTTGCTGAATTTGCAGAGGTCAGATAATTGAACTTTGCATTTTTGGCTAAGTTTCTCGCTGTCAGCAGTTTGATCGCGCCACCGGCCGCTGTCAGGTTTTGTGTTGAATTTGCAGAGGTCAAATAACTGACCTTTGGATTGTGTGCCAAGTTGCTCTCTTCTAGTGAGTTAGCCACATCACTGGAGTCTGTCAAACTTTGTGCCGAATTTGCAAGTACTAAATCTCTAGCGCTTGGATTGTTGGCCAAGTTGTTCTCTTTCAATTGGCTGGTCACGCAATAGGCGTCCGTCGCAATTTTGTGCTGAATTTACAAGGATCAAATAATTGACCTTTGCATTGTCGGCAAAGTTGCTCTCTTCTAGCGAGTTGACTACAGACGTCAGTTCTCTGATGCTTGAGTTGGTGCGACCAAGTATTGAAGATTCTAGTCCTGGAATGCCATACAAAAACGCAAGGATGTCGTTCGTGATGAGGACGCTCTTCTATTCATACAGAGGCACCCAGATGTCGGCAAACCATTGGCCCTTGTTCAAGTCGTAGTTCCTCTCTCGGATGAAGTCAAAGATGGAGAGCGTCGGCCCATGACTCGCATCACTAGCGTTGCTCGAGTCTTCTTCAGTTGCAGTGACAGTGTCGATGAGTCTTGCTCGTTCACGACGATGGTCTTGCTTACATCTTCTGCAGCTGCAGCGACAGTGGCGCTAGAGTCTTCAGTCGCAGTGATGGTGTTGCTTACATCTTTTTCAGTCGCAGAGTCAGCAATGTTGACATTTGATACAAAGATTTTTCACTTGATGCACGAAAAAGCACAGAATTGTGGCGATATGTTGGTTCATTCACGCAAGGAAGCATGTGCGCCCCAGGGGATGGTTCGTCTTGCAGTCACGTACAATTCTTGCGAAATTCCAGAGGACAAATTTTTGACCCCTGCGATACAGCTCAAAACTGTTCATCGTTCGAGTGCCACGAGGTGGAATCTCTTGCATTGCTTCATTCACGCAAGAATGCATGTGCGCCCACTCAAGGTTGCATTCTCTTGAAGACAGCACATGCAACCGTGTTCAATTCTTGCAAAATTCAGACGCGGGAATCTTCCACGCCTACAATTCAGTAAAAAACGTTAGAGCATTAGATTCAAGGTCAATGTCGATGCGACGAGAGTCTCTTGCGTTGGTTCGTTCATGCGTGAATTCATATGTGCCCTGAGGAGGATGGTCTCCTAACAATGAATGAATGATACCACAAAAAATGAATGATACCACAACATAAAACCTAGATTTGTGTAATCTATTTGAGGTTAGAATAACATTTTTTTTATTTTTTGACCTTCTTAATTTTCAGCAGTCTCTACAAATTGATAGTATCTTTACATGATTTCCTGCAAAACAGTCCAGAGTCTTTTTAACATTACATAAATTGCATATTTTTGAGCTATCCTCATTGCTGCTATTGTCCATACCATTTTGTGCATTTTCTAGGTTATTCTATTTTTTGTTGTCCATAGCAGTCTGCATTTCTTCCATACTATTCTGGGCGTTAGTCATTTTAATAGAATATCTACTCAGATGATCATTATTTAAACATTTTTTACAAATTGATCTAGGTCTACCTAATTTATTCCCATATTCTGTAACACTTTTTACTGTGTCACATTTAGTGCACTTTTTTAGTATCCGTCCCATATCGTCTGTACTATTAAATATGTTACTATTCTTATTTTTTTGTTTGAATAATATCTATTAAGTCGATCCTTATTTATACACTGTTTAGAAATCGATCTTGGTTTATCTAGCTTTATCCCATATTCTGCAATGTCTTTCACTACACAACATTTAGTACATTTCTTTACAGGCTACTCTATGTTCTCCATTTAATAAATATAAAAAATATATAGGCTGTTGTCCGCTTTTTGCTGTCGTAATCTTTTCATCAATCTCCATTTACTCAATTTTATTCTTCCACCTATGTTGTCCATTTTTTTTGTCCTCGTTTTTTCATCAGTCTCCATTTACTCATTTTCATTCATTCACCTATGTTGTCCATTTCTAGCTGTCCTCATTTCTTTATGAATACACAGAAAACTACAATGGATCTGTGTGCAACTTTAAATGATAAAATTCCGAATGATACACTTATGTATGTGGTACTGCATGGTAAAAGGAATTTGTCAAATGATTCGCAACACAGAATTCTGATTGAAAATTTTTAATTTTTACTTCTTCGCGAAGTATCGGCAGTCGCTGACCGCAACATGCGCGAGAAATTGCATAGCTCTTGCCCATACGAGATTGCTAACTCCAATGGCCTCTAGAGGAAACAGCCAGCTGTTATAAGGTAGCTGGCACGGCTTTCAGATAACTAGCCATGCCTCCTTATCTCTGTCTCGACCTCAGCTACACTTGTCTTGCAGCAGCTGAGCAAGCTCTCAGTAGATACCTCTGACTGCAGAAAATTAATATTACGATAATTTCACTATTTATGAACCGATTTTGATGATTTAAACTTTGACGTGAAACTAATTAAACAGTTTCCTATAGTTTATAAGTGATTAAAATCGATTTTAATGATCGTTATATACCTGGAAACTTTTTCTCTCGTACCAACTTTGTCACTCAAATACCAACTATATATGTAATCTTCAAGCCTCTTTAGTCTGTTAAACCTCGTAACTGAGTATGTAGCCAAAATGATTTTGGCCATTATCTCACGGAGTCATCAAGTGTCAGTGGTTTGTGGAGAGCTAGCCATTTGACAGAACATTTCCTATCCTCGCTTCTGTACGACTTATCGCCATCCATGGGCGGGTCTGAGACCTGTCTGGCGTGTTTAAGCCCGAAATAATGGAGCACTCTGTTAACTCAGAGGCGGGTCTCTGTGATGCGCTGACATACAGAAGGAGAGGCCTGAAGCTCAGTGATCACTGAGTTGAAGGTGTTCGATAGGAAATGTTTTGCAGTTTTTTCCCCTTACGTTCACCTAGGGCAATGAAGCATTTCCTCTTGTTCACTATTATTTTCTTACATTCACCAAATTTATTTTCTTACGTTCGCCAAGATGAGAAAGTGAGTGAGTTAGACTTGAATAGAGGGGCTGCGGGAGGGGAGAGTAGAAGGATTTTGGGGGTTCTGTAAAAGTGGCTCAGTTTTTGGTGAACCCCGAGGGGACCCGAGAGGGGCGAGCCACAAAGTGAGCTACTGAGCCAGAACCCCCAAAATCCTTCTACTCCAGCAAGATCACGGAAATTAAGTCTACATTTAATATAGCCTTCACCTGTCAACAATCGGAGGAGTCGTCAGGAATGCCACATGGTTCGAATTAACGTTGAAGTGTAGGTCCCCTTTGGGGTAGAGCGGAGCGTGTAAATGCATGAAGGTTTTTTCAATTGAATTACTTACATCGGGCCATTGAGTCGGTAGGCAGACGCTTCTATCACATCACGAATGCAGTAGCTGGCTGGAGATAGTGTTCATTCACGCAAGAGAATCGTACGAGCATACTGTCGTCTGACCATTGAACAGAATCCCATATGGACGACATAATAATAAGCATGACTGTGTGTAAAAAACAACTGAAAAAGTTGAAAACAAATAAATCACCATGTCCGGATGAAATCCCAATTCGATTTTACATAGAGCACTGAATGGCATTTATCGTGAAACTCTCCTCCAGTGCAGAGTCACACACGGCTGGAAGAAAGCCAGTGTGACTCTGTGTACAAGAAGGGAAAAAGAATGGATCAGAAAAATTGCAAACCAATATCTCTGACATCGGTTTGCTACATAATCGTTTGGACATATTCTCAGTTCGAACATAATAAATTTTCTTGTGACCGAGAAACTGATGATCACGAATCAGAACGGTCTTAGAAAGCATCGCTTGTGCTCAACTCAGCTTGCCCTTTTCTCACATGATATACCTCGAACTATGCATGAAGGGCATATGACACTGTGCTCCAATGCAGACGGTTAGTGAGGGTACAAGGATATGGAATAGGTTTCGAGATATGAGAGTGACTCGAAGACTTCTTAAGTAATAGAACCTAGTATGTTGTCCTCTATGACGAGTGGTCGTGAGGGACAAGGATATCGTCCAGAGTGCACCAGGGAAGTGTGATAGGACCGCTGTTTTCTATGAAAAATGGCTCTGAGCACTATGGGACTTAACTTCTGAGGTCATCAGTCCCATAGAACTTAGAACTACTTAAACCTAACTAACCTAAGAACATCACACACATCCATGCCCGAGGCAGGATTCGAACCTGCGACCGTAGCGGTCGCGCGGTTCCAGACTGTAGCGCCTAGAACCGCTCGGCCACCTCGACCGGCTTTTCTGTGAACACGAATGATCTGGAGAACAGGGTAAGCAGCAATCTGCTGCTGTTTGCTGATGATACTGTGGTGTATGGGAAGGTGTCGTCGCTGAGTGGCTGTAGGAGGATAGAAGATGACTTAGAGAAAATGTTTAGTTGGTATGATTAATGGCAGCTAGCTCTAAATGTAGAAAAATGTAAGTTAATGCAGATAAGTAGGAAAAACAAATCCGTAATGTTCGGATACAACGTTGGTAGTATACTGCTTGACACAGCCACGTCGTTTAAATATCTGAGCGTAACGTTGCAAAGCGATATGAAATGGAACGAGCTCGTCAGGACTGTGGTAGGAAAGGCAAATGGTCAACTTCAGTTTTTTGGGAGAATTTTAGGAAAGTGTGGTTCATCTGTAAAGGAGACTGCACATAGGTCGCTGTTCTTGAGTACTGCTCAAGTGTTTGGGATCCGTACCAGGTCGGACAACGGAACACATCGAGGTAATTCAAAGGCGGGCTGCTTTATTCGTTACCGATAGTTAACAGCAGGTGTTGAGGAGACAACAACACCAGGTGTTGAGGAGATGCTTTGGGAACTCAAATGGGAATCCCTGGAGGGAAGGCGACGTTTTTTTCGAGGAACACTATTGAGAAAATTTAGATACCCGGCATTTAAAGCTGACTGCAGGAGGATTCTACTGCCGCCAACATTTATTTCGCCTAAGGACCGCGACTATAAGATACGAGAAACTAGGGCTCATACGGAGACATATAAACAGTCGTTTTTCACTCGCTTTGTTTGCCAGTAGAACAAGAAAGGCGGAGGTGCCATTTCATGAGTGTGAGCTACTGTCTGTGAGGCAACGCAACCACAACGTTGGGGGGTACTTTACATAAAATAAAATTCGCAAGCTCTGGTGTACACAGTGTGAATTAGTGGTTAATATTGTCGTTTTTGGAATATCCTTGAAATATTTTATGTTTGCGTATTCTGGAATATTCTATGTTTGCATAAATACCAGAATCCTGGAATATTCGATGTTTGTGTAAATACCAGCATCCTGGAATATTTGATGATTGTATAAATAGCTGTCCTCTCCGCCCAGGAGTTCAGTTCTGCTCTGCCTGTACGTTGTTGTCAGTAATAAACATGCTTTCAGTTCGTCAGCAGGGATCTGTCCTAGAGAATAAGTCAGAAAAAACATATAGTCAGGGAATAAAATTACAGCACAGGGAAGGAAGCAGTAGTGCAAAGGCTTGAAGATCCCATGCTCGCCAAGCACGTACTCACAGAAGAGTTGTGAGTCTCCTGAAGAAGGGCTAAGTAGCGTAATAACGACCGTTGTTCTACTACACCACTCTGCTTGGGTGTGGATTATTAAGCCGGCTTTCAGTTGCATTTAGGTGAATTCAATGTGGCTTTCTGGGTCCGTAATTCGACAACAGTTATAATTCAAGAACATGCGGAATAGTCACTGCGTCTAACTCTGCCATCTGCGCACTGCTTCTTCACTGATCTAACAAGTGCGCTGTGGAAAGGTCTGTATCACTTTGCGAAAAACCTTGTATGTGCTTCTCGTGACGTAGTGGGGTAGAGAGAATGTGAACTCGCATGGTCACTCTGCAGTTTGCAGACCCACCAAGGGGAGATATGCATCATCATATTCCAGCGACTTGCCTTCCTGCGTGCTTCTACATTCCACCCATCCCCATCTCCATCTCCGTCCACCCTGTCAAACCATCAGAACACAATTCATCCTTTAATACGGTTCTACTGCACCTGGATGTTGTAGACACAGTTAACAGTTGTTCTGAACCCACTACATTTAAAAATTAACATTAATTTTATACCATTTAAATACTAGTTTTAATGATTTGCGATTTTTCAGTCCCCTGCATCGTGCTAATCATGCAACAGAGAAAAAAAAAATGAATAGGACTCCTTTGTCATAAATGTGGGGGAAGAGGGCTTAATCGGGAAATAATATAACAACCGTACAGGATGACTAGGAATATATTTCTCCTCTAACAGTATGTATCGATTTATGTAGCTTCTTTCCATGTGCTTTTACTGAATAAGCGTCAGTAGCAACTCATATCTGAATTAATTCAATGATCCCATATCTGATGCTTTTTGTGGATAATAAACATCCCTAGGTATGTCTGCTCACAGCGTTGCACTGATTTATAATGCACACTTCAGAAGCGTCTGTGTAATTTTGTATATACATCACCCCGATTCCCAGAACTCCTGAAGGTAGACGTTGACTGTGGATATTGTATCACAGACACAGTCCCTGTGACTGTTCAGGTATGTCACTAAACCCGCCCAAATATGTAAACAACCATGCATGAGCAGCGCCTATTAGATGGAGGGGGTCCGACAGCCGATCAGTTCCAATCATTCCGCCTGGAAGGAGGTACAGGGCTCGTGTTGTCTGTAGTTCAACCATGCCTAGACGGTCAATACCGCGGTTCGATCGCGTCCGCATTGTTACTTTGTGCCAGGAAGGGCTCTCAACAAGGGAAGTGTCCAGGCGTCTCGGAGTGAACCAAAGCGATGTTGTTCGGACACGGAGGAGATACAGAGAGACAGGAACTGTCGATAACATGCCTCGCTCCGGCTGCCCAAGGGCTACTACTGCAGTGGATGACCGCTACCTACGGATTATGGCTCGGAAGAACACTGACAGCAACGCTACCATGTTGAATAATGCTTTTCGTGCAGCCACAGGACGTCGTGCTAAGACTCAAACTGTGCGAAATAGGCTACACACACACACACACACACACACACACACACACACACACACACACACAGAGAGAGAGAGAGAGAGAGAGAGAGAGCAGGGGGGGAGTTAACTCGCCAGCCCGCTCATCAGTTTGCATATACACAAGAGAAGCGTATGACAGCATTCCGACGACCTGTTTTACTTAATGGTTCAACACTCCCCTCTCACCCACCCTCCTCCGTCCGTCAGCTGAACACAATTTACCCCTAATACGGTTCTACTGCAGTTCTATGTGGTACACATATATAATATTTGTTCTTCACTCACTTCATTTAAATATAAACATTTTTGTAGCATTAAAGTGGTGTTTTTAATAAATTTATTTTTGAGTAGGTTTAGCGTATAGCTCAAGGCTAAGTTATTTTTAAAAAGCACTGATGTATGTAGTACTGGGATATGTTTTCACTAGAGGCTGTGGTTTCTGAGTATATTCACTCCCCGGTCCCCACGCTCACTCATCCCCGTCCCCCCACCAGACAGGACTTTCAGTATGTTGTTCGTGGCACTGCCACGTACTACTGTACATAAAACTGCGACTACACACATTGTTTCCTCTATTCAACCTTTGATGGTCTCCGTTGACTAGGCAGTGTAAAGGAAAACGTCTCCCGCGTGGCAACACCTTAGACAAGGGCCCCTTCTTACATCTACGTGCCATTTTTTTTTTACAAAGAAAAGTTTAATACGGTCATGGTTTGCCATCAAACTAATTATAAAAGAAAATTTTGATACAGCATATCACTACTATTTACTTGTGTATTTTGCGGATGTTTGGGCGTATGACACTGCATCAGTGCATGCATATTTTAGGATTTGAGAGAGTGTAGAAATTTGAGCTCTAATAATCGACGAAAGCAAAAAACTACATACATCCATATTAATACCCTTTATTTCCCACCACAAATAGACTTTTTATATAGTAATCTGGAGATAAACATTTTTAGTTGATGTAAATGAAAGAAAAATCAATGTAATTTCTGCTGTTGTAATTTCGATACCAAATAATTTATATTTGGTGCATACTTTGTAACTTTTAGCAGAATGTAAGCTGAACCTGAGTCATCTGACAAACGGTTTCTTAAGCAGTATTTAATGTTATTCATTTCAGAAAATAATGACTCACAGTCGTAGGTGGTTGAAAATATGGTCAAAACAGCAAACGCCAGCTTCTTTAGTCAGCTATATATGCCTGGAATTGAATTTCATCTTGCCAAAATTTTAATGTCAGCATTTTTTTCTCATATTGCCTGATAGTCTTTCTAATTGTTTGCTTGTTTCGATAAATTTTTGAGTGCTTATTGAACTACAATGGAAATAAATTGGCTGTATTTTAGTTTCTTCAGTTTCCACCCAATGACATTTAATCAAGTTTAGTTTATCCAGTGACGTCGCATCTAGATACATAATAAATTTTAGTGTGTCTGACAATTTTTTGCACTGAGAATATTCAAATGAAAATTTTTCGATCGACGAATGTATTAGTGAAGAAAATTCCTCAGTGTCTGTTTCCTTGGTTTGGATGTTCGCTTAAATCAAAATCAATGGTAATTTTTTCATATTTGGGAAATACTTATATTTTGAAATACTATCGTTATTAAATACTTGCAGTTTAGCCTCAAAAGCGCGAATGAGATCTATCATTACAATAACTGTTCCATTTGTGCCTTTACGTTTTACGTTCAAGCGACTGATATGCTGGTACATGTCCGTAAAAAAATTCAATTTCGTAAGCCACGTAACATCCATTAGCTGTGAATATTGCACAATTTTTGCCTCATTTTATAAAAACAGCCTGATTTCTTCCAAACAATTGACAAGTCATGGAAATACAAAGCCGCGGCACAAACGGTGAACATTTTTGAACATCAGTGAGCCATTGTACACACTTCGTAATTTGTTTTATTAGAAGTTTGCGACGACATAAGATGCACTATTTTGCCGACTACGGCCATTATATCAGCAAGGAAGCGAAACAAGTCTTTGCACACAAGGTTTGTTTAAGTATAATGCAGTGGAGTTCAATAATAAGATGATCAATGTGTGCTTGGAATAAATTAATAGAACCACTTTTTGGCCACTATATTGGGAGCGCTATCAGTCGTTATCGAAACAGTTTTGCTTACATCTATTTATCATTTAAATTGAAGGGGGAGGGAGGAGAAAGAAAAGGAAAGGGAAGGAACTAATGAAATTAGCTGTGTCGGGACTTTGTGCGAAATCAGTGGCGACGAGTGGAAATGTGTGTCGAACTGGGACTTGAGCCCGGGATCTCTTGCTTACTAGGTAGTTGCGTTAAGCGTTGCGCCACGCGGACACTGTGTTTATCGCAAATGAACGATCTCGGCACGCTTCTCGGCCGATTCACATTCCCACCTAAGACCATATATCCACAGTCCTTGTCCATGTCCTCCATTTTTGCTACTTTTAAATTCCCGCTGGAGGTCGAGCGTAAATTTGCTTCCACACTGAAAGTAGTGGATTCATTGTACATCGTGACGAATCAGACATAACAATGTGTGGTCTCTGTTCTTTCAGACATGTCCGAAATTACAGACACTATGCATCCATATAATTAAGGGGAGGCAGAACTCAAACGGGCTCAAAAAATCTCTTTTTTAGATTTTTGCGTATTTTAAATGCCCGCTATTTCCTGCGCAAAACAGTTTTTGTTTCATATACGACAATTTTTTTGTGAGTTGCTATGGTTTTCTGACGTTGTGTGCGATCTGGTATTTAAACGCAACGCCTTCTGTTTTGCACTATGCAGAGATAATGCACAGGGTTTTTTTTCCTCGTAAGTTATTTATTGCGTCTATTGTTTTACCGTGTCAAGGTTTCCTGCCTTGGGTCTGATATCGATACTCGTTGTTCCGATTGTGTTTGTTATTGTTTTTGAGAATAGATAGATTACAGAATTATTATGGCTTGGTCTTATGAGGAAATTTTAGGAATTTAAAAACATGAAAAAATCTTTATAAGCTATCTTTTTCCATAAGATTTCCACAAACGAAAATCCTTATCACTGACTGCCCGAACGGTCCTGACGTTGGTGCAACTACAGGAAAGTGAAACATATGACCGCAAACATTCTTAACCGACAGCAGTAATGAATGAAGTTAAACTTGTATTTAGAGATCTTTGTAAATATACTTTGTTGAATAAATGTCTTCATGAGAAAACGCAGAATTTAAATGAATGTGTGATGTGTGATTTGAGCCCAGTTACCGAAAACTGTTTTTATTGAGATTACAGCCCTCAAATCTGGTGTTTGTGGTTCTGTTTTATGCTTTTAGAGATGGTGTAATAGGAAAACTGGATGTTTTGGAAGTATTGGGCATAAAATCTAGTGTAAATACCGCAAAATCCTTGGTGCAAATAGATAAAGAGAGAGAATCTGAAAAGCAAAATTTGCTAATTTAAAATGCACGAAAGAAGCTAGACACAAAAGAAGAGGGACTAAGAGAGGAAAAAAAGATAAGTATGATTCAGATGATCAATATGGCGCAGGAAAATATTAGTGGTAAGGAATTCTCATCAATAACCACATTAACACTGCAATAAAAAACTTAAAATTAATTTTTCTCAAAAATTCATTTTTTGACTTTTCCAAACTAATTGTGTTAAAAACATGAAATTTGGGTAATTTGTACTTAGGATAGTAATAAGTTATTGCAAGTAAACTGACAACCACCAGCACAACAGAAACGCTTTTATAATGATTAATATATTAAAAAGCGAAATTTTGTTAGTGAAAGAAAAAAAAATTGTTCAAATCCAAAAGAGGTATTCTGTCCATTTTACTTGTAAATCCACACATATATGTTATCTAAATTCAGTAAAAATTTCACTGTTTTAACACTTATAGTTCTTTTGAAAAGTGAACCTATTCAAAGGGTGAAATATCATTGGCAGAATAGGGATAAAAGTTGCCTTCCGTCTCGCCTTGAATCTATTTCTTTTTCAGTAAGAGAATTTTCAACAGCCGTACAAATATATGTATCCTTACTATTGCTGGCAACGATATTATCCCAATCAATTCTTCTTTGATGTGATTTGCAACATACTATCAAGCGAACACAGCTAAACGGGCAGATTTAGTAACATCTGTACTCCAGTCAAGACACTGTGAAATACATTGTCCAGTGACATTAATGTGACCGCCTGTTAAAAAGACTGAATAACCACCTTTTGCAGCGCAGACCGCTGCGAGACGTCCGGGAAGAGAGCCAATGACGTTCTGGAAAGTACAGACAGGGATGTGGAGTCATGCCGACTCCAGCGCCGTGGCCAGCTGCGCTAAATTTTTCAGCTGAGGATTCACGGCGCGTACAGCCCGATCAAGGTGGTCCCACAAATTCTCGACTGGGTTTCAATCCGGGGAGTTTGGTGGCCAGGGGAATATGGTAAACTCTCCCGGTGCTATTCGAACCGTGCACGTACAGTGGGGAGCTGTGTGTGACAGTGTTGGTAGATGTCATTGTGCTGAGAAAAAACAAACTGCAAGTACTAGTGAACAGGGTCCCCAAGGATATATACATATTTTTGTTGATCCATTGTGCCTTCCAGAATGACGAGATCATACAAGGAATTCCACGAGAACGATTCCCAGACCATAACGATACCTCCTCCGACCTGGACCCTTCCGACGATTGTTGCAGGGTGTTTGCTTTCAGACATTTCACGCCGTACATGCCAACGGCCGTCTGTCGGATTGACTGTAAAATGTGATTCATCTGAAAAGGCCACCTGCCGCTACTCAGTGGACGTCCAATTGCATTCATCGACAATGAGCAGCAGTCAGCTTTGGTGCATGAACCAGGCGCATGCTGCGGAGACCCATACGCAGCAACGATTGCTGGACAGTCATTGAGGAGACGCTGTTGGTAGTCCCTTGGTTCATCTCTGTGGTCAAATGTTCAACAGTAACACATCTATTCGTCCGCAGGCATCTCCACAGCCGTTGTTCACCCCTGCCATCTATGGCCCGATTTGCACCACAGTTGTTTCGGCGCAGGTTTTGGATAGCGCTATTTTGCCATGCACGTTATACTTAAACCATGGCGGCAGGTGAACAGTCTACAAACTTAGCAATTTCGGAAATAATTCCACCCTTCGCCCGAAAGCCAATGACAATGCTCTTTTGGACGTAAGAGAAATTGTTCCATTTCCGCATTACGACAATGACTGCACAGTTTTCGCATCGCCCATCCCTTCCCCGACACACTATATGTACCGTCCACTGTTGGTGTTGCCACAGGCGATCTATAAGTGGTTACTGATCGTTGACATCTAACATAGGCGGTGGTTACATTAATGTGACTTTTTTTCTTTCCCAAACTAGCCATGCTGAATAATATTCACAAGCTCCATGGTGCCTGAGGAGGCCCGAGCCCCTTCAAAAATTCGTCTTGGGAGGGGGGGGGGGGGGGAGCGGGCGGAGCCCCCCAATAATTTAAGAAAATTATTAGTTATATTATGCATTGTAAAATCACAAAATTATGTTGGATTTTTTTTATTTTCCTTGTTTGACGATACTTTACTTTTGAAATACATTCATTAATGAGTTAAAACAAATAATTATTACGGTAGTAAGCAGGTTAACTGAAAACGAGTGGTGTGAATCATGATAGTGTTACTGTGCTGCGGGCACACTTCCTCTGGGTAAAGTCTGGCGGCGGTGGGCCAGCGCTGCGGCCGCGGCGACATCAAAAAGACTGGAGCAGAAGCGCCTTGAACCCTCCCCCTCGCGTCGCCTTGACGCTTGGAGGCATTACGACGCTGCGGCTGATGTTGCAGTCATTGAGTATGGATAGTTTCGTTCAGTGCATGCTGCAGACATGCTTAGTGCTCAGACTTTAGTGTCTAGTGGACTATTTTATATTACTATATTTTATTCGTTTACTTTAGTCTCTTAGTGTATTGTGAATTAAGTTTGCAATGGATAAATTTGTTACCAAAAAGGTGTGCTTGGAAGTTGATGATACTGCAAGTTAACCTCCAACAATTATTGTGTCGTCAAATGCTTCGTCGTCTTCAGGCGAGAACCGTTCACAGCCGAAACCTGGACAATCAGGTTAGGGAAGATCATTTCAGAAGTCTTGGTTGATCAAATATACATGGCTAGAATATGAAGCACCTACCAAAAAAGGCTTTTGCAAAACCTGCAAAGAGGCAGATGCTAAAAATCTATTTCAATTTTCTTCAAAAACAGAAGATGCATTTACTTACGTAGGGTTTTCTAACTGGAAAAAGGCTTTGGATAAATTCTGTCTTCATGAAAATACGTTTATGCATAAAGAAGGTGTTCTGAAGCTAAATTCTATCACTATCCGAAGTGTGGCCTCCCAATTGAGTGAACAGTTAGATAGTGATATGAAGAAAGGCCGTTTAGCTCTTGAGACAATTTTTACTACAGCGCAGTTTCTATGCCGACAAGCACTAGCAATTAGAGAGCACGAAGATGTAAACTCAAAATTTTTTTCAATTGTTGGAACTCCGAAAGAATGACATACTCGAGTTTAAAGATTGGTTAGGGCGTTCAGGGTATATGTGGACGTCCCACGATATTCAGAACGAGATCATTGATCTACTAGGAAAGTCTGTGCTGAGAAAGCTATTGGCTTCAGTCAAGAACACTGAACATTTTTTCTATCATGGTTGACGAAACAAGTGATTCTTCGTTCACGAACAAGTCATTTGCAACCTTGCATTACTGAGCGGTTTGCTTCAATTGGACTCACACAGGTCATTGCAGTTGAACAAGAGTGCTTGCTTTTAGTAAACAAATGGAAAACAAATTTGGAAAAATCAACTGAGGTTTTCAAAAATGACCTAGACATTGAGAGACTGCGCTTACACTTGAATATGTTAGCCGATATCGCTAATAAAAAACAACTGGTCTTTAAAAACATGCGTGACATAAGAAAGTAAATTACACAAGAGCCTGCAGTTGGAGAAATGTTATTTGAAGTAGTGAAGTGCATTAAACTTTTCCAAGCAGTTTCAATCACGACAACAGCAGCAGCAGAACG
Organism: Schistocerca piceifrons; assembly: GCF_021461385.2. Taxonomy (NCBI): domain Eukaryota; kingdom Metazoa; phylum Arthropoda; class Insecta; order Orthoptera; family Acrididae; genus Schistocerca; species Schistocerca piceifrons. Next base: position 481,058,520 of record NC_060149.1, on the reverse strand, counting down.
GTCATTTAGCGCCCTTAGACGTCTGAAGTCATATCTGCGATCAATAATGGGACAGAAGTGATTGAACAACTCTGCTGTTCTTCATGCCCACCGAGATGTTTTGGATGAACTGGATATCCGACCAGTCATCAATGACTTCATATTCAGTAATCCAGGCATACGGTCGACATTTGCACCTTTCGAAAGACACTCTAGCCCTAATAATGGCATTTAGAGCCATATTAAAAATCTTTATGATATAGAGAATTAAATACATTTATAATGTTAAATTTTCAGTTTCGAAATGTTAGTGCTAGTTTAGTACTGTATTACTATATTACTGTATTAGTTATTTTCAAATACTTAAATATTTTTAGGGTGTAAGACCCAATTAAATCCTGCATTTACATACTTCTTGACTGAAAGTATTAGACATACTGTATTAACTTTATTACCTATATTAAAACATTAACTTTGAGAGATTGTTTTTATTTAAGAACCCTGAGCCTTATTCAAAGTAAGCTTAAATTAGCTATTTCACTTATTAATCAAAGTGCTATTACTTTGCGACAGCAATATTTTATGTTTTATTCTTTTAATGATAGTTTGGGATTTATTGTTTATTTGAATATAATTTCAGTCTTTTCAGAGCTACATATTCACTCTGCATGATTATTACTCTTAATTAAATTAACTTTTTACGTAAATACCGTGCGTGTTTATGTTTTCTTTCTTTTTTCAAAACCAAAAAATGTGTCATGCTTGTAGATTTTCCCCGAGTGTCGAGTTATCGAGAGTCCAGTTTTCGGGGTTCTAATGTTGATCATGACTCTAAAATGCTTGAAAAACTTTAAAACTATTTTTCATCTAAAATTTAGAAAATTTCCCGGGGCAAGACCCCCAGTATGCCCCTCCCCCAATATTTTTTATGAGTCGACGTCCCTGCTGAAAAGATTAAAAATGGTGCTATGTGTAATTGTAGCACACGTCGTAAGTGCGCAACAAACAAAAACCAACAAGTGAACAATGTTTCACCGCGACAATTTGGCAATACGGTACTTGTCGGTAGAGGTCGGAATTCGTAGTTGGAACAGCTACCAACCTATGCGGATGGATGACGGTGTATTATTACTAATACCTTTGAGTACACCGTGACTCACAGTGGCCGACCGGTGTGGCCGTGCGGTTCTTGGCGCTGCAGTCCGGAACCGAGCGACTGCTACTGTCGCAGGTTCGAATCCTGCCTCGGGCATGGAAGTGTGTGATGTCCTTAGGTTAGTTAGGTTTAATTAGTTCTAAGTTCTAGGCGACTGGTGACCTCAGAAGTTAAGTCGCATAGTACTCAGAGCCATTTGAGCCATTTGACTCACAGTGAGTGAGTTTGAGCGAAGATCTGCCATCTACAACTTCTGTCTCGCCTCAAAGTCGATAGCCGATTCTGGATTAATTTTGGTACTATGACTTCAAATTCAGACAAACGAATGAATTATTTTGCTTAGCTAGGCCTACCTAAATTCCTCATTTAGTGCCGTGCCCACATTATCTGGTCACGTGCCACTAATGGCGTGTCATTGTTTCGTCATCCCTGCCTTAGACAATAAACTTGAGTTTGTACCCTTACAGACAGCAAGTGGAACTCGAAACGTTAGGTTTCACAGCATTTAGAATGTTAGACGGCGTCTAACGTTTCCATACCTGCCTTAACGCTGTAGAGATTACAAAACCACTTTTGCTACTAAAGGAGTAGCCTCGCGGAATGTAATTTCCCCATAACAACAGTGTTTTGTACTGCTGTTGGGCCACGACTGAGAAAATTTTTCCTAAAATAATGCCCTGGAACCTGACGAAATAAAATAAATTAAGCATTCGCTATGGAAAGGGTGTACAAGATTTCAGGCTTAGATTAAGACGACTTTGTGCCGTAAGGAGTAACATACAGGAACAAAACATGAGTCTTAGGGAAAAGTTCTCTAGGTGCAGAACCTACTATAGTTGCCTGATTACCTCCCTTGAAATATTTAGAATTTAATTCTAATAAAAGGAAAAGTCCTCATTGGCGTTATAATTTGCGTTCGACTTCACAAATACCTCTGGTAGTGCAAACCAACAACGTCCATTTGTTACTGTAAGGATCAGTCAGTCTGGAATGTCCGACGTGATGTGATTGTGTGAACAACAATTTTTTATGTGAAGGAAGTAAAGTTAGAGTTTAATGTCTTTTCGTCAAATTCATTCAAACCTAAGCACAAGCTCAGCTGAAAATGATGAAAGGATTTAGCCATGGCCTGCTGGAGGAACTACTCCGGTTATTTCATTAAGAGATTTAGGGAACCCGTAGAAATTGAAGTCGGATGATTAAACGGGAATTTGAAACCCGGTCCTCCCCACACGAGCCTAGAGCCTTTTTCTGTTCTCTTTTATTCCTTCAGTTTGTATTTTTAATTTTTTTAAGGGAACTCAATAGTTCCCGTTTTAAAGAATCTTTTCGCTCGCCATTAATTCTGCTTGGGCTACCGTTCTGTGGAATATTAAACTCAAATTTTTATTGGCGTTCTTTCAATCGCTTTAATCTAGTTGGTGTTCACAATGAAACTCGGCATCCTCTCCCTCCACCACGCTGCCTCCCCCTCCCCCCCCCTGCACTCTCTCTCTCTCTCTCTCTCTCTCTCTCTCTCTCTCTCTCTCTCTCTCTCTGAGATAACTAAAGCCTGAAATTGTCATAAGGGCGATTTTGTTAGAACCCCTCTAGCTACAAACAAATCTTTTATCACTATCTTCCTCCAGTATATGCTGAACTGGGTAAAAGGAGTTTCTCCCAAAAGCTGATAACAGTTTTTCCAATTAAAAGACAAACTGAAATTAAATTACTTTTAAAAGGCGTATAGCTTAAATATGATCATTTCTTGAGCTGCAGGTGTTCTTCGAGGTATAAAGTAACATCTTGTTTGGTAGGATGTTTGGCGTTGAATATGTAGTGGATGAAGTGACCTGCCAGCCACGTGTAGTTATTTTGCTTTGCAGTAGGAAACGTGTCTCAGTCAGGATGTAGGATGTCACTTTCGATGCTATGCGGAGCGATAGTTTTTAGCAATGTGAGTTTGTTGTGGGTTCAGCTCCACTCCCGTGCATGATCTTTACCAACATAGAAATATTGAGAGAGGGATAACGTAGGAATTATCACAATGAGTGGTCAGCGTGGCAGAAAGCCATATGAGGGGCTCGGGCTGGATTCCAGGCTGGATCGGAGATTTTTACCGCTTGGGGATTGGGTGATGCGTTGTCGTCGTTGTCGTCATCATCATCATCATCATCATCATCATCATCATCAACAACAACAGTCAAGTGGCAGTCGTGACAGCGAGCGGACGTGCGGCAGCCGTCCCTCGTCCACTGCCGCGGCCTCTGTGTGTTTACGTCTGACGCGAGGTGCGTGATTTCCTGTATGCGTTAACACCATTCTGTAACATGTTGAACTGAACTAAAACAGAGTGCACTTCGATCGGAATTCTCCGCGTCTACTGCTTTAGATATTCACAAATGAACTTAAGCTCGTCCATGAAGATATTATGGGTTTTCAATTGGATTCCATTTTGAGCTCTCTCTTTATAAGATTGAAAACTACTGAATTATGTGAAAGTATTGTAACTTCCACTGGTGGAAATAGAAAATTTAAACATTTTGATGACTCGATTAGTGACGTAGAAACTGTACATGCTGGCTATGGTATCCGTAATGTCCGCGTATTCAACCTGCCGTTCAAATTTTCGAGTGACGATATGTCACGATGGCTACATCCCTATTGAATAGTCCTTAGCGTCACTAATGAAAAGAAGTCGTCTGCTTACATCTACCAAGTTGACAACGGTGTTAGGAATGTTTGCATTGACTTGAAAAAGCAATACCTTCGTATCTGTCCGTTGGTGGCACACGAACATTCATATCGTACAGTGGATAGCCCCCTCACCTGCTCTTTTTACGGGTCGACTGAGCACTTGCAGGTAATGTATAGTAAGTGCAGGCTGGGGCAGTTTCATAGCGAAGCGAGCCATCCGCTGCCCCCTAGCTAACAAACAGCTACGCTACCGCGCTCTCGCTCAATGTTGTGCCCAGCGCGGCCGCTGACGCGAGTTCCGCTGCTGTCGCTCATCAGCCCGAGCCGGCAGCCGCGCTTCCCCTTGCCGAGAACCACACCCGTGAATCGGAAGAAGCTATGGTGACGGAGGAGGCGACCTCACACGACTTGGAAGGTGTGGTTGATACCCCACACCCTACTGCAGGCGCCCTCGATGTCCAAACGGTTCTACCTGCCACTCATTCAGGCGTCGTTATTGCCGGTGCAACAAGCCGTGTAATTCCGGTTGGAAGTAATGATGGTGTCACCCTTACCTCTGCAGGCTCCACTCACTGCTCGGACGACAAACTGCAACTCAAACAGCGACGCAACAAGAGCACGAATGGCAAAGAGAAGGGAGACACATTACATCTGTCACCCGAAAAGAATAACATTCACGTCGCAGATTCCGGGGCGCAGAAGAAAGCTGAACAGGTAGAGCCTAATTTATTGAAAATAGTCGTGTCCACTGAGGATGTTGCACCCGCCTCGGAATGTACACCTGGTGTCAATGCTGGCGCTACAGCCATGGAAGAAGATCCATCCGCAACACGTGGAACATCGCCCCGGTGGGCGGAAGTCGAGACGGGAACGCCACCTCATGCTGCAATACAGCTGCAGCCCCCCGACGCAGTGCCAGCGTTAAAATGGTTTTCTAAATGGCTCTGAGCACTATGAAACTTAACATCTGAGGTCATCAGTACCCTAGAACTTAGAACTACTTAAGCCTAACTAACCTAAGGACATCACATACATCCATGCCTGAGGCAGGATTCGAACCTGCGACCGTAGCAGTCGCGCGATTCCGGACTGAAGCGCCTAGAACCTCTCGGCCACGGCGGCCGGCTCCAGCCTTAAAATATGAAGACAATGAATACCAAACGGATTATGTGCGGTCATAAAATCTGTGCTCTTGGACTATAGACCTTATGTACGGCACTGCAGTCGATATTGCTGTTCTTCAGGAAGTTATTACTACTGATATTACTATTGCAGGTTTATACAGCCATTTTAACGTGAATGGTGAAGATTCTAATGCAACCGCAACCCTGATGCGTGACGGCATTCCCATCACTAATGTCCAGGTCTTCTTAATGGTCGAGGCATCTCATGTACTGTCAATGGAGCACAGATAATAAACCTCTATGCTCCCTCAGGCTCAACCAAACGACGCGAGCGTTCACTGTTTCTTAAAGTAGAGTTGCCAAGTATTATCAACACCAACGGTGGTTCGCTACTCGTTGTTGGAGACTACAACATCGTTCTCCAAGCGAACGATCACTCGCCGACTTCAATAAGAATCACAGACTGGAAACTCTGGTCACTGTCTTCATCGCATTGGCACTTCGGAACTGTTACACGGCCGCCGTGTCGCATTTACCTATCCGTCTCACTGTGCAGCAAGCAGGTTAGATAGAATATATGTCTCTCCCCTTCACGATGACATAGTGCCAGTCAGTTTTTCTGACCACTGTGCCTACTCCTGTTTTATAAATCTTCAACGATAACAGGTCTCTTTCGGTTTCGGCTACTGGAAGCTGAATACTAGCCTCCTGCAGGACCCAGAGCTTATAAATGAAATAAGACTCAAAAACGGTTCAAATGGCTCTGAGCACTATGGGACTTAACATCTGAGGTCATTAGTCCCCTAGAACTTAGAACTACTTGAACCTAACCAACCTAGGGACATCACATACACCCATGCCCGAGGCAGGATTCGAACCTGCGACAGTAGCGGTCGCGCTGTTCCAGACTGAAGCGCCTAGAACCGCTCGGCCACACCGGCCGGCGAAATAAGATTCAACTGGAATCCAATTCTTCTGCAAAGACATCGCAATCCCGACGCTTTGACGTGGTGGATTCGCTATGTAAGGCCTAGGCTTCAGTCAATAGCGAAATAATACGTTTGGCGGAACCGATTCTGGCAAAATCGAGGATAGAAATTTGCTATCAATGTATCAGGAATTTTGACAAAGCACTAATGTCCTAGACACTGCACCATATGCACGGCTCAATTATTTTAAAGCTAAAATCACTGATATGACGAACTCAGCTCTCTGGAGTGTATGTTTAGTCTCGACCAAAGACGTTGCAGACGAAGGAACGGTATCGCTGTTCCGTATTTTGCTCCTTATACGCCGACGGAAAGCTCAACTAATTACTGAAGCTGTGAATGACTCCGACTGGTGAGTAGATACATGGATGGGGATTATGGACTATGCCCACGCATGTTATATTACCCTGTATTGGAAGACAGAATATCCACGACCAGACCTGTCACGTAGTACTAAGTTCCATTCAATAACATCTGCAAGAGGCGGATGGAGTCACTCAGGCAGCCCCATTCACGATCGGCGAAATTGTGGTAGCAACCTTCCGCGCAGCTAAGGAAAAGTGGCCAGAGCCTGATGGTTTCGGAGTAGAATTCTACCAGTGCTATTGGGACATGATCAAAGAGTCTCTTCAAGCTATTGCTAATGACGTGAGGCAAGAAGCAACAATACCCGACGCTCTGAAAGAGGGGATAGTAGTTATTCTCCCGAAAACTGGCCGGAGCGTGCATGTATGCAACCTGCTGGTATGCTTAGTGCAGATTCCACTTGCATTACACGCGCGACCGAGATTCGTATGGGGTCACTCTTCGAGAAGACCTTACGCAGTTACCAACATTGTGCCTCCCTGATAGAACCATACTTACTGCAGCATGTGACTACGGGACGTGATATACTCCGCAGAAGTAGCCAGAACTGACGAAACAATTGTATTTTTCGACTTTTCGAAAGCGTTTGACCGTGTGAGCCACGAGTTTTTAAGTGAAGCGTTGAAGAAGATGGGATATGGCGATCTTTTTACAAAATCCTTCGTGGCTTGTTATCAAATGCTTCCTCACGGATTTTAATCAATGGTCGCCACACAGAATCTCTGCGCATTGGTCAGTCTGTCCGCCAAGGATGCCAGATGTCAATGGCTGTGTAAGCCATAGCCACTGAACCACTACTACATCTCGCTGAAAGCAGAACTAGAAGACTAGTAGCTCAGAACATGTCTGTTGTTGTGTCTTCCCGGAAAAAATACTTAAAATCGACATGAAGGCGTTTGGCGTTCACATCAGCAGTAAGAAGACGACCATACTTCCCCTTAGTGGCGGCTTTGGAGAAGCTCCTATAGTGAGATGGGCCGAGCAACAGACCTCGAGACATTCTCTGGGCATCTACTGAGAGGCCACACCCGGCCACATAACAACTTAGAATTGGGCGGAACTCCTGAACTTCATCAGGGCAACATTCAATTTGCGCTCCGGTAGATACCTGAATCTACATCTACATGGATACTCCGCAAATCACATTTAAGTGCCTGGCAGAGGGTTCATCGAACCACCTTCACAATTATCTATTATTCCAATCTCGTATAGTGCGCGGAAAGAATGAACACCTATATCTTTCCGTACGAGCTCTGATTTCCCTTATTTTAACGTGGTGATCATTCCTCCCTATGTAGGTCGGTGTCAACAAAATATTTTAGCATTCGGAGGAGAAAGTTGGTGATTGGAATTTCGTGAGAAGATTCCGTCGCAACGAAAAACGCCTTTCTTTTCATGATTTCCAGCCCAAATCCTGTATCATTTCTGTGACACTCTTTCCCATATTTCGCGATAATACAAAACGTGCTGCCTTTCTTTGAACTTTTTCGATGTACTCCGTCAGTGCTATCTGGTAAGGATCCTACACCGCGCAGCAGTATTCTAAAAGAGGACGGACAAGCATAGTGTAGGCAGTCTCCTTAGTAGGTCTGTTACATTTTCTAAGTGTCCTGCCAATAAAACCCAATCTTTGGTTAGCCTCCCCCACAACATTTTCTGTGTGTTTCTTCCAATTTAAGTTGTTCGTACCTAGGTATTTAGTTGAATTTACGGCTTTTACATTAGACTGATTTATAGTGTAACCGAAGTTTAATGAGTTCCTTTTAGCACTCATGTGGATGACCTCACACTTTTCTTTATTTAGGGTCAACTGCCAATTTTCGCACCATTCCGATATTTCTTCTAAATCGTTTTGCAGTTTGTTTTGCTCTTCTGATGACTTTATTAGTCGGTAAACGACAGCGTCATCTGCAAAAAACCGAAGACGGCTGCTCAGATTGTCTCCCAAATCGTTTATATAGATAAGGAACAGCGAAGGGTCTATAACACTATCCTGGGGAACGCCAGTAATCACATCTGTTTTACTCGATGACTTTCCGTCAATTACTACGAACTGTGGCCTCTCTGACAGGAAATCACAAATTCAGTCACATAACTGAGACGATATTCCATAAGCACGCAATTTCACTACGAGCCGCTTGTGTGGTACAGTGTCAAAAGCCTTCCGGAAATCCAGAAATCTGCAATCCCTTGTTGATAGCACTCAACACTTCACTTCATGTGAATAAAGAGCTAGTTGTGTTTCACAGGAACGATGTTTTCTAAACTCATGTTGACTGTGTGTCAGTAGACCGTTTTCTTCGAGGTAATTCAAAATGTTCGAACACAATATATGTTCTAAAATCCTGCTGCATATCGACGTTAACGATATGGGCCTGAAATGTATTGGATTACTCCTACTACCTTTCTTGAATATTGGTGCGACCTGTGCAGCTCTCCAGTCTTTGGGTACGGATCTTTCGTCGAGCGAACGGTTGTATATGATTGTTAAGTATGGAACTAATGCATCAGCATACTCCGAAAGGAACCTAATTGGTATACAGTCTGGACCAGAGCACTTGCTTTTATTAAGTGATTTAAGTTGCTTCATTACTCCGAGGATATTTACTTCTACGTTACTGATGTTGGCAGCTGTTCTCGATTCGAATTCTGGAATATTTACTTCGTCTTCTTATGTGGAGGCATTTCGGAAGGCTGTGTTTAGTAACTCTGCTTTGGCAGCATTGTCTTCGATAGTACCTCCATTGCTATCGCGCAGAGAAGGCATTGATTGTTTCTTGCCGCTAACAAACTTCACATACGAACAGAATCTCTGGATTTTCTGCCAGGTTTCGAGACAAAGTATCGTTGTGGAATCTGTCATAGGCATCTCGCATTGAAGTCCGTGCTAAATTTCGAGCTTCTGTAAAAGATCACCAATCTTGGGGATTTTGCGTCTGTTTAAATTTGGCATGTTTGTTTCGTTGTTTCTGCAACAGTGTTCTAACCCGTTTTGTGTACCAAGGGGGATCAGCCCCGTCGTTTGTTAATTTATTTGGTATAAATCTCTCAATTGCTGCCGATACTATTTCTTTGAATTTTAGCCGCATATGGTCTACACTTATATTATTAATTTGGAATGAGTGGATATTGTCTCTCAGGAAGGTGTCAAGTGAATTTTTATCTGCTTTTTTAAGTAGGTATATTTTTCGCTTATTATTCGAGGATTCTGGGATTACAATATGCAGTCTCGCTACGACAACCCTGTGTTCACTAATCCATGAATCGGATTTGATGGTATTATTAACTCAGGATTATTTGTTGCTAAGAGGTCAAGTGTGTTTTCAAAACCGTTTACTATTCGCTTGGGCTCATGAACTAACTGCTCGAAATAATTTTCAGAGAAAGCGTTTAGCACAGTTTCGGATGATATTTTATGCGTACCTCCGGAATTAAACATGTATTTTCGCCAACATATCGAGGGTAAATTAAAGTCACCACCAACTATTATCGTATGAGTCGGGTACGTGTATGAAATCAAACCCAAGTTTTCTTTGAACCTTTCAGCAACTGTGTCATCTGAATTGGGTGGTCAGTAAAAAGATCCAATTATTATTTTATTCCGGTTGCCAACAATGACCTCTGCCCATACTAACTCACAGGAAGTATCTACTTCAATTTCGCGACAAGTTGAACTACTCCTGACAGCAACAAACAGGCCACCGCCAACCGTGTTTAACCTATCCTTTTGGAACACCGTTGGCTTCTTCGCAAAAATTTCGGCTGACCTATCCGGATTTAGTCAGCTTTCCTTGCCTATAACGATTTCAGGATCAGTGCTTTCTGTTAGCGCTAGGAGCTCTGATACTTTCCCAACACAGCTACGACAATTTACAACTGTTATACCAATGGTTCCTATATCTACGTTCTTCCTGTGTTCAGCCTGAACCCCTTCTTGTGTTTTCCCGAGATCCTCTAACCTAAAAAAACCGCCCAGTACACTCCACACAGCTCCTACTACCCATGTAGCCGCCTCCTGCGTATAGTGGACACCTGACCTTTTCAGTGGAACCAGAAAACCAACCACCCTTTGGCGCAAGTCGAGGAATCTGCAGCCTACACGGTCGCAGATCCGTCTGAGCCTCTGATTCAGACCCTCCACTCGGCTCTGTACCAGAGGTCCGCAATCGGTCCTGTCGACTATGCTGCAAATGGACAGCTCTGCTTTCATCTTGCAAGCAAGACTGGCAGCCTTTACCACTTCTGTTAGCAGCTCGAAACTAGAGAGAATCTCTTCTGATCCAAAGTGACACACATCATTGGTACCGACATGAGAAACCACCTGCAGTTGGCTGCACCCTGTGCTCTTCATGGCATCCGGGAAGACCTTTTCCACATCTGGAATGACTCCACCCAGTATGCACACGGAGTGCACAATGGTTTTCTTACCCTTCTTGTCAGCCAAGTTCCTAAGGGGCCCCATAACGCGCCTAACATTGGCGCTCCCAATTACCAATTATCCCACCCTCTGCGATTGCCCGGATCATGTAGTCTGAGTGGTTTCCTCTGAAACAGGACAGGCATGAAACAGGAATCTCCTGCAAAAGGTGCAAGAAATTCTAGTATCCATCGCAAGCAAAATTTACTTTTAGGCCCAACACTTCCGCTCCCTGAAGCTTTGGCGGCAAAAATTCACGGGTATTCAGCTGGTTTCTTCTCTATGGCACCACCTTCAACGTGCAGTACGAGGCTCTCACTCTGCCTCCATCACGAGACGCCCTTGAGCTCATCAGCGTCCGACACCATTCCGCGACGCTCCTCATCAGCCGAATGAGAAAAGAATTGCAGCGTCAAGGCGCAAGCCTTCTTCGCAATCTCTTAACCATCATGAGGCCAACGTACCTAGCGCACCGACACACGTCATGACGATTCTTCCGGAATATAAACACATCAAAAAATGTGTCCTTGAATTTATTTACGTGGACGCTAGTTCTCCAAACACGACACAGCTTCTTGAGAACACAACATACACAATCATGACACAGACCGCACGTGGAAACCACACTGAAGGATGGGAATCACAGGTGAATTGGACAGTACTATGGCGAAATATTCACCAGCTGTTCCCGTCTTCATCTGATTCGCTAACGTTGGTGTCTGGTTTTCAATGACAAAATCCGTACGACCGACAAACTACACCGAATCCACCTCAGTGCAACAGCCGCCTGCCACAAATGCGATTGTGACTCGCTCGCGCACGGATTTGTTTGCGGAGCAGCGCAGATTATGAGAAACTTCCTCAGCCACCGAATAACCGTCATTGATACGACGAACGCACGGCATCTGAACGTTAGTGAACTGATACGGTCTGACCGCCTGAGATACCTGATTACTAAACAAAATGCAGCACTGTGAATGATCGGACATACGGCCACCTACGTCATTGAGGACCGAGATGCTACATTCTCCGAATATTTGTCTTACATTGAAGGGAAATATTTTCGGATGGTGCAGGATGACAGCCATCGAAAACATCCGGCAATATGTTGCATATCGGGATCGGGGAAGACCCACAAGTTCTCACCATTACGCCAATTACAGACAATCGACGCAATGCGAACGCTATAATCATAGAAAAATCTCTTACATTGCTATAGCTATTTCAGGTGATACAAATGCGCGAGTAGTAGTAGAAGTCGGCAACAAAGGAAAATCAAGTAAAGGGAATCATTTGGAAGATGAACACCATGCAACAGAAAATTACTTTTATTTAATACAAGAAAAATTTCTTTTTACTGCATATATAGTTACTTTGCTCCATAATGTCAAGAACAAAGGCTCCTCTTTTTGTCAAGACAGAAGAAGCACATTTGATTCAACCAAGAGTAATAAGTGCCTAAATTCAGTTCACCATTTATCTTTACTAAAGGAAATTTATTACTTAATGCCGTCGGAAGAATGACGCAATCCTATTTATTCCTTCATTCGATACTGTTGTCTTATTATCATCAGGATACACACGTACACAACAAAGGCACTGAAGCCTGGCCGATGAAGGCACTTTTGGTGAGAGAAAGGAAGGGCTACAAGGGGAATGGGGGAAAAAAGTACTCAACACGGCAGAATTCCATGCGAGGGGCCCGGGTTCGATTCCCTGCGGGATTGGAAATCTTTTTTTCGCTTGGGGATTAGATTTTGTGTTGTATTCATCATCATTTCATCTTCATCAGTACACAAGTTACCGAAGCGGTGTCAACTAAACAGACTTGCACCAGGTGAACGGTCTATGCGACGGTAGACCCTAGCCACACGCACACTTCATTTCACTTCATTGCATTGTGTTTTGTGGTCTTTCCATCGTCTGAATAGTGTGGTCCAATATATTAGTCTGAGACGCGTTTTTACACACATAAAAAAAGATTTTGCATCACCCCGTCCCAGAACTCCTGAAGATAGACGTTGACTGTGGATAGTGTATCACAGACACAGTCCCTTTGACTGTTCAGAGATGTCACTAAACACGCCCAAAGATGTAAACAACCATGCATGAGCAGCGTCTATTAGACGGAGGGGGCCCGACAGCCGATCAGATACAGTCATTCCACCAGGAAGGAGGTACACGAATCGTGTTGTCTGTAGTTCAACCATGCCTAGACGGTAAATACCGCGGTTCGATAGCGTCCGCATTGTTACTTTGTGTCAGGAAGGGCTCTCAACAAGGGAAGTGTTCAGGCGTCTCGGAGTGAACCGAAGTCATGTTGTTCGGAGATGGAGGAGATACAGAGAGATGCATGTCAATGACATGCCTCGCTCAGGCCGCCCAAGGGCTACTACTACAGTGGATGACCGCTACCCACGGATTAGGGCTAGTAGGAACCCTGACAGCAACGCCACCATGTTGAATAATGCTTTTCGTGCAGTCACAGGACGTCGTGTTACGACTCAAACTGTGCGCAATGGGCTGCATGATGCGCATCTTCACTCCCGACGTCAGTGTCGGGGTCCATCTTTGCAACCACGACACCATGCAGCGCAGTACAGACGGACCCAATAACATGACGAATGGACCCCTCAGGATTGGCAACACGTTTTCTACACCGATGAGTGTCCCATAGGCCTTCAACCAGACAGTGGTCGGAGACGTGTTTGGAGGCCACGCTGTTAGGCTGAACGCCTTATACAAACTGTCCAACGAGTGCTGTTTTGGGGTGGCATTATGTGGGGCTCCCGTCGGGTAGACCGCTCGCCTGTTGCAAGTCTTTCGATTTGACGCCACTTCAGCGACTTGCACGTCGATGGGGATGAAATGATGATGATTAGGACAACACAACACCCAGTCCCTGAGCGGAGAAAATCTCCGACCCAGCTGGGAATCGAACCCGGGCCCTTAGGATTGACAGTCTGTCACGCTGACCACTGAGCTACCGTGGGCAGACCGCTACAAGCTAAGGATGCAGTTTCAAGAGCTACAGTAAACAGGCTCATACTTCAGGTGTTGCAGCACGTCTTCGATGAAATACTGTGCGCTCTCGCTTTGTGTATGGATAGTACCGCTGCCATAAGTCTCAGCTTGGCTAAAATCTAATTATTTACTGCACACGATCTATAGCCCTGATGATCTTCTGGCAGGAAGTGCGCGACGCCATGCAAATTTACTTCCAAATTCAGTTGTATAAGGAATTAAGGCTGCGGATCGTTATCGCCGCTTATATATGTGAAAGTAGCTCCTCAGTTGCCTTACCGGCGCTTCACGTACTTCGCTGAGACACACAGCACCGAGTCTAAAACGCACACATGGAATAGAGCACGGGTCTGTCAAAAGTCCGCCAGCGCGAACATCAGTATCTGCGGGCCCTCCCTTCTCCGGGAAGACAACACGGCACCAGAGGCGTCTCCGGCGCTGGCATGAAGGACGCCGACGACGGCACTTGGGTGCCAGTTCGTCAGCGCAGATCTTCTCCGAAGTTCGACAGCTCAGCTCCACGGGACGGAGGCACCAGGCGCCATAGTTATATAGGTATCCGAGAACAAGCGCAGCTAGAAAGATATTTTACTGGTGAGTTGGCAAAATACGCCATTCAGATTAGAAATGCTTCTTATGTTCTACATGACTGCTTCCCAAAAGATAAGAAAATGTGTCTGATTATTCAATTATAGCATTGTCTATTGATATTCTGTAGTGTGTCCAGCTACCCTGGTCTGTCTCCTGCTTTGTAGTCTACGAACTATTGTTGTGACCACCAGAGATATAACAGAGTCCTCTGTGTCACCGTCCAGCAATACTAACCAATATCATGTTCGATTCCATGGGAATGATTGTGCCCCACGACCGTGATGGAATCCAAGACAGAAGGAAGTTTAACATCCGTCGTAATGTCGTTCAAATGGTTCAAATTGCTCTGAGCACTGTGGGACTTAACATCTGAGGTTCCCTAGAACTTAGAACTACTTAAACCTAACTAATCTATGGACATCACATACATCCATACCAGAGTCAGGATTCGAACCTGCGACCGTAGCGGTCGAGCGGTTCCAGACTGAAGCGCCTAGAACCGCTCGGCCACACCGTCCAGCACCGTAATGTCGTCTGTCTTTTTTTATTGCTCTGCAGATCCTGATTGCAACTGACAGTGCAGCTATCATCAGTTCTATAAATACAAATAGTACGAGAATCAGACATAGAAACAGCACAGTGATCAATCGCCATGTCACAGTTGAACAAAATTACAATTCCACAACTATGTATCGTTATAGATAGTCATGTAAACTGAACGTAATTGCAACGACACATATTCCAATCTAGCTCAGGCACGTACAAGCATTGGTCAAACTAGAGGCTGCTGTTTACAGGTCCATACTTCTAACCTCGGCTTACGACATACTGGCTAGCCAACACACTCTATTTATTGCCCTTACGTGAAACGATGGGTTAAGCTAAAAACATTTATACAGAAAAATGCAGGGAATTAAAATAGTAACTATAATAAAATACATTAGCGAAGTACAATTTTTACATATGTGGTGACCTCTTTTGGACATGTCTGAAAGAACAGACACCAGCTTGTAATTAAGGCGACGACAGCCAGTGATACCTCCAATGCAGATGCACATCAAGCTCGAACTCTTACGGGAATAGGCGAGATCCTGCGAGTAATGAGTGTAATGAGTGGGAGCACTGCATCTGTAGTGTGTGGTGTAAGTTGAGAACTTGACTCTTACAGGAGGCGTGCTAGGGTACTCCATGCAGCGCTGGTGACCGCTGTGTCCGCAGGTGGCGCAGTGCTCAGCGCATCTGCCTCGTAAGCAGGATACCTGGATTCGAATCGCAGTCTGGCACAAATTTTCAACTTGCCCCACTGATACAAATCGATGGCGACTGGCAGCTAATGCTCGTATTTCCTTTGTGTCTTAAATACAATTTTGTCTGGAGGCACACAAATTCAAAAAATCATTATGACAAGTATTTGGCCTACATTACGGCATATTGGATAGCAACCACCATCTACTTTTACTGATCATATGTGAAAGAAAGGGCTTTTAACTTAACCTATAAAAGTAGAGGACGTTTGCTACCCAGTATGACGTAATGTAACACTTGGCATAACGAGTTTTTGAATGTGCGTGCCTCCAGACAAAATTTTATTATAATTACTACTTGAATATTCTGTATTTTAATGTATTTATATTTTTTTTAATTTAACGAATTCTTTTACAAAAGGGCAATAAACAGAGGGCGTTGGCTGTTCAGTATGTCGTAAAGCGACGTTTGCGGTATGGATCTGTAAACAGCGGCCCCAGTTGGTCTAATGCTCGTACACACCTAAGTTAGATCGAAATATGTGTCGTTATAATATGTTCAGTCAAGTTTGTTAATTAAATGGTATGTAATTATGGAATTGTAATTGTGTGCAAGTGTGACATGGGGTTTGATTAATGTGCTGTTTCTATGTCTGATTCTTGTATTATTTGTATTTATAGCACTGACGATAGCAGCACTGTTACTTGAAATCTAGATATGCAGTAAAAAAAGAAGATGACATTACGACCGATGCTGACCTCCTTGCTGTCCTAGAGTACTAACCAACGTAATACGGCAACGGTCAGGTGCCATCCTTGATTGACCGGATATGTAGTTTTGTTTATTTCTCTATCAGCAAAGGGCCCACGGAAATAGGGTTTTCCATAGGTATGTCTAACATTACGTTCAGCTTTGTCTTGAACAGGGCTTCCCATGCTCATTGGTTTACATCATTTACGCGTGATTCAAACTCTTCCTTGCGTGTGTACAGAGGGCTAACTTTTTCACTCCAAATTACTTTTGACGCATTAAATATACTAATAATCTGTTTTCACCTAGACTAATAGTGACCAGGAGCTCATGAAACTAACAGCAGTACGTTCTCGCAACTTCAATAATAGGACGTGGACGTCCACAGTCTTGACATGTGGCGCTGGAAGTGCAGTGGGAAGACATGTGCCCGAACTTCCAGCACTTAAAGCACCGCATAGGGGGAGGGACATATGGTTTAACGTTGCAGCGGAAAACCATCACCTTGACCTTTTCAGGCAATGAATCACACTCAAAGGCCAAGATGAAAGCCCCGGTAGCAATCCTATTGTCTTTGGGTGCCCTGTAAACACGCTGGATGAAATGAACACCCCGCCGTTTTAAATCGGCGCGGAGCTCGTCGACAGACTGCAAGAGGAGGTCACGATGGAAAATAATCCCCTGGACCATGTTGAGGCTTTTATGGGGAGTGACGGAAACAGGAATATCACCCAGGTTGTCACAGGCTAGTAACGCTCGGGATTGGGCTGGGGATGCTGTTTGAATCAAGACTGCGCCGTTTCGCATCTTGGACAGCGCCATAACCTCCAAACTGATCCTCAAGGTGTTCAACGAAAAACTGAGGCTTCGTCGGTAGAAAAGAATCCCCATCGGTTCTGCTACAGACTAAAAACCGAGGCGAATATGGCTCTTTCCATTCTGTAGCTCTACGTTCCTCCCATGGTGTAGCGAGGGACGGAAACTATTTAGGGTCATAACTGTCGGTATTGTATTCTATCCTGTCCTTCTTAGAGACTGCTGGTGCCGTACGGTCACCAGCAAGAGATGACAGTCCGCTTCATTGCGGGTCATCCGCCCTGATGCCACCCACACCGACCAGGGGCTCTGCCCACGGGCGCCACCCAGCCACAGCAAAGGCCAGCTTTCATGATGGCCGTTGCCGGGAGTCCCGATGCCCCAGGAAGACAGGAATCTACTCCTTGGCATACGTGGGGAATTTACAGCTCAGGCATCAGTAGTTCGATCCCTGTGTTGTCAGGGGGCTACCAACAAATGGGTACATGACGGCCCCAACACAGAGGACTGGCTACCGTGCTGGATATTAGGTGCAGAGAAATCCAATATTGTCATGGGGGCTAAAGAGGACAGGAGACAACGGAAGAAAATGTCATACCCCAGGAAGTGTCCTCTCCCAAATAGTTGAATCACAGTTGGAGACGCAAAGCCATGACAGGAGATTCAGGAGACTGAATCTAAGGAAACTCGTACACCACGTAAGGCTTGCTTCCCCATATGGCCCGCACTTATGTAGAATTTTGAAAGTGGCAGGTCAAACCATAGAGTGAGACCTGAACTCATAGGACAGAAAAATGTGCGACTCATTTTAGTCGCCTCTAACGACAGGCAGGCATACCTCGGGCCTGTTCTAACCCCCTGACCCGCGGGGGCATGAACTGATTCAATGCCTTCAATTGTAATATTAGCGAAAAGAAGTTACTAATTGCAAACACGGTGGACCAAAACACATATAAAGAAGCCAAGAAGACAATATGCTATTCTGGCCTGGCTTAGGCACCTGCAAAACCTACAAAGGCGTTCTGAAGTTGAAGACAGGAGCTACACCAAATTTTTTCAAGCTGAGACCAGTTCTATATCCTATGATGGATAAAGTTAAAAAAGAAATTGAAAGAATGGCCACAGAAAAAATCTGGAGGCCAGTGCAGACCAGTCAGTAGACTACACCAGCTATGGCTGTACCAAACCCAAATGGTTCAATAAGAATCTGTGGAGATTTCACTGTGACTGTAAATGCCCATCTGGAATTAGATCAGTATCCGATTTCAAGGCATGAGGAGCGCTTTCAAAACATCAGAAATGGCAAATACTTACAAAAATTGATTTATAACACGCATATTTCCAATTGGAACTGGACGAAGAGTCCAAGAAGATGACAGCTGCAAGTACGTAGCTTCAACTGTTCGAATACCGGATGCTGCCATTCACCATAGCAAGTATTGCTGCAATATTTGCATGGAATTGGAGCAGTATTGTCTCACAGGTATTCACAGGATCAGAAAAACCACTGCTTCCAAACTTTAAACGTTCGTAAGACCAGATACAGTCACATCGAAAAGGAAGCCCTTTACATGATTTATGGTGTCAAGATATTCCACCAATATTTGTATGGAAGAAGATTTGAACTGAAGACAGCCCACAAGCTCCTGGTTTCAATATTACATTCAAATAATCCAGCTGCCGCTAGCAACACTTCTGAGAGTGGCAATCACAGAGATGGACAATCACAATTATGGGAAATAACTATGTAATCAGACACAGGCCCACAGAAAAACATGGGAATACTGATGCCTTATCAAAGCTGTCTGTAGAATCCTGCCGACGACTTGATTAGTAAGTTAATAAACAGATTAATTCATTTTCAGTTAACTACAGAAAACCTTGAGACTCTATGAGCAAAGATACAGCACTAGAAATGGTTCCACATTATGTGAAAAACGGGTGGCCAAATATGTGCCAAAGGAGAAAACGTTTATGCAGCCATATTTTAATACGAGGAATGCCATCAGCACCAACCATGGCCTGTTACTTCTTCCTATGGATTTCACAATAGCTATTATAGGAAAATATGTCAAAAGAAAATTCTGATGATGGACACTGGGGCACCGTTAGAATGAAAGAAATGGCGAGAAGACATTGCTGGCGGCCAAAAATTCACAAACACATTGAAGAAATTGTCTCACAAAGTGAAATTTGTCAAATTTCAAAATCAAATCAAAAAAAGAATTTTCAAAACTGGCGTCAGGCAACAGAACCATTAAAAAAAATTCACACTGGTTATACTTGACCACTTTGGAAAGCATCCTGGTTCCTATGTGCGGACGCATACTCACAGTTCCCATATATATTTAACATGAGGTTAATAACTTCAGAAGCCACAATGACGGGATTAAAAATATCTTTGGTGTCGAAGGATTCCAAAGACTGTAATTTCTGACAATAGTACACATTTTTTATCAAAGGAATTCAAAGATCTCTTTGGCAAGATTGACATAGAACACCTAACTTCAGTTCCATTTCACCCTGCTTCAAATTGTGAGAGAGAAAGATTTGTCAGGATATTTAAGGAAGTCATTAAAAAAGTTAACTGGGAAGGAGAGAACAAGCAAGATGCTCTGCAGAAAATGCTGATTACTTATCACACAATTCCAAATCCGATAACTGGAAAATCACCAGCTGAACTACTTCATGACCGTCAGCTAGGGATTGTTGTTGTTGTGGTCTTCAGTCCTGAGACTCGTTTGATGCAGCTCTCCATGCTACTCTATCCTGTGCAAGCTTCATCATCTCCCAGTACCTACTGCAACCTACATCCTTCTGAATCTGCTTAGTGTATTCATCTCTTGGTCTCCCTCTACGATTTTTACCCTCCACGCTGCCCTCCAATGCTAAATTTGTGATCCCTTGATGCCTCAAAACATGTCCTACCAACCGATCCCTTCTTGTCAAGTTGTGCCACAAACTTCTCTTCTCCCCAATCATATTCAATACCTCCTCATTAGTTACGTGATCTACCCACCTTATCTTCAGCATTCTTCTGTAGCACCACATTTCGAAAGCTTCTATTCTCTTCTTGTCCAAACTGGTTATCGTCCATGTTTCACTTCCATACATGGCTACACTCCATACAAATACTTTCAGAAACGACTTCCTGACACTTAAATCTATACTCGATGTTAACAAATTTCTCTTCTTCAGAAACGATTTCCTTGCCATTGCCAGTCTACATTTTATATCCCCTCTACTTCGACCATCATCAGTTATTTTACTCCCTAAATAGCAAAACTCCTTTACTACTTTAAGTGTCTCATTTCCTAATCTAATCCCCTCAGCATCCCCCGATTTAATTTGACTACATTCCATTATCCTCGTTTTGCTTTTGTTGATGTTCATCTTATATCCTCCTTTCAAGACACTGTCCATTCCGTTCAACTGCTCTTCCAAGTCCTTTGCTGTCTCTGACAGAATTACAATGTCATCGGCGAATCTCAAAGTTTTTACTTCTTCTCCATGAATTTTAATACCTACTCCGAATTTTTCTTTTGTTTCCTTTACTGCTTGCTCAATAAACAGATTGAATAACATCGGGGAGAGACTACAACCCTGTCTCACTCCTTTCCCAACCACTGCTTCCCTTTCATGCCCCTCGGCTCTTATAACTGCCATCTGGTTTCTGTACAAATTGTAAATAGCCTTTCGCTCCCTGTATTTTACCCCTGTCAACTTCAGAATTTGAAAGAGAGTATTCCAGTTAACGTTGTCAAAAGCTTTCTCTAAGTCTACAAATGCTAGAAACGTAGGTTTGCCTTTTCTTAATCTTTCTTCTAAGATAAGTCGTACGGTTAGTATTGCCTCACGTGTTCCAACATTTCTACGGAATCCAAACTGATCTTCCCCGAGGTCCGCTTCTACCAGTTTTTCCACTCGTCTGTAAAGAATTCGCGTTAGTATTTTGCAGCTGTGACTTATTAAACTGATAGTTCGGTAATTTTCACATCTGTCAACACCTGCTTTCTTTGGGATTGGAATTATTATATTCTTCTTGAAGTCTGTGGGTATTTCGCCTGTCTCATACATCTTGCTCACCAGATGGTAGAGTTTTGTCATGACTGGCTCTCCCAAGGCCATCAGTAGTCCTAATGGAATGTTGTCTACTCCCGGGGCCTTGTTTCGACTCAGGTCTTTCAGTGCTCTGTCAAACTCTTCACGCAGTATCTTATCTCCCATTTCATCTTCATCTACATCCTCTTCCATTTCCATAATATTGTCTTCAAGTACATCGCCCTTGTATAAACCCTCTATATACTCCTTCCACCTTTCTGCCTTCCCTTCTTTGCTTAGAACTGGGTTGCCATCTGAGCTCTTGATATTCATACAAGTGGTTCTCTTCTCTCCAAAGGTCTCTTTAAATTTTCCTGTAGGCAGTATCTATCTTACCCCTCGTGAGATAAGACTCTACATCCTTACATTTGTCCTCTAGCCATCCCTGCTTAGCCATTTTGCACTTCCTGTCGATCTCATTTTTGAGACGTTTGTATTCCTTTTTGCCTGCTTCATTTACTGCATTTTTATATTTTCTCCTTTCACCAATTAAATTCAATATTTCTTCTGTTACCCAAGGATTTCTATTAGCCCTCGTCTTTTTACCTACTTGATCCTCTGCTGCCTTCACTACTTCATCCCTCAGAGCTACCCATTCTTCTTCTACTGTATTTCTTTCCCCCATTCCTGTCAATTGTTCCCTTATGCTCTCCCTGAAACTCTCTACAACCTCTGGTTCTTTCAGTTTATCCAGATCCCATCTCCTTAAATTCCCACCTTTTTGCAGTTTCTTCAGTTTTAATCTACAGTTCATGACCAATAGATTGTGGTCAGAGTCCACATCTGCCCCTGGAAATGTCTTACAATTTAAAATCTGATTCCTAAATCTCTGTCTTACCATTATATAATCTATCTGATACCTTCTAGTATCTTCAGGATTCTTCCATGTATACAACCTTCTTTTATGATTCTTGAACCAAGTGTTAGCTATGATTAAGTTATGCTCTGTGCAAAATTCTACCAGACGGCTTCCTCTTTCATTTCTCTCCCCCAATCCATATTCACCTACTATGTTTCCTTCTCTCCCTTTTCCTACTGACGAATTCCAGTCACCCATGACTATTAAATTTTCGTCTCCCTTCACTACCTGAATAATTTCTTTTATCTCGTCATACATTTCATCTATTTCTTCATCATCTGAGGAGCTAGTTGGCATATAAACTTGTACTACTGTAGTAGGCATGGGCTTTGTGTCTATCTTGGCCACAATAATGCGTTCACTATGCTGTTTGTAGTAGCTAACCCGCACTCCAATTTTTTTTATTCATTATTAAACCTACTCCTGCATTACCCCTATTTGATTTTGTATTTATAACCCTGTAATCACCTGACCAAAAGTCTTGTTCCTCCTGCCACCGAACTTCACTAATTCCCACTATATCTAACTTTAACGTATCGATTTCCCTTTTTAAATTTTCTAACCTACCTGCCCGAGTAAGGGATCTGACATTCCACGCTCCGATCCGTAGAACGCCAGTTTTCTTTCTCCTGATAACGACGTCCTCTTGAGTAGTCCCCGCCCGGAGATCCGAATGGGGGACTATTTTACCTCCGGAATATTTTACCCAAGAGGACGACATCATCATTTAATCATACAGTAAAGCTGCATGTCCTCGGGAAAAATTACGGCTGTAGCTTCCCCTTGCTTTCAGCCGTTCGCAGTACCAGCACAGAAAGGCCGTTTTGGTTAATGTTACAAGGCCAGATCAGTCAATCATCCAGACTGTTGCCCCTGCAACTACTGAAAAGACTGCTGCCCCTCTTCAGGAACCACATGTTTGTCTGGCCTCTCAACAGATACCCCTCCGTTGTGGTTGCACCTACGGTTCGGCCATCTGTATCGCTGAGGCACGCAAGCCTCCCCACCAACGGCAAGGTCCATGGTTCATGGGGGGAGCTAGGGATTGGATAGTCAAAAATGGTTCAAATGGCTCTGAGCACTATGGGACTCAACTGCTGAGGTCATTAGTCCCCTAGAACTTAGAACTAGTTAAAACTAACTAACCTAAGGACATCACAAACATCCATGCCCGAGGCAGGATTCGAACCTGCGACCGTAGCGGTCTTGCGGTTCCAGACTGCAGCGCCTTTAACCGCACGGCCACTTCGGCCGGCGATTAGATAGTCAATGATCCTTCTATCAAGAGCGGAGATTAAGGCAAAGAAGGATTCAAAGTTTCAGGTTGGTGATTAAATGTAAGCCAAAAATTTCTCAAACAATTTGTCAAGTGGATCACCATGGATCATTGGCATTGTAATCAAACAGTTGGGAAATTTGCTGTACACCGTAAAACTGCCTGATGGAACCGACAAAAGGCATAAAAACCAACTCATAAAATGCAGCAACTTGAAAAATAGTGGGCAACAAAGAAACGAAAAAGAATGTCAGTTAATTCTACTGTCGCCTGAAGCAGCCGTAGAACATGATAAAAATGGCTTCCAAGCTGCTCAGTGATTGAACCAGTATATACACAGACTGAGGGACATCTACCGAACTTAGCATATCAACAAGGATTCGTCGAAATGTGGTACACTGCAGCCCATCCTCAAAGTAACTGAGGAGGAAATGTTACATTTGAACTTTTCTATATTTTTGTAGAATTCCTGTGCACATATAGAAGTTTCATAACTTTCAGTTTTGTATTCAGTTGTTTTTATTGGCTACGTACGCGTATCTTAGTGTGTACGTGCGGCATATCGGAGCCAACGAAGTTGGCCTTGGTTGCGTTTTTTCTGCTGGCGGTAACATCAAAACGTTGGCTATTGGTTGGCGTTAAGACCCCTCTAATTAGTATGGACGCCGGGTCGAATGCTCGTTGGTTAGGTAGCGATTTGTTTTGTTTCTACAACGCATCTGTATTAAGTTTATCTGGACAGCCAACCGTCGCAATTAACATATTTTAATGGCCGGTCTCGCTCTCTAATCTAACAAGAGCATCACCAGAAACTCAGGAATTTACAGTTTTAAAGTAAAGTAGTTGGCAGTTTAATTAAAGAGCGAAACCAGTCAGTAAAACATACTGTGTGCGCCTTGTGGCTGGCCTAAAAAACTTAATTTCAACAGTCGCTTTTCCCCTATAAGCAGTACCTGTTCTCGCGAAGGGAATGTATTTACTGTTTTTAAAAATACTGGAGCATAGAATGGAATATGGAGAGTTTTAAAGCTAATAGAGTTTCATCGTGAACGGGAATGTTTATGGGCCCCTACGAACTGCGATTATAAAAACAAATTGAAATGATTAGACGTTTGGAGGCAAATAAGTCAGCCGTTAGAAAGAAATATGAAGGATGTGAAAAATAAAATGAAGTCTTTATTAACATCTTTTCGCCATGAACGACAGAGTGAAACAAACAAAACTGGGAATGAGCATTAATCTTTCCGCTGCATATACAGCTCTCCTAAATGAGGTGTCCTCTTTGGAAATTTTATGGCCTCCACAATTAAACAACAATTCGAAATCTGTAGCATTCATTCGGGAAAAAATCATGAAATAGCCCATATTGCAATTCAGCTTTAAGCTAGACAATATTATCCCATCACATGCTTCCTACTTTTTAGAAACAGGTCGACCTCCAGCGTCGTTTATTCTTCTTCTTTTCGTGATGATCAGCTTCTTGCAGTTAAATGAATGCTTCATTTTTGACGACTGATAAATCCTCATCTTCTTTCATAATATTGGTTAGTGAAATTGTAATTAAATCACTACTTTATAACAATAATACAACTGGAGCAACGTCAGCACGTTATCAGAACCAATGCGATTCCAGATGGCCGAATCTCTTGGCCTCAAGCCCTTCGTTTCGTGTGGACGAGAAGCCGAACGCCAATATATTGGCGACCAACGTTCGGCCGAATCCACTCTCTGCCTAGTGTGTAAGCGCATTTAGATGATTCTAACGTCTCTCAAGAAACTGCCTACGTAAGTTAACTTTTGTCTTATGAAAAGAAACTAACCGTTTAAAGTAATAGATGAGCAGAATTGTGTAGGACGGACAGACATACACACACGCTTTCTGTATAGCCGCTCTGTGCTGAAACTCTTAGCTAGCCTTCGGCAGTAGAAAAAGCGACAATATACCCAGCGCTAACTACACGGACAACGCACTATCAGAGCGCTGAGAAACACTCAAAACCCCATCCAGTTTTTGCACGAGGACAAAATCCCAGGATTCAGTTTCAATACTTTCCTGGAAACGCATCATTGTTATTTACATTTTTAACATTCTAAAACGAAAATGCAAGAGCTGACATACAGAAAAGAAAAGCGATTCTGCTCACCGTCATTAGTGTACTGTTCTGAGCCCAATCACAAAACCAACGGGTAGATGTGCAGAAAAGTAAACTTTAAACCAACCATTCAGTTTCAACGAACATAATTTCACACGTAGAAAAGTGGCCCTAAATTAGGGTATTGTTAATGCTTGTGAAGGGATTTTTTCAGATCCCCATCCTGCCGTAGTCACTGAAGTTCACCGCGGTTTTCACGCATCAGATTCTGAGATTACCGTTTTGATAAGAATGTGACCGATTTCTTGCTTCATCCTTATCCTGCTGCGCTGATACTTTGCTTCTGATTACCTCTGGAAGGAGGCCATACGAGGTTGTACTGCTTAATGTGTACCGCATTACGAGCGCAACGCTTTTAGAGAAAGCACTTTATAAACTGGTAAGAGGGAGTTTCTACGTGTAGCTGGAGACATGGCCCATATTTTAGCCAGTGAAAAGACGAATGAGAGTAAAATGTGTTTTAGGTAAACCTTTAAGAAAGAACATAATAATAAACCTAACGCTACCAGGAACCTGTTGGAAGTTCCAGAAAACAGTCAACTTCACGATCTCAAATGAATAGAGCCCTTAATACCAAATATTTTTGTGAGTTTTCCGACATACTGGGTAGCCGAGAAGGAATGTTTAATACTCAGGGATATGAAAAACGAACAATTCTTTGAAGCTATAAATCTCATATGGGCATTTGACTTATTCTGAATGGTTTTTTGAAATAAAAGACATTTAATGTATATTGTTATTTATTTTCTGTATTATGTAATACATTGCCACGTTTACACGTGTATACAGGGTGGTCCATTGATAGTGACCGGGCAAAATATCTCACGAAAAAAGCATCAAACGAAAAAACTACAAAGAGCGAAAATCGTCTAGCTTGAAGGGGGAAACCAGATGGCGCTATGGTTGGCCCACTAGATGGCGCTGCCATAGGTGAAACGGATATCGACTGCGGTTTTTTTTAAGATAGGAACCCCAATTTTTATTACATATTCGTGCAGTACGTAAAGAAATATGAATGTTTTAGTTGGACCACTTTTTTCGCTTTGTGATAGATGGCGCTGTAATAGTCACAAATGTATAAGTACGTGGTATCACGTAACATTCCGCCAGTGCGGACGTCATTTGCTCCGTGATACATTACCCGTGTTAAAATGGACCGTTTACCAATTGCGGAAAAGGTCGATATCGTGTTGATGTATGGCTATTGTGGTCAAAATGCCCAACGGGCGTGTACTACGTATGCTGCTCGGTATCCTGGACGACATCATCCAAGTGTCCGGACCGTTCGCCGGATAGTTACGTTATTTAAGGAAACAGGAAGTGTTCAGCCACATGTGAAACGTCAACCACGACCTGCAACAAATGATGATGCCCAAGTAGGTGTTTTAGCTGCTGTCGCGGCTAATCCGCACAGCAGTAGCAGACAAATTGCACGAGAATCGGGAATCTCAAAAATGTCGGTGTTGAGAATGCTACATCAACATCGATTGCACCCGTACCATATTTCTGTGCACCAGGAATTGCATGACGACGACTTTGAACGTCGTGTACAGTTATGCAACTGGGCGCAAGAGAAATTACGGGCCGGCCGTGGTGGCCGTGCGGTTCTAGGCGCTGCAGTCTGGAGCCGGGCGACCGCTACGGTCGCAGGTTCGAATCCTGCCTCGGGCATGGATGTGTGTGATGTCCTTAGGTTAGTTAGGTTTAATTAGTCCTAAGTTCTAGGCGACTGATGACCTCAGAAGTTAAGTCGCATAGTGCTCAGAGCCATTTTGAGAAATTACGGGACGATGACAGATTTTTTTGCACACGTTCTATTTAGCGACGAAGCGTCATTCACCAGCAGCGGTAACATAAACCGGCATAATATGCACTATTGGGCAACGGAATATCCACGATGGCTTCGACAAGTGGAACATCAGCGACCTTAGCGGGTTAATGTATGGTGCGGCATTATGAGAGTAACGATAATTCGCCCCCATTTTATCGATGGCAAGCTAAATAGTGCAATGTATGCTGATTTCCTACGTAATGTTCTACCGATGTTACTACAAGATGTTTCACTGCATGACAGAATGGCGATGTACTTCCAACATTATGGATGTCCGGCACATAGCTCGCGTGCGGTTGAAACGGTATTGAATAGCATATTTCATGACAGGTGGATTGGTCGTAGAAGCACCATACCATGGCCCACACTTTCACCGGATCTGACGTCCCCGGATTTCTTTCTGTGGGGAAAGTTAAAGGATATTTGCTATCGTGATCCACCGACAACGCCTGACAACATGCGTCAGCACATTGTCAATGCATGTGCGAACATTACGGAAGGTGAACTACTCGCTGTTCTAGGCGCTACAGTCTGGAACCGCGAGACCGCTACGGTCGCAGGTTCGAATCCTGCCTCGGGTATGGATGTGTGTGATGTCCTTAGGTTAGTTAGGTTTAATTAGTTCTAAGTTCTAGGGGACTGAAGACCTCAGAAGTTGAGTCCCATAGTGCTCAGAGCCATACTCGCTGTTAAGAATGTCGTCACACGTATTGGCAAATGCATTGAGGTTGACGGACATCATTTTGAGCATTTATTGCATTAATGTGGTATTCATAGGTATTCACGCTGTAACAGCATGCGTTCTCAGGAATGATAAGTTCACAAAGGTACATGTATCACACTGGAACAAAATGTTCAAACGTACCTACGTTCTGTATTTTAATTTACAAAATCTACCTGTTACCAACTGTTCGTCTAAAATTGTGAGCCATATGTTTGTGACTATTACAGCGCCATCTATCACAAACCGAAAAAAGTGGTCCAACTAAAACATTCATATTTCTTTACGTACTGCACGAATATGTAATAAAAAATGGGGGTTCCTATTTTGAAAAATGCAGTTGATATCCATTTGACCTATGGCAGCGCCATCTAGCGGGCCAACCATAGCGCCATCTGATGTCCCACTTCAAGCTAGACAAGTTTCGTTCTTTGTAGTTTTTTCGTTTGACGCTTATTTCGTGAGATATGTGGCCCAGTCACGATCAGTGGACCACCCTGTCTGTATATGTACAACAGTCAGTAAATATTAAAACATGCGTACTAAAAAGAATCAATTGAAAAATACACAATGTGATCAAAAGTATCCGGACACCTGGCTGAAAATGACTTACAAGTTCGTGGCACCCTCCATCGGTAATGCTGGAATTCAGTATGATGTTGGCCCACCCTTAGCCTTGATGATAGCTTCCACTCTTGCAGGCATACGTTCAATCATGTGCTGGAAGGTTTCTTGGGGAATGGAAGCCCATTCTTCATGGTGTGCTGCACTGAGGAGAGGTATCGATGTCGGTCGGTGAGGCCTGGCACGAAGTCGGCATTCCAAAACATCCCAATGGTGTGTTATAGGATTCAGGTCAGGACTCTGTGCAGGCCAGACCATTACAGGGATGATATTGTCATGTAACCACTCCGCCACAGGCCGTGCATTATGAGCAGGTGCTCGATCGTGTTGAAAGATGGAGTCGCCATCCCCCAATTGCTCTTCAACAGTGGGAAGCAAGAAGGTGCTTAAAACATCAATGTAGACCTGTGCTGTGATAGTACGCTCCATACACCAAGCTAGGCGTCGTTTGGCATTTACCGGCGTGATGCTTAGCCGCTCGACCATTAAATACAAGTTTTCTCACCTCAAACCTAACTATCATAGTACTTGCAGTGGATCCTGATGCAGTTTGGAATTCCTACGTGATGGTCTGGATAGAGGTCTGCCTATTACACATTACGACCCTCTTCAACTGTCGGCGGTCTGTGTCAATAAACAGGCAAGGTCGGCCTGTACGCTTTTGTGCTGTACGTGTCCCTTCACGTTTCCAATTCACTATCACATCGGAATCAGTGGACCTGGGGATGTTTAGGAGTGTGTAAATATTGCATACAGACGTGTGACACAAGTGACACCCAATCACCTGACCACGTTCGAAGTCCGTGAGTTCCACGCAGCGCTCTTTTCTGCTCTCTCACGATGTCTAATGACTACTGATGTCGCTAATATGGAGTGCCTGGCAGCACAATGCACCTAATATGAAAAACGTATGTTTTTGGGCGTGTCCGAATACTTTTAATCACATAGTGTACGTATTTTTAACACATTCGCCACTAACCATTATCCTACACGTCACATTACAGCTGTTGTACAGTTCACAATATATGTTAGAATACCCACCGTCAAGTACTATGCACTTTTGCACTCTTGGGAGAACACGTATTGCTCGTCTGAGTGCCTCTGCACATGCTCTAATGTGGGCAACAGCGTCCATGATGCGACCAAGTAAATCATCTCGCGTATTCACCTTTGGTCTTTACATCTCAGATTTCATCCAACTCCATAAACCAAAATCTAATTGCGTAAGGTCTGGCGATCTCGGTGGCCGGCTAATTGTACTACCAAGAGCAATTCAGCAATTAGGGTACGTGCGGTTGAGATGTTCCCTCACACGTCTGATAAAACGTGGAGAGGCTCCGCCATTTTGGAAGTACCTTGCAGTTCGCTTGGTCAAAGGAAATTCCTTAAGATGATCAGCGAACGAATTTTCCATAAAATGCAACTAAATCTGTCGTGTCATTCGGTCTTCTAAAATGACTGGGCCTATCAACATGTTACCGATCACGCCGCGACAAAAATTGATCGAAAAAACGAACTTGAAACTGGTTTCCACAGTAGAGTGTCGATTTTCCTGCGACCATAGATGATGTCACGTGTGTTTTTTACTCCATTCCGTGTAAACAGTGCTTCATCAGCGAACAGAATTAATGGAAGCAAATGGTGATTGTCAATTAATCAGTGACAGAACTCAAGTCATGAGGTGTTGTAGCTAATGTGAAGATTGTGGATACGCTGTATGTAAAATGGGTACAAGTTTATCGATGTAATATTCGACATACAAGTGTTCCTGGGACACTGATACGAGCAGGAAGCCATCGTGTGCTCGTAGTAGGACCACGATGCAACATTTCAACAATAAGTTGCTGTTTCTTCACAGGTTGTTGAACTACACGTTGAGACGAAAAATGGGAAAGTGGAAGAATACTTGTTTCACGTAATGTGCTAAAAACACACTAATTCCTCGCACTACTTCACTCACATAACACCATGGACAACTGCACGTTCAGCGGGCAGAAAGACATCCAGACCAAAAAGGGTGAAACCGAGGAGTTACGTTGTGCTAGAATAAAACGTCGAAGAGTTCGGGTGGGTAAGAAACACACGTTCGCGGCACTAGCTCAAAACCAAACATATATTAAATTTGTACTATCTCGGAAACCAATAGGACATAGCTCTGTGCTTCGAATGAGCGTTCCTGTCATATCTCTAAATACTGATCATTCCTCCTAGGATACTTTGTATTGTGTTGATTCGCTGATGATATGAAAAAGTTTTGTGATGCAAACAAAATGAACAAGCCTAATAATCAACAAACATAATTTAAAACCAAGACGGTCGCCTCTGCAAAACTCAGGCGTTTATAAAATCACCTGTGACACTTGCTCAGCTTATTATATAAGACACACTGGACGAGCTTTTTTGATTAGATATAAAGAGCATCTATTAGGGAAAAAAAGGCACGAACGCACATAATTCGTCATTTTCTGACCACCTTTCTACCACAGGACACAAACCTAAAGATGTTCATGATATTAGTATCTTGCAAACGGAAGAGAAAGGCTTCAGCCTTGATATTCTTGAACATTTGGAAATTTTCAAACATTTTTCCCGTAACGACCATTTAATCCTCAATGAGCAATTATAATTAAGTGATAAAAATTTCTTTGATGGTGTAAAGCCCTTGCTTAAAATCCCTTAACGCGGAATATTGCTATTATGCTTCCCGTACTGTAGCCTTAAATATTGTTCTCTCTCTCCCTGTTTTACAGTATATTATTTTGTTCAACTTTCGATCTGTTACATACTATCTGACATAATGTAATCAGCACATTACGTGCACTCCTGTTCCAATGCTTCTGACAGCTGTTGTCATTGTAAATTACAAGCATTCAATACTAGATGGCGCGATACAAGGTGCCGACTTGCTGACATCGACGGCGCGCACGCCTGCCAGTCTGATGCTGCTTACAGTGCCGGCCGCACACGCGACCCTTAGCGGCGCGTCTTAATCAAGTTGTGCATTCCTAGGAACATTTTATAATGTACTAATATATTTTTATCTTTAACGTGAGCACTGTTGCTCTAAACCATTTCATAACTATTTACTCTATGTAAGTATGCTTTCTTTGTCTACTGCACCGTAGCAGTTAGCTATGATGTAATATTATTACATATGTTTAATAATTTTTTATGTTATTCCAAAACTCTGTTATAGGTAATGTAAAATTTTTTTACTTCTGATGAAGGCTGCCTTAAAGCAGTTGAAACCTAGATAAAGTTGAAAATTTTTTACCTATGCAACCGAAGAGCTGTATTTTCAAGTAATATTATAAATCAACAAACAAATTTTTTTAGGACACTGTATATGCTTAAATGCAACAAATAGTTGTACTTATCATACGTCCTTTTTTTTTAGGAGTACTGTTTGCAAATTTGAAACTATATTCTAATAATAAAATAATATTTTCTTTTAGAGATTGTGAACATATTTATGTATACTGTAGTAGAAAAAATGGTTCAAATGGCTCTAAGCACTATGGGACTTAACATCTGAGGTCATCAGTCCCCTAGACTTAGAACTACTTAAACCTAACTAACCTAAGGACATCACACACATCCATGCCCGTTACTGTAGCAGACATGTAGCACAGTTCTACAGTTCTAAGCACATTTATGCCATGTCTTAATGCAGCGAGTTTCCTAGGTTATGTCTGCAAATGGTAGGCACTGGGACGTTTTTCGAATTCAGTCTTTCACTTGTCGTTACAGGACACTAGTGGCACAACATGTCTTCTTTCACGCGTCAGTCAATTCCCCTCCCTGCACCCTTACCCCCCAAATAAAAAAAAGACTTTAAAAACTTATTAGCAGATGAAAATTGTGTTCTGGATTCGAACTCAAAGTCTTGGCTTTTTTGGACAATGCTTTTAACGACTGAGCAGTCCAGGCACGACTCATGGCCTACCATCACTGCCAGTACCTATCACCTACCTGGAAACGTCATTAGGTCACAGCACTGTCCACGAAAGACTTAGGTCCCGGTAATATGTGGCAGTCTGTTGTTTGACTGACACATTTCATGTGTTATTGTCATAATGTACTTTAATTCATTTGGTTTGAGTTCAGTTTAAGCTAGCTAATGTCTTCTCACGTTTATAGAAAGCAATATTCAGTGGTTGAGGAAATTAGGACGTCAGTTGACACTGTACTCCTCTTTATCTGTATACTGGTACTACCATGCAAATCTTTCTGAGTTTTCGTAAATAGAGAATCTCAGGCAGAGGCACCAACTGAGGACATCGTTTTTCACAGCGATGCCAAGTCCCGTTCAGCACTCAGCAGTGACCACCCTTTGCAGCTTAAAGAGCCAGGTATCCTAAGGTCCGGTGCGGCCGAGCATATAAATCGCTTGCCACTACATTGCTTGCGTCTTCGCACTGCCCACGATAATGCACAGATCGGTTGCCATACCGTATTTCGCACAAGGTGATGGTCTGAGTAGCGTCCCATAAAATCAGATGGTGAGGCGGCAGAACAGCTCGGCCAACTTGCCGAGCTTAGCAAACTAGCGCAGACAGGCGTAACTGTTTGACAAAAGAAGTTTGTTTTCAAGTTGGAAAGTCCTTCTCAGAAGCGAGTGGTGTGAGGTGGTAAGTATCTTGCAGAACAGGGAGAAATAAA
The DNA here is from genome assembly GCF_021461385.2 of Schistocerca piceifrons. Classification (NCBI taxonomy): domain Eukaryota; kingdom Metazoa; phylum Arthropoda; class Insecta; order Orthoptera; family Acrididae; genus Schistocerca; species Schistocerca piceifrons. The sequence continues at coordinate 481,025,160 of NC_060149.1, read as the reverse complement.
GAGGCCCAAGTCTTCTTAAGGGATAGCCCAGCCAGTCTGTTGAAAATTTAGAACGAGATTACTTACTACTTATCAGTAATAATTTAGTAGAGAGGAGGAGCCGAGCGCAAAGTCTAAAACATGGAGCCATTAGGTTAGCTAGACAGACAATTCACGAGAAGAACACGGCAAGTGGCCTAACCCGATTTCCCAGAAACTTCGCTCAGTGGAAGAGAGGTCAAAATAAGCAAAGTCGTGTCCCAGCTTACCCGTAGATACTCGACCGTTTCTAAAAAATAAAAAGGTCAAAGTTTTCGAGGTACTTTTTAGGTACTTTGTATTCCTTTTACCGCGTGATGATATCAGGCGAAATGGTGGCTCAGTGATCGCCGGCACTGTAGTTCAGAGTGTTTGGTCAGAGGGTTAGCTGCCCACTGTAATAAAAAATAAAAAAATAAAAAACGAACGATAACGAACAAAATGAAATTTAAAAAGGAAGTGATTAGTGTCGTGGTTTCTCAATTTTGCGCCCCGTATTCGAAACCCGACTATTACTTATATTTTTGTTTTTCATGTATAAACAATGTCTTTAGAAGGTTACTACACGAATGTTTTCTAGTGTATATTGACATAAAGTTGTCCTTAATCGTGTACTAACTGTATGTCGGATGACTGAATTAAAAACGAGAAAATTATTTGAAATTTTCTTTCGATGAACTACCTGTAATGTATCTTGATCCATAATCAATAGCAAGTGCAAGTTTTCGCTGAAGCTATCCGTAATGCATGGTTTGCCTCAAAATTATTGCCAACGCACGAAATCTTGAGCAAGGTTAACGACTTTCCCGAGTGAGATTCATACGAAGATGATGCTTTTGGTGTTCGGAATATCTGTGTTTCGAATGTTTCTACACTATGTGTCATCCAAGGGAATGCACAGAATCTTCCCGAAAAATAAACACATGAATAAAATGTAAGAATTAATTTAGTAATTGATGTGAGAGTGAAACATCAGAATACGAAAATTTAACAAGATTGTAACCCCTCAACATATCATACTACTAACGTATATTGCCGCGCGGGGTAGCCGTGCCGCGGTTTGCGCGGCTTTCCCCGTCGGTCGGAGGTTCGAGTCCTCCCTTGGGCCTGTGTGTGTGTGTGTGTGTGTGTGTGTGTGTGTGTGTGTGTGTGTGTGTGTTGTCTTTATCGTAAGTTAGTTTAAGTTAGATTAAGTAGTGTGTAAGCCTAGGGACCGATGACCTCAGCAGTTTGGTCCCATAGAACTTACCACAAATTTCCATTTCCAACGTATATTATATAATAAATGCATGACACTTATCTTGAAATCCAATTGTAATTTTACAGTCAATATAGCACCCACGTGTCCCCTAATTTGATGAGAAACATTCTTGAAGTAACGTTCTACAAATGGCTCTGAGCGCTATGGGACTTAACATCTATGGTCAGCAGTCCCCTAGAACTTAGAACTACTTAAACCTAACTAACCTAAGGACAGCACACAACACCCAGCCATCACGAGACAGAGAAAATCCCTGACCCCGCCGGGAATCGAACCCGGGAACCCGGGCGTGGGAAGCGAGAACGCTACCGCACGACCACGAGATGCGGGCAGTAACGTTCTACGATTACGGGTAGATAAATGAAAACAGAAATAAAGTAAAGTAAATAAAAATAATAATCGGATTTCGAACACCAGGCGCAAAAGTAAGAAGCCGCGACGCTAACTACTGGGCCGCCATTTCGTCTGAGACTGTCGCGCGGTAAAAGGCACATAAAGTACCTCAAAAATGCGTCGAAAACCTTGACAGCCATTGTTGCGGAAGCGGTAGAGTATCTACGGATAAGCCGAGACACGTGTCTGGGAAATCTGGTTGTGGTACTAGCCGTGTTCTCCTCGTCAATACAGAGTGCGAACATCAGGATGGGATGACTTATAATCGGTGTCATCCAAGGGAATGCACCAAACCTTCCGGAAAAATAAACATACGAATAAAATGTAAGAATTAATTTATTCAGCACTGAGTCCTCCCATAGGTTAACATTGCAAACTCGGAAACTGTTTATTTACTACTATGTCATTGAGCAGAGCTAACCGGTGTCCGGAAAGGCACACAGATGCAGAAGAGAGAGCTGGTCTGGGGAGCTAACAAAACTACTTCTCTGGACGCCGAACATACTACTTCTCCTTAAGTTCCAGCAGGCATTACGGTGACACTTCGCCCTCAGCAGCCTCTCCGACAGCAACACTTCGCAGCAGATCATAACTTCTGCTCCACTACATACAGAGTTTGGAAAAATGACACGAGCTTAGACAAACGAGCGAGGCAGCTCAGAAGTTATTGGTAGGTGCGATATTAGGACTGAAGAGTAGTTTCAAATCTTGTTATCTCATGGAGACCAGTCTACTGTAAAAACAGCCAAAGTTGCGAAATTCAGTTTTTCTATTTAATTGACCGGATTCAGGTTACCTGAACCCATTTTCAAAGCACTCAAAGAGATGAAATGGTGTATTCTGTAACAGCTTGCAAACCGTATTACACTTGTATTGAAGCCAAGTTTTTCAATAAACATTGGCAGGACAGTGTTCACTGAATAACTTGACTTCGATACTGGTGTATGTACAATATTAACACGGTTTGCTTGCCATTACGGAATACACCATTTTGTCTCTTTGGAAAATTTGAAAATTGGTTCAGGTAACCAGGAACTAGTAATCAATTAAATTAAAAAACTGAACTTCGCAACTTTGGCTGTTTTCTACATCAAACTGGTTAATACAAGTTGGTATCTCGTTATTAATCCAGCATGCTGGAAATTCATTTTATGGAGAGTTTGAGGGTACATTCAGTTTATGCTATGATGTAGTATGCATCCTTTCAGTGTAATCACTCAGTCATTGAGAGGGTACCACAAGCTCGTGTATCCCTCTTTTATTCCGGTTTTTGCCAAGATTTTAGTATCTTTCATGTTCAACAGTCGTTTAGCCTATGTACTTGCGGTTTCTGATCCTCAGTCAGATCTTTTGACTGAATCTATGTCAATGTTTTCTAACGGCAATTTGTAATAAATTAATTTGATTTGGAATCCTGCTTCATTTGATAATTAGTTGTCTTCATTGGCAGTAATTAAATATAGTACTAAATGGTCAAACGAAGTCTCATGTTCCGTTAATGTTTCACTTTCTGAATAAACTTTACCTGTTGCTCACAATTCAATTAATTTACATGACCCTGTGGAATTTAGTCTTACCGTAACCCACCGAACACTAGTTCCAGGTTCGACTCACGGTCCCACACACAGTTTTGATCTGACAAGAAGTTTAGAAGCAGCACACACTCCTCTAAAAAGAAAGAGATTCATTCCGAATGGAGAGTTAAGATTGGCGACCACTGTCTGCCGAGATTATTGGTTCCTCTCTAGCAGGTCTTCTAATCAGGAAAAAATTGTTTAAAACACTATTGATCATCAACGAAAAGCTAGTCGGGAATCCATTTTGTTACAACCACACTAAAGGGTTGATGTATCCAAGGCTTTTGCCTTTGATCACAGCTACCCACATTACAGGCATGGTCTGCAGATTGCCCGTGCTCCAGCTCCACAGGAGACACTTCCTTGGCAAACCTAGACAGCCACCCACGTCGTATCAGCCGTAACGAGCTGGACTGTGCCCGAAACACGCCGGTCTGTTCTGAACGGAAACTCCAGCCGGCACGGAAATATGCGGCACTAGCTTCGTCAGAGGGGGGGGGGGGGGGGGGGGGTGCAAGTCTCAATACGAACGGAGCGCGCATCCTGGACAACAGTGCACAATCAGAAGCATCACTTTGCCTCCGCGAAACACGTACCATCCAATCATCAGGGGATATAATCCCATCTGTCGTCTATTTAGGTCAGCACCTGGTAGCTCTTCGCCAATTCAGTTTGCTGTTCCACTGCAAGTAGTTCCGAATCAGAGCAACCACCAGGATGTACATCACATGGTTCCGGCAGCGGTCCGATGTGGAGGATACCGCACTGCAGCCATTACGAGTAGCCAGCTGTCACCCAGGGAACTTCGCCATCAACTTGGCCTACCACGGCGTCCGAGACCGCTATTCATGTTAGAAACTTGGACTATCAACTGTGCTCAGTAGTTGCCTTAACTACTCAACCGAATGGACTTCCACTTTGTTGCACTTCCTGAATAGAGGATAGTGCTAATTAAATGTAAGACTTATACCTATCGTTAACTATTTCAGTCTCTCCCGTCATCATGATTCCTTCTTTGAAACTTTTAATCTTTCAGACGCTTTCATGCACAGAGACTAAATACACCTTACTGTTTATCAATCATTAATTAGTGGTTAAATCCAGTCGGAACACTAAGTGAATGCTGAACAAATTTGTTAGTATTTGCATTTTTGTGTGAAAAGAAAATAAATGCTAATTGACTACGACTTGGGGTAGTCAGTTATTGAGCGTGTGCTATCACGTAGGACACGGCAAGGGTTACACTAAGAAGCGACATGGAACAGAACGAACACACAATATCTGTAATTCCTTATCTGAATGAAAGAATTAGCTTTGCAAAAAGAGCTGTGGGAAAGTACAGCGCATCTGAAAAAGGAAATTGCATAGAAAACAATCTATTCTAGAGTACTGCTCCAACATTTTTAGTAATTGTTGAGTAGGGATTTTAGCAGTCACTGAACGAACTCAGACATGAGGTACATAGAAGGTCGATACAGACCAGATGAAAATGTAAGACAGAACTAGAAACCTACAATAAAGGCGGAACCCCGTGTCATAGTTATGTTGCCACAATCGCATACCTCGCAAAGGGATCAGTAGGGATCATGAGGATAACAGACGAGACATTAGGGTTCGTACAGAAACATATAGACAGCCCCTTGTCCCTTCATTCAACATGCGAATGGAATGGGACAGAAAATCGCTAACGTTGGTACGAAGTACCCCTCCACGACACACCGTACACAGACTTGCGGGCTATGTACGTTGATAAGACAAAACATTATGAACACCCGCTTAACAGCGTGTTGGTCCATATTTGGAATGCAATACAGCAGCGATGTTGTGTGGCATAAATTCGACAAGTCCATGGTACACAACATGTCACTCAATTCCAGTGGATTACGGGTCGGTGGTTTGCTGGCGTGGAGCTAGAGAACCACAGCGTGGCGTATGTTTACAATGGGTCAGGACCAGGTGAATTTAATGGACAAAACATCAACGTGCGTGCACTATCACAATTCTCAAAGCACTTTAGCACGATTCCGGCATTGTGAAAGGGGTAGTTATCTTGCAGTAAGATGCCATTTCGGTGGGGGAAAACTTCAAGCAATTGGGGATGCATGTGTTCCGAAATAATAACTCTGTAGACTACAGCCGTCATTGTGCCTTTGATTACTACCGCAGGTCCCACGGAAGTCCAAACGACAGTCCGTGGCGCGGTACATGTTTCGAACAACCATATGCCTGGATGAAAGTGTATTCGCACACGATAATCAACCTGGCGCAACAAGATAAGTGAGTCATCTTATCACGCAACACTTATCAACTAGTCACGGTCCAACCTCAATGACCTCGTATCCACTGCAGTTTTAATTGACAATGTCTTTGGGTCAACGTGGGAACATCTAGGGGTCGTCTGCTGCGTAACTTCATGCTCAGAAATGAGCACGGCGCAGTGTGCACCGAAACACGTGCGCCTACTCTAACATAGTACTCTGTCCTCGGATCTGACACAGATTGCCATTAGTCTTTCTTTCCAGAGAGGGCAAGCCTCCGGCCTCCGTGTTGTGTGAGGAGGTGAGGACGTACAACACCTCCGACTATTCATGGTTTCACAGTCCTTCGACTTCCGGTCTCTAGATACCTATGGTAGCTGTTCTCGAATAGCCGACCACTTTCGCCATACCCGAGATGTTTCAGCCAAGACGGCGGGCCATAACATTCTGCCCTTTGTCGAAATCTCTTATGTCAATGGATACTATCAAGTGCCCGAAACGCCAGGACGTGGCATTCAGTCTTGTAGTGAGGAGTGGTGATAAAGTTTTGGCTAAGCAGTGCATGTAGACGTAATATGAGGCTAATCCGGAGAGTAAGGTTACAAGGATTTTTTGAAGTATAAAAAAACGAATGCGTTTTAATAAAATCTACAAGCATTGTAGTATAGGTCTTGTATTATTTTTCCACATAATTACCATTTACCTCGATACATTTTGTCATTCGTGGGACGAGTTTTATGATTCCTGTGATGTAGACGTCTCCCGTCGCCTTTTTCAGCCAGCTCTTCACTTCGATTTTCCCCCAATGGTCGTCGGAAACGTGCTTTCCACGAAGTTTTTCCTTCAACGTAGTGAACAGATGATAGTCACAAGGTGCAAGATAGGGGCTGTGAGGGGGGTGGCCTAAAACATCCCAACCAAACGAAGCTAAGAACTCTTGTGTTACATCAGCGATGTGCGGGAGTGGGTTGTAGTGAAGAAGACGGACTCCCGTTGTCAACATCCCACGGAATTTGTTTTGTTTGGCTCACGAACTTTCTTCGTAGTCTCACAATATCTAGCAGCATTTATTGTTTCACTTCTTTCCAAAAAATCAACGAGCAGAACTTCCTTTCTGTCCCAAAACACTGACACCGTGATTTTCCTTGCTGTTTGATGAGTTTTGAATTTTGTAGCTGGAGAAGAATGAGTATGCCGCCACTGCAGTAACTGTCGTTTGTTATCTGGAGTATGGTGATAAGTCCAAGTTTCATCTCCTGTCACTATAGAGTTGAGAAAAGGCTCGCGTTCAGTCTCAAAACGGTCAAGAAATTCGGAAGCGGCGCTGACTAAGTTAATTTTGTGTGCTTAGGGAAGCATCTTGGGCACTCATCGCGCACACGACTTACAATAATTTAGTCGATCAGTCACGATTTCATGAAATTTCGTGACATGTTTGGACAAAGTGCGTGCAGGTCGTCAAGTATCTAACGGTGATCACAGAGAAGATCTTCAATTTTCTGCACCACATCATCAGTCACAACAGACGGCCTTCCACTTCTGTCTTCATTGTGAATTTCCATCCTTCAAAAAATTGAAATCCCGTACCCATTTCGTCACATGCTGCCTTGACAGTACGTCTTCTCCATAATTGAAACAATTTCGCAATGAATCGCAGTGGCGTTCATGCCCTTAGCATTTAGGTCGCGAATTACAGCGTGCACTTCGCACTTGGCGAGAGCCGGAATGAGAACGCTCATTTCTAACACTCACGACAACAGTAATCGAAGAGCTGCTGGTTGTTGGGAATGCTCGTTCCTTCTACTGGCTTCCCGCTACACGGCAGTGGTACCAACTTTCCTCATGGACATTCCATGCTAAAGCTACATGCATTGTAACCTTAGTTTCCGGATAACACTCATACCTTGTGTACTGTCCGCTGTGATTCACCCGTTATTGCTGTGTTACTTTATATTGTACGTGTCGCTTTATATTCCACTCCCATCGACACGTCATCTGACGATTCACTCTGTAGCTATGAGGTAACAGGAACTTCAAGACTCCTTGCAACAAAAAGGTTCTGACGCACGATGGCCCAGTTTTATTTTCTGAGCGTGTGTCAATTTGTTGCTTCTGTAGTTATTCTGGATTATTACACTGTTTTCTACAAAAGACCGAAATGCCACAAAATTTCATTAACTGTAGAAAGAATAAAACGATTGTGCGCGTCGCTGCGGCAGTAGTTGTATCCTTAGTTAACAAATGTGGTGCAATGTACCTGCAGTTCTCATGTGCCATCTGTACATAGTCAGCTCCATCTTTGAGAGTACTAATTCAGTTGGTTTTGTGCGTGTGGAAGGAGGCACGTTGGACAGCCAATTTGTTCGAATTACACCGAGTCTTTACTTGCTAGATGAACTCTAATGGAGGGCTATTGGCCGAAGTGGCCAGATGAGTAAATCTTCTTCCCTTTATTCACAAGTCTACAAGGAAAAGCACAAAACGGCATGGGGCTATGAATCACGTCGATGACCAATATTTGATCTAAAGTTACGTGTATATACCTCGAGAACTGTTTTATTTTTGTATTGTTCCGCCGCAAATATTCCAGTGTCCAGGAACTGAATAACATACTGGGACAGGTGCAGGGAATAGTGGATAGCAATAGAACAACTGTGGAGTGGCTTACCACGCAACTGGCATATCTAGAGCAAGTGTACTGAATAACATCCGGGCGATTCGGCAACTAACTACTAAATTAACAGGGTAAATGAAGACAACCATGGGAGCCATTAACAGAGATTTTGACACGGTACAAGCCTGACTGAATTTACTTGATGTGAGAGTTGCCGTGGCAAGGCTGCTACGATCCCAGGCGGATAGCCTAGGAGATGCAAGAGTCGAGGTGACAGCATTCCAGGAAGCGGTACACCATGCGGTACACGGGCAACTAAGTTCCAGACCGGTAATTTCCAGGTGGCCTGCGAAGGTGCAACAGGAGTTGACACCAGAGCTACAGCATTCAGTAAAGTCAATGGACCAGAGTTCTTCATTGTTTTATCACATGGCAATAGCTGAAGTTAACACTGATAGAGGAAGGCTTCATACACAGGGTGGCGCAGGGAAACGGGAAATTTCGAAATAACGTCATTTCCATGAATAAATTCATAAAACTAGTAATTTATTAACGAAAGTGAATGTATTCAGTATGCCATTATTCAGTATGTCTTTACAATCAAAATGTCCAAAAGTGTCTCTTTACTTTTTAAAGATGACATCGGAAAGATGTGCTCCCATTCGGCGTTCACACTCTAACAGCCTGTTATGAAAACTCTGAAATGCGCGGTGTAGCAAATCTTGGGGAATGGCAGTGATTTCGTTTTCAATGTTCACCTTCAGTTCATGGATTGTTGCAGGACGTGTACGGTACACCTTGCCTTTAAGATATCCCCACAAGAAGAAGTCGCACACGCTAAGATCAGGGGATCTCGCAGGCCATGCAATGTCACCGTTACGTGAAATAATGCGTCTTCCAAACAATTGACGAACTGCTGCCATCGATTGTCGAGCAGTGTGTGACGTGGCTTCGTCCTGCTAAAACCACATGTTTTCGACGTTAAGATTAAGCTCGTACAGTCTCGGTGTAAAGAATGTTTGAAGCATTTCAACATATCGAGCGGATGTTACTGTCACTGCACTACCATCCTCACGTTCAAAAAAATAAGGGCCGATAACACCACGACATGATACAGCACACCATATTGTGACCTTGGTGCTATGTAGTGGTCGCTGGTGAAACTCACAAGGATTGTTCTGTGCCCAATAACGAAAATTCTGTTTGTTCACGAATCCGTTCAGGTGGAAATGGGCTTCGTCTGATATCCATAAGTTACCAAGGAAATTCGCGTCCTCGTTGATTTTAGCCAATATCTGGCTACTAAACTCCATACGTGACGCTGGGTCTCGTTCATGTAAGTGTTGCACAATCTGCATCTTATAGGGATGGAAGTCTAATTCGTGCAGTATTCTTTGTAAGCTTCGTCGCTTAATCCATAGCGAAGATGCCTGCTGTCGAACGGAGCGGCGAGGACTTGTCTCGATTGCAGCTCTAGCAGCTGCAATGTTCCCTGGGGTACGTACCATTGGAATGCCACCTGGAGGTTTCTTTTTCAAGGCAGATCCTGTTTCTTCAAAATTACTCACCCACGTTGTAATCGCATGCGCAGATGGGACACGACCATGACGTCCAAGCTGGTAATGCTGTCAAAATGTTCTCTGCGCGGCAGTCGCACTGTCACCATTTTTGTAAAAGGGTCTCACAGCTACTGCACGTTCCGCACCAGTCCAATTCTCCATGATTACTAAATGGCAATGCGTTCACATCAATTGTGCAAAGTTTCGAACATCTGCCGGCGCTATAGTGCTGCCAACTGTAACGTTCAAAATTTCCCGTTCCCCTGTGCCATCCTGTATTACTTTGGTTCCCCGTAACAAGTCTTGACGCACTTTAGTATTGTTTTACGATTCACCCATACACAGTTAAGTGGGAACGATGGGAATATTTGTACAAGTGAAAACGCAGAAGGTTAGTCTAATCTCCAAGGAGAAGTGTAATTAATCATTGACATAAATAGATGATTTCCATTTGTGCCAAGGAGAGTGGACTGCGATATGTCCAACCAGGATAGTCCAGACGGATATGTGAGCGTGTGAGGTACAGTTGTTATTGGGAAAAACGGACTCAGTGGGAAGCCAAAGGGATGTTATGAAGCCACTCCCGTACTTCCGAAATATAGGTATGCATTACACTAACTCCGAGTTCGCTCCAGGGACAGTAATAGTGAACTGTTATGAACAGCGTCGGCCGAAGGAAGCTGGTATTGCAAAATAGTGGGACACTAATTAGTGATTCCACTTGTGATCTAGCAGACACTACGTTCTGTCTCCTGGCTCCGTCACTGGAACAATCATAATGAATCTGCCATATCCCTCGTTGCATTGGCCGGAGAAACCTAGAACCTGATCAGTTCGAACAAGAACCTAAAACCCGACCTCGTTCATTCATTTGATGCGTTCATTGCTTAGCAGGAGTGTCATTACCGGTGAGTAAATGTTCCAACATGTACAGTAGTATAGCGATAGGCAGCGCAATAACATTATGAGCATGAGTGTCTCTGTTTCTGGTACCATTGTGGTTGTGATTCTGTTTTGAGTAACCTGCATCTACCTCCAGCGGAAAACAGCTCACCTCCGTGAACTCCCAGTATATCAACTATCAGTGGACTGGTTTACCTGTAGCAAATAATGTTTAGTTAAGTAGGAATTAGATTAGAACCCACCTGATAAACAAGGAGAAATGCCACGTATTGAAAATAATAGAGCGAAAGCATTTGTTGTCAGCAAATAGCTAAGAAATTTTTCAAGAAGGGAGGATTCGATAATGTTACTTTACTAGTTCGTAAGTAATGATGTAAGGAAGACGTGTCCATGTCTGAAGAAAAGGGAGCATCAGTGGAAAAATATCATTTAGTTTAAGAATACAGAAATAGAAACTTGTGTTTTAAGCTGAACTAGTTTAAGGGATAAAATGAATGTACTGTACAACTCTGCAGAGTTGTCATGAGCTGGGATTCGGTGGACGGTCTTGTGAAGAGAGGAAGCGTGTTGCGCCGCAACTATTCTTCTTCGGATAGCTGAATAAAATAAAGACGCCACCGCGGTTAATGCAAGAGCCTTATGGAAGCAGTTCAGATCGGGACCAGCCAGGCGAAGTTTTATCAGGAGCGACCTGTAGATAGAACACGTACTACCACTGTGCCGTCGTGCAGTTGATCTGTTGCCAATTGCGTCGCACAAAATGACTGATGAGCAGAAGGCAACACGGAGACAGAGACCTTTCGTTTCTGTAAACAGTCGCCTCAGTGAATGAAACCGGGTGATTCGGAGTAAATCTTGCTACCATCATGGCCACAGCGTACAGCACTTGCATCACATTTCGAGGGACATTAAAATACAAGTAACATTAATTTGTTGATATATTCTGAATAAAGTCTTAGTTGAAAATTTCTAGTACCTCTACAAACGTTTCGTAAACTTAATGGAGGCCAATGGAGATTACTCGACGGGCCTTACTGGAGGACAAAAATATGGAAACACCAAAAACGCAACACTTCACCGTGCCTGGTAAGGTGTAGGAAAACCGTTGGCATTCATTCAAAACAGCAAAGTCTTGGAATGGATAAATACAGGTCCTGTATAGTTTTCAAGGGAATCTTATACCATCTTATACCATCTTCCCTCAAATAGTGGTAAGGATGATAGAGGGAGAGAGTGATCACGCACCCTTCCCTCCAAAACAAACCACAAAGACTCAATAATATTGAGGTTTGGAGGTTGAAGTGGCCGGGAGAGATGCGATAACTCAATTCATCTTCGAGCTCACAGTATCAGTACTGGACGAGATAAGCTGTCTGATCAGAAGCCTATCAGCTTGGAACACAGAATCACCATTGAGGAACAAATATTTACCATTGGATGGACATGATCAGCAAAATTGGTTATATAAACCTTGGCAGTAATGCGACCTAGCTGAGTAACCATGGGGATGTGGAATATCACGATATGGCTGCTGAAATTATCTCCGAACCCCAGCCATGTTTCACTCTTTGGACCAAAACTCGGCCAGAGGTTGCAAACGGTGTACAGCAGGACTAATCAGAGCAAATAACATTCTTCTATTTCTCCACAGTCCAAATTTATGGCTTCGGTACCACGTTTTCCTGTCACGGGCATCTGCGTAGGAATTCCAGCTCGCCCTGCATGTGGAGCTCCTTTCGTGTTGTTCTGGTGCTAAAAGGGTTCACGAGTGCGACATTCCGTTCTGCAGTGACATTTAGAGCTGGAAGGAAGGAAGAAAGGAAGGAAGATGGTGTACAACATCCCGTCGATATCGAGGTCATTAGAGACGGAGCACAAGCTCGGATTGTGATTGGTGTTTCAAGAGGTACCGTATCGAACATACCGCATGCAGAGAAAGCGGAAAAATACGAGGGTTGGAACTTTAATAGTGGCAACTATTTATTTACAGCTCGTACAAAATAGATACGTGTTTCAAAGTTTTACTGACCAAAGTAGTCACCAGGATTGTGTATAGCCCGTTGCCAGCGATGTGGAAGTCGTAGGCTACTCTTAGTAGTGCCAGTTGTGTTGACAGTTCAAGCGGCGCGGTCTATTGCCCGACGAATTTGTAGCAGTTGTGAAGCGAATGCCGTGATGTGTTTCCCTCAGTTTAGAAATCGAGTTGAACTCACGAGGGCTTAAGTCAGGGGAGTACAGTAGGTGGTATAGCGCTTAGCAGCCCCATCAGTCAAACAAATCAGTAACAATTGGTTCAACTGGTTCTGAGGAAATCAGCCGCGTCCTTTTAAAGGTACCATTCCGCCCTTTGCCTTTAGCAATTTAGGGAAATAACGAAAAACCTAAATCTGGGTGGCCGGACGTGAGTTTGAACTGTCCGTCTTCTCGAATGCAAGTCCAGTGTGCTAACCACTGCATCACCTCGCTTGGTTTCTGCAGCTGTTGTCGTCTTATTTATCGTCTCAGTTCTATTCAATGACCGTCTGTCACGATCATGGTCATTTTTGGAACACAACCTACGACCAGCTTAAAGACAGGAGTGATAATACTCTCTGCAGGACCTGACCATCATTTTGCAGGACAATGCTCAAGCACATACAGTGCAAGCTGTTACTGATTTGAGCCGGCCGAGGTAGCCGAGCGGTTCTAGGCGCTACAGTCTGGAACCGCGCGACCGCAACGGTCGCAGGTTCGAATCCTGGCTCGGGCATGGATGTGTGTGATGTGCTTAGGTTAGTTAGGTTTAAGTAGTTCTAAGTTCTAGGGGACTGATGACCTTAGAAGTTAAGTCCCATAGTGCTCAGAACCAAGTGAACCAACTGTTACTGATCTGTTTCACTGATGTGGCTGCTAAGCGCTATACCACCTACTGTACTCCCCTGACTTAAGCCCTCGTGAGTTCAACTCGATTTCTAAACTGAAGGAAACACATCACGGCATTCGCTGCAGAACTGCTACAAATTTGTCGGGCAATAGACCGCGCCGCTTGAACTGTCAACACAACTGGCACTACTAAGAGTAGCCTACGACTTCTACATCGCTGGCAACGGGCTATACAAAATCCTAGTGACTACTTTGGTCAGTAAAACTTTGAAACACGTATCTATTTTGTACAACTGTAAATAAATAGTTGCCACTATTAAAGTTCCAACCCTCGTATTTTTCCGCTTTCTCTGTATGCGGTATATTCGATACGGTACCTCTTGAAACACCAAACACTTCTGCTCCCTTGGTTATAGAAACATTCACCATACGAGCACTATCAATTTACCTGCGTTCAAATTCGCTTAACGCAAACATAATACACTCACAACTACATAGAACACTGTTCTGACCTGGATTGACACATGCAACGCATTGAGATTATTGCATCTATGCCATTCTTAGTCAAATACAACAGTGCAATCTTCAGGCTTGGCTAGTATCTATATTTATGTTCGAGCATACATTTCTTTCAGTGTTTCCATACTCTTGTCCAACCACTGTATTTAGTTTCTATCTCTTTTTTGCTATTTTGCTCACAAGGGACACTCCCCATGCCCCCCCCCCCCCCCTTTCCCTCAGATTTGGTTCAAATGGCTCTGAGCACTATGGGACTCAACTGCTGAGGTCATTAGTCCCCTAGAACTTAGAACTAGTTAAACCTAACTAACCTAAGGACATCACAAACATCCATGCCTCAGGCAGGATTCGAACCTGCGACCGTAGCGGTCTTGCGGTTCCAGACTGCAGCGCCTTTAACCGCACGGCCACTTCGGCCGGCCCCTCAGATTTAGTCATAATATGGCCCAGTGGATAACCTGTCAAAAACTGAACACAGATCAAGCATGGAAACAGGAAGAAGGTGTACTGAACTGTGAAAAAAGAACAAGAACGTTCCAAGTTTAAGATACGCAACATTGAGCACAGTTGTGCAGCGACGGTTTCGTGGTTATGTGGGCACGATGTTAGACTGCGGAGGGGGAAAAAATGGTTCAAATGGCTCTGAGCACTATGGGACTTAACTGCTGAGGACATCAGTCCCCTAGAATGTAGAACTACTTAAACCTAACTAACCTAAGGACATGACACACATCCATGCCCGAGGCAGGATTCGAACCTGCGACCGTAGCGGTCGCGCGGTTCCAGACTGAAGCGCCTAGAACCGCTCGGCCACACTGGCCGGCCGCGGAGGAGGACATCCATGTTCAAGTCTCCCTGGTTCCCCACTTTTTTTCCTAAAATTACGAACTATCCGTCTGGTAATTGACGTGTCTGTTCGCTGTATTCAAATTTGTGTCTGTGTCGTGGTTTAGCGTCAGTTTGCAACAGCGAGATGTAGAGAAGGAAAATCCACACGTACGTACCTCTTATTTATTCTGCACAAGTACCACAAGTTACGATTCTTGTGTTCCGTTTTGGATGTTTTGACTCTTTAATTGCTTCATTGTAACAAAGCTCACAAGCGTTTCGTTCTTGTTTTTATTTCTGAGAGAGGTCTATGCGGCATATCGCCTGCTCTCACTATTTATCACATTTACTTGTGACGGTAATG